>NC_134266.1:101385936-102045592 GCF_031893055.1 Leptodactylus fuscus | reverse complement strand
CCTCCCTCCCCCTGAGATACATCACTTGACTTTTGAGCAGATAAGTCAAGGGCTGTGTCAACAATGAATTGAATAAAGTAAGATAGTGGACAAACAAAGCAGTTTTGCTGAAGCACTGTATTTAGGAAAAGTCTTACATCCACATTAACAAGAGGTATAGATAGGATCCTTGTGATGAGACAACCCCTTTAATGGTGGACTCATGAATCTGACTGTAAATTGGCGGCGTTCAAATTCTTTAAGACTAGGGCCTCACGTTGTGGAACACAGCTTTTTTTGTTGCAGATTTTGCTGTTGTGGTTTGTCAGCCAAAGTAAGGAGTGGATTGAGCAGAAGATAGAAATATAAATAATTTCAATGCATTTCCCATTCCTGTTGTAGCCATTCTTGGCTTTGCAGCAAAAAAAAAAAAAAAAAGGTGCACTTCCACAACGTAGAACGAACTTTTGCCTGCTTGATGAGCATCAACAACTCTTTTTCTTAAGTTCTCACAAATCTCCTTTGTTCATGCTATAAAACATTTTAAGAAATAGGAGTTGTATATATCATATTTTCATAGATTTCTTTAAATTAAACAGGTAGTCCACTCAAGTCAAAGGGGTCCCAATTCTCTCGACATCAGAATTATCTTCTATCCTGTGCGGTGATAACTTGTAATTACGGTATTTCTTACTCAACTGTGTTCTGACAGGCTCTCTCACATCTGAATCACAGCATGCTACACAATTTTAGTCATAAAGAGAGAGGAAAAAAGTGGAGAGCACTAACACAGAAGTAATAGAGCAGCACAAGTATGACACTGGGATTGGCCTTAAATTATGTGTATAAGCATGTTTGGTGCAATTTATAGTTTTATTTGATAAATTAGAAGCAAATTTTACTAAAAATCACATAAATTACCATTGATTGCCAAAAATCTGGTCCACCGATCACAGCCAACAAGTGCATGAGAATTATGAAGATCTGCACTTCAGTCACATCAATTCTGATGAAATGCAAGAAGTCAAAGAGACAAAAAAAATTATTACACAGTTAAGACAGTTATAGATAAGATGATCTTTGTTTTATATGCTATTGCCTGTTAAAAGTAAAAATTATTAAAATTTCTGTAAACTAAACAGTCAAAATAAATGCATTACGCTATGTTCACACTAGCATTCAGGTTTGCATTCTTCGGGTCCATTGGGGACCCAAAAAAACCACCTGAAATCAGCAGAGAGAAAAGTTTTGTTTGTAGGACTTTTCTCGACCTATTTTTAGTGAAATGGGGGGTGGAGTCCAAAACACTAGTGTGAACCAACCCTTATCAATAAAATACATAACTGCAGAAATGGAAAAACGTTTAAGACAAAACAAAATGGTCAAGACTAGCAAGCACAGACAAGACATACTAACTGAATTAGGCCTATATTTATATGGGTGATTTATATCCTTAGGGTTTTCCTTATACAATATATTATATAGGTAAATTAGCATGGTGAAGGCAATGAAAAAATACTAGACTAGTCCCTGGCACATAAGAGAACAAATGATCAAATCAACTAGATAGTGTCTCGGTATTAGATGAAGTGACAGCATGATATAGCCACTCACCGTTAAATTGACAGGGGTTGTGTACAGCACTGGTATTAGGACAATTTTTACACTTTTCAAAAGTACAAATAAAAGCTAAAATTGTAATTGCATAAAGAAAAAAAAAGAAAAAATTATGCTAACTTTTCACACCTACTTTCTACATTGTCAAAATTCCACTATATACACATAGGCACCTTCAAGCACTTTGATCGACAGCATAAAGTATAACTTAAAAATGCATATAAATGTATATTAAAGTGTGAACAAAAAGTTGTACCGTATTTACTGCACCTTCTAAATCAACATGTGCTATGACTCTCTATGACTATAGTCCTCTAGGACAATATCAACACGCACACATTCATAAAATCATCAGAACTAAAATAAATCATTTATATTGGTTTTGATGTTAAGTAAACTAGGAACACTGTTACAGTTTGCAAAAAAGTATGCTTAAAGTTCTCATTTACTGTACTGTAGAAAAGTACATACGAACAATGATCCTAAACCATTAGGGACAGGTCTCCACAGAGAAGGGAAAATTCCAAATTTGTAGGAATTCTGAGAGCGTGTCTAAGGGCCCGTTCACACAGAGTAAACGTGTGTGTATTTTAGCAAAATACAAGACTCCCATTTTGTGTGTGTTTGGTGTGTACCTATTAAAATGTGAATAGGAGTTTTAGGTGTAAATATAGGATTTAGTGCAATTTTTTTAAAAAAAATTGTGTTTGTCACGTCACAAGTTACATGAAGGAGGACACAGCTATTGATAACTTTGAGACACATGTAATCATCAGGTGGTCTACTTTGAAGAAATATATAAAGTGTAGGGGTGCACTTGCTTTTCATGGTGTGTAATCTCTACATTTTATAGGATTATAAACAATTTAACAATTCCAGTTTCAAAGCAGATTTTCTTTCCTTCCAGTCATGGTGATTTTATGAAGATACGTGTATGTAGGTGTAGGCCTTAGTGATATGAATCAACTCTTTACGTTGAACTATTATTTTTTTTAAAGTTTAGTGCATATAACTTTACTAGCAACTGCCCGCGACTTCGTCCGCGTGTCGTTGTCGGCAACGACCCGCGTATACGCCAGGAATTGTTCCTGGCGATGATGCACCTGTGTCACGGCTCTGCTACAACTGCGCAGTTCCCCCAGGTGTCCACCGAACCCCCCCCCCCATTCCCCTTGCAAACCCCTTCCCCCCATACGCCACATCTGGGTATATGCGCTGTATACCCAGGTGCAGTGCGGCCCGGACTCCACGGCAGAGGTGGCACAGCACATTTCTGTACAGCCAGAAGGATGGGGGACGCGACACAGAGATATGCTGCCGACATGTCCCCTAGCACCCCTCCCACCCTCCTCAAGGCACAGTTGGAACAATGAATTCTTCCGTCCTACTCACGCTACCGGGCCATGCAAGGCAGGCGTTGCGGCCGCAGACCACGGCGGCATGTTCGTCACTCTGCTGACCGGCAGATCGCCGCCATTTTCTTGAGTTTGCACAGTGCCCTCCAGCCGCTATAGCTCCGCCCACTCCATAGCGCCCATCCAATCCAAGAGCAGCTGAAGGGCCTGGAATGACGTCATCTCAGGTCCTGCAGCCATGCCGGTACATACGTTTTGTGCTTGTGGCCGTGAAGTACGGGCATTTACCAACTCAGTAAGTAGCTTATGTTTGATTCCAGGTCACAATGTATGTCTGTGTGTGACATGTGAGGTAAATCCGTTCAGGCGTTTTGGCATGATTGAGGATCAAACATCCAAACTTTCACATTTATAATATTAGTAGGATTTGGTTTCCACTTTTAGCAACTAATATAAATTTATTTGCATTTTCATAAAACATACACTTTAAAACAATATTGCATGAAGCTGCCTGTTCGTATACAGTGTCAAGTAGAATTTTGGCAATGCTGCAGGAGTCTAGGAGTTTTTTTGTCCATCTCAAAATTACAAAATAAAGGCAGACTGCATGTAAATACTGAGGGCTACGTGGAAAGGAACATGCTTATTAAAAGTGATACAATAGTCAAGAAATGGACAGTATTAGAGAAATGGGAAGGGGAAACAGTGGTTCCAAAACAGGAAACAGGAGACCATAAATAGCCCAAGGTCAAATTATGTGGACTTTGAAACGTTTAACCCTTTCATAGTTTTGAGATTGACATAACCCACATACCTATATATTTTCTTAAAGTAGACACCTGTATTATTGTCAAAATGCCACTTGGTACTGTATACGAACAGGCACCTTCATGCAATTTTGATATAAAAGTGTATGCTTTATTAAAAAAAAAAAAAAATGCAAATATATGTATATTTGTTGCCAAAAGTGGAAACCAAATAAAGTTATGTGCACCAAGCCTCCTAAAAACAAAGAGTTCAACATGTGCAGATTTCATTCGTCTCACTAAGGCCTATAACTTGCATTCACATATCTTTATAAAATCACCAGAACTGGAAATAACAAAAATCTGTTTTGAAGCTGGAAATGTTAAATTTTTTTATCATACTCTTACATGTAGGGATTACATACCGTGAAAGGTGAGCCCCTAAACCCTATATATTTCTTAAAAGTAGACAACCTGAAGATTGTGCGTCTCAATGAGTCATCAATAGCCATGTCCACCAACTTTGTGACAAACAATTTTTGGAAAAAAATGCAAAAAAATAAAATAAAATAAAAAAAAAAATCTATATTTGCACCTAAAACTCCTATTCAATCCTATATTCACACACAAAACATAAAATAATAAATCAACTACCACACGAGTTTATGTTCTCAAAAACAGTGATACAGAACACTAGCTTTAGTGACTATCAGCAGTGTCCGTTTCAAGATTTTAGCAACGGACACTGGCTGATTCGTCAGTAGTCCGTTAAAATTTGCATTCATTTCAATGGGATTTTATCTAGTGTCCGTTAGTGTTAGTTTTTTTGTGGTTTTTTTTTTAACCTTGAAGTCTATGGGCAACGGACTTATAACAGACAGTATCAGATAGTCATCAGTTACTGTCCGTTATGCTAGGTGTCCATTTTTTTTTTATTTTTATTAACAGACACCTTCATAACGGAATCAAACGGTAGTGTGAACCCTTCCTAATATGTTAAAAATCTATACTGCACATAGAAAACTGTGACACCAAAATCTAACTTATTTGAAATTGTACAGCACAGTTTATGAAAAAAAAAATACAACTTAATATTTCACGTATACAACCACCTTCATGCAACTTTGCAGCAGAGATTACAAGCAAAAATTGCAAAAATTTTGAGCCTCGCACCTCGCATTATGCAGTGAAGACTTCTGGGAAGTCGGTCATGATGTTCAGGGTGCTTGCTATAGAGGGCAGCATAACAGAGGCACTGTCTCCCTGTTTACATCTTGGGAGACAGATTTGCATATTCTTCCCATGTTCCCTTGCAGTGGAGCAACTATGGCTGTATAAGTCTCCACACACCTGAGAAGGTGGTCTCTTCCTAAGGATAGAAGTTATCCCCATAATCTTGTATATGTTTGGTGCAACTCTT
This sequence comes from Leptodactylus fuscus, assembly GCF_031893055.1. NCBI lineage: Eukaryota > Metazoa > Chordata > Amphibia > Anura > Leptodactylidae > Leptodactylus > Leptodactylus fuscus. The sequence goes on along the minus strand of NC_134266.1, from coordinate 102,040,475 downwards.
TTGGCGCTGCGACCAGGACAATGGTAAATTTCTGGGTCACATCGCCAATAAACTTCCTGATTATGTTCAGAGTGATGTTACAGAAGAATGCCCCTCTAATTCTCTCTCTATGTGACAGACAGCAAAGGTATAGCATGCTCTCTGACTGATAGCACAGAGGATAACATGGACAGAAGTCCATGCTACCCCCCCACACACACACACACTAGAGTCACATACAGGTTATGAACAGATGATGATGATGGTCTGCAGTTCTCCTCCTCCTCCCGCTTTCCACAGCTCTTAAAATGCTACCTGAAGCAGAAGCGAGAGGACGCTTTGAAGCCCCATATCTCAGAATCTGTTAGGGCTCATCTTCAAAATGATACCAAGATGTTTATAATCCTTACAGATTCGGAGCGGTCTGCCATTAAAAAAAATTTCAGTGTTGAAGATGCAAATCTCATCTTCAACAGTGAATCGCTATGGATCTGTAAGAACTACAAATGATGAACTTGTATCATTTTAAAGATGAAATCTTTAAAAAAAAATCCTGAGATATTGGCATTAGAAGTAAGGGCGTCTTAAATACGTCCTCAGCTAGAAGCGTGCCACCATGGGAGGATGTATAGAAACGTTGGCAGCAGGGAAAGGGCTAAACTGATCAAAGTGATTCTGAGTTCGTTTTTTCTTTGACACACATTTCATTTGGTTTAAGTTGTAAATATTGGTCCGTGTCTGGTCTGTATAGTATTTAAAAAAAATAATTAAAAAAATGCAGTTTTCAAACTTTGAAATTACTTGCTTTTCAAATAGATAGACATACAACCAAAATTATTTCATAAATATAAAAGTTACAATATCGGATTTATGTTGGCATTAATCTTCAGTCTTTTTATTTATTTTTTTTTAGATATAAGGGCTAGTTTACAGCGTATTTAACAGGCGATTTTGACGTGGAATTCGCCTGCAAAAACAGCTCCCATTGACTTCGGGCCTAATCAGGAGCAGGATGCCGCGGCATTTTGCATGCCGGAAACCATTTTCCGCCGTGTGAACATACCCTTATAAAGGCTCCAAACTCCAACAGCAATTTTTCAAATTTTCAAGAACATTTCCAAATGTCACAAAAGGTGTAAAGAAAGTACATCGTACAATCCATTTCTTCTAAGCAGGAGTTAATCCCACATGAAGATGCAAACTTGTGTAAAATGCAGAAAGGAAGGAGATCTATTCAGATTTTGGAGATCAGATTTTACTAGAATCACTTTCAAATTTTATATTGTATAAACCCCCAAGAAAAGACCCCATTTTGGAAACTAGACCCTCCCTCCAAGCAATTTATCAAGGAGTATAACAAGCATTTTGACCTCACAGCTGTTTTACAGATTTTATTAACATTGGGAAATTTATCAGAAAAATTATTAAAACCTCACTTTAACAGCTAACTTTACATTTTCACATGGAGTTAAAGGAGGAAAAAAAAAACTCCACAGTTTGTTAAACAATTTCTCCTGAATATGGCAATATCTATAAATACATGACGAGGCTTGGAATGCAAAGAGTGCAATTTGGCATTTGGAGGGCAGATTTTGATGGAATAGTTTCAGGTACCATGTCAAATTTGCAGAGCCCCTGGGAGTACCAATACAATGGAAACCCACCCAAAAAGTGACCCGATAAACGCCGTAGAGTGGGGAAAAAAAATTCAAAAGTGCCAAATCGAAATTTGTTCACTGTTTTGACTCTGAAAAAAATGTGAATAAAAAACAATCAAAGCAATAGCAATTCTCCAAATTGATATAACTAAAAAGTAAACCTGGCCCCACAAAAAAGGACGGCCTATGCATTCCCGTACACAGAAGTATAAAAAAGTTACAAGTGTCAGAATATGGCGGATTATAGAAGAATTTTTTTTTTGGTACAGTTTTGAATTTTTGTTAAGGAGATAAAACGTAAAACAAATCATACACGTTTGGTATCCCTGGAATTGCACCGAAACATAGACTACAGCTGACATGTCATTTTGGCTGCACAGTGAACGTCGTAAAAACAAAGCCCGTAAGAGAGTTGCACAAATGCACTTTTACTTCAAATCCACCCCATTCTGAATTTTTTTTCCAACTACCCAGTACTTTGTACAGAATTAATGGTAGGATCATGAAGAAAAATTTGTCCTGAAAACATTAAAATCTGAAATGGCTCAGAGCAGAAAAAAAAAAAAAAAAAAAAAAAAAAAAGTTATAGTGTTTGGAGAGGGGGTGCTGTCAAAAACAAAAATTTAAAAATGCCGGTGATAGGAAGGGGTTAAGGATAAGCACCAATGTAGCAAGACACAGTCAAAAAGTGCTGAGGGAAAAACTGCAGTGGAAACGCATCAAGCTTTTTCCTGCAGCCCTTTCCACAGAAAGCTCTCAGAATTTTCCTCTGTGGACTTTCTACTTTAATTTTAACTTCCCAGAAAATGTCTTTGTTTCCATAAGTATAATTGACATGCTGCGATTATTTTTATGCACTGTGTGAATGGGATTGGTACATGTACTGTAAAATGATGCAGTTTTTGCTTTGTCGTTTACACTGTGTGAAGGCCCAATCTAAAAGAACGTCAGGCCGCTTTAAAATCCTTCTCTGTATTGCGGGAGGAATATGATTTCCCTCACAAGGATTTTTTTTAAATTCCTGCAGCTTAGGCACCTTCTTCAAACCCATGGAGTGTTGAGACTTGTTTTTCCCAGGCTTGCAAGGAGACTAACCACACCTCCTAAAGGCAACAGCTCAGCTTTTTATACTTTTCTTTTTTCTCCACCCCTCAGAGCGCATCAAACCTCTATGCCTTTCGAGGTGGGAGATAGACCTTGCCAAATTTATTTCTCTGCCTGAGTGGTATGAGGCCTGTGGGTTTGTTAAACGGGTGTCCAAGGGTGCGGCCCACTGAGAGACGGCTCAAAAAATCCTTCTACGCTGGTACAGATCTCCTGTACAGTTGGTGCATATTGATGCCTCCTTCTCGAGACTCTGCTGGTGGGGTTGCAGTCACGAAGGCACTCTATTGCACATGTGGTGGGAATGTCCCCCGGTTCAGGCCTTTTGGACCGCTGTCTTCGGCTTCATGTCCTCTGTAGCTGGTCTCCCCATCTCCAAGGCTGGCGTTATGCTTTCTAGACACTTGGTCTTTCCCCACGGGTATGCATGTGGTGCTGGGTCAGAGAATTCTAGCGGCCAGATCCATGATAGTGAGGCAGTGGAAGTTTACACCCTGTATGACAATAAATGAGCTGATCCATCATGTGGACTTGGCTTTCGCCCTGGAGCAGATGTTAGCCACCAAAAACCATACCTTCTCCAGTTTCTGCTCCAGATTGGCCTTCTGGTCTGCTTTTATGGAAGATCGGAGAAATCCCCAGGCCAAGAATCCCCTCTCCACCCTTAGTGCAATTCCATAACGGGTCACGCGCACTGGATCATGGTTGCTATTATTATTGTTGGTACTCCAATTGTTATGGCCATTTGCACTTCTATTTGTATACTGACCTCCTTATTATTGCGATTACCATTTGAATTGCACCATTCTGCTCTGAACACGCGGTGTTTCTTTTTGTTTGTTTTTTTTTTGCTCTTAGATACTACGGTATTTGAAATACTCACTCGATCGAGTACCACTCGCTGTTCTAATGTAAGTTCGATGCAGAACCAGCATTGATTGGCCGAATGCTATACAGTCGGCCAATCAACGCTGGTTCTTCTCCTACCTTTAGAAGTCTTCTCCGTGCAGCTTCCCCGCGGCGTCTTCATTCACTCTGCCAGGCATCGGGCCTGAGCAGAGCCGACTGCGCATGTCTGCTTGTAGTGCGGGCATGCGCAGTCGGCTCTGCCCAGGCCCGATGCCTGGCAGAGTGAATGAAGAGCCGGAAGACGCCGCGGAGATGCTGCAAGGAGAAGACTGCACGGAGGATCCAGCCCGACCCTCACTCGTGGACTTGGTAAGTATAATTTGGTCGAACGTTGCCTACCCCTGAAACGAGCATTTTCCCCCCAAAGACTATAATACGGTTCGATATTCAATTCGAGTAGTCGAATATTGAGGGGCTACTCGAAACGAATATCGAACCTCGGACATTTTACTGTTCGCTCATCTCTAGTATTGACATGTTTATTTAATTTTTTTTTTTTTTTTAAATCATGTCTACAAAAGGTCAAAACATACCATTGGGGGAATCTGAACGCTTTTTTTTTTGCGTGTGTGTGTGTGTGTGTAAGGACGATTTCCCCTGTAACTGGGGCTGATACCTTAGCCCCAGTTGCAGAAGAAATGAAGCCTCCTGCCCATTATTGCTGAGCCTTTCTAGGTCCTATATGAACCAGCAGCTCTAGCAGTCTCTGACTCCCAGCAGATCACGTGACCGCCAAGTCAAAGGGAAGTTGCATCAGGGCAGCTCTCCTAACTATGTACACAGTGATAAATGAAGGCAGGGATGGTAATAAACTGTCCCTGCCTTTTCCAGAAGAGCTCCAGCTGTAGTAACAGCCAGCTCCCCACTTCTACAAAATTTTGTTCAGCTGCTTAATACTGCAATGACACTGCAGAAAAAGAGAGCCACTACCCAGACATATATACCCACAATCAGTGGCCTCAGAAAGGGACCCTGGACATCACAGGTGACATCACGTGGCCTTTGCTGAGGTTGCTGATTGGCCATAACAGTGACATGTGGCGGGGACTTCACCCAGAAGAAATCAACGGATCGGCAGGAACAGACTGGGAGGCATCAACTGCCGAAACGGAGAGGCATCGGCTGTAACTACAGCCATAGCTCCCAGAGAGAAGGCAGGGAAGGTTTATTAGGCAGGGAAGGTTTATTATTGTGTATACAGCTGTCAATAAACTCTGTGCTATGGGCACCGCCATGTTGCAGCTCCCCGATGACCCGGCAGCCTCATAATCCACTGGGGTCAGCATCTTGTAAGAGCTGCTGCATCCTAGAGGACCCAGATCAGCTCTATTAGTCCTATACTAACGTTCAGGAGGCTGTATTCCTCCTGCAACTGGATGATCAGATGTCCTTAAAGGTCTATTATGACCTTATAGGGACACAACGCAGGAAAAAAAAGAAAAGAAAAAAAAAATGTAAATAAAATTACTACTATATTTAATAAGAAGACAATAAAATGCCATTGTTAAATGTTATAGCCCCACCCCCGATAACCCCATACAAAATAAAAATTACTGTAACGGAGAAGAAAAACTATTTTATAACTTTTTTTTAATCGCACTTTGTTTTTCACTTTTCATTTTTTGTATTTAATAACACTGACACAATGTCCTTCCAATTTGGTTTATATTTTCCTGAATATAAAAAAAAAAAATTAACACATGCTGTGTGACTTAAAAATAAAGCTCTGTCACAGATAAACAGAAGCAGAAATTATTTGAACACCACATACGATAAAAACGTTACAGCCCTCAAAACGCACATGCCAAAAAAAAAAAACTTAAAATGTGTCTAGTCCAGGACCAGAAATTGGCCCGGTATTGAAGTGGTTAAGCAGTCATGGAAATAATTATATGAATAAATGAAGCAAGAATTCTCAGCTCAACAAAAAAAAGCAAAGTAAGACTAAGGGCTCGTTCACACGTGAACAAAGGGGCGGATTTTGATAGCGGATTTCGCTTCAAAATCCGCCCCTTTACAATGGTGGTCTATGCAGACCGCCGGGCTTCTTTTTTCCACTAGCAGCGGGCTGCTGCTAGCGGAGAAAAGAAGCGACATGTCCTTTCTTCAGGTGGAAGCTGCAGCGCGCTGGACTGTGGCTTCCGCCTAGCGGCAGCAGCCTCCTGTGTCGGCTCATTCATTTCAGCCGACATAGGAGGGGAAAGCCGCGACGTGATGGTCGTGGCAGGCAGGTTTTGACTAGAGAGAGACGCGTCTCGCCGCGTCTCTCTCTGTGTCAAAACCCGCGCGGGCACCCCACATCTGAATTAGCCCTAAGACAACATAAAATGCTATTTTTATATCAAATAAAAACAGTTTATTTAATGATAAACTGTCCTTGGGCGGCACCGATGGAGAGTATGGAGTGGAAATCAAAATGGCTTTTATTTGAAAAAAGGAGAGCTGCAATAATGCAGCCTAGCCCAGTACAAGAAAATGTACTGCTAGTCCCAACAAGCTGCTGAAAGCTTGTCTCATATTGTCCAGGAATCCTAATTATAAGTCATTATTACCAAATCTGAAAACCCCATTTAAGCTATGGCCATTACAGTAATGCCCACGTGTAAATTTCCTACCATTTTGGTAGCTAAAGATACTGTACACAAAAGACAGAAATTGAAAGCGGAGACTGGGGCACAGTTGTGAACCCGCCCTTACCTTTGTTACGCATGTCAGTTTTATAGAATTGGAAAATAACTTTGAAGTCTTACGCAAATGAGGCAACAGGTGCACTGGGAGGGGCGTTCAGTTCCACGAAGCACACCTACCATTTCCAGATGATCTTCTAACTTGACATCCATCCTTTTTAAACAGTGAGAACAGAGCTTCAGGGAGCTAAAGATTCACCCCCAGTGCAGCAACTACCTCATTTACATAATAAGTCAATGTAGTTTTTTTTAATGCAAATTTTCATACATAACAAAGGAATGTTTATCACCTATAATATGCTCTGCTGTAGCATGGTGGTGGCAATTAAATATTTTTTGAGAGGTAGTAGACCTTTAAAAACCCCTTCTGAACTGTACTGGTCCCAAAAATAATAATTCACTTTGAAAACTTTCTAGAAAATGTGGAAAATTGTTGTTAGACTTGTAAGCCTTCTACAATTCTAAAAAATGAAAGGACATTTTAAAATTATGCCAGGATAAAGCACTGATATGGTAAACTTCACATTTTGAAAATAGCAGCATATTTTTGCAAAAATTTGGATTTCCCTAACACAGATGTGAACAAGGCCTTACATGATGTGCAATGTGTCACGAAAAAAAAGTATCTTTGGGAAGTTAAAGCATTACATAGCTTCTACCATATAAAATGACAACTCAGATTTGGTAAATGGGTCTCTGTTAAAATGTCCAAAACTGGCTGGGTTGGAAAAGGATTAAATATTAAAGAGAATTCTCTTTCCATCAACAGAGCCCAAGTAGGGTATCAGGCACTGTAGGTAATGGCATTGATATCAGAATCCAACAGCTGGAATTGGTGGAGATGGTGAAAGGTCTTTAAAGCCACAACCTTTCCTGGTAAAGTCAAATCTACTTGTTTGGCATGGTGCAAGTGTGTCTAAAAAGCTTTTACAACTGAGGTGTCATTTATTTAATAATCATTTAGGATATAAATGGCTTTAGAATTCCAGTTATTGATAACAGGTAACTTACATTCCAAATCGCAGCATTCCAGATACATAGGTCTGCCAATGAGCACAGTAGAACATAAACATGCCTGCAAAGCAGCAGAAGAACATCCAGTCTGGGTGGGTACCAAGCTGTACAGCAATACACGTTCCCAACACAACAAACACTGTAAAAAAAATAAAAATTAATTATATATACATAGAATTTTATAATTGCAGGTTAATATCACAGGTTTACAAGTATCCACAGAAGCTATGAACAAAGCCCCTGGAAAGTGAAACTCGCAGGCTGTTTTGATGTCTGTTCAGACTGCTATGGAAAGGTTACTGGAAAAGTGTAGAACCATGAACCCAAAAATGTGGCTGTTTTGTGTCCATTGACTACTTTCTCTAACCTGTGCTTATCTGACAATGCCGAATCTAAGTACTGGAATAACACAGACTCATAAGATAAGATAATCCTTTAATAGTCCCACATTGGGGAAATTTCAGAGCATCTGATTCAGAACTGCATTTGTCGTCAGTCACTGCACATAAATTTGTGCTTCAACATGCAGACGAAACACAACTGCGCAGGTTAAGGCTCTTCCAATGCTCTATTCCATTACGATTATTACTGAGTAGGTCCTATCCTACCCCATTACATTGAAATGGAATAGAATGGACACCCATATATATTTCAAAATTTTTACCAAATTAATTTTTTTTCATAAATATTTGTTACACATCAACCAAAAAGCACCATCATCACAAAGTACTGTTCACAAAAAACACTTTGGCAAGTTAAAGCATTCTATAGTTTTCACCTATAATGAAATATAAAAACTAAAACTAAAATATATTAATGACCTATTATTCCTCAGTAACTCTCTCAACCTGCTCGCCTTTACTGAAACCTGGATCCAGTAGTCAGATAATGCCTCCCCTGCTGCTATGTCTCATGGTGGTCTACATGTCTCACACACATCTAGGTCTGACAATAGGCAAGGTGGAGGGATAGCATACTTCTATCGCCGCAGTGCACTTTTCAGGTCATTCCTCCAGTACCCTCCACTCACATTCCCTCAAATTCCTACCCTTATCAAGGGTGACTAACATCCCCCTTAACACCCTCGTCTCCCCAGCTGCCTCACAGTTTCTCTCAATCACTTATTTTGGCCTTTCACAACTTTCTTCCGCCACACACAATCTGGTCTTCAATTGACTCCTCACAGTTTCTAAATTTACTAACTTCTCTGCGCCTCTTTGATAACCTTCTATCTCTCACCATCAGTACTTTCTCTCCTTCACAGGACTCACCTACCCATCATACATACAAGAATTTACATGCTATTAATATCCAGCACCTCTCAGGCAATCTACAGCAGGGGTGCCCAACACGTCGATCGCGATCTACCGGTCGATCGCGGGATGCAGCCAGGGATCCCTGGTGTCTGCTTGTTCACAGTTCAGGCTGAGAGTTGACTCTCAGCCTGCGCTATGAACAAGCACTCCGGACACTTGCAGGCCGTTCTTAGGGATGGAGGGGGCCGGGGTGCTGCTTGTTCACAGCACAGGCTGAGAGTCATCTACGGACACTGGCAGGCGGGGCTGCCGCAGCCCCAGCCTGCCAGTGTCCAGAGATAACTCTCAGCCTGCGCTGTGAACAAGCAGGCAGCGGGGATCCCTGGGCGGCCACAGAACGCCGCTGTCTCCTGCTCTCACGCTCCGCCCGGCCCCGCCCACACGCCCGACCCTGCCTACAGGCCCGCCCCGATCCCACCCACAAGAAGTGGGTAGTAGATCTTTCGACTTGGTCATGTTTTAAAGTAGCTCACATGCTGACAAAGTGTGAGCACCCCTGATCTACAGTCCTCACTGTCCCTATCTCTTCACTCTCCTGTCCCAACCAGGCCACCAGTCACTACAATGAAAAACTTAAGAGCACTGGATGAGGTGGCTCCCCCCTTCACTGGAAACGTTCGACGCAGAAGGGGCAACCCTGGAGGGAAAAAAAAACCAAAAAAAAAAAAAACAAAACTGTAGACTTCCTCCACTTCGAATTTAGACTCAAAACCTATAATTCTGCCATTCACCTTACCAAACAATCCTATTTTACCACGCTCATCTCTTCTCCCTCCTGTAACCCTAAAAGGCTCTTTGAAACTTTTCACTCCCAAAGTTTTCACACCATTCACAGGCCTTAGTGCAGAAGATGTGAACACTTATTTCCATGACAAAAATCGGTAAGATCCATCAGGAAATAACTACCCAATTCCCAGGCGGCATTGATCTACCGCACTTCAGACTGTCCATGCTCCTCTTTTGAAATGCTTACAGAAGAGTAAATCTCTCAGCTGCATTCATCTGTCGATGCTGAAAAAGCGGGTCCACTGGGGTTCCTCGAGAGCGTCTTTGGAGTAGGTTGGCGTCAGTTGGGTGTTCCTTCACAGGGTACTTTCACTGTACGGGGACTCCTCTGCCAGGGTGCGTGCGAACGGTGTCATCTCAGAGTCCTTCCTAGTTCGCAACAGCACCCGTCAGGGTTGCCCCCTCTCTGCCCTTCTGATGGAGCACCTGGCTGTGGCCATACACTCCCGGTCCAGACATTCTGGGATTCTCGGTTGCCGATTCCCAGGTTAAAGCCGCTCTATATGCAGTTGACCTATGTTGCCCAACCTGACCGCTCTTTCCCTGCCGTTCTTGATGAATTCTGTCGCTTTGGGGAAGTTTCTAACTTTAAGGTTAACCTCTCCAAGAGCGAAGCCCTTAACATATCCCTTCCGCATTCTGATGTCGCCGGTCTGGCCACCCAGTTTCCTTTTCGTTGGCGACCCCGCTCCATTAAATACCTGGGGATTCAGGTTGCCCTCGACCCTAAGGACCTTAACTACTTTCCCCTCCTGGAGAGGACCACCTCAGACTTGAGCTCCTATGGCCCCCTTGGTTTCTCCTGGTTCGGCCGTATAAACATTCTGAAAATGGATGTTGTCCCCCCAATTCCTCCAGCTCTTCTGATAACTGTCCCTGGGTGTTTTTTCTCCGCACTTAGATCCCTCTTTGGTTGGTTCATCTGGGATCCCTCCCGTAGTAGGCTTCGCTTTAGGACCCTCACCAGATGCAAAACTATCGGGGGTGCTGGCTTGCCGGATCCCCTTCTTTATTACCGTGCGGAGGACCTCCTCCACCTGATTGACTGGCGCTACAGGTCCCGCGACAAACAGTGGGTTTCCCTGGAGACGAAGCTGATCTCCTCCTACCTTCCCTCTCTTCCCCCTGGATTCCTTCACACTTTCGCCCTGTCTCGGTCCGATCTTCCCAGCTGGCCTCCCACTTCCTTTCAGTGTGGGACAAAATGTGTAAATCCGCTGTCCTGGCTAGGGTACCCGGCTCCTTAACCCCGTTGTTCAGGAACCCTATGTTCCTGCCGGGCGTCGCCGCTTTTTAGCTTGGCACATGCTTGGGGACATTAGACTGGGCGCTCTTCCTGACTCTTCTGCCTCCCTACCCTCCTTTGCCCACTTCCAATCTACTCACCCAGACGCCGCGCTCTCCTGGTTGGAGTGTCATCAATTGTCCACCTTTTGGTACAAGTACTCTGTACAGTCTTTCCTCTCCCCTACCCTCACAGATGTGGAGACCCTGCTGAGCGGAATGGAATCCCCCCCCCCCCTCCCTTCTGTACGATGTCCTACTGAAAGCCGCTGCCGCCCTGGCTACAGCGATGCCTCTGGTCCCTAAATCTAACTCTGCTCTGTTCATGCTGCTGCATTACCCCACAGAATCTTATATTTCCAGGCACCATCCGTACATTAAAGAACACTGACTAGTGACTGTTCATAATAATGTGTAATGATAGTAAATTCTATAACAAATGTCTGGACCACTGTATACGCAAGGCTACACCTCCAATGCCACCACTGCTACCTCTTGTGTCACCCTCTCTGCCTCAAAGATTTAAGTTCTTGCGTGCAGGGCCCTCAGTGCCATTGTGCGAGTTGACTATTCCTTTGTAATGTATCTTTTGTCTATACTTGAACCCTACAATTTGTGAAGTGCTGTGGAATATGTTGGCTCTATTTAAATGAAAATTATTATTCTTATGGTACCACATACTGTCTGACCAATCTCTGATATTTAAATAAATGATTTTTTTTTTTTAAAAAAATGTAGATTGTGAGCCCCATATAGGGATCACAATGTACTTTTTTTTTTTTTTTTTTCATTTAAGTATGTTTTTGTAGAATGGGAGGAAATCCACACAAACACGGGGAGAACATACAAACTCCTTGCAGATGTTGTTCCTGGCGGGATTCAAACCCAGGACTCCAGCGCTACAAGGCTGCAGTGCTAACCACTGAGCCACTGTGTTGTACTAAATGAAAATTTTTAAACATAATAAATAAAACCATTATATAAAACACAAATGACTGCCTGTTTTATTTTATTTAACTGGATGTCAGAGGGATTGGTCGGACAGTATATGGTACAATACAGTCTACACTGATAGGTACTGTGTTGTCTGTGGGATGTTGGTCTGTTTAAATATTTCCATTGCAAGTTATATTTTAGTTGGTCCTTTTCTGTGATAGTCCTGGTTTTCATGACCACTCTCTGACATTACGTGGGGCACCAATCTGTTCCAAAACGGCAAGGACCATGCATCACTAAGACTTAAATGTCTTGGTCGCAAAGGAATAGCATGCAAATGGTTAACAGACTCAATCCATGTCAACATTCACAGCTGTTCGCAGTGGGAACAGGCATACTGTACTGTGTGTTAGCAAAATTTTGATTAAAACAAAAAAGTGAAATGCACAGAAAACTTGAAAAATGTTGCAATTTTTAAAATCTGAAATTCTCGGCTTGTAGGACAGTCAAAACAGTCATTTATGAATCATTCACCATTTATCTACTTTAAGTTTGCATCATTTTTATAATTTTTTATTTTGGTGCCGGAGACATTTCTAAAACGTTTATCTTTTTAATTAGGGATCAATTAAGTCCTGACATGACTGAGGGGTCTATATATTAGAATTCCACCTCAAATCACTCCATTTTGGAAACCAGACCCTCCAATATTTGAAAACTATATATACAGTTGTGCTAAAAAGTTTACATACGCCAGATTTGTTTTTGGCCTTTTTTGCCTTAGATTATGAATGACACAAACTTGTTCTCCACTCATGGTTAGTGTTTGAGTGAAGGTATTTATTGTCAAACTTCTGTGGTTTTTCATTTTAAATCATAAGGGCAACCAAAAACATCAAAATGACCCTGTTCAAAAGTTCACATACCCCAGTTCTTAATACTGTGCATTGCCCCCTCTAACATCAATAACAGCTTGAAGTCTTTTGTGGTGGCTGTGGATGAGGCTCTATTTTCTCAAATGGTTAAGCTGCCCATTCTTCTTAGCAAAAAGTCTCTTGTTCCTGTAAATTCCTGGGCTGTCTTGCATATACTGCATGTTTGAGATCTTCCCAGAGTGGCTCAGTGATATTGAGGTCAGGAGACTGAGATAGCCACTCCAGAACCTTCACTTTCTTCTGCTGTAGCTAATGACAGGTCAACTTGGCCTTGTGTTTTGGATCGTTGTCATGTTGGAACGTCCAATGCGCAGCTTCCTTGGCTGATGAGTGCAAATTTGCCTCCAGTATTGTTCCAGAAGTTTTGAGGCTTGTCTCTGTGCTGTTTGGCATATTGAAGGTGAGATTCTTTGAGGCATTTGTGCAGTAATGGCTTTCTTCTAGCAACTCGACCATGCAGCCCATTTTTCTTCAAATGCCTCCTTGTTGTGCATCTTGAAACAGCCACATTTCAGAGAGTCCTTTATTTCAGTTGAGGTTATGTGTAGGGTTTTCTTTGCATTCCGAACAATTTTCTGAGCAGTTGTGGCCGAAATTTTGGTTGGTCTACCTGACCCCACAGTTTGGTTTGGTTTTTACAGAGCCCTTGAGTTTCCATTTGTTAATCACAGTTTGAACACTGCTGATTGGCATTATCAATTCCTTGGATATCTAATTCAATCCATTTCCTGTTTTATACAGTTCAACTGCCTTTTCCTGTAGAGTCATGGACAGTTCTTTTGCTTTCCTGGTGACTCACAATCCAGAAATGTCAGTGGCTCGAGGAAAGATGCAACAGTCTGTCTGGATCCCAGAAACTCACTCAGCTTTCACAGGCGAGGAGGTTACCTTTAGTAGCCATTCAAACCCCTTTGTGTCAACCTCTGGGCATGTTATCAGGCCCAAATCACAAGGGTATGTGAACTTTTGAACAGGGTCATTTTGAGGTTTTTGGTCGTTGTCATTCATACTCTCTGAAAAAACAAAATCTGCCGGGGTATGTAAACCTTTTAGCACAAATGTAAAACCGGGACTTTGTTGAATGGTACCAGCAGAACCACCTCAGGATTAATGCTGGGAAGACCAAGATGGTGATGGACTTTAGTAAATGGAGAAGTGCTCTGACCCTGGTGGAGATCCAAGCGACATGCATTGAGATAGTCAGGACCTATAAGTATCTGGGTGTGCTCCTCAATAATAAACTAGACTGGGCTGATGCGCTGCACCGAAAAAGTCACAGCAGACTACCTCCTCAGGAGGCTGAGGGCCTTTGGAGTCCAGGGGCCACTTCTTAGGGCCTTTTTCAACTCTGTGGTTGCTTCAGCCATCTTTTTTGGTGTGGCCTGCTGGGGGAGCAGTATATCAACCAGGGACAGAAATAGACTTGACAGGCTGATCAGAAGGGCCAGCTCTGTCCTGGGGAGCCCCCTGGACCCAGTGCAGGTGGTGGGTGACAGAAGGATACTGTCCCTGGTGACCTCCATGCGGGAGAACAAATCCCACCCCATATGTGTGTCTACTTCTGTAATATATTACTGTGTATTATCCTGACACCACTAGTGACAGCTCAAAGTTTTATGTAGGGTTTTTCTGTCCGCTTGAAAAGTCGGACATCTTTACATGTGGACAGTGAAGGAAGGGCACAGAGTGCAAAAGAACGCACCCGATGTCCATTTAACTAAATGACAAGTGTCACGGACACAGCTAGTGTCCGCTCCTAATGTCCGTGCCAGATTTTGAGCGGACACTAGGAGCGGACACTACCTGTCGGACACAGACGGTAGTGTGAACGCTCCCTTAAAGAGGACCTTTGATCACTTGGGGCACATGCGGTTTTATATACCGCTAGAAAGCCGACAGTGCGCTGAATTCAGCATACTGTCGGCTTTCACAATCTATGCCCCAGGTGAAGAGCTATCGGTGCCGATACCGTAGCTCTTCACCCTCAGAAGGGCCTTCCTGACAGTCAGTCAGGAACACCCTTCCTCACAGCAGTGCCTACAGCGCTGTACTATGAGATCGGTGAAGAACGCCTCCTCCCTCTCCTCACAGTACTCGTCCATAGATGAGTACTGGGGTAGGCGTTCCTCCCCGCTCTCACAGTGCAGCGCTATAGGCACTGCTGTGAGGAAGGGTGCTCCTGACTGACTGTCAGGAAGGCCCTTCTGAGGGTGTAGAGCTTCCAGCACCAATAGCTCTTCACATGGGGCACAGATTGTGAAAGCCAACAGTGCGCTGAATTCAGTGCACTGTCGGCTTTCTTGCAGTATATAAAACCGCATGTGCCCCAAGTGATGAAAGGTCCTCTTTAAGATATTGTCAGCTACACCAGACATTGTATTTAGAATTCATATTGCATTACAGCCTCATAGATTGTAAGCCCTCGCAGGCAGGGTCCTCTACCCCACTGTGCCAGTCGGTCATTGTTAGTATTATATCTACCTGTATATTCTGTGTATTTTATGTAACCCCCAAATGTAAAGCACCATGGAATTAATGGTGCTATATAAATAAACAATAATAATAATGGTAACCATGGGTTGGGGTTTATGAAAAGGAAGATGAAATCTATATCTATACACATTCACTGTAGATCATTTTGCAGATGCCAAAAAACCCAAAGAAATAGAAACAGCAAATATAAACCACGTTTTATTTAATTATTTTTTTAACGTTACCTCACTTCTGAGGTTATTGATATAAGGGTGTAAAGAGTATTTTGACAGCATAAGCAGTTGGCAGCAACTTGCATACAGTGACGAAGAAAATATTTAAACTAAAGACTTGCAATTTACTGTAAAAATATTGTTTGCATTGGATATGAATTGAAAAATACACTAGTATTTAACCCTTTTTTCTCTCCACTATGGAAATACCCCATATTTTCCACTCACCTAAGGGTGTAAGGGTATGTTCACACAGCAGCTTTTGGGAGATTATTCTGAAATGGTTTTATGCCTCAAAATTCTCTCCAAAAAACTGCCTCATGTTTTCAATGAGAAGCAGTGATTAAGCACATTGAAAAAAGAAGCATACTCTAAATATTGCCACAGTCTGCATGGAAGATCCACATCTTAAGCCTTGGTATTTAGCCAAAAACTGACTAGCCCTGTCGTATAAAGGCAGTAATGCATGCAAATCTATGCCAGAAACACAAGGTTTAACTTTCCGCGGCAGATTCCACAGAGGTGATTTGTAGCAGCTTATTGAAAAGGAAGACTAACTCAAATTCACTTCAATAGTAGCCATATGCATATATACGAATAAAAATTTGTCCTTTTAGAAGTAATCATAGCGGTCGCTAGTCTGATGCAAGTAAGCTACTGGGCATGACTAGTTGATGAAAAAAACTAAAATAAAGCAAAGTAGGTAAGTTTTCATTTAAAATGTGACAATGGTGAGAACAAACTATCCCTGATGAATCCATTCACAACAGTGATATATATGAGGCATTGAGAGCTTATATGAAGTGAGACACTTAACTATTTAAAAAAAACAAAAAACAATTTAAAAGAATACATATATTATAAAATATGATATGATAACATACCTGTAGAAAGAGAGTCACATCCATGATCAAAAAGTTCTCCAAGGGGTGTGCTGCTGTTTGTTCTCCTTGCTTGCTTCCCATCAATGGCATCCAAGGACTGGTAAATAAACAATCCAACAGCACAACACAGGTACGTCCACACGGGAGCCTTGTGAGGAAAGTTAGAGATGTACACTTAACTTCAAGATATGAAACACTAGACTCCATCCAACACACAGAAAACCTATTTCAACTAATGAAGACTCTGTGTTATATTATGAGCTCCCTTATTACTGTATATACTCGAGTAAATGCCGACCCGAATATAAGCTGAGGCCCCTAATTTTACCACAAAAAAACTGGGAAAACTTATCGACTCGAGGATAAGCCTAGGGGGAAATACAGCAGCTACTGGAAAATCTCAAAAATGAAAATGGTCGGAGTTTTTGGGTGCGGTAGTTGCTGGGGGAAGGGGTGTTTTGGTTGTCTGTCTGCCCCTTCTCTGAGCTTGAGGACTCCATTTTTTCTCCCCCGTTGGAATTCAGCCTGGCTATATACAGGGTATCTGCAGTTCTCCTATTAACCCCTTCCCGACGGAACAGGAGCACTGAAGATACCCTATATTCAGTAGACTGGGCACTTTCAGACACAGGGATACCTAATGTGTTTGTGTTTCACAGTAGTTTTATACTTTTATATTTATTCCAGGAAAAAGGAGTGATTTAGAACATTTACTTTATTTTTTTTAAAGCTTTTTTTTCTTCTTGACTATTTTATGGGAGATTCTATACATTATTATTGTGGCTGGTCATAGACACCCCCTCCCCCCCATAAAAAAAAAAATAAATAAATTTTTTTGCTTGACTCAAGTATAAGCCGAGGGGGGCTTTTTCAGCACAAAAACTGTGCTGAAAATTTCGGCTTATACTCGAGTATATCCGGTACTACTCTACTGTACATGTAGTTTTTGAAAGAACTTATGAAAACATGGCTCTGTGAGGGCCATATCCTCACTTCCTATTAAAGAGAAGGTGTTTTCACCAAATATTTATTTGAGTTAGATTTCTCTTTGTTCATTCACATTTTGTTAAATGACCAAAATAAATTAAAAAGGAACACTCCGCTATATTGTCAGAAATGTAACAGATCTATCTATCTATCTATCTATCTATCTATCTATCTATCTATCTATCTATCTATCTATCTATCTATCTAGCAGGAGGACCCGACTTTGCACGGGTATATTTATTTTTTTGTCTCTACCCCCTTCCCTCATAGATTGTAAGCCCTCGCGGGCAGGGCCCTCTACCCCACTGTGCCAGCCGATCACTGTTAGTATGATATGTACCTGTATATTTTGTGTATTGTATGTAACCCCCAAATGTAAAGCACCATGGAATTAATGGTGCTATATAAATAAACAATAATAATAATAGTAGCCCCATAAGAATTGCCCAGTTTTACACTGGTGTATTTTGTATGTCATTTTTGTGTGTCCATAAGCCATGTCCATGTTTTGTAGCAGCATGTGATCATGTGCATCTCACTTTGGATATCAGTGAAAAATCTGCGATCAGTTGTTAAGGATACCTGGAGTAAAGCTGTATGAATGTGACCTTGTGTAACAGTGTCATCCACTGCGCCCTGCCCCTTTAAAGCTGAGATACAGCAGTGAAGACAAATGGCAGGGTTGCTATGGAAACTTGGACTAAACCTCTGATATGGGATGGTGTATGCTGAGCTACGCATCTAATCCTCTGTGTGATACTGTGTATCTAATCCTCCGATGGTAGGATAGCATGATTTTTTTTTTTAATGTTGCAATTTAGGTTGTGAAAATTGCTCTGGCTACTGGAGGTGCAAAAGTTTTGGAATCCCTTTATAATCTAAATACATCCACAGCAGTACTAAATACTCAATTTTTTTTATGACCCTTTTCTTGGCTTTATTTTACTTGAGACATCTATTATGACTGTTATTTACTTGCAGCGAATCTGAGAACAAACTTTATTTACAATACATCTGCTTCCCCTTCATTGAAATCACAGGTAATAAATAACTCCCTCATTTGAGGTCACATGATGCATTTGGATGCTCAATCCAAACACAGAGAGGGAGAGCAGACGATGCATCATGGGAACTGTATTTTCCTCAGAATCACTGCATGTAAATACCAATTATACAATGAGGCTCAAGCAAAATAAAGCCAAGAAAAGTGTACACAAGGAAACTGAAATTTAGCACTTCTGTGAAAGTATTTTCAGTTAATTCTTGGCAGCTGGTTAACCCCATTAACAATGCTATGTAAGGGATTTTTACTACATGCCTATCAAGGTCTTACTTTTGGCAGGACCTAACAGACAATGATCTCATGGTTGTGGGCATAGAGAAGGGGCCCTATTAATCGTGTCATCCAAGGGGATACGCTGCTCAATTGGAAAAACTGCAGTTCTGAATTGAGGAATAACACCACTACCAGAAAAAACTCCAAAATGTGGTGCATATTCACACAGCTTGACATGAAAGTGGATTTGGCCCAAAGTGAGTCAACTAATTGGTGATGTAAACGTAAGACATAAGTGCATAAGATTAATCATACGGTATCAACCACTGTGACAGACAGGCAATCTGAAAACGTGCCCGATTTCAAGTTTACACTTTTCTTTACCATCAATAAATATGGGCCATTGTATTAAAGCCTCTATTGAGTGCTGTTCCTGCCTCTCACAGAATGTTACTCTGTAAAGGAGTACGGGCTGTTCAAAGAAAAAAAAAAAGAAAGAAAAAGAAGAGAAAATTAGGGTAGGGGAGGGTCACTTCAATCAGATCTAAAACGTGCAAACTTGCTCTTGGTGTCATATAAAAGAGGAGTTTCTATATCATTTCCACTGGTTGAAAACACAATTTGAATTAGGATATTTAGACCATACACATATATAAAAAAAATAAATAAAACACTTAAACACAATGTCAATTACACTTCCGTGAAATCAACCTGTCCAGTTATGAAGCAACATTGAATGTAAATCAATTTCTCTTGCTGCTGTACAAATGGAACAGACAACAAGTAGATAGGCAATTAGCAAGAGCACCCTTATAAAAGGAGTGGTTCTGCAGGTGGTGACCACAGACCATTTCTCTGTTCTCATCCTTTTTGGCTGTCACTTTGGTCACTTTTGCATTTTGTCATTGCTCTCACCCCTAGGAGGTAGCATGAGGCAGTGTCTACAACTCACAGAAGTTGCTCACTACAGGGTGGTACATAAATGCAAGCTGTGGAAAGAAGGGTAGCGGTGACTGTCAGCACAGAGTCTAGAACATGGAACACGTATCAGGAGACAAGCCAGTACACCAGTACCTAACTGCTGTTTGGTACAGAGATCCTCAAACCCATTGTGAGACAATATGCAGGTGCAGTGGGCCCTGGGTTCCTTCTGATGCATTTTAGGTCTCATGTGGCTGAAGTGAGTCGGCAGTTCCTGCATGAGGAAGGCACATAGATTGGCCAGTCCGCTCACCAGACCTGAATTCAATAGAGCAGATCTGGGACATCAACCAATGCAACGTTGCACCACAGACTGACCAGAAGTTGACTGATGCTTTAATCCAGGTGTGAAAGGAGATCCCTCAGGAGAACATTCGCCACTTCATAAGGAATATGCCCAGGCGTTGTAGGGAGGTCATACAGACAGGTGGAGGCCATAGACACTGCTGAGCCAAATTTCCACTGATGTTAGATCTGCCTGTAATTTAATTATTCACTTTGATTTTGTGTATCATTTCAAATCCAGACCTCCATGGGATATTTACATTGAACATGTTTACATCTGGTTTTGTTCTCAACGCATTACACTATGTAATGAATAAAGATTTTAACTGGGATAATTAATTCATTGATATCTAGGATGTGGTATGTATCCCTTCATTTTTTGAGCATTGTATATTATGCAGCTGTATATATAGTGACCAATTCTAATTTTCTCTACATTTTAAACAGCACCGTACTCCATACACAGTAACAATCAGCAAGAGGATTAAACACGTCTCAATACAGAAATAAGGGAAAGAATAAAGAGTTGCAGGATTTCACAGAAAGGAGCCAAAATGTGTCAAAGCATTTTACAAAATTTATTAGAGACAAATACTGGAAGAAAAAAAAATAAAAAGATGTTGGAAAGTTTATTTATATTTCAATTCAAAGCATTCTAAATATCTAAACCAGAACGATGGAGCGTCAGACAGCCACAACAGTATTTACTGACTATAATGGGGTTGTGGTATCTTCAAAAAGACAATAGAAGTCTTAAATCTGTTGGTAAGAGGACAACTCTGTGCTCTTGATTGTAGCTTGTCCTCCCTAGAACCACTTTTGGTACTAACAACTGCATATTAGGTACATCATCAGAATACTCATTTCAAGTGTACCAACTGCCTCTTTTCATAAGACTTAAAGGCTAAGGCTCCACGGAATGATGCACAGCGCTGCGGGAACACATTGTGGTTCTTCCCGCAGCGCTTTGAACATAAAGATCAGAGTTTTCCTCCGTGGACTTTGTTACCATTATATCTACGTGAAAGCCGCCGGCGTTTCCATAGATATAATTGACATGCTGCAATTTCCCAAACCGCACCGGAAAGTGGGCATGGGATTCATGCGAATCCCATCCACTTTGCAAGTACTGTAAAACACTGCGAGAAAAAAAAAAAAAAAAAAAAAAAAAAAAAAAAAAAAAGAAAAACAGAGGATTAACAATAGATGGCTTCAAATCAACACACACACACACACACACACACACACACACACACACCAAAAAAAAAAAAAAAACCTGCCAGGGGCATGATGTAAACTTTTTAGCACAACTATATTTGTAAATAACATTTATTAAAAAAAAAAAAATTATATATATATATATATATATATATATATATATGCTCTGCTTTCAGACAGTCGTTCCATCCAATACTTGAATACATATTATGTACCATATCTCCTGCTTTATATCGGCATCATCGTTTACTTGTCCTTGATTTATTTTGGACATTAGAAGGTTTACAAATGTAACAGAAATTTTTACAGATTTACAAGACAATGTAAGGAGAAAACACCTCACATTTTGTTATGCAATTTCTCCCGAGCACAGAAATAGCCCACACGTGGATGTAAATTGTTTTTGGGCACACGGAAGGGCAAGGTGAGAAGGAGCTAGAATTGGCATTTGAAAAGCAGATTTAATAACTGCAAGCTACGGTAATTTTTTTTTTTTTTTTTAAACCGGGTTTGCTGGCGTAACAGTTCCCCTTTAAAAGCCTTCAAAATCCTCCTGTTCGTCATCTGATACCATAAGTACATTAATTACATCTTGTGATACATTTGTAAGGCAGTCATCATATGGGTCGAATTCCTTATCAGATGGTGTGGTCTCAGCTTCGGCTTCCTCTTCATTTTGCCACAAGAAGTCATCCTTCATAACATCTAATGAATTTGCTATGCCACACTTCTTGAAAGACTTGATTACTGTTTCTGCATCAATATCATTCCAGGCTTTTATGACAAACTTGCGCAAAACATCCAACTGTGGAGCACACATGGTTCCTCCTTTTGTAAATGACTTTTCTCCACTAACCATCCATTTATTTCACTGTTCTCAAATTTTTAAATGGCTTGTTCAGGCAATCCTGCAGGAATAATTGCCGCAAGTGTGTTTAATCTTGCAAGCCTTTGCTTGGTGCTAAGAGATAAATGAGCCCTGAACATATCTCAGACCAGTAAACTATATTTTTGAATAAGTCCACCTGGTCGCCTGCTCCATACATCATCAAGCCATAGTTTTACCCCTTCTTCATCCATCCAGCCTTTCATACATATGTACAAAACAACCAAGAAGGAACTTGAGTTTCAGTATTGTTTTTCTTCTAAAAATAATCATTGGTCTCAGTTTGGTGCCATCAGCTATGCATCCTAATACCAGTGTAAAACTGGACTTCTCACGCCCTGTTTTAATTAAAATTATTTTTTCACCTTTTTGATGGACAGTTTCATTTTAAACCATATCAAAATTCATTGAAGTTTCATCCATATTTCCAATACTACTTAACGGATAGCCATGTTTAGTGCACTGTTGTATTACGGATCAATGGAAACTATTTACTTTGCTAGTGGCGTGGTGTCCAGAAAAACACGCCTCTTTCATCCGTCTGGCCTGCCCATGTATCCTATTACCTCCATCTCTGCCTCTCAGAACTCGCTTCTGAGGACTGCAGTGAAGCGGCGCAGGTGCAAGATCTGAGAGGTAGAGAAGGAGGTTCTGGTCATAGGATACAAGGGTGCGCCAGATGGATGAAAGAGGCGTGTTTTTCTGGGCACAGCGCCGCTCTCTCTTCTCCATATCCCAGGCATTCCAGATGCCTTAAGCTTGTTTCACTTACAACATCTTGGTGAGGCACCCCTCACATAGTCACTGCAGTCGTCAGGAGCGAGATCTGAAAAGCAGAGAAGGAGGTATTGTACCAGTGATAGGATACAAGGGCAGGCTAGAGGGATATGCTATCGCTCTGATAGTATTGGAGACAGGTAGGGCTATGGACCCAGTGTATAAGACAACCGCCGACTTTTGAGAAGATTTTCAGGGGTTAAAAACATCTTATACGCCAGACAATACAGTATATATTGAGCATTTTGACCATACAGCTATTTGACAGATTTTCATTTTTACATCCCAATGTTAATAAAATTACTTTTTTTTTCCCCAGTAAATCGTCAATTTACTCTCATGCTGGAGGCCAATTAGCATATGGATAAAAACCTGTCTCATTCAAAAACTACTATTCCATAAACTGGTAAGCGTATATACCAGCTTTTGGAGTATCTGACAAGCTGGGAACAACATATTCCTGGAAAAATTGCCATTTTCAGCTTTCACAATCAGCTGCGTATTTGTTTCTGGAAAATAAATTAATGCAACACTTGGGAAGTTAAAAATACTCCTTGTACCCCTAAATAAATTCCTTTAGGGCTGTAGTTTGAAAAACAGGGTCACATGTCGGGGGATTCCTCTTTACTGGCATTTCAGGGCTCTGCAAAAATGGCATGACGTCCAAAAACCAGTCTAAATACAGCGTTGGCCAAAAGTATTGGCACCCCTGCAATTCTGTCAGGTAATACTCATTTTCTTCCAGAAAATGATTGCAATCACAAATTCTTTGGAATTATTATCGTCATTTAATTTGTCTTCAATGGAAAACCATAAAAAAGAATTGTCAAAAAGTCAAATTGGATATAAATCCACAGCAAACATAAAAAAGGGGTGGACAAAAGTATTGGCACCGTTTGAAAAATCATGTGATGCTTCTCTAATTTGTGTAATTAACAGCACCTGTTACTTACCTGAGGCACCTAACAGGTGGTGGCAATAACTAAATCACACTTACAGACAGTTGATATGGATTAAAGTTGACTCAACCTCTGTCCTGTGTCCTTGTGTGTACCACATTGAGCATGGAGAAAACAAAGAAGACCAAAGAACTGTCTGAGGACTTGAGAAGCAAAATTGTGAGGAAGCATGAGCAATCTCAAGGCTACAAGTCCATCTCCAAAGACCTGAATGCTCCTGTGTCTACCATGCGCAGGGTTATCAAGAAGTTTAAAGACCATGGCACTGTGGTTAACCTCCCTAGATGTGGACAGGAAAGAAAAAATGACGAGAGATTTCAACGCAAGATTGTGGGGATGGTGTATAAAGAACCTCGACTAACATCCAAACAAGTTCAAGCGGCCCTGCAGTCCGAGGGTACAACAGTGTCGACCCGTACTATTCGTCGGCGTCTGAATGAAAAAGGACTGTATGGTAGGATACCCAGGAAGATCCCACTTCTTACCTAGAGACATAAAAAAGCCAGGCTGGAGTTTGCCAAAACTTACCCGAGAAAGCCAAAAACGTTTTGGAAGAATGTTCTCTGGTCAGATGAGACAAAAGTAGAGCTTCAACATAGAGTTTAAAAGAAAAAAAAAAAAAAAAGAACACAGTCCCTACAGTCAAACATGGCAGAGGTTCCCTGATGTTTTGGGGTTGCTTTGCTGCCTCTGGCACTGGACTCCTTGACCATGTGCATGGCATTATGAAGTTTGAAGACTACCAACAAACTTTACAGCATAATGTAGGGCCCAGTGTGAGAAAGCTGGGTCTCCCTCAGAGGTCATGGGTCTTCCAGCAGGACAATGACCCAAAACACATTTCAAAAAGCACTAGAAAATGGTTTGAGAGAAAGCACTGAAGACTTCTAAAGTGGCCAGCAATGAGTCCAGACCTGAATCCCATAGAACACCTGTGGAGAGATCTCAAAATGGCAGTTTGGAGAAGGCCCCCTTCAAATCTCAGGGACCTGGAGCAGTTTGCCAAAGAAGAATGGCCTAAAATTCCAGCAGAGCATTGTAAGAAACTCATTGATGGTGACCGGAAGTGGTTGTTCGCAGTTATTTTGTCTAAAGGTTGTGCTACCAAGTATTAGGCTGAGGGTGCCAATACTTTTGTCCGGCCCATTTTTGGAGTTTTGTCTAAAATGATCAATGATTTGACTTTTTTTTTTTTTTTTTCTCTCCATTCTCTTACGTGTTTTTTCATTGCAAGCAAAATAAATGAAGATATTAATACCAAAGAGTTTGTGCTTGCAATCATTTTCTGGAAGAAAATGAGTATTATCTGACAGAATTGCAGGGGTGCCAATACTTTTGGCCAACACTGTATGTGCTTTAAAAAAAAAAAAAAAAAAAACACACGGCACTTATGTGTGCCAATATATCAGTTTATTCCCACATGTAACATTAAGAAAAAAAAAAAGTTGAGTTATAGCACATATCAGGGCGCAGATGAGAAAGAGCACTATGTGGCTTTTGGTGGGCAGATTTAGAGGTTTGGTATCTGGACGCCATGTCTTGATTGCAGCGCCCCTGAGGTGCCAATAATATGGAATCCCCTAGGGAATGACCTCAATTTTAAAAACTGCACCCCTCAAAGAATTTATTAAACAGTGTAGTAAGCATTAGTATCCTAGATGTGAACACACAACGGTTGGTGGAAAGTGAATATGTAAACTGTGTGGAGTACATTGGGAACACCAAATTCCCTAGTATTTTCCCAGTAGCTCCTATAATGGTGGATTGGGCGGGGAGGAAGGCAGGGAAAACTCTAAATCAGCGGTTGTAACCTGACATACGCTTGCACAGATTGTATATGCCCTTTCTGCCAGTTATGTCCTAATGATTAGGCGATTATTATCTTCCCATTGTGCAAGCTATATTTTTTTTTTCTTCTTCTTTTCTGATAATGTAGCTAAATGAGGGCTGATTTTTTTTTTTTTTTTTTTGAGGTATAAGATACATTTTGTAAGGACACCATTTTGATGGTGCCTAAAACTTATTGAATACATTGTTTTACTTAGTGGATTAAAAAAAAAATAAATAAATAAATATTCTGCCATTAGGTTTTACCTTTCAAATGTGCCATGCAGCATAAGTAGCAAGTTTACATTTATTCTGTGGGTAGGTATGATCTTATAAGTTAATTTTCCAGAACTTCAACCCAGTTTAGGACATAAATCTATTTTTGTATCGCCAATATATACATAACATTTAAATTTTTCAGTTCATATAGTTGGCTGAGGGCCTATTTTTACGGTACTGTTTTGAGGTGGCTAAGACTTTTGATCACTTTTTTGTGAGATTGCGAAAAATCATTAATTCCATAGTTTTTTTGTGGGTAAAGGTTATATAATTTTATAGGTTGTTATGGACAAGGTAATATATTTTTTTTTCTTTTACATGAGAAAGGGACATTTTGGGGCTTTATTCATTCGTTTATTTTTAATCTACCGTATATACACGAGTGTAAGCCAACCTGAATATAAGCCGAAACCCCTAATTTCACCACAAAAAAAAAATGGGAAAACTTATTGACTTGCGTATAAGGTGAGGCGTGGAAATGCAGCAGCTACTGGAAAATTTCAAAAATTAAAGTGTATTGGTTATCTGTCTGCCCCTTCCCTGAGCTTGAGAACTGGGGTTTTTTCACCCCACTTGGAACTCAGCCTGGCTGAACATAACATATCTGCAGTGCTCCTATTAACCCCTTCCTGACAGAATGGGAGCACTGCAGATACCGTATATTCAGTAAACCGGGCACTTTCAGACACGAGGATACCTATTGCGTGTTTCACAGTAATTTTCTACTTTGCGGGCGGGTTCATACCACCGCCCGATCTCCGTTATGCAGGTTTCTGTTTCCAGGAGACTGAAACCGGCAGGTAGTTTTCAAACTCTCTGCGGCGAAAGTTTAAAAAAAAAAAAAAAAATTGACACAAAGTCGGCGTTGCATCTCCAGAGGAAATTTTCACTGTAACTCTTACTGCGATCTCTGATTGGAAGCATTAGCTCGAGCATCACCGCTGTAAGGCTGCATGCACATGGAGTTACGCCGGGCTTGTAAAAATACTCATTCACAGCCGTACACGCGAGTTCAGCGGACGACTCCCGAACACTTCCTATTCACTTCAATGGGAGCGTTCGGAACGCTGGCATAACTCAGTGTGCATGCAGCCTAAGGGTCAGTTCACACGTGAAAACCGCCTAGCTTATTTGTGCGAGGTAAAAAACCTCGAGGAGTTTTTGACGCTGTTTTTTGCATTCCACGCGGTTTTTGACGAGGTTTTTGACGCGGTTTTCGCTAGGGTTTTTTTTCTCCTATATGTGCTATAGAAACTGCAGGCGAAAACTGCGCGTTTTTTTGCAAAAAACCGCGCGGTTTTGTGTGCAAAAAACCGCGCGGTTTTTTACCGCGCGGTTTTCGCCTCCCATTCACTTCTATGCAATTCTTCAGGCGTTTTCCGCCTGAAGAAAGGTCATGTCGCTTCTTCAGGCGGAAAACGCTAGGAGGAAAAAAAAAGCTAGTGGTCTACATAGACCACCATGTTAAAGGAGAGGTTTTTGAAGCGAATTCCGCTGTCAAAAACCTCCCCTTTGCCCACGTGTGAACTAGCCCTAAGAGTTGCAGCGGAGGTGCCAGTTGCTATGGCCCCAAGGTCAATTTAAATTTTTTTTTTGGGTGGGGTGGGGAGGGCATCTCCGTTGTTACTCTTACAACTTATGCCTGGTTCACACATCAGTATGCCATTCATCCCTCTGAATTCTGTTTGAGACTTTAAAATGGACTGATGCACATACTGATTGTATACTGACACTTTTTTTATGCTGATAGCCCCTAGAGGACGATCGGGTGCGTTCTTTTGCACTCCATGCTTGTCCTTCACTGTCCGCATGTAAAGATGTCCGACTTTTCAAGCGGACAGAAAAACCCGACATGTAGGACGATAAGGGGATTAAAAGTAGCAATTGTAAGAGTAGAGATAAGGACATAAAGGTCCTTATCTGTACTCTGTTTACAATTTTCTATCAGCAGTTTATGCTGATAGAGTTTGCTATCAGCATAAAAAGGTGTCAGTATACAATCAGTATTTGCATCAGTCTGTTTTAAAGTCTCAAAGGGAATCCAGACGGACAGATGACATACTGATGTGTGAACCAAGCCTTAGATGTGATGTGATGCGATGAGATGTGATCACTCATTGCAGGAATTAGCTCCGGCATTACTGCTGTAAGGGGGTGTTCACACTACCGTCTGTGTCCGACAGGTAGTGTCCGCTCCTAGTGTCCGTTCAAAATCTCGCACGGACATTAGGAGCGGACACTAGCTGTGTCCGTGACACCTGTCATTTATTTAAATGGCGATCGGGTGCGTCCTACATGTCAGGTTTTTCTGTCCGCTTGAAAAGTCGGACATCTTTACATGCGGACGGTGAAGGACAGGCATGGAGTGCAAAAGAACGCACCCGATCGCCATTTAAATAAATGACAGGTGTCACGGGTACAGCTAGTGTCCGCTCCTAATGTCCGTGCGAGATTTTGAACGGACACTAGGAGTGGAC
Source organism: Leptodactylus fuscus (assembly GCF_031893055.1). Classification (NCBI taxonomy): domain Eukaryota; kingdom Metazoa; phylum Chordata; class Amphibia; order Anura; family Leptodactylidae; genus Leptodactylus; species Leptodactylus fuscus. Next base: position 102,012,326 of record NC_134266.1, on the reverse strand, counting down.
ACTACCTGTCGGACACAGATGGTAGTGTGAACGCCCCCTAAGAGTTACAGCAGAGATGCCGGTTGCTATGGCGACCGCTCTGCAGCAGAGTGTCCCATTATAGTTACAGACCCGGCATCCAGACCTGGCATATAGACACCGGAACGGGTGCCGGGGCCCATAGCATCACCACACTCCTGTCGCTGCAGGAAACCAGCGGCGGCAGGAGCTTGGTGATGCTGTACATTTCAAACTGGTACTTACGGTACTTCTGCTAGCACACAAGGACACTGAACAGACCCTGGCCTACATAAGGTACATATCAGCATCTTGCCATTGGAGGGGGGAGGGTAATTTATTAGCGGAACCCCTTAAATGCCGATAATAGTACAGCGATTTACCTTAAGGGGGCTCGATCATTAGGAAAAGTCATTTTTAACTAAGCACATACTTGCAAAGCCTTTTGTATGTTAACCCTCTCAATAGTTTTTGAATGAGAGTTTTCATTCAAATGCTAATTAGCCTCCAGCCAGCACTCCGGAGGACACTCTCTGTTGAGTCAATAGCAGCAGCCTGTGCTGTACACACATCTCCCCATTCTCAAAGCAAACAGTGCTCGCTGAGACTTCCAGTGCTTGTTGGCTAATTTGCATGTGAATAAAAACAGGCTCATTCAAAAACCACTGAGGGGATGAACATACTAAAGGTACATGTGGAGTAGCCTATGTGCTTAGTTAAAAATGACTTTTCCCAATGATAGAGCCCTTTAAGACCCAGGTGTCTGGGCCATGATAGGCCATCAACTATGATTACATCTTTATTGTGTGCAATGGGTTAAGTGGTTGTACAGAATTGGTTAACAGATTTCACTGGCATCCTATTCACCTATGGGTTCAGGGACTAGATCTGTACCACATATTAACGGAAAATCCTGTGGTTAAGAAATATATATGTTTAAAGGGGCTCTATCAGCAAAATTATGCTAATAGAGACCCACATATGCGTGAATAGCCTTTAAAAAGGCTATTCAGGCACCGTAAATGTTATATTAAACCCGGACACATTTTTAAATAAAAGCATTAAAACATATATGCAAATCTTACTGACCGTGCACCGGGGGCGGTGATGCACGATGCCGCGTCATCTTCGGGAATGTCTACCTCTTCTTTCTTCTTGGAGCAACGCCATCTGCTCCCGTCTCTTCTGCCGGGTTGCTATTGGTCTTCTTCCGGCTTGAGGTCTTCAAATCCTGCGCCAGTGGGGGGGCCACACGGTGGCTCAGTGGTTAGCACCACTTCAAATCCCGCCAAGGGCATAAAACCACCTGCAAGGAGTTTGTATGTTCTCCCCGTGTCTGCATGGATTTCCATCCCATATTTCAAAAATATACTGATAGGGAAAAATGTACATTGTGAGCTCTATGTGGGGCTCACAATCTACATTTAATAAAAAAAAATAAAAATCCTGCGCCAGTGTAGTAGCGCTTCCCTCCGGAGCGCTACTGCGCAGGCTCACTCGCCATTTTACTTAATGGCAGTTCGTGAGCGTGCAGTGCACTCGTGTAGTTCTACAGGGACTGGCAAGTGAGCCTGTGCAGTAGTGCTCCGGAGGGAAGCGCTACTACGCAGGTGCGGGATTTGCAGACCTCAAGCCGGAAGAAGACCAATAAGAAGCCGGCAGAAGAGACGGGACAAGAGGGCGTCGCTCCAAGAAGAAAGAAGAGGTAGGCGTGCCCGAAGATGACGCGGCAACGTGCATCACTGCCCCCGGTCAGTAAGACTTGCATATATGTTTTAATGCTTTTGTTTAAAAACGGGACCGGGGTTTCATATAACATTTACGGTGCCTGAATAGCCTTTTTAAAGGCTATTCACGCATATGTGGGGCTCTATTAGCATAATTTTGCTGATAGAGCCCCTTTACAATGTCAGTAATCCTTTAACATGACATATAAAATATGTAACATTTTGGTGCATTCAGTGATTCACTCCATTATACTTAGTTAACATGCATATTGGTGATTAAACCAAGCTATATTTTACCTGTTCCGTTGCTGTTGGACAGTAACATACTAACACTACGGTTGTTAAGATATTGATCAAAAGTCCTATTATGGTGATAAGATTTGGTGCAATCCATGAAGGGACCTGAACAACCAACCATTCCCAAAATCCTTGCATTAATGGTTCCAGAAGAGATTTCCCACAGCTTTTATACCGATGCTCTTCCAATCTCTTTAACTGGTGTCGAGACAGAGGTGGCGTTGGCAATTCCACAAGCTTGCTTAAAACGCATGTTGATTTGGAAACACGTTCACAGTGTGAAGGGAATTCTGAGTGGATTTCTCCACACCTTTTTCTTGATGATCTTTGTCCACTCATGGAGTTTAGATTTAAAACCAAAATCCAAAGAAATCTGGATGGAAAATAAAAACAAAATAGCAGAATAAGTTTAATTCTAACTTTTTTTTTTTTTTTAAATGCTTTTTTTCCCCCACATGTATTTAAAATGTTTTATTGAAGACTTATTAAAAATAGCATATGGGCAGTGTAGGGTGTATGTTATGCTTCAGCACTTGATGTATAGATATTTTTTTCTCTCTCAATAAAACACACACAAATATATACACTATATACTCGAGTATAAGCTGAGTTTTTCAGCACAGTTTTTGTGCTGAAAAAGGGCGCCTCGGCTTATACTCGCCTCAATATGGTAATTGAAAATGTCACATAACTGGTCCGCAGTTAAAGACATCTGTGGGAGGCCGCTGGAGCAGCAATAGGAGAGTGGTGAGGTAGCGCTGCCTCCAGGACCGCCCCAAGATGTTTCCAGAGCATCTTCTCTGCCTTGGAAATATCTTAAGGCGGCCCTGGAGACAGCGCTGCCTCAGCGACCACCTATCGGCAGCAGTGCTGTTCCAGCGGCCTCCCACAAATATCTTTTACTGCGGACCAGTGAAATTACCACTCGAGTCAATACGGTAATTGGTTCGACTGTATTGCCTAGCTGCAGCGGGCCTCCGCTCCAGTCCCTGCCACTCTCCTTGCGCTGGTTCAGACGTCAACGTATCAGTGTAGGCGGCATCATCATGGTACTGAGATTCAGGCCCTTCGCTGATCAGCTTCAGCAGTCACGTGAACGCTGAGGCCAATCAGAGGCTTCAGCACAAAGGACACAGGAGGACAACAGAGACAGGAGAGTATGATTTTTTTTTTTTCACTGCCTTATTTAAACTTTAACAGGTTTCCAGTTTTGCCTGGATAACTCCTTTAAGAACACAAATTTTGTGCTGTGTTGTACCCCAGTGAGTCCATATCTTGTTTGTTATTATCTAGAGTACAACCTACTCTACTAGTCTCCAACGAGACATATCCGCCTGATGTCGAGGTATATGTTTTGTTTCATTTTGACCTTGTTTATTTATTTTTAAGCTATCACTATTAAAGGATAAGCTTTAAATATATTTGTTTTAAAGGGGCTCTATCAGCAAAATCATGCTGATAGAGCCCCACATATGCGTGCATAGCCTTTAAAAAGGCTATTCAGGCACTGTAAAAGTTAAATTAAACTACCCCCCCCCCCCCCCCCCCCGTTTTAAAATAATAACTTAAAAAAGAATGTTCTCTACTTACGGAACGTGCACGCTGGGCGGGCATTCAGGGTGCGCCGTCTTCTTCCCCGCCTCTTCTTCCTCTGACGTCTTCGGGTCCCGTCCTCCTCCGGCGCTTGCTCGCGGACACTGATAAAAAAAAAAAAAAATAGCCCGGGCGCATGCGCAGTAGCACGCGGCTTCTACTACGGCTACTGCGCATGCGCCCGGGCTATTTTTTTTTTTTTTTTTTTTTATCAGTGTCCGCGAGCAAGCGCCGGAGGAGGACGGGACCGGAGGACGTCAGATGAAGAAGAGGCGTGGAAGAAGATGAAGACACACCCTGAATGCCCGCCCAGCGTGCACGTTCCGTAAGTAGAGAACATTCTTTTTTAAGTTATTATTTTAAAACGGGGGGGGGGGGGGGGGGGGGGTAGTTTAATTTAACTTTTACAGTGCCTGAATAGCCTTTTTAAAGGCTATGCACGCATATGTGGGGCTCTATCAGCATTATTTTGCTGATAGAGCCCCTTTAATATTTTGGAGATGTATTTAATTTTTTAATTTAGAGTTTGTGAATATTTGATGCAAAGAGGGAAAACAGTATTTGATGATTTTTTTGGCAAACCTAACCCATCTGCTGGGTTGCCTTGATATGATGGGTTCTGGTGGCAGATTCTCTTTAAAGTCCATCCCTAACAAACAGCTCAACTCTCCCTCTGAGGACCTTCGGTAGCGATCTCCACCACCAATTCTTCACCCCCACAATAAATAAAAGTTATTAATAACCTACTCTTGGTTAAAAAAAAAAAAAAAAAGTTTCTTCCAGACCCGATTTCTGACTGGTTATTCATTGGAGACTGTACCATTGTAACTAGAAGCACTGCCATATGAACTAAGTTGTAGTAAAATTATGCGGGTGTGGTCAGAGAATATGTGAGCTAATATAAAGCACTATGTACAGGGAGCGACACAGGTCTTTAGTGTAATAAATGGATCACACAGGTTGACAGGCCAAATCCACCCATACAGTAGTACAGTCACCCTTATTAATAAAGCATAAAACTAGGAAAACCTGTTAATTGACCTCACCACTAAAAACTCCATGAATAAAAAGTAATTTACGATGTAACACAATAGTCAGCAGAAATACCGAGTCCACACAACTTCCAGCATAAATATGTGCAGAACAGGTATAACCTTGCACGTCCTAATATGCCTGGTCACTATGCAGCTAAACGCCAATCAGGCAGTGACACGTACACTGTAAACGACACCAAGGTATGGAGCTACCGAGTCATTGCCATGAAACGTACCGTGGCTTCTTTAGCAGTCAGGACAATACTGGCTTCCTTCTTTTCCGCTACAGCGTAAACCGGAAGCAGTGATGCTACACGGTAACTCCGAAACACGCTTTCCTGTCGCGCTTAGAACCGCCCACCTCAGACTTAGAGCCAATCAACAAGCGCTAAACGAAGCGCCAATAGAATCCCCAGATATTTCTACATCATTGATATATATATATATACTTAAATTAAATGACGAGGGCATAGTTATATAACGAGGGTTTAGATTGGTGATTGGATTTCGCGTTAGTTTTCAGGTTGCGTATGAGGTGACTATGAGGGGCGTGTAGTGTTTCCTACGTGCTGTCCTGCTTGACTATGTAAAAGAAAGTCAATGATCTTTTAGTCACTCGACCAATCATTTTATCTCCCAAGTTTCTATCCTGTTTAATTCCCAATATACTTTTGTCTGTATTTTTCCACGTAGAGACCCCCAAAATTGTCTTACGTTGCCACGTGTAGGCATTGTTTTCAGCTATCAGCTGGGTTCCTATACAGTATAAAGAGTTGAGCACAGTACATATTTAGTTTGAAGACTGTTTTGTTGTAGATAAAAAATGCAGCATTATTTTGTTTCCTTGTTGGAAATCTGACAGACCCTGTTATAATCAATAGAGTGTGCACCTACCCCCTTCCTAGAGCGAATTCTTGATAGTGGCAGTTACGGGCACTGAAGTGATATCTCAGATACTTGAAAGGGATACATCTACATACCTCCCAACCGTCCCGATTTCCGCGGCACATTCACGATTTGGGTGACATGTCCCGCGGTCCTGGTTGGAGGGAGGTATGTCCCGATTTCAAATCAGATCTGCGTCCAGAGGACGCAGATCTGAGTTGAACACATACGCGGCTGAAGCAAGGAGCTGACACAGGTCAGCTCCTTCCTTCGCCGCTGCCGCCGGCTACTGGCTTGTAGACGCGATGTGATGACGTCACATCGCGTCTACAACTGTGTCAGCGAGAGAGAGGTGCGCAGAGAGCGGCGAGGGAGCGGAGGAGAAGGTAAGTAATGTGGATGTGGAACGTGAAACTGGGGGCAGATGATGGAGAGGACGGCATGTCACTGGGAGCAAAGATGGAGAGGACAGCATGGCACTGGGGGCAGAGATGGAGAAGACGGCATGACACTGGGGGCAGATGATGGAGAGGACGGCATGACACTGGGGGCAGAGATGGAGAGGACGGCATGACACTGGGGGCAAAGATGTGGGGACATGAATCTGGGGGCAGAGATGTGGAGACATGAATCTGGGGGCAGAGATGGGGGACATGAATCTGGGGGCAGAGATGGGGGACATGAATCTGGGGGCAGAGATGGGGGAAATGCATCTGGGGCAGAGATGGAGGGGACATGAATCTGGGGGCAGAGATGGAGGGGACATGAATCTGGGGGCAGAGATAGGGGGACATGAATCTGGGGGCAGAGATGGAGAGGACAGCATGACACTGGGGGCAGAGATGTGGGGACATGAATCTGGGGGCAGAGATGTGGAGACATGAATCTGGGGGCAGAGATGTGGAGACATGAATCTGGGGGCAGAGATGGGGGACATGAATCTGGGGGCAGAGATGGTGGACATGAATCTGGGGGCAGAGATGGGGGACATTCATCTGGGGGCAGAGATGGAGGGGACATGAATCTGGGGGCAGAGATAGGGGGATATGAATCTGGGGGAAGAGATGGGGGGATATGAATCTGGGGGCAGAGATGGGGGGACATGAATCTGGGGGAAGAGATGGGGACATGAATTTGGGGGCAGAGATGGGAGGACATGAATCTGGGGGCAGAGATGGGGGACATGAATTTGGGGGCAGAGATGGAGGGGACATGAATCTGGGAGCAGAGATGGGGGGACATGAATCTGGGGGCAGAGAAGGGAGGACATGAATCTGGGGGCAGAGATGGAGGGACATGAATCTGGGGGCAGAGATGGATGGGACATGAAACTGGGGGCAGAGATGTGGGGACATGAATCTGGGGGCAGAGATGGAAAGCGGACATGAAACTGGGGGCAGATGAAGGGTGTAAATGAAACTGGGGAGAGATAGAGGGGGAACATATAATTTACGGGTGACTGTAGGAGGATGATACTGTGTGCGGGCACATGAAAAATTAACGAATGGGCGGAGTCAACACAAAAGTGGGTGGGGCTAAATTTGCCGTGGCGCTAACTGCAGTTATCAAGAATATGATGAGTGAGCAGTGCTGCACCTGGTATGTAAACAATACTGGGACAGAATTACATGCTCTGAAGTGGACCCCACACAGTATTACATGCTTCACAGTGGCCCCCCAAACTATATTATATACTCACAGTGCCCTCACACTATTATATGCTGACAGTGGCCCCCACACTGTATTATAGGCTCAACAGAGGCACCCACACAGTATTATTTGGCTCACTAGTGGCTCCCACCCCCATTCCCTCCTCTTGCTCACACACAGCATGCACCCACATTTCATACCTCCCAATCATCCTGAATTCTACAGGACAGTACCAAGTTCAGGGTCGAGTCCCACGGTCCCGGTCGGTGAGAGGTATGTCCCAGATTCAAATCATCTGCTCCGTGCAGTGGTGTGAAATGTAGTGAAAACAGTCCATGACGTCATTCTGGATAGTAGTTACTGACGCCTTCTTTAACAGGATAAATGAGTTGGCTTTTGTTTCCTACAATAATCATCACATCCTTAGCGATTCAGCAACTGATAGTCCCTGCGTTCCTTCTTAGTAGTCATTTTTGGAGTGCGTGTTTTGGATATCATTGATTAACTTCTGGTAAGTAGTTTGGCTTAAGCAAATACTGTTTTTAGCAGCATTTCCTCGAATTTTGGACGGTTCCTCGTTGAATCGTTATTTCATGTCCTTCTCTGACCCTCCAGCTTGCTCCCCCAACCAAAACCAAACTAAGGGGAATTTCAAACACCTGAGGCAACGGCAGAGAAGACCGTCAGCTATCACGCTAGAAGCAAAACGCATGTGCGAGACAGAGAGGTATCATCAGAGATGCTCCTGAACGAAGTGTAAGCCTGACGCAGAGAGAGACCGTTGTCTGTATCAGGTGAAGTGGCAGCGGCTTCATGCTAGAAGCGAAGCCAGAACGAAGGTCGCCTAGCATTTCATACTTTGCCAGCTTCTCGTTCGGCATTATATAGAACGCCTAGGCAATGTGTGAAATGACGAATGATTTCATACATTGCCGGCTAGTTTTAGGCATTCCGTAGCTGCCGTCCGTAGCTGAGAAATTGATTTGGTTATAACCTCGCATTATGCAGCAAAGGCTTCTGGGAAGTCGGACATGATGTTCAGGGTGCTTCTCATAGAGGGCGGCATAACAGAGGCACTGTCTCCCTGTTTACATCTTGGGAGACAGATTTGCATATTCTTCCCATGTTCCCTTGCAGTGGAGCAACTATGGCTGTATAAGTCTCCATACACCTGAGAAGGTGGTCTCTCCCTAAGGATAGACGTTATCCCCATAATCTGGTCTCTCAGCCTCTCACTTAAACCAAATCAATTCTCTCTAGGCTGCGCTGATGAAGTCCAAAGAGACAGAAACGGTGCCGTCCGTAGCTGAGAAATTGATGTGGTTATAACCTCGCATCATGCAGTGAAGACTTCCGGGAAGTCGGGCATGATGTTCAGGGTGCTTGCTATAGAGGGCAGCATAACAGAGGCACTGTCTCCCTGTTTACATCTTGGGAGACAGATTTGTATATTCTTCCCATATTCATTTCAATGGGAGTCGCTAACTACTTTTTCCTGCTAGAGGTGTTTTTTTTGTTTTTTTTCTTCCAGCTAGCGTGAAAGAGACATGCCCTATCTTCCCGCAGATTCTGCGGCTGAGACAGCCACGGCATCCACAGTGCGAGACTCGCTTACAATTAGGCCCATTCATTCGGGCCTAATGAAAAACGGGATGCCGGTGCTAGCCGCGCGGAGAATTCACACAGTAGAAACGGTTTCCGTCATGTAAACAGAACCTAAGACTTTTTCTTATTCCAACGGTATGCCTTCCATTTAATATACATGAGGTATGTGTCCTCCTTTCATTTTCAAGAAAAACCCTTTTGGCACTTTAATGTGTGTAGGAGCACTACAGTGACCCCAGGCTGCCTGGTGCCCCCAGTGCCTGGTTGATACTGCCAGCGAGAGAGGAAGTGAGCCGATGCATCTGCATTGGCTGACTTCCTCTATAGATTACAAGACACGAGCAGTCTTGTGTCTTGTAAGATTACAAGACATGTGACTGCTCGTGTCTTTGTAATCTATAGAGGAAGATTCTGTATTATAGATATAATACAGAATCAGTTGATTCAAGTGTCCTAAAGGGACACAAGAAAAAGTGAAAAAAAAAAAATGTATGAAAAAAAGTTATAAAGCCCTAACAATCCCTTTTTTCTATAGAAAATGAATTACCCTATATACTCGAGTATAAGCCGACCTGAATATAAGCTGAGGCCCCTAATTTTACCACAAAAAACTGGGAAAACTTATTGACTTGAGTATAAGCCGAGGGGGGAAATGCAGCAGCTACAGGAAAATTTCAAAAATTAAAATGGTTTTTGGGTGCAGTAGTCGCTGGGTGCTGGGGAAGAGGAGGGGGTGTTTTGGTTGTCTTTCTGCCCCTTCCCTGAGCTTGAGGACTGTTTTTTTTTTTCCCCCTACTTAGAAGTCAGCCTGGCTGAATATAGGGTATCTGCAGTGCTCCTATTAACCCCTTCCCGACGGAACACGAGCAATGCAGATCATATATTCAGTAAACCGGGCACTTTCAGACACAGGGATACCTGATGTTTGTGTTTCACAGTAATTTTTTTTTTTTTTTTTTGGTAGAGTTGGAAGGGACCTCAAGGGCCATCGGGTCCAACCCCCTGCGAGTGCAGGTTTTCCTAAATCATCCCAGCATATATTTATCCAGATTCTGCTTGAAGATTTCCATTGATGGAGCGCCCACCACCTCCCGTGGCAGCCTATTCCACTCTCTCACTACCCTCACTGTCAGAAAGTTTTTCCTAATGTCTAATCTGTATCTCTTTCCCTTTAGTTTCATCCCATTGCTTCTTGTACTTCCTTGTGCTAATGAGAATAGGGTAGATCCCTCTGCACTGTGACTACCTTTCAGATATTTGTAGACTGCTATTAAATCTCCCCTCAGCCTTCTCTTCTGCAAACTAAACAATCCCAGTTCTTTTAGCCGCTCCTCATAGGACATGGTTTGCAGACCTTCCACCATTTTGGTTGCTCTTCTCTGGACTTGCTCCAATATATCGATGTCTTTCTTGAATTGAGGCGCCCAGAACTGTACACAGTATTCCAGGTGTGGTCTGACCAGGGAAGAGTACAGCGGAATAATGACTAGAGATGAGCGAACAGTGTTCTATGGAACACATGTTCGATCGGATATCAGGGTGTTCGCCATGTTCGAATCGAATCGAACACCACGTGGTAAAGTGCGCCAAAATTCGATTCCCCTCCCACCTTCCCTGGCGCCTTTTTTGCACCAATAACAGCGCAGGGGAGGTGGGACAGGAACTACGACACCGGGGGCATTGAAAAAAATTGGAAAAAGTCATTGGCTGCCGAAATCAGGTGACCTCCATTTTAGACGAATAGTGGATTTCAAATCCGGGTCATATGAGAATGTGAACTTTGTGACTATGAGACAGGGATAGCTGTACAGGCAGGGATAGCTAGGGATAACCTTTATTTAGGGGGGAATGTTATTAAAAATAACTTTTTGGGGCTCTATCGGGTGTGTAATTGTGATTTTTGTGAGATAAACTTTTTCCCATAGGGATGCATTGGCCAGCGCTGATTGGCCGAATTCCGTACTCTGGCCAATCAGTGCTGGCCAATGCATTCTATTAGCTTGATGAAGCAGAGTGTGCACAAGGGTTCAAGCGCACCCTCGGCTCTGATGTAGCAGAGCCGAGGCTGCACAAGGGTTCAAGCGCACCCTCGGCTCTGATGTAGGAGAGCCGAGGGTGCACTTGAACCCTTGTGCACCCTCAGCTCTGCTACATCAGAGCCGAGGGTGCGCTTGAACCCTTGTGCACACTCTGCTTCATCAAGCTAATAGAATGCATTGGCCAGCGCTGATTGGCCAATGTATTCTATTAGCCTGATGAAGTAGAGCTGAATGTGTGTGCTAAGCACACACATTCAGCTCTACTTCATCGGGCTAATAGAATGCATTGGCCAGCGCTGATTGGCCAGAGTACGGAACTCGACCAATCAGCGCTGGCTCTGCTGGAGGAGGCGGAGTCTAAGATCGCTCCACACCAGTCTCCATTCAGGTCCGACCTTAGACTCCGCCTCCTCCGGCAGAGCCAGCGCTGATTGGCCGAAGGCTGGCCAATGCATTCCTATGCGAATGCAGACTTAGCAGTGCTGAGTCAGTTTTGCTCAACTACACATCTGATGCACACTCGGCACTGCTACATCAGATGTAGCAATCTGATGTAGCAGAGCCGAGGGTGCACTAGAACCCCTGTGCAAACTCAGTTCACGCTAATAGAATGCATTGGCCAGCGCTGATTGGCCAATGCATTCTATTAGCCCGATGAAGTAGAGCTGAATGTGTGTGCTAAGCACACACATTCAGCACTGCTTCATCACGCCAATACAATGCATTAGCCAGTGCTGATTGGCCAGAGTACGGAATTCGGCCAATCAGCGCTGGCTCTGCTGGAGGAGGCGGAGTCTAAGATCGCTCCACACCAGTCTCCATTCAGGTCCGACCTTAGACTCCGCCTCCTCCGGCAGAGCCAGCGCTGATTGGCCGAAGGCTGGCCAATGCATTCCTATGCGAATGCAGACTTAGCAGTGCTGAGTCAGTTTTGCTCAACTACACATCTGATGCACACTCGGCACTGCTACATCAGATGTAGCAATCTGATGTAGCAGAGCCGAGGGTGCACTAGAACCCCTGTGCAAACTCAGTTCACGCTAATAGAATGCATTGGCCAGCGCTGATTGGCCAATGCATTCTATTAGCCCGATGAAGTAGAGCTGAATGTGTGTGCTAAGCACACTCATTCAGCACTGCTTCATCACGCCAATACAATGCATTAGCCAGTGCTGATTGGCCAGAGTACGGAATTCGGCCAATCAGCGCTGGCCAATGCATTCTATTAGCCCGATGAAGTAGAGCTGAATGTGTGTGCTAAGCACACACATTCAGCACTGCTTCATCACGCCAATACAATGCATTAGCCAGTGCTGATTGGCCAGAGTACGGAATTCGGCCAATCAGCGCTGGCTCTGCTGGAGGAGGCGGAGTCTAAGGTCGGACCTGAATGGAGACTGGTGTGGAGCGATCTTAGACTCCGCCTCCTCCAGCAGAGCCAGCGCTGATTGGCCGAATTCCGTACTCTGGCCAATCAGCACTGGCTAATGCATTGTATTGGCGTGATGAAGCAGTGCTGAATGTGTGTGCTTAGCACACACATTCAGCTCTACTTCATCGGGCTAATAGAATGCATTGGCCAGCGCTGATTGGCCGAATTCCGTACTCTGGCCAATCAGCACTGGCTAATGCATTGTATTGGCGTGATGAAGCAGTGCTGAATGTGTGTGCTTAGCACACACATTCAGCTCTACTTCATCGGGCTAATAGAATGCATTGGCCAGCGCTGATTGGCCAGAGTACGGAATTCGGCCAATCAGCGCTGGCTCTGCTGGAGGAGGCGGAGTCTAAGATCGCTCCACACCAGTCTCCATTCAGGTCCGACCTTAGACTCCGCCTCCTCCAGCAGAGCCAGCGCTGATTGGCCGAATTCCGTACTCTGGCCAATCAGCACTGGCTAATGCATTGTATTGGCGTGATGAAGCAGTGCTGAATGTGTGTGCTTAGCACACACATTCAGCTCTACTTCATCGGGCTAATAGAATGCATTGGCCAGCGCTGATTGGCCGAATTCCGTACTCTGGCCAATCAGCACTGGCTAATGCATTGTATTGGCGTGATGAAGCAGTGCTGAATGAGTGTGCTTAGCACACACATTCAGCTCTACTTCATCGGGCTAATAGAATGCATTGGCCAATCAGCGCTGGCCAATGCATTCTATTAGCGTGAACTGAGTTTGCACAGGGGTTCTAGTGCACCCTCGGCTCTGCTACATCAGATTGCTACATCTGATGTAGCAGTGCCGAGTGTGCATCAGATGTGTAGTTGAGCAAAACTGACTCAGCACTGCTAAGTCTGCATTCGCATAGGAATGCATTGGCCAGCCTTCGGCCAATCAGCGCTGGCTCTGCCGGAGGAGGCGGAGTCTAAGGTCGGACCTGAATGGAGACTGGTGTGGAGCTATCTTAGACTCCGCCTCCTCCAGCAGAGCCAGCGCTGATTGGTCGAGTTCCGTACTCTGGCCAATCAGCACTGGCCAATGCATTTCTATGGGGAAAAGTTAGCTTGCGAAAATCGCAAACTGACAGGGATTTCCATGAAATAAAGTGACTTTTATGCCCCCAGACATGCTTCCCCTGCTGTCCCAGTGTCATTCCAGGGTGTTGGTATCATTTCCTGGGGTGTCATAGTGGACTTGGTGACCCTCCAGACACGAATTTGGGTTTCCCCCTTAACGAGTTTATGTTCCCCATAGACTATAATGGGGTTCGAAACCCATTCGAACACTCGAACAGTGAGCGGCTGTTCGAATCGAATTTCGAACCTCGAACATTTTAGTGTTCGCTCATCTCTAATAATGACCTCTCTTGATCTAGATTCAATGCTTGTCTTAATACATCCCAGGATTTTATTAGCCTTTTTTGCAGCAGCACCGCACTGTTGGCTCATGTTGAATTTGTGATCTACTATTATGCCCAAGTCCTTTTCCCCTATGCTATCACTTAGTTCTATTCCTCCCATACTATATATGTTTTTTACATTTCTGTTACCCAGATGTAGAACTTTGCATTTGTCCCTGTTAAATACCATTTTGTTCGCCTCAGCCCATTGTTCCAGTGTGTCTAAGTCCTTTTGAATACACTCTCTCTCCTCTCTAGTGTTAGCTATTCCTCCTATCTTCGTATCATCTGCAAATTTTATGAGTTCCCCAATAATTCCATCGTCCAGATCATTTATAAAGATATTAAAAAGTACTGGGCCCAGAACAGAGCCCTGCGGCACCCCGCTTTTGACTTTCTTCCAGTTCGATGTGTAGCCATTTAGTATTACTCGTTGTGCCCGATCATTAAGCCAGTTGTGAATCCACCTAACTGATTTTTGTCAAAGCCATACTTAATCATTTTTTCAATAAGAAGGTTATGTGATACTTTATCAAATGCCTTACTGAAGTCAAGATATACTATGTCCACAGCATTCCCTTGGTCCAACCATTCAGTGATTTTGTTGTAGAAGGAAATCAGGTTAGTCTGACAAGATTTATTGGTCCTAAAGCCGTGCTGGCTCTGGTTAATTAATGCCTTCCCATCCAGGTACCGAAGTAAATGTTCCTTGACAATTTGCTCAAAGATTTTTCCTGCTATCGAGGTCAGACTTACCGGCCTGTAATTTCCTGGATCGTCCCTTTTCCCCTTTTTGTAGATGGGGACAACATTTGCCCTTTTCCAATCTAAAGGGACCACTCCTGTTTCCCATGACTTACTGAAGATTATAGCAAGGGGTTCTGTTATTTCCTCTGCTATCTCTTTCAGGACTCTAGGGTGTAAATCATCTGGTCCTGGGGACTTGGTTTCCTGTAACTTGGCTAAGTGCTCTCTTACCAGACCTTCGCTTATAGTCAGCTTGGAGTCCTCCTTCCCCTCATCTCCATCACCATTAGGGCTAGTTCACACGTGGGCAAAGGGGAGGTTTTTGACAGCGGAATTCGCTTCAAAAACCTCTCCTTTAACATGGTGGTCTATGTAGACCACTAGCTTTTTTTTTCCTCCTAGCGTTTTCCGCCTGAAGAAGCGACATGACCTTTCTTCAGGCGGAAAACGCCTGAAGAATTGCATAGAAGTGAATGGGAGGCGAAAACCACGCGGTAAAAAACCGCGCAGTTTTTTGCACACAAAACCGCGCGGTTTTTTGCAAAAAACGCGCGGTTTTCGCCTGCAGTTTCTATAGCACATATAGGAAAAAAAAACCCTAGCGAAAACCGCTAGCGAAAACCGCGTCAAAAACCTCGTCAAAAACCGCGTGGAATGCAAAAAACAGCGTCAAAAAAACTCCCCGAGGTTTTTTACCTCGCACAAATAAGCTAGGCGGTTTTCACGTGCGAACTGACCCTTAATGTCGATATTTCCATTAGTTTCTTGGGAGAAGACGGATACAAAATATGAATTTAGTAGCTCCACCTGCTGTTCCACCATGTTAACTGTTTCTCCTTTGTCAATTTTCAACTTTTATATGTATTCCAGGGAAAGGAGGGATTTAGAACTGTTACTTTATTAATTTTTTTTCACTATTTTATGGGAGATTCTATACATTACTATTGTGGCTGGTCACAGACACCCCCCCACCCTAAAAAAATAAGAAAAAAATAAAAAAAATATTTTATTTTTTTTGCTTGGCTCGAGTATAAGCTGAGGGGGGCTTTTTCAGCACAAAAACTGTGCTGAGCAATTCGGCTTATACTCGAGTATATACGGTATATAAAAAAACACTGTAAATTAATAAAAGCAATGCATATTTGGTATTGCTGCGTCCGTAACAACCTGTACAATAAAACTGAAATAATGTTTAATGTAGACAGTGAACGTTGGAAAAAAACCTGCCGGAAGTATTGATTTTTCACCATATCACCTTAAAAAATATGGCATAAAAATTATCAAAAAGTAATATGTACCCCACAACAGTACTATAGATGAGCGAATAGTGAAATATTCGATTCGAATAAACCCTTAATATTCAACTTTGATCGAATCCCATTATAGTCTATGGAAGAAAAAAATGTTCATTTCAGGGAAAACCAATATTTGACTAAGGTGAGTCACCAAGTCCACACCTCAGGGAAGCGTGTCCGGGTGCATCTAACACGCCCAAGTATTACGCCACTATCACAGCCTATCAACTAGACACTTTCCAAACTCAATATAACCTCTATGAAAGTGGAAAAATACTTAAAACCAAACTTAGCTTCAGGCCCTTGGGGTGAGGTGAGCCTTGTACCAGCAGAGTATTAGGCCCTTGATGTGAGTTGAGCCTTGTAGGAGCAGACTTTTAGGCCCTTGAGGTTAGTAGTTCCTTGTACCGGCAGTTTTAGGCTCTTAAGGTAAGTTGAGCCTTGTAGGAACAGAGTTTTAGTCCCTTGAGGTGAGTTGAGCCTTGTAGGAGCAGAGCTTTAGGCCCTTGAGGTGGGTTGAGCCATGTACCAGCAGAGTTTTAGGCCCATGAGGTGAGCCTTGTAGGAGCAGAGTTTTAGGCCCTTCAGGTGAGTTGAGCCTTGTAGGAGCAGAGTTTTAGGCTCTTGAGGTTAGTTGAGCCTTGTAGGAGCAGAGTTTTAGGCCCTTGAGGTGGGTTGAGCCTTGTACCAGCAGAGTTTTAGGCTCTTGAGGTTAGTTGAGCCTTGTAGGAGCAGAGTTTTAGGCCCTTGAGATGGGTTGAACCTTGTACCAGCAGAGTTTTAGGCCCTTGAGGTGAGGTGAGACTTGTAGGAGCAGGGTTTTAGGCCATTGAGTGAGGTGAGTTGAGCCTTGTAGGAACAGAGTTTTAGGCCCTTGAGGTGAGTTGAGCCTTGTAGGAGCAGAGTTTTAGGCCCTTGAGGTAAGTCTTGTAGGAGCAGAGTTTTAGGCCCTTGAGGTTTATTGGGCCTTGTACCAGCAGAATTTTAGGCCCTTGAGGTGAGTTGAGCCTTGTAGGAGCAGACTTTTAGGCCCTTGAGGTGAGTTGAGCCTTATAGGAGCAGAGTTTTAGGCCCTTGAGGTGAATTGAGCCTTGGAATAGCAGAGTATTAGGCTCTTCTGATGAATTGAGCCTTTTAGGAGCATAATATTATGCTCTTTGCACTTTAAATGTCGTTTTTCAACGGTGATGGTGGAGGAGGAGGATGAACTGGTGAGCTGGAGCACAAACATGGAACTTCATGTTGGGGTGCGTGACACTAGTGGAGATGCAATTCTGGTTCAATCCAGTGGCTGTTCATTTTGATCAGCGTCAGCCGGTCAGCACCGTCAGCTAACAAACAGCTGCGCTTATCGGTGATGATTAGAGATGAGCGAGTACTGTTCGGATCAGCCGATTCGAACAGCACGCTCCATAGAAATGAATGGATGCACCTGGTACTTCCGCTTTGACGGCGGCCAGCCGCTTAACCCCCCGCGTGCCGGCTACGTACATTCATTTCTATGCGAGCGTACTGTTCGGATCGGCTGATCCGAACAGTACTCGCTCATCTCTAGTGATGATGCCACCGGCTGTGCTGAAGACCCTTTCAGATAGAACACTGGCGGCAGGGAAGGACAGCATCTCCAAGGCATAAAGCGCCAGTTCCGGCAACAGGTCCAACTTTGACACCCAATACGTGTAGGGCGCAGAGGGATTGGAGAGGACAGGGCTGTGGTCGGCCGGGTATTGAGGTATTGGTATTCATTTATGCGATTGGTCCTCCCCTCTACTAGAATGAAAGATGAGATGTTATTTTTATACTGGGGGTCAAGGATTGCAAAAATCCAGTATTGGTTGCTCTCCATGATGTGTACAATGCGTTTGTCACTGGAAAAGCAGCCCAACATTAAGTCAGCCATGTGTGCCAGAGTGTTACTCGGCATGATTTCGCTGCCCCCACCGGAAGGGTCACTCTCCATTTCCTCCTCTTCCTTGTCCCCTTCACCCCATCCGCGCTGAAGCAATGGGATGCACTGAACTTCCCCGCTAGCCTTGTGTGTGAGAATTACATCATCTTCCACTTCATCCTCCTCCATCATTCCACACTGAGAAGTTGACAGGAGTGTGCTCTGACTATCTTGCTGTGATGGGTCTGCTCCTATACCCAGACTCCTCAGCGTGCAATGCATTATCCCTGATTTCAATGAGGGATTCTCGTATCACACAGAGGAGCGGGATGGGTCACAGCTGACCCACTTGGTGGACTCCACAAAGACCCATAGGATTTCACATAGGTCTGTGATCCATGGCCACTCATGGTTGAGGAACTGAGGGAGCTGAGTTTGTGGCACCCTAGGGTTTTAGAGATGGTACTCCATCAAAGTTCTCTGCTACTCACACACCCAGCTCAACATATGGTATGTTGAGTTCCAGTGTGTGTTGACATCGCACAACAGCCAGTGTTCGGGAAGATGTAGTCGTTGCTGGAGGGTTTTGAGGCTAGCAACGGCTACTGTAGACTTACAAAAGTGGGCGCACAAGCGCCGCACTTTCACCAGTAGCGCAGGCATATTGGCGTAGGTTTTTAAAAATCGTTGTACCACCAAATTGAAAACGTGGGCCAGGCATGGAATGTGTTGGAGGCTGGCAAGCTCTAGAGCCGCTACCAGGTTCTGGCCATTATCACACACGACCATGCCTGGGCTCAAGTGCAGTGGCGAAAACCACATTGCTGTCTCCTCTAGGATGGCATCCCTCACCTTGGAGGCAGTGTGCTTTTTGTCCCCCAAGCTGATGAGCTTCAGCACGGCCTGCTGCAGCGTTTCTAGCTCACAGCTGGGGTTGATGTTACGGCAGACAAGGAGGAGGAGGGTGGTGGTTCAGAACCCCTGCCAGGAATCTTGGGCAGGGAGAGGAGGTAGGCCGTCCCAGTTTGCGACCTATTCCCAGTCTCCACTACATTCATCCAGTGTGCAGTGAGATGTAGCGTCCCTATCCACATGCACTTGTCCACGTGTCGGTGGTCAAGTGGACCTTAGTGCAAAGCGTGGAACTCAGGGCCCGCCTGATGTTATGGGACACGTGCTGGTGCAAGGCGGGAACGGCACAATGGGAGAAGTAGTGACAGTTAGGGATGGCATAGCGAGGTGCCACAGCTGCCATCAGGTCATGGAAGCCCTGAGTCTCCACAAGCCTAAATTGCAACATCTCCAGGGCCAGCAGTTTTGAGATGTGGCCATTTAAGGCTTGGGTATGTGGATGTCTTGCGATGTACTTCTGCCTACGCTCAAACACCTGGGAGATGGTGAGTTGCTGGGAAGAGGCGCATGATGGTGTAGGACAGGGGTAGGGAACGTATGGTTCTCCAGCTGTTGCAAAACTACAACTCCCAGCATGCATACTGGCTCTGCTGTTCTGGGAACTCCCATGCTAGTGAATGGAGCATGATGGGAGTTGTAGTTTCACAGCAGCTGGAGAGCCAAAGGTTCCCTAGCCCTGGTGTAGGAGAAGGAGCGGGTGCAGGAAAAGGGGAGGATGAGGGTGAAGTCCCCAACGTGGCAGAGGCAGATGTGGAGGTTTCCTGGCTGGTGGTCTGGACTGCAGCGCCAGCACTGGAAACAGTGCAAGAGGCAGTGGCGGCAACGCCGGGCGACGATTTGCTCTCTCCCACTGAGCGCAGTGCTTACCTTCCAAATGATGGCACATGGCTGAGGTGGTCAGGTTTCTCTTCTCAGAGTCCCTACTCATTTTTGAGTTGCACAGTGTGCAAACCGCACTCAGTTTGTCTTCCACACATATGTTGAAAAATTTACACTCCATTGAGGAACGTAGCCTCATTCGGCAAGTTTTTGGCGAGTGGCTAGGACAGGGAACATCTTGGGCCTTGCTGGCTCTGGCCTGGCTTCTGTGAAGCAACTGTCCCATGCCTCTGCCTCTAGCCACCTTTTTTGGTACTGCGCTTGCCTCCACATCTACACGGCTTTTCCCGCTAGACATCAACCCTGTCCAGGTCTGGTCGGTCGCCTCGTCATCCACCACCTCCTCTTCCAATTGCTCACTCTGCTCCTCCTCCTGGACACCACACATGACAAAAGCCTGCCCTGTGTCTCATCATCATCACTGAGGATGGGTTGTGGGTCCACAACAACAAAATCGCCAGGAGATGGCGGATGTTCCAGTGTTTGGGCATCAGGACAGAGAAATTCGTCTGGTAGCTCCTGGGATTCGAGAAGTGGTTGAACAGAGTGCGAGAGGGTAAAAGGTGCTCCGGCCTCGTCAGCGTTGTACTATGCACCCTGCTTAACATTGCCATCAAGCTAGGGATTGTGGATGAGCGCAATGCTGGCTGCCCCTCACCAGTAGCAGAGCAGAGCATTTCATATTTTGAAAATTGCAAAAAAAATTTTTTTTTAATTTCCATCAAATTTCCAATTTTTTAAAAAATAAATACAAAAATTCTGATCAATGTTTACCGCTAACATGAAGTACACTGTGTCAAGAAAAAACAATCTCAAAATCACTCTAAGTTATCACTATAAGTTATAGCGTCTCAAAGTTATTGCCATATAAAGTGACACGTCAGTTTTGAAAAATGAGGCCTGGTCCATAAGGTACTTTTAGACCTGGTCCTTAACCGGTTAAGCACTATTGCTGGATTATCTGCTACTATGTCATATCATTCTATCTAGAACAAAAAGTCTATGTGTCGAGCCATTTATTTTTTTTTATGTATTCTTATTGTGAGGTTGTTTTGCACAAATAAGCCTTATATCTAAACATGATAACATTTATGTATTAGTAGCAGGAGGACCCGGCTTCGCACGGGTATATTTATTTTTTTGTTTGAGTAGTGGTCCCATAAGAATTGCCCAGTTTTGCACTGGTCTATTTTGTATGTTGTTTGTGTGTGTGTCCATAAGGGTCATGTGATTATGTGTATCTCAGTTTGGATATCAGTGAAAAACTTGCAATCGGTTGTTATGGATACCTGGAGTAAACCTGTGTGTAGGACTTTATGTAACAGTGTCATCAACAGCGCCCTACCCCTTAAAGGGATTCTACCATTAAACTACCTTTTTTTCTAACGAACACGTCGGAATAGCCTTAAGAAAGGCTATTCGTCTCCTACCTTTAGACGTGGTCTCCGCCGCGCCATTCCATAGAAATACCGGTTTTAACCGGTATGCAAATGAGCTCTCCGCAGCAATGAGGGCGAGCCCCAGCGCTGAAAGGCCGATGAGCGCATCCCCATTGCTGCCTGAGAGCTCTTTCCTGCGCCGCCTCTTTCTTCTGCAGCAACTCCGCCTCTTCTGGCTTCTCTTGCTCTTGTAGTTCTATACAGGAGCATAGAGAGGCCACCCCAAAATGGCCGCTGGCTCCTGTATTGAACTGCAAGAGCGGCTACCCAAAAATGGCCGATTATTTACATTGAGATACTCCAGGATAGCATCTCTTAGAAAGCCCTCAAATATCATACCCACCACAGAAGTCAAACTTACTGGCCTATAGTTTCCATTTTCACTTTTACACCCCTTTTTGAAAATTGGCACCCCATTTGCTATTCGCCAGTCCTGTGGTACAGACCCAGCCATTACTGAATCCTTAAATATTAGATACAATGGTCTATCTATGACCATGCTTAATTCCCTCAGAACTCGGGGATGTATGCCATATAGACCAGGTGATTTCTCTATTTTAGTGTTATGCAGGCGGCGCCGTACTTCTTCCTTGGTTAAACAGGTGACATTTAATTGAGAGTTAACATTACCCCTAATCATGTTGCCGGCCAATGGATTTTCTTGTGTAAACACTGTAGAGAAGAAGGCATTTAATACTAGTGCTTTTTCCTCATCCAGATTATTTCTGAGTGCGCCCACATTGTCAGTTTTTATTCTCTTATTATTTATGGGAAGAATATGCAAATCTATCTTCCGTGATGTAATTAGGAAGACAGTGCCTCAGTCATGCAGCCCAATAGAGGGTGCTCCCTTTAACATCATGCCCGACCTTTCCAGAGGCCTTTGCTGCAATGATGTGGGATTTTACCAAGTACAGTCTCTCAGCCGATGACAGCTGTTTCGATCTGATTGGATCTCTTCAGCCCAGCGCAGAAAAGAATGACTTGGCAGAGGTGAGAAGCTTCTAGACAGGGTTAAGGGGATATTGTCACTCCTTAGGGAGAGACCACCATTTAGGTGTGTGGAGTCTTATTAAGCCATTTGCACTCCACTTTGGAAAGGAACATGGGAAGAATATGCAAATCTGCCTTCCATTATGTAATTAGAAAGACATTGCCTCAGTCCCACATCATTGCAGCAAAGACCTCTGGGAAGGTCGGGCATGATGTTAAAGGGAGCGCCCTCTATTGGGCTGTATGACTGAGGCTTCGAGCATTCGTATTTCATAGGTTTATATTCCCTACTCTTCCACTGCCTACTGACTGTTCTAACCCCACCCCCTGCTCCACCCCAGTTACAGTATCTAGCCCTCTTTCCATTTCTACAATATCTTTCCCTCTGCATCTGTTACCCTCCCCCAGTCCCTAGTTTAAACACTCCTCCACCCGTCTAGCCATCTTCTACCCCAGCATAGCTGCACCCTCCCCATTGAGATGCAGCCCATCCCTAGCATAGAACCTGTAGCCCACAGCAAAGTCGACCCAGTTCTCCAGGAACCCAAACCCCTCCTTCCTACACCAACTCTTGAGCCACTTGTTCACCTCCCTAATCTCCCGCTGCCTTTCCTGTGTGGCTCACGGAACTGTCAGTATTTCTGAGAATACTACCCTGGAGGTCCTTGCCTTCAACTTGCTCCCTAAATCCCTGAAATCATTTTTAACCCCTTCCTGACTTTAAGCAGTAGACAACCGTCTCTAATGCCTCCAATCGGTCCCCGGACCGATCGGAGGCATTAACCCCTCCAGCCGGAGGCGCCATTTTCCTGGCGGCGCATGGGCGCTGCCATTTTGCCGGTGATCGCCAGCTCCTGGAGCATGCTCCAGGGCCGACATTACGTTGCCATGACAGCCGGGAGTTTTTACATGGCTCCCAGGCTTGTCTGCATTGTAATGCATTGCATTAGTGATAAGTCCCCCTGGGGTTCAACACCCCTAGGGGGTCTAATAAATGCAAAAAAGAAAAAAAAAAAAAAGTAAAAAAAAAAAATATTTAAAAAGTATTAAAAATTCTAATCACCCCCCTTTCCCTAGAACACATATAAAAGTAGTTAAAAACTGTGAAACACATACATGTTAGGTATCCTCGCGTCCGAAATCGCCCGCTCTACAAATCTATAAAAATATTTTTCCTGTTCAGTAAACACCGTAGCGGGAAAAATAGTTAAAAGTAAATAAGGAGACACAGAACAAGGCTCCAGGACACAGGTTCAAATCCTGACAATAGGTGAGTCTTCAGGGCCTTCTTGAAGCTTGTGATTGTGGGGGTCACTCTTATGTGTCTTGGTAAGGCATTCCAGTAAGCGAGATGCACAAGAGAAATCTTGGAGACGGTTGTGTGAGGAGCGGATGAGAGCAGAGCGGAGTAGAAGGTCTTTGGAGGATCTGAGGTTACATGTGGGCAGGTAGCAGGAGATTAGGTCAGAGATGTATGGAGGGGACAGGTTATGGATGGCTTTTTATGTCAGTGTTAGTAACTTAAACTCAATTTGCAGGTAGCCAGTAAAGGGATTGGAAGAGGGGAGCAGCCAATCAAGAGCTGGGGGTGAGGTGTATTAAGTGAGCAGCACAGTGTAAGGTGGACTGGAGGGGGGGGCAAGAGTATTCGCCGGGAGGCCATGGAGAAGAGTGTTACAGTAATCTAAGTGGGAGATTATGAGGGCATGGACTAGCATCTTTGCAGTCTCTAGGGTGACGAAGGAGCAGATTCGATGGATGTTCTAGAGTTGGAGGTGGCAGGAGGTGTTGAGGATTTGAACGTGTAACTTCAAGGATAGGTCAGGATTATCCCAAGGCAACGGACCTGTGGGACAGGGGTAAGCATGGTTCCATTAATTTTGAAAGATGGGTCAGGTAGAAGGGCTGTTCGAGGTGGGGAACACGTACGTGGGGCACATGACGTACCACATGTTGAGCAGGGTGTGTAAGCAGCAAAGATCCTTGATGGAGTACCATCTCCAAAACCCAAGGGTTCCTCAAAGTCAACTCCTGCAGTTTCCGCACCATGAGTGGCCATGGATGACAGACTTATGTGAGATACTACACGTCTTTGAGGAGTGCACCAAGAGGGTCAACTGTGACGATGCACTAGTGAGTGTAACCATCCCGCTCCTGTGTGTGATGCGAGAATCCCTCATCGCCATTAGGGATAACACATTGCATGCTGAGGAGTCGGGGATAGGAGCAGACCCATCCCAGCAGGATAGTCAGTGCACACTCCTGCCAGCTTCTCAGCCTATAATGACGGAGGAAGAGGAGGAGGATGATGAAGTGGCAGATGAGATAATTGTCACACACGAGCCTAGCGGGGAAATTCAGTGCATCCCATTGCTTCAGCGCGGATGGGGCGAAGGGGAGGAGGAAATGGAGAGTGACCCTTCCGGTGGGGGCAGCGAAGTCATACCAGCTAACAGTCTGGCACACATGGCTGACTTCATGTTGGGCTGCTTTTCCAGTGACAAATGCATTGTCAAAATCCTGGAGAGCAACCAATACTGGATTTTTGCAATCCTCGACCCCCGGTATAAAAATAACATATCGTCTTTCATTCTGGTAGAGGGGATTCATGATTGTCACAAGCAAATATGATGGAATTGTTTCCATCAACGCTAGGTGGCGGAAGAGAGGACAGTTACTCCAAGAGGCTAACAACTGCCATCCGGTCCACACCCACTAGGGGCACACTCTCCAAGGTCTGGGACACCTTAATGGCACCCCCTTGCCAAACTACCACCACTGAGGGGCCTATTGTCACCAGGAGGTACAAGTATAGGCGATTGTTGTGGGAGTACCTGGCCGACCCCAGCCCTGTCCTCTCCGATCCCTCTGCGCCCTACATTTATTGGGTGTCAAAGTTGGACTTGTGGCTGGAACTTGCGCTTTACACCTTGGAGGTGCTGTCCTGTCCTGCTGCCAGCGTTCTTCAGCACAGCCGGTGGTATCATCACCGATAAGCGCAGCCGTCTGTCAGCTGACTGCCACTGGATTGACCCATCATTTGCATGTCCACGAGTGTCAAGCACCCCAACATGAAGTTGCATGTGTGTGCTCCAGCTCTTCATTCCTCCTCCTCCACCATCACAGTTGAAAAACAAAATTTAAAATCACCCCAATAAGGCTCATCTCAAGGGCTTAATATTATGATCCGACAAGACTCTATTCATCCATAGAGCATAATATTAGGCTCCTACAAGGCTCAATTCATCCCAAGAGCCAAAAACCAAATCTGCTGTTTAAAAGCTCAATTCACCCAAAGGGCCAAAAACTAAAACTCTGCTGGTTAAAGGCTCAATTCACCCAAAAGGCCAATAACTAAATCTCTGCTGGTTAAAGGCTCAACTCACCCAAAGGGCCAAAAACATTGCTGGTAAAAGGCTCAACTCACCCAAAGGGCCAAAAACACTGCTGGTGCAAGGCTCAATTCACCCAAAGGGCCAATAACTAAATCTCTACTGGTTAAAGGATCAACTCACCCAAAGGGCCAAAAACTTTGCTGGTGCAAGGGCTACTCGAAACAAATATCGAATATTTCACTACTCGCTCATCTCTAGTGGTATGTGACTGGGCGACGTTGAATGTCCAAGAAAGGGTCAGGTCTGAGATACCAAGGGATGAGAGAGTTTCTAACAGGAGGGAGTGGTCGACTGTGTCAAAAATAGAGGAGGAGGACAGAGTAATGACACTTGGCTTTGGTGGTTAGAAGTTGTTGTGTTTTTAATAGTAGAAAACAAACAAAAGGCAAGTATGACAATTAATGACAAAAAAAAAAAAAGTAGAAACAGACTGTAGTAGAAATTCACCAAAAAATAGTTATATTTAGTATATCAACATCATTAGTAGTAAGGGACATACACAAAAGGGAATTACATACACAGTAACCACCAGTCAGTAGAGAGCCAAGATGGAATAAATCCCTGTCTATGCTATGACACACAATAAAAGATGGACTATGATTCTAATAAAATATAATGCATTAGTATAGAGTCGATATAGTTCAAAGTGTTGTACCTCAAGAATATAAGTAATAGGAAGCATAAGTGCATGAACAGTTTCAACAACACAGAACATGGAGTACAGCTATGCTCAAATAAGGGTACCCAATATCAGCATGTAAACATCCAAATAGGATATAGTAAAGCTTACCCATGATAATGGTGTAACAAGCGCACTAAGCAGGGAGAGACACCTGCTGGCCGGAAACCCGGACGAGCGTTTCGGCACACAGCCTTCGTATTTACTTACTGATCGCCATTCCTCATGATGAACAGCGTCAGTATGTCGCTGACAGCAACATGATATGGGGTGTACGGTGCTCCCTGGAGGGCTAAAGGGGAAGCAGAGGTGGCCGTGAGTAGGAGCGGAGATCAGTAAATAACACTGCGGCAATAGTATTTGTTGAGTGAACCAAGCGAGATTTGTCTGAATGACCAAATACATATGAACTGAAACTATTATTATACTCTGAGGGAAAAAAAACTCCCACCAAAAACAGGGGTTCTGAGTGGTTACAAATTAAGATAAAGCAAATTAAAAAGCTCATGCACATGACTATTTTACAGCTTCTATTAAACCTTATTTTTTATTAAACCCTCTTTTAATAGTATTTGACTACAGTCATCATTGTTTTCTGCTGTTTACATTCAATAAATGACTGAAATAAGTATTTAGTTCCATTATTTTATACAATGTATCTTATGGTTTAAATGATTTCATGTAATAAATTGATCTCTTGAAGCTTTGTTACATGTCCAGATGTTCTCCTGATGATTTCAAAGGCACACAATCAAATCCATCTGAAGATCTCTAGAAGAAAAAAAAACAAAAAAAACTATCAATAATTATATACATGACTGTTTTTTGAAAATCAGACCTCATCAGTGAAAACAAATAAACTTGCTCCCAGAGCCACTTTAAGGAAGACTTTATAGAAGAAATCTAAGGGCATAATCTGGGAATAAAAGCCAAACCAAAATAACTCCTCCAAAAGAAAGAGGGTCCTATCTGCAAAAATAGTTTCGAGCAGCCTTTCGTCAGTGCACAGCAGGGTACTGGTTGACTATTTAATAGGTCTCGACTTAGCCAGAATTCTTAGCAGGCCATTCCCTGTACCATCTCTCCCTAATGGGATAAATCACCCTTTGTGACAAAGTTGTTTCCAAATATTTCTTATTGGATATAGTGTATGTGTATATATATGATAGGGATCCAGAATCTTTGTCAGATGTAACCACTAAATTTCAATAGTTACTTTCACTTTAGCTTCAGACAAACTGTTCCCCATCGGCAAGATTGTGGGAGTTGTTTGGTTTCACTATCAGAAGGTTCTCAGGCCTGCCATTGCTATGTTACTATTGAGCCTAATTTTCCCATAGACGACAGTAGTATAGTATTACAGACACTGCTTTAAGGGCTCGTTCACACAGGGGACGGTGGGGCGGATTTTGGCACTGAGAGTGACGCAGGAAGCTGTGTCACTCTCGGGTCAAAACCTGCCTGCCACGGCAGTCGCGGTTTCCCCCTCCAGAGTCGGCTCTAATGAATGGGCCGACTCCGGAGGTTGCTGCCGCCAGGCGGAAGCCGCGGCTCGGTGATCCGTGGAATCCGCCTGAAGAAAGGGCAGCTCTATTGGTCTCCATAGACCACCATTGTATGGAGGCGGATTTTGAGGCGAAATCCGCTGTCAAAATCCGCCTCCTTGCCCCCGTGTAAACTATCCCAAAGCCATCCAATGATCAGTTTTTGTTCAAGCTCAATTAAGGGGTTAAATAAAAGTTTACTTTTTTAAACCTTAAAAATATTAACTAAATACAAAAGTATAAAAATCTCAAATCACTCACTTTCCCTACTATGCATCTAAATGTAAACAACCCCCCTCACATTATG
Source organism: Leptodactylus fuscus (assembly GCF_031893055.1). Classification (NCBI taxonomy): domain Eukaryota; kingdom Metazoa; phylum Chordata; class Amphibia; order Anura; family Leptodactylidae; genus Leptodactylus; species Leptodactylus fuscus. The sequence continues at coordinate 101,984,581 of NC_134266.1, read as the reverse complement.
TATTGCCGTACTCAAAAATGCTTGTACTATAAAAACATAAAAATATTTAAACATAGAAACATAAAGGATCGATGCCAGAAGACGTCCACATGGGTCATTTAGTTTGCCTTTATATTATATATGTGGTCTTTTTATACTTGATAATAAAGCATGTGTTTATTAGGCAAGAATGCATCCTTAGCACAGCAACACTGGGATATCATGGGGACAGATTGTAATGTGCAATCACACATTCTTGGTCATATATTCACATACATGCCATTAATATGTATACGGACACCCACATATATTTAAATACATTGTACATATATATATATATATATATATATATATATATATATATATATATTGTAAGGGGTTCAGCTCATACAGTTGGAAGCGGCAATGACACCATGCAGACAGGTAGTAGGATAACCAAGTCCAGAGGGTTTTTATTTAGTCTTTCGGCATAAAAACCACGGTGGCGACAAAGTAACAAAACCTAAGCCTTGTCCGGCTCTACCTATACAACAGTTTACCTCTCTGACCCAGAGCAGGTTGAGTCACCACATTAGCAGGTCAAAGTCCACACTATACCTGTTGGTCTCAGGAGTGTTTTCCTCACACCCTCCGTGTGTGTATCAGGCCCATAACTGAGCTTCCTTCCCCAGTAAATAGCCCTAAGGAAGCTCACCTGTGAATGCCCCGGACTCAGGGCAAAACCTGTGGTGGAGTAAGGGTTTGGACTGGAAGGCTCCCACTACCAACCTGCCCTCCAGTCCAGAAAAGCCAGCCCATAATATGGAACAAGAGCTCTAGCAGACTATGCTCTGCTAGAACATGATTGCTCTGGCTTTTCTTTATCTCGCCTGGCTGAGGAAACCAGGCGTTGCCTGGCTGAGGAAACCAAGCGAGATATACACTCCATCCACCACCTTACCGTACACTTTACCACTATATATATATATATATATATGTATATATACTGTGCATATACACATATATATGTACCGTAAATATATACTATTAGAGATGAACAAATACTCTAAATATTCATATTCGATCGAATTCCACCCGGTATTCACAGTAAAAATTTGATTCCCCTCCCACCCTCCCTGGCGCTTTTTTTTACACCAATAACTGTGCAGGGGAGGTGGGATAGGAAGTAGGAAAATGTAGGCATCGAAAAAAAATCAGAAAAAGTAATTGGCTGGCTAAATCAGGTGACCTCCACTTTATACAAATAGTGGATTTCAGATTCGGTTCATAAGTGACTGTGAACTAGACAGAGATAAATGTACTGTCAGGGTTAGCTAGGAATTAGCTTTATTTAGGTAGGAATCTTACTCAAACAGCTCTTTGAAGCTCTATACACCTTGACTCCAAAGTGCTGCGACCTTGCCAGCCCGAGATACATGCAAGAGTACGGTCAATGCATTCCTATGGGAAAAAGTCAGCTCCCGCATAACGCAAGCTGCCAACAATCCCGACTAGCATATGGTGCACTGCCACGATGTGTTTGCAATGAACTTACTCTCGCATTTAGCTGAGTCTGGCAAGGTCTCATCACTTTCAAACTTCGCCTGCAAGCACATCTCGTGGCAGCCCATTATATGCTAGTCAGGATCCCTGGCAGCTTGTGTTATGCGGGAGCTGACTTTTTCTCATAGGAATGCATTGACCAGCGTTGATTGGCCGAATGCTATAAAGTGTACAGCATTCGGCCAATCAATGCTGGTCAATGCATTCCTAAGAGAAAAAGTCAGCTCCCGCATAATGCAAGCTGCCAGGGATCCCGACTAGAATATAATGGACTGCCATGAGATGTTCTTGCAGGTGAAGTTTGAAAGTGATGAGACCTTGCCAGCCTGAGCTAAGTAAGGGTCAATGCATTCCTATGGGAAAAAGTCAGCTCCCGCATTATTAGTGGCGTAATACAGGGTCTTGGGCATGTTAGATGCACTCAGGCATGCTTCTTCTGCTGTCCCAGTTGCATTCCAGAGGTGTTGACATCATTTGCTGAGGTGTCATAGTGGACTTGGTGACCCTCCTTAGTCGACTAGTGGCTTCCCCTGAAACAAACTTTTTCCCCCATAGACTATAATGGGATTCAATATTCGTTGAAATAGTCGAATATTGAGGGGCTATTCGAATCGCATATTTCACTGTTCGCTCATCCCTATATACTATACACACAATACTGCATATACATATATTGCAACACATACATGTAAATATATATATATATATATATATATATATATATATATATATATATATATGCACTATACACATATATATGCATATAGATGTAAATATCGAAAACATGCATACATTTCTAAGGTTCCAGGTGAGTATAAATTCACTTATAGCCACACCTGACCATGGATTAGTTTGAAATTGCAGCCTAGATGCCAAGTGAAATTACGCTAACTCCAATGCCACGTTCAACCGCTGGCCAGGTATAACACTGTTTCTGAATTATGGCAGCCATGCCATTTCTAATCCTGGGCAGCATCGTTAAAGTTCTTTTTATATTATCATTTTATTTTGAAGAAATAAAAAAAAAAAATCCACCTTTTCAGAAAAGGATATAAATTTGCGTAATATTGATTGTCTGGTGCTATATAATAACTCATCTTCAGCATCCTCTCCTTCCATAATGGCACAGCTGTCAGCTGCTGGAAGTTCACCTTCTTTAGATGGAGCACTTATCATCAGTCGTGAATATTTGTATTCCAAGCTAGGAACATTGAAAATATAGAATCAATTAAATACAGTTTACATGAAACAGCATATTACGCAAAATGGTTTCCACTACTGGTCATTTTGAATTTTAAATACACATACCTTATATATATTAAAATGTAGCCAAGTTCAGCATGTTAAAAAAAGACCTGTCACTATACACAAAATGTGCAGAGCCATACATCATTTGATTGTAGCTGCCTGTCCCCCTAATTAATGTGACATTTATTTTATTTAGATCCATAAATCTGTTCAAAATATATGGCTCCAAGAAGAGTAATGTAAACAAGCTCTGCTTCTTCAAGTGGGCGGTAGCCTTTAATTTTCTCAGCGAAATATACAAGGTTACTGCCCACCTGGAGAATCAGAGCTAGATTATATATAATCTTCTAGAAGCCATATCTTCTGAAAAAGAGGATGGATTTAAAAAAAACAAAAAAAAAAACAGCTAAATTGATTGGGCAACATTGGATCAATTTTTCATGTATACCTAATTACGGTCTTTTCCATGGCGCATCAACCTGTCTTACCTTCACAATAAATGTATTTGTTTATTCATCACTGAATCAAGAGTGTGCAGCAGATACTTTTTTTTTGGATACTGACAGGGTCAGAGGACCCATTTTCTGCTTGCATCTCAATCCAATATATGAGTGTGCGGTTCCACTGTTTTCTTACGTTAGGAGTTATAGTACGGCCTGAGACTGCAATGGATATATCAGGGACAGATCTATTAGATGGTGGAAACAGTAGTAGTTCAGTTTTAGAGAGATTTAGTTTCAGATAGAGCGAGGACATGATATTAGAGACAGCAGAAAGACAGTCCCTGGTGTTCTGTATTAGTGCAGGGGTGATGTCACGGGAAGATGTGTATAATTGGGTGTCATCAGCATAAAGATGGCACTCGAAGCAACATCTGGTGATTGTTTGTCCAATGGGGGCAGAGAGATAGCAGATTAAATGAAAATAGACCAGGCGTTCCAAGATATTAGAGCTGAAGGGGAGGTTAGAGACTGGTCAATAGTTAGCAGCACAGGATAGCGGGGTTATAACAGCATGCTTGAAAGAGGATGGGAAAATTCAAGAAGAGAGTGGTTAAATATTTTAGTAAGGTAAGTCATGACAGAAGGCGACAGAGATTGGAGAAGGTGTGAGGGGAAGGGGTCACTACTGCAGGTGGTATGGCAAGATGAAGAAAGTAGATGAGAGACTTTCTCTTCTGTAACAGGTTCAAAAGATGAGAATGGACAGTCTGAAGTGCGGTTGGTGAGAGGATCAGTACTATGGTAGGTGTGGGAATCAATGCCACCTGGGGATTGGCCAGTTATTTCCTGACGGATCTTATCAATTTTATCATGGAAATAAGTGGCAAGGTCATCAGCACTAAGGTCTGTGAATGGCGTCTGCACCTTGGGTGTGAGTAAGGATTGAAAAGTTTCAAAAAGCCTTTAAGAGTTGCTGGAGAGAGAAGAGATGAGGGTGGTGAAATAGTCTTGTTTGGCGAGGTAAAGGGCAGAACTATATGTTGTAAGCATAAATTTGAAGTGGAAGGAATCTGCAGGTGAACGTGATTTTCTCCACAGACATTCGGCACACCTAGAGCACCGCTGAAGAAAACGTTTCTGTGACGTGTGCCAGGGTTGCTGCCTCCTATGTGGGACTTTATGAGTGGAGGAGGGAGCCACCTCATCCAATGCATTTTTAAGGGTTTCATTATAGTGACTGGTGGCCAGATTGGGATAGGAGATTGAATAGATGGGGACAGAGAGGACTGTAAAGTATTTGAGAGGTGCTGGGTTTCGATAGCACGCAAATTCCTATATGTGTGTTCGGTAGGTGTATCTTGTGAAGGGGAAAGAGCACTGATGGTGAGAGATAGAAGGTTATGATCAGAGAGCGGCAGAGAAGAGTTAGTAAATCTAGAAACTGTGAGGAGACGATGGAAGACTAGATCAATCGTGTTGCCATCTACTTGTGTGGCGAAAGAAGAACATTGTGAAAGACCAAAAGAGGTGGTTATTGAGAGGAACTGTGAGGCAGCTGGGGAGACAGGGGGTGTCAACAGGTATGTTAAAGTCACCCATGATGAGGGTAGGAATTTCACTGGATAAAAAGTGGGGAGGCCAAGAAGCAGAGTGGTCCAAAAATTGGTAGGGTGAGCCAGATGGACGGTAGATCACGGCTACACATAAGGAGAGTGGGCGGAAAAGTCTGATAGCATGTAATTCAAATGAGGGGAATGTGAGGGAGGGTACCGGTGAAATGGACTGAAAAATGCACTGTGGCGACAAAAGTAAGTCTACCCCACCACCACACCTGTTGTCAGGCCTGTGTACGTGAGAATTGTAGGCCACCATGAGACAGAGCAGCAGGGTAGGCCGTATCTGCCTGCTGGATCCAAGTTTCAGTATGGGTGAGCAGGCTGAGGGATTTACTAAGGAATAAGTCATTAATGTATTCTAGTTTGTTACACACTGAGCGGGTGTTCCAGAGAGAGCAGTTAAAAGAGACAGGGGAGAGATGAGGAGAAGGAACACGGTAAATATTGATGAGGTTTGTAGGCCTTCTATGTGTGCAAGAAGAAGAGTTACTGAAGGAAGGAGGGCCAGGTAAGGAGATATGTCCCCATCAGCTAGGAGGAGCAAAATGGACAGAGACAGAAGGTGGTTCAATGATTTATGTGGGTGCTTATGTTTGGTTTCACTGCTAAAAGAAGTAAAAGGGTGATTAAAGAGTGTGAAAGAAAAGTGTGTGACAGCTGTACATGGGATAGGGAAGAAGAGAGGGACTGATATGGATGGTATATACTGGTGGTAAAGATGGAGGTCAGGTCTGCAGGAAGACAATGGCTAAGATAGTAAGTGACAGGGTCGGACTGGCCCATCGGGGAATCGGTGACTCCCCCGGTGGACCCCGAGCCCCGACTGTTAAGTCCTCATTGTACTAATGCAGATAAATTTGTCAGGGGCCCCCAATCGAGCACCTGACCAATGCATCTGCATCAACACACACGGGCCCCCATTAGCTGATGCTGAAGCTGCACATAGTGTCCTCCCGATATATAGGGAAAGTGTATATCGGACAACACGTGTGCAGCTTCAGCATACTAATTTGTCGTAACATTGATGTGAACAACTTTTTTTAATTTCAACATTTTTATTGATTTTATATATTCAATACATATGTAGTATAAACTATTAAAACTATTTTTTAACTACCGGTATTTTTTTTTTTTTCCTCAAAAATGAAAATTTATGCCCCTTACACAAACAAATAAAACATTTCAAGCTGCAAGTCACGTTGTTCACTTGTCTCAGCTCTTTGACACAATTTTGCATTCTTAGCTTTTGGATGATTTTGCTCAATAGATAGTCGTTTTTTTGGGCAGCATTTTAAAAAACAGTCCTTAGTATTATGACCTTTTAGTACTCATCTGATACTGATAAGAGATGTAATAGGATGACTACAGTGGCGTAACTACCAGGGTAGCAGTGCTAGCAGCTGCTACAGGGCCCGGGACATTAGGGGCCCCGCGTCAGGGAACATAAAAAAGTTTTACTTACCTCTCTGGGCTCCAGGCAGGCTTCAGGTCTACTTCTGTGACGTCCATGACATCACATGGCCGTGGCCTGCATTCCGGGTCATGTGACGTCCTGGACGTCATTGAAGATGGCCGACACCACCGAGGAGTGCAGCGGAGCCAGGGAGAGGTAAGTAACAGTGTTTTTTCTATGGAGTATAGTAGTGTGTGCATGGGGCCACTATGGGGCATAATATTGTGTGCAGGGGCCACATTACAGTGTGCAGGGGCCACTATGGGGCATAATATTGTGTGCAGGGGCCACTATGGAGCATAATACTGCATGCAGGGGCCACTATGGGGCATAATACTTTGTGCAGGGGCCACTGTGGGGTACAATACTGTGTGTAGGGGCCACTATGGGGCATAATACTGTGTGCAGGGGCCACTATGGGGCATAATATTGTGTGCAGGAACCACTATAGGGCATAATACTGTGTGCAGGAACCACTATGGGGCATAATAGAGAGTGCAGGTATGTGGGGGTGGGGGTCGGTTGGGGTCTTCGGCGGGTATCGGTCAGGGGGGCCCCCATGTCAAAAGTTTGCCGTGGGGTGGCTCAGTGGTTAACACTGCAGCCTTACAGCACTGGAGTCCTGGGTTTGAATCCCGCCAGGAACAACATCTGCAAGGAGTTTGTATGTTCTACCCGTGTTTGCATGGATTTCCTCTTATTCTACAAAGACATACTAATAGGAAAAAAAAATGTACAATGTGATCCCTATAAGGGGCTCACAATCTACATAAAAAAAAAAAGAAGTTCGCCATGGGGCCCCCGCCATTCCTACTTACACCGCTGGATTAATAGTAAATCCAGAGCGGTGATTGGCCGAATGCTGTACTCTGTATGGCATTCGGCCAATCAATGCTAGTCAATGCATTCCTATGGGAAAAAGTCAGCTCCCACATATCGTAAGCTGACAGGGATCCTGACGAGATAGTGGCGTAATACAGGTACTTGGGCATGTTAGATGCCCCCAGGCATGCTTCCCCTGCTGTCCCAGTTGCATTCCAGGGTGTTGGCATCAGTTCCTGGGGTGTCATAGTGGACTTGGTGGCTCTGCTGAGTCGAAGTGTGGCTTCCACTGAAACGAAGCATTTTTCCCCATAGACTATAATGGGTTTTGATATTCATTCGAATAGTCGAATATTGAGGGGCTGTTCGAAACGAATATCGAATCTTGAATATTTCACTGTTCGCTCATCTCTAGTATTTAACTTAAAGATACAGAACATCTCCCTTTTGTTTAGGGTAGATATTCTGTCTGTAACCCCAGGGTTACATATCTAGTCGATATGTCACCCGGAAACCACTGAAATCTTTATTATGGTACCTTGCCGCGTGACGCGACGCGCTATGTTTTTCAAAACCATTTACAACATTTGACAGGTGTTTATTAAGCTGTTCATTAAGCTGTCTGGTGGTCCTTCCCACGTACTGGAGGACACATGGGCACTCCAGTACGTAGATAACACAGGTGGAAGTGCAGTCTAAATGATACTGTAATTTGAAGGATTCACCAGTGGAAAAGCTGCTCATCTTTCCTGTGGCCGGATATATAAAGTTAGTATGAAACGGCATCATATCGTGTGTGGTAATGTGGGAGCGGGAACAGAGAAGAATTCGTTTTAGGGATTCTAATTATGGGACAGAAGGGTTTAAATTAGGAATTGTGATAGGCCTGTCTGAAAAGATTTGTCTTTAGTTTGCGTCTGATGAAAATGATACATGGTTTTCAAAATTTTAATCAAATCTGAAAAGTGTGATGTGCAAAAGTATTCAGACCCCAATATCAATACTTTGTACAGCCACCTTTCACTGCAATTACATCTGCAAGTCTTTTGGGGTCTGTCTCTACCAGCTTTGTGAATCTAGAGACTGAGATTTTTGCTAATTCTTCTTTGCAAAATAGCTCAAGCTCAGCCAGATTACTGTTCACAGACACTCTCCATCCAATTTTCATATTTTGCCACCGATGCTCAATGGGATTTAGGTCTGGATTTACTGGGCCATTTTAAAACATGAATATTCTTTGATTTAAACCACTCCACTATAGCCCTGGCTGTATGTTTAGGGTCATTGTCTTGCTGGAAGGTAAATTTCCTTTCCAGTTTCAAGTCTTTTGCAGCCTCCAACAAGTTTTCTTCTAGGATTGCCATGTATTTATCTGGATCCAACTTAACATCAACTCTGACCATCTTCCCTATGGCTGCTGAAGAAAAGCATCCCCACATCACGATGCAGCCACCACCATGTTTCACAGTGGGGATGGTGAGATCAGGGAGATGAGCAGTGTTACTTTTCCGCCACACATAGCACTTTGCTTTAGGGGGCATTCACACTACGTAACGCCAGCGTGTATCACAGCCGTACATGCCGGCACTACGACAGAGCTGCCGAACACTTCCCATTCATTTCTATGGGAGCCGGCATGCGAGTGCTCCCCATAGAAATGAATGGGCTGCTTCTTTCACTGCGAGCAGTCCCATTGAAGTGAATGGGAAGTGCCGGCGTATACAGCAAGCTCTGCTCACGCCGAGCCGTACACGCCGGCACTTCCCATTCATTTCAATGGGACTGCTCGCAGTGAAAGAAGCAGCCCATTCATTTCTATGGGGAGCGCTCGCATGCCGGCTCCCATAGAAATCAATGGGAAGTGTTCGGCAGCGCTGCTGTAACGATGGCGTGTACGGCTGTGATACACGCTGGCGTTACGTAGTGTGAATGCACCCTTAGGCCAAAAAGTTCAACTTTGGTTTGATCTGCCGAGAGCAGCATTTTCCACATGTTTGCTGTGTCCTCCTATATGGCTTGTGGTAAATTGCAAACAGCTCTTCTTATAAAAGCTAGATTTGTTTAGTGCAAGACTTGTTGTTGTAGGACAGATTCTCCCATCTGAGCTGTGGATTTTTACAGCATCTTCAGAGTGACCATGGGTCTCTTGACTACTTCTCTAACCAGTGCTCTCCTTGCTCGATCGGTTAGTTTAGGTGGACAGCCATGTCTTGGTAGGTCTGCAGTATTAGAACACTTATTCCATTTTTGGATTATGGAATGAACACTACTCCTTGGGATGCTCACAGCTTGTCATATGCTTTATATCCTAACCCTGCTTTAAATTTCTCCAGAACTCTATCTCTGACCTGTGTGATGAGTTCTTTGGTCCTCATGATGCTGTTTGTTCATTAGTTTTCTTTAACAAACCACTAAGGCCTTCACAGAACAGGTGTATGTATACTGAGACTAAATTACACACAGCTGGACTATATTAACTAATTAAGTGACCTCTGAAAGCAATTGATTGCATTGGATTTTATTTAGGGGTATAAGCAGCGCCGCACCTCCCATAAGGCGACCTGAAGCAACCGCTTCAGGCGGCGCTATGCCAGGGCCTCGGGAGGGCGGCATTTTTGCTGACCTAAGCCAGTCCAGGACAAACAGTCCGACACGGGAAGCGAGCGGTGTATTGGGGCGGCCCTGCTGGACACAGCGCAGCTCCAGCTGCTGCCCCTCACACTCAGGCAGAGAGCAGGTCCTCTCCCTGCCTGCGAACGCCGCTCGTTCCGCTCGACCACGCCCCTTTCCGTTCAAACCCGCCCCCTTCCGCTCGGCCCCGCCTTTTCTTACGACCCCACCCCCTCAGCTCCGCCCCTCCTCCGGGGGGCGGCTTTCTAACGCCGCTTCAGGTGGCAGAAAGCCCAGGTTCACCCCTGGGTATAAGAGTACAGGGGGCTGAATACTATTGCACGTCACACTTTTCAGATTTTTATTTGATTAAAATTTAGAAAACTATGTATCATTTTCATTCCACTTTACAATTATGTGCTAGTTTGTGTTTGTCTATCAATCACAATGTGTTTGTACTGACAGTAGTCTGAAGCTGTGCTGTAAATGCTTCTGATACAGCAATATACAAATCAATTTGACTCATTTTTTTTCCAAAAGTCATTTTTCTGCAACTTGAGACCTCAGCCTCACATTACACAGTATAATACCAAGTGTTGAATGGAGTGATGTAAAGAGCACAGACATTGGATTTTGGAGGTGTGGAAATATGTTTTGTGGAGTGTGGAATCATGCTTCTCTATCTTCAAGTCTGATAGACAAGTATGGGTCTTGCGAATGCCAGAATGTTACCTGCCTGAATGTATGTCAATTGTAAAGTTTGGTAGAGAAGGGAAAATGTTATGGAGTTGTTTTTATGGGATGACTACGTCCTCTTAATTCCTATTAAGGGCAGCCTAAATGTAAGAATGTAAGGTGGCCAAACCAACCCCTATGTTATGTTAATACCTTAAGTAGGTAAAAGTATATTAGGGTTATGCCTTACTTACATTATTACAACCTCGATGCTGTCCACCAAAGTGCAGTCCATGTGTCATAGTACTTTGACTACTTATGTAAGTGCTCCCTCCTGACCAGCACCAATTCTGTTACCCACGAAAAAGGACTATGTGCAAAAATAATTGCTTCAAAAGACTATGTATACAGATCATTGCTACAAAGGATTACAAAGACTTGAACAAGGATCATGGAATTCTGAAAGCAAATGTTTGCAAATGTTGCTCTTTTACTATTGTATGGGTGAGATGTTTTACTGTAAACACCCGTTTATGAAAAAGAGTGAGAAATATGCAACTATTGCCCAAGGCCACAACTACCGCAGGACATGTTGGACAATTGTATGTTACTAAGTTTGTGAACAGTTTTAGGAAGGCTCTTTTATGTTCCAGAATGACAGTGCCCCACTGTACAAAGCAAGGCCTATAAATGTATGATTTAGACAGTTTGGTGTGATAGAACTTGACTGGCTTGCACAGGGTCCTGAATTCAAACACTCAGTGAGCTCTCTAGAACAACACATTCTTTCACAAATTTTTATAAAGTCAAACTAGCTAGGTGATCGATTACACATATAAAATGGTTATGAACATTTTATGAACACTTACTATTGATTTTTCTTCCAAAAGTAACCAGTGAGCACTGTGAGCCCCAATGCAGAACAAATACCACCAATCACTCCAACCTTCAGCCAGAAATCGGAAGTTTTGCAGATACTAATAGTTTGAGGTGGAAGATCAATACCTCCAGCACACATTTTTGGTGTATGCCACATAGCAGTTGTTTTCTGAAACAGAGAAAAGAATAGGTAGATGTTGTGTAATCTTATACAGGACAGGAGTCACTACTTGCTTTTAGGCTCTGACTGGCCCATAGGAGAGTAGAGTCATTTCCTGGTAGGGCCTTGGTCTGGTCCCAACCAGCCTATAGGTCCACATAATAATCTAAGATTATAGATTAGTTACCCTACAATTCACCAAGAAATCATCAAACAATATATTAATCAGAAGATCCCAAATAAACAAACAATGAACCTATATGGATATACCAAAATCCATAACAAAAAATTATAATAATGACATACACATTTTTTTTTTTAAATATACATAAGTATTTTACTAAGTAGGCAAAAAAAAGCAATAAAAAGTGTTAATTTTTTTTTTATCACGGTATAAGTCCCACCATGCTCCCAGGCATGGCTGCAGCAAGGTATAATGTCACAGATTATAAATGGTACAAAGGTACAAGTGTATATGACAGACCAATATACAGCAATAAATCTACACTGTTTCAGAACATGAAATTGAATGATGGGGTGAGGGGTAGCAGGGATGTGTTCTCACTTGATGCTGTCAAGGCATTTGACAGTGTTGAGTGGAGATACATTTGGGAGGTCCTATATGCTATGGGTTTTGGACACCTGTTTCTGACATGGGTTCAGTTCCTATATACCGACCCAAGGGCAAATATCAGGGCTAATGGAGGTTTACCAGAGTTCTTTGATTTTGAAAGGGGGACTCTGTACCTTCCCACTTTCTATTTGCCCTGGCTATAGAACCATTGGCATGTAGACTTTGAGCTACTCTGGACCTCGTAAGGTTTAGATGTAGTCCCATTGAGGAGTTGGTGGTTCTCTTTGCCAATGATCTATTGCTGTTCTTGGAAGTTGTAACTACCGCACTCTATCCAGTGATGACAATTAGTACTGAATTTGGGAGATTCTCAGGATTAACAATTAATTAGGACAAGTCGGTTTTGTTACCCTTGGACGTTCTCCCAGAGAATATGCCAAGTGAACATACCCAGATTAAAGGTTTTGCAGGCTTGTAAATATTTAGACATTGTTGTATCAACCCAAGTGTGGGACTACATAGAACTGAATGTGCTTCTCCTCCATCAGTGTTTTCAGCTGAATATCATGGCCTAGTGTAAGCTCCTCTTGAATAGGGCAGGTGGATCCAACTTGACCAAAATAGTGTCGATGCCTCAAGCATTATACAATATTCATAATTCTCTATCTGGATTCCCAAGAAATATTTTTATCAGGTTCATAGTATGTTTAGAGACCTGATCTGAAAAAAGAAATATGCTCATATCAGGTTGGAGACCCTGCAGAAGGCTAAGGATCCGGAAGGCCTAGTGTTCCCAATCTGTGGCTATATTTCTTCCTCCCAGCTACAACACTGTAGAGGCTGGGGACAATTTGAAGCTCTAGGTCATTCTGACACTCTCCTTTCCCAGACTATGACAGCCTAAATACTTGTAGGAACCAGGGACTAGAGGAAGGCCCCCATATATGACCCCACCATTATCCCTGATCTACAGGGTATGGGAACAGGTGAAACAATTGAGGTTTTTACTATTTATACCAACATATGGAGAAACTCTAAATTGCCAGAGCTACAGATCTTGACTGGGTTTTCAGATTGGGAAGTGAAGGGTATTTTGGGCCTTAGACATCTCTATATAAAATGATACACTGAAAAGTTTTGACTATATCAAACGAAGGGCAAGGCAAAGTTTGAATCTGTTTGGGGGCATTCAAAATCTGCTATTTACACATATTTGAAGGAATTTCTTTGGAGGGGTCATATCTCATACGACTGATACAAACTGTCTAGAATTCTAGGGGAAAGGAGGCACTGGTTGTCAATTCATATTTGCACTATGAGATATCTTATCAATGAATGGTTGTTATATATTTCCCATCTTCTACATCACCCAAGCTGATCTTCTGTGTGCTACAATATTGCAATAGGGGTAGGAGAATGTTTGTTTGTATTGTGATTTTGTTTATGCTTTTGCTTTTTTTTCTGTTTGATGTCTGTATGAAGTAAAATTTATTTTTACTTAATAAAAAGTGATCTGATTAAACAAATTACACCATATCTTGATTTATTTAAAGGGAAAGTATAATGAAAAGTTATGCAATTTTCACATATACAGTACTTTGTATCTATTTCTGTTTTCTAGTTGTTTGCTTGATGTAATTTACTTCCGTTAGATCAGTCCATGGTCTTGTGATGGACATAGACGAACAGCTCTTTATAAGACACATCTGATTACTATGCTGTGACTGTAACAAGCTGTGCATGAGCGTCCATCCCATGACCATACATTGTGCAACACATGAAAGAATTAAGGAAGAGCATAGAATGATCCAATAGTCCATAGCCAGGTGTCTCAAAGGCAGGCTGAGGCTGGTGAGTCCAAAAAATGGCATGAATTGTATAAAAGAGGCTAATGGATATAAGAAAACTAGCATCTGCCCGCGACTTCGTCTGCGGGTTGGAGTTGACGCTGAGCCGCCGATATTTCGGGATTCGCCGTTGGTTATGATCCACCGTGTCCCGCCACATCCACTCCTGCGTGCCCCTGTCTCATTTGTTCCTCTCCTGTCCCTGCAGGCTTTTTACCTACCGTCTGCTCCTGGCTCCCCGCAGCCACCCTCGTCCCTCGCGCTCATGCCCCTTCACGCCCCTCTCTCTGCCGCGGCACCCCGGGTCAACCTCCCCACCCCCCTTTTTCTGCTGACACCCCCTCCCCTTCCTATGGCCCCCAGCTGTCGGCCCCCCCCACCCCAAAAAAAAAAAAAAACCTGTTTAGCACCCTCCGCAAAATCCCCTAACTCCCTGGCCAGCACATGCACTGTCCCGCTGCTGAATGACATGGCATGCTCACCATAGCTAAGCTGGAGAGTCAAGAAGGCGCAAGACCAGTAAGCTGAGTGCGGCATCGGGGACTGTTGTGGGCTGCTGATGACTTCCGGCGCTGCAGCCTAGGCTACAGTAGCAAAGTGGTGGCTTCCCGGCAGATGTTGTGTACGCCGGCAATGTGCGCATGCGCCTGCAAATACAGTGTAGTTGCTGTGGCAGGCCGGGCGGTGTTGCAGATCCCGATTGCGCTGGTGTTTGGCAAAGATGCCGGGTCCAGAGCAAGGAAGAGGTAGGCCGCTGGAGTAACCTTAACATGAGCAGGGAAGTATGAAAGTATATGTAAATGTTATTGCCTGGGGTTAGGAGCTAGCCCGGAGAAGGCAATAGGGAGTTTGTGGCTTGCTATGCTAAGAAGTGTGTGGGATTGCAGACCTGCTGCTATGAGTTCTGGTTTTCTGTGGCTCCTGCCAAGAACGTATGTGCATGATTGTTCCGAAAAGTAGCCTTTCAATCCTGCCTATGAACTATGTTTTGCGTGATTGAGGAACAAACATCCAAACACACAAACTTTCACCTTTATAATATTAGTAGGATATCTTACTCCTAACTAAACAATATAATGTTGTATGCAATAAATATTACAAAACTGGGGGCCACACGGTGGCTCAGTGGTTAGCACTGCAGCCTTGCAGCGCTGGAGTCCTGGTGTTCAAATCCCACCAAGGGCATAAAACCATCTGCAAGGAGTTTGTATGTTCTCCCTGTGTTTGCATGGATTTCCATCCCATATTCCAAAAAAGACATACTGATAGGGAAAAATGTACATTGTGAGCTCTGTGGGGCTCACAATCTACATTTAAAAAAAAAAAAAAAAATTACAAAATTAAGGATAATACAGAGATCCAAAGTTTAGTAGAGGTCCTGAATGCTCCTGGCAAGTGCCCTCAAACAAACCTAAACAATAAGTGAGCTAAGGGCTGAATTGGCAGTGTACAATGTTGATAGTGAGTTATACCATAGGCCCCAAACCTTTTGAAATGTCTAAGGGCAGCCTTTTTCCTTGTACACCTGTTGGTTATATGGCAGAGTTCCTACACATGCATAGGGAGGGTGGGCGGGGAGCCATCCATCACAATGCAATGGTTTTTCTAGCCAAAAAAAAAAAAGTCTCATGTAAAAAAATTCTGATGTGATGTAACCTCATACATACCTCATTGTCAAAAATACCAAACAGACATATCTCAGGGGCGAAAGGAATTAATATGTTCAGCATTTCAGGCGACCCACTACCACTTTCCAAATATGTTTTACAATAGGACATTTTGATATCATACAGTGTTGGCCAAAAGTATTTGCACCCCTGCAATTCTGCCAGATAATACTCATTTTCTTCCAGAAAATGATTGCAATCACAAATTCTTTGGTATTATTATCTTCATTTAATTTGTCTTCAATGGAAAACCACAAAAAGAATTGTCAAAATGCCAAATTGGATATAATTCCACACCAAACATAAAAAAGGAGGTGGACAAAAGTATTGGCACTGTTTGAAAAATCATGTGATGCTTCTCTAATTTGTGTAATTAACAGCACCTGTTACTTACCTGAAGCACCTAACAGGTGGTGGCAATAACTAAATCACACTTGCCGCTAGTTGAAATGGATTAAAGTTGACTCAACCTCTGTCCTGTGTCCTTCTGTGTACCACATTGAGCATGGAGAAAAGAAAGGAGACCAAAGAACTGTCTGAGGACTTGAGAAGCAAAATTGAGAGGAAGCATAAGCAATCTCAAGGCTACAAGTCCATCTACAAAGACCTGAATGTTACTGTGTCTACCGTGCGCAGTGTCATCAAGAAGATTAAAGCCCATGGCACTGTGGCTAACCTCCCTAGATGTGGTCGGAAAAGAAAAATTGATGAGAGATTTCAACGCAAGATTGTGCGGATGGTGGATAAAGAATCTCGACTAACATCCAAACAAGTTCAAGCTGTCCTGCAGTCTGAGGGTACAAAAGTGTCAACCCGTACTATCAGTCAGCGTCTGAATGAAAAGGGACTGTATGGTAGGATACCCAGGAAGACCCCACTTCTTACCCAGAGACATAAAAAAAGCCAGGCTAGAGTTTGTCAAAACTTACCTGAGAAAGCCAAAAACGTTTTGGAAGAATGTTCTCTGGTCAGATGAGACAAAAGTAGAGCTTTTTGGGAAAAGCCATCAACACAGAGTTTACAGGAAAAAAAAAAAAAAAGAGGCCTTCAAAGGTCCCTACAGTCAAACATGGCGGAGGTTCCCTGATGTTTTGGAGTTGCTTTGCTGCCTCTGGCACTGGACTGCTTGACTGTGTGCATGGCATTATGAAGTCTGAAGACTACCAACAAATTTTACAGCATAATGTAGGGCCCAGTGTGAGAAAGCTGGATCTCCCTCAGAGGTCATAGGTCTTCCAGCAGGACAGTGACCCAAAACACACTTCAAAAAGCACTAGAAAATGGTTTGAGAAAAAGCAGTCCAGACCTGAATCCCATAGAACACCTGTGGAGAGATCTCAAAATGGCAGTTTGGAGAAGGCACCCTTCAAATCTCAGGGACCTGGAGCAGTTTGCCAAATAAGAATGGTCTAAAATTCCAGCAGAGCATTGTAAGAAACTCATTGATGGTTACCGGAAGCGGTTGTTCGCAGTTATTTTGTCTAAAGGTTGTGCTACCAAGTATTAGGCTGAGGGGGCCAACACTTTTGTCCGGCCCATTTTTGGAGTTTTGTGTAAAATGATCAATGATTTGACTTTTTTTTCCATTCTCTTACGTGTTTTTTCATTGCAAGCAAAATAAAAGAAGATATTATTACCAAAGAGTTTGTGCTTGCAATCATTTTCTGGAAGAAACTGAGTATTATCTGACAGATTTGCAGGGGTGCCAATACTTTTGGCCAACACTGTATGTCAGAAGACTGAGTATGTGATGGAACATCAGAGACATTTGGGGTGCGGCAGGCAAACTGGCAGGAGTCAAATAACTTTTGTGTAACATATAAACCTGGATCCTTTCATTATTAGTGGAATTGGAGACACAGTGTGCCGATTCCAGAATTTACAGATATCTTTTATGGATAAGATCGCGAAAGAAGGTGTCTGTCTCTCTAAAGCAGGTGCTTCTAAGTGAGAGACATTAAAATGTATTAAAAGAGCATATGGACCTGAAATCAGCCTCATGGACCTTACAATCTGAGTATAACAATAAGAAGTTAGTTAGAGATGCAGAAGTTTGATTACAGGAATTGAGCGGCCAGCGCGTGTCTGATTTAAATTATCCTACAAATCTAAGTAAAGAATCTCATTTTGTTCCCAAATCTGGGCATCAGAAGGGAAAAAAGTTCTATTAAGCCTGGTTATGCCACAGTGGGCTCTCGGCAGTGTAAGTCACTATTCGTTTAGCTTGTTGCCAGGCTTGTCTTGCCAGTCTATGAATAGGTAATATTTCTCTTCTATATAGCTGAAGATTTTCTAGGACTGGCCACAGATTGAGTTTCTAGATAGCGTGCTAAATATCTAGGGCCAATAGAGGATATAGTAATACTAAGGACCTCAGGTAACAGAGTTGGCCTGCTAAGTAGTATAAATGGAAATTGAGGAAGGCTATCCCCCTATTTTCTTTGTGTATTGCAAGGTTGAAAGATTTAGTTTGGACCTCAACTGCCCCAATATGAAAGGAATAAGTTCTGTGAAATCTTGCATTTTTTCACTCTTTCACTGCTTCTGTATTGAAAGTTGTTTCTGCCTCTCATTGAATATTACTGTGTATGGGAGCAGGGGCTATAAAATGTAGAGAAAATGAGGGTAGGGTCACTTCAAACAGTTATATCTTAGACATTATAAAACATACAAACTTGCTTTGTGTCATATGAAAGAGGAGATTTGGGACAAGGGTTAACCTCTGGTGATAGCAGACAGGGCGTCAGACAACTTTTCCAGTGAAAGGGGTGAGTTTAGGAAATCTTTGAATTTTTCAGTCAAAGTAGGGAAAGGAACTTCTGTTAAAGGGGTTGTCCCGTCACAAGGATCCTATCTATACTGCTTGTTAATGTGAATGTAAGACTTTTCCTAAATACATTGCTTCAGCAAAACGGCTTTGTTTGTCCACTATCTTACTTTATTCATTTTTTTTGTGGCCACAGACCTGACCTAGCTGCTCCTGAGTCAAGTGATGTATCTGCTTGCTCTCAGGGGGGAGGGAGGAGGGGCTAAGTGCACGGGAGCGAGCCTGGAGGGGGGGGGGGGTAGTTTACCCTTTGGGGAAGGGGCCTCCAATGCAGTGTTAGACGCCAGTACAGGTGAAGCCAGCAACATCGCTATGCTTCTGCCGTGCATGAAGCAAGCAGCGGCAGAAGTGATGCTGCTATTCCGGGGGGGAGGAGCGGAACAGCATCTCTTCTGCCGCTGCTGGCTTCATGCAGGGCAGAAGCATAGCGATGTTGCTGTCTTCACCTTTGCCAGCGTCTAACTGTCCCCAGCATCCGCTGTAATAGAGAGGCGGATGCTCGGGACTGTTACGCCGGCACAGGTGAAGCCAGCAACATTGCTATGCTTCTGCCCTGCATGAAGCCAGCAGCGGCAGAAGCGATGCTGTTATTCCGCTCCGGGGTCACATATGCAAAGCCAAGCGGCGAGATGCCGCCGGCCCTGCGTGCACGCTCATACACCAGTCTAGCCTTCACAATGAGAATACAGACCCGGCACCCTGTCGGGTCTGTATTTGCATTGTGAAGGCTAGACTGGTCTATGAGCGCGCACGCAGGGCCGGCGGCATCTCGCTGCTTGGCTTTGCATATGTGACCCCGCCCACCAATGACGAAACAAAGCCGGAAGACAGAAGATTTCAAAGAAACGAAGACTGGTGAGTATGCGACGTGGGACAACCCCTTTAAGTATTCTATAAGTTCCTGAACAGGAGCATTTAGTTGGAATCGTTGAGATTGCTATAATATTGGTGAAATCTGTTACATATATGAAGGTTATTTGCCAGGATTTTGAAAGAAGGGGAGTAAAAAAATGGCTGCAGTGGGAAGGGGTAAAAGTATTTTTTAATCTACCATTGACATATCCCACTGAAGTCTACTGGTCAGCTAAACCCGACCCTACATATCATATGGGGAATGAGCAATGAAGCTTCAGTCATCTTTTAATATTAGCTGAGGCTTGGACAAATTTCCAGATAATATAGTTGGAGATCACCAGTAAGAGAACTTATAACATAAAATAACATAAAATGGTAATCATATAAGGGCAGACTAGATGGACCTTGTCATATTTTCAGTCATCTTCTGTTTCTTTTACATCTGTGCCAATCTTTAGGATAGGCCATCAATATTAGAAAGTTGGATAACCACTATATATAATATAATGTGATATACACAGCTTTTCCTCCATCCAAAAATTTTGCTTGACACAACAATCATGGCATTCAACATCCCCCCTTCCCCAGTTTACATACAGAACCTGTGATTGAAAAGTTGAATTCCTAAGGATAGGCCATCAGTTTTGTAGGACTAGAAAGACTAGAAAATGCCTTTAAGATAATTTTTATTATTATTTATTTTTATTTTTTTTAAATACCTGGATACCATGCTGGCACACACTTGTGATAATCTGAAAGTCATGGGCAGTACAGAGAGGACATGCCTGTTGAGCCTCCCACAGAAAATGAAATGCACAGCCATCACAGGTTCCTTCAGAGCAATTGCTGCAACAAAAAAAATAATATTAAGTCTCATTATTTCAGTCTAATTAGTATTGCCTAAGATTGCAGCAGCAGGATTTTAAAATACTATTGGTTACTAACCCCCTACTTCCAAGGGAATTACTTCGATCTGTGATAGGGCCCCTACCTACTGTATCTTGTGCTATATACAACAGTGGTATATTTTATGCGGAAGAGGGACCTTTATGGTCTCCTCATGGTTCAGGGCCCAGTAGCAACGGCTACTGCTAGACCTGTTCTCTTAAGCTTATGATGTTCACTTAGCTCCAAGGTAGCCTATGCTTAAACGAAATATTCAGATATCCATCAAACTGTGCTGAAAAGTTATTCAACATTTACGGGAATTCAGTTGAAATGTTGTAATAGGATTTGATCACAAATGCAAGTTATTCCCTATACACAAAATAAAAGGTAAGTTCCAGATCCGTGGATGTATGACAGCCAAGACCCACACCTTACAGAAAAAATGTGGTATGTTGTGCCTGTGTACCAACTACACCATTTTGGATGGGGTGCTGCCTGAAACGTGTTGGCAACTGCTACTACTCTACTACTGTAAGCCGAAGTGCATTTTTACTGGGTTCACAATGAACAGTCTGAAACTTATTCAAATGCTGGAAACTAGACTGTTTCTGGATATCCACTCCACACCACTGAATGGAGTCTGATTTTGTGACCTAGTGCTTGCTTTTGTGCTTGCCGGAGGTAGCTGAAGTACACCACATAACTATCTCCAGCAGTCCCCAAAAAATTAATGGAGTGCAATTGCCGTTCCATTCACACCACCCCATTCACAAAATTGGTGCCAGTGCTTGTGGATACGGGATAAGTTGCATTCTTTAATAGTTTACTCCCATTGCCCATCACATGGTGTACTAGGGACAGATTTTCACCAACTAAAAATAAACAATGACGGCCCCTAGTGAATGAAAACAAGCAAACATCTTGAAAACTGTAAGGAACTGATACAGAAAGTATATTAGGAGATACTAGAATAACTTTCCTTTTCACAAATAGCTTACATGTAATGCAATGTTGCTACAATTGCTAGACGTACTTGAATATGTCTAGGTAAAATTACAAACAGAACTTTGTCTTTACATTTATTATGCAAACAGTTGGATGCTGCGCTTAAACTTGCAAGTAAATTCTTTCCAAATCAGACAACGTGATTTTCTGGATTTGTTTTCTCATTTGGGGTCTACCTAAGATGTCAATTATATGCCTCTCATCTTTTTAAGTGGAAGAACTCACACAATTGGTGGCTGACTAAATACTTTTTCCCCCCATTGTAGGTATTTTCAGGCAAAATTAATCATCTGTGAGCCAGGCGGCTGCGTAAGCCGGCCAGCTCTTGACTGAGCGTGGTGCGCCTACAGAGGTTACATAGCCGTCGGCGCTGGGTGGGGACTTCCTTTCGGATCCCTGCCAGCGCCGACATCACAGGTCTTCGCGTCGGTGCAGCTGCTCTCCCCCCACTCCAATGGCCGAAGATACCCAGTGGCAGCAACTCATGAAGCTACTGCAACAAAGAGTAAGTGAGGAGGGGATGGCCTGGCTGGCGTCCCTGCTTGCTACAAGGGCGGCGAGGCCTCCTGAGCGGCTGTTCCCCAGTGCGGCTCCTAGTGCCAGGAGCAGGGCTCCGGCACGTGGGGCCACTCGGTCTGTGTCCCGCACCACCCAGGCTCCTGCTCGTACTGGGCGGCATGCTTCCTCGGTTTCCAGCAGTGCCGGTGCTAGGCCTCGTGGACGCCGGCCTGCTTTGACATCTCAGGCTGCACAGGCTGCGAGGGGCGTGGCTTCGCCCCTGGCAGCCATTCTGCCTACTTTGCTGACAATCTCACCGTCAGTGGTCCCTAGTGGCCCTCTGGATGGCGGAGTGGTCGGCTCTGTGGTTTCTGGGTCAGGGAGTGCCCCCCCTATGGTGGCCTCCCAGTCTGCCCAGTCCCCTGCCCTAGTCAGGCCCAGAAATATTGCGGCTTCACAGGCAGTTATGCCACCCCCACCCCACCCCCTGGCAGGTTGGTTAGGTGGTTTGGGAGGGTATCTGCTGCTCCTGCAGCAGCTAGGGCTGATACTGTTGCCCTTTCCCCTAACATTGTGGCTGCCGTAGTCCCCCAAGACGGGCCACCTGCACAGGCTGTAGTTGCGTTGGGTGACGCTGGGGCTTCTCCCAGTGTCATCCAGGAGAATAAGGAGGATTTTTTTTAGTTGGATTATACACCTGGTACTCCTCATGTCCTGCCAGAGCGGCGTCAGTTATCGTCGTCCAGTCATGCCCGGGATGCTAGCGTCCGCTCCTACAGGAGCTCTGGGGTGGAAGCCGCTTCTTTTAGTCCCGCAGTCAGTCACTCGCTCCATTAGGTCCCGCAGTAGGTCTAGATCCCGCAGCAGGCGTAGTTGCTACGGTTCGCGGTCTCGCAGGGGGAGACGCTCCTGAGGCCCCGATCTGGAGCAGTCGGAGTCCCGTTCCTTTCTCACAGGTCACGGTGGTCGCGTTACAGCAGGAATACCTAGAGGGGGAGCGTGAGAAGGGAATCTGGGTCTGTCCATTTCGCTCCAGCTGTGCCTGCTGTTGCGGTTCCAGTACCAGCTCCAGTGCCAGCTCCGCTGCCTCCTCCCCTGGTCGTCCCGGCACAACCATCGGTGATTCCATCGGGTGAGTTAGCCTGTTCGCAGGACTGGTCTTCTCATCTGCCATCTTCGAGTGGCAACGTGTTAGATGTTTTGAAGGCCATGGTCACTCAGATGGAGGGTAGGGCGCAGTCACTCTCTACCCCAGGGGCGGTTTTGCCGTGGCCTGAGCCAGTTCCCCCTCCCTCTGGGTTCAGATATAGAGATACTTATTTTGTGGTGTCACTCCCCTGGCGGAGCTAAAGGATAAAATCATTAATGGGGAATATGTAGATATTTGGCTGTTATTCTCTTCTGACCAGGTTACAGTTGATAAAGAAAGGGGTTTTGGTAGGGGTGATGCAGTTGCCAAAGGTGGCAAAGACCTTTTCTAACTGGCTTCAGGCTTTCTCAATTTTTTCATGTATTTTGTGTCAGTCTAATCCAGAAATGTCAGCTGAATTATTCGTTTATTTAGAGACTATTTTTTCCGCTCACAAGCTATATGGCGGAACTGCTTGGTGGAAGTATGATGAGAAGTTCTGGCGGAGGCTAGCGCTCCAGCCGGAAGTCGGTTGGGCTTCCAAGACTACCGACATATGGATACAGCTCATGCTCATGCCGAAGCAGTCAGACCCCCCTTTCCATTCGCGGCTGCTGGGGGAGCAGCTTCTCCCTCAGCGGCCACCCGCAGGCCTGGAGCCTGCTGGATGTTTAATGAGGGGCACTGTCGCTTCTTTGCGTCATGTCGGTTTAAGCATGAGTACTCCACATGCAGGGGAGCCAATTTGGCACTACGTTGCGCCAAGAGGGGTAGAACGGCTAAGTATAGTTCAGGTAAACCCGAGGACGCCAGTGAGTGCGGTAAGGATGCGCCCTTGGCTCGATCGGTACCCCAGGAGACAGGAAGCAGACCTGCTCCTTAAAGGTTTTACAGATGTTTTTTAAATTCCACATGTTCCTGGTTCTTCTGATATTTTGGTTGATAATGTACATTCAGTTCAGAAGGATGTAGTTGATGTTGCTCAAGAAAAAATTGATAAGGAAGTTGAGTTGGGTCAAATCGCTGGACCCTTTACCAAACCCCCCTTTCCTAACTTCAGAGTGTCTCCTCTTGATCTGGTCCCCAAAAAGGAGGCGGGAAAGTTCAGACTGATCCATCATCTTTCCTTCTCTCCGGACGAGTCCTTGAATGATCCCAAAGGAGGAAACTGTGGTGTCATATGTTTACTTTGACAGAGCTGTGTCTTTGGTGGTGGAAGCGGGTCAGGGTGTGCTGTTAGCAAAGTCGGACATCGAGTCTGCTTTCCGCCTTCTGCCGGTACATCCCGATTGTTACCATCTCCTGGGTTGCCAGTTTGGGGGTTCATTTTATTATGACATGTGTTTGCCCATGGGGTGCTCGATTTCTTGCCGTTATTTTGAATTGTTTAGTACGTTTTTGGAGTGGGTAGTCCAGCAGGAATCGAGTTCCCCATCGGTCATTTACTACTTAGATGATATCCTTTTCGTGGGCCCCGCCGGTTCCCACATATGTGACTATTTGCTAAACACTTTCCGTTTCTTTGCAGGTTATTTCGGGGTCTCTCTTGCCCGTGAGAAGACTGAGGGTCCGGTTATGTCTCTCTCTTTCCTAGGTATTTGTATTGATTCTGAGCACATGCTACTTCAGCTCCCGCAGGATAAGTTATCGCGGCTCCGTGCGGACGTGGACTTCTGTTTGTCGGCCAAGAAGGTTCAATTGTCTCGGTTGCAGTTGCTGCTAGGACAATTGACCTTTGCTTGTAGGATTTTTCCATGGCCACTTCTGGAGTTCGCTTGCCACATCATTATGTCCAGATAACTAGTGTCTTGCGGGATGACCTGAAGGTGTGGAAATCCTTTTTATTGGATTACTCAGGCATTTCTTGTTTCCCTGAGGGAGAGATGTGTAATTTGGACCTCCAGCTCTTAATGGATGCGGCCGGCTCTGCTGGCTACGGGGCTGTTTTTGGAGTGCATTGGTCAGCAGCCCCGTGGCCCCAGAGCTGGTCGGCCGCTAGCTTCACACGCAACCTTACTTTGCTAGAGTTTTTTTCCTATTGTGGTCGCCCTGTAGTTGTGGGGCACTGCTATGGCAAACAAACGTGTTTTGTTTTGGTGTGATAATGAGAGTGCTGTGTCTGCCATTAACTGTCTGTCTTCTAGTTCATTACCTGTTTTGTCTTTGTTGAGGCGCCTCATTCTTAGGTGCTTGCAATATAATATTGCTTTTAAGGCTCGCCACCTTCCAGTTGATAACGTAGTTGCTGATGCTCTCTCGTTTTCAGTGGGGTCGCTTCAGAGATCTGCACCCGAGGGCGGATTTGGAGGGCTGCCCGTGCCCTCCTTCGCTATGGGACATGGTTCGTCAATCTTGACTCCTCTGTTGTGGGATTCGGTTACGGCGGCGACGTGGTCGGCTCATGGTAAGGCATGGTGTGAGTGGTTGTCTTTCGGCCTACCTAAAAGGTTGTTGGACGCCGAGTGTTGCAGAGATTTGACTTATGCCTACCTTGCTTGTTTGCAATCGGAGGGCATTTCAGCGGCGAGCGCAGCTAGAAGGGTGTCAAGTATTGCGTTTGGGCTGAAATTGTTGGGTTTCCCGGATATTACCAAAGAATTCCTCTTCCAGTTGATTTTGAGAGGTTGGAAAAAGGCCGCGCGACCGGTTGACTTTCGCAGGCCCATTTCCTTTTTCCTTCTGAGGCGTTTGGTTGACATTGCAGTATCTGCTTGCTCCTTGAGTTATGAGTCTGAGCTTTTGGGTTGCACTTTTGTTTTGGCCTTTTTCGGTGCGTTGCGTGTGCGTGAGTTGGTTGCTCCATCTTGCCGGGCTCGAGGTGGTTTGGCTTCGGTTGATATTGTTATCCTTCAGGACTCCCTCAGGGTCATGGTCAAGCGTTTCAAGACTGATGTTTATGGTGAAGGTATGTAGTTGTCCATCACCCGCCTGGAGGGCCCCCTGTGCCCAGTTGCAAAGGTGCGTCGTTTTGCGGCCACCTGTGCTTCCTTTAGTCAGTTCTTGGTCCACAGCGACGGCTCCTTTTTTACGAGGTTTCAGTTTGAACCCTTATTTAAACGTTGCCTTGTTGCCACAGGGGTTTCCCCCGCCGAGTTTGGGACCCACTCCTTCCGCATCGGGGCTGCTACTGCGGTCAGCCTCATTGAGGATGAGGTTAAACGTATTGGTAGATGGTGGTCAAGCTGTTACCGGCGTTATGTTCGGCAGGGCCTCCTCACGGTTTAGTGTTTTCGGTTTTCTTGTCTGGGTTCGTTGTTAGTTAGAATACATATTTCATAAATTAAAAAAAAAAAAAGCCCTATGCGATGGGTGGGTTGGTAGGCTGTTTTTTCGCTTTCTAATATGTTGTTCTTTTGTTTTCAATCTCTTTAGGCATGTACCAGATTGTTTGGGTTATTGGCCATTCATACATATATTGGGTGGCACGGCATGCTGCGGTCCGGCCCGGTGGTTTACAGCTGGGTTTCGAGAATGCTGAGCTACGGTGGCATGGAGTTCGCGGATTGAGCTGGCTCCAGGTGTTCCCGCAAGTTGTGTCGATCGGTGGAGCCTCCCAGGCCCCAGTGGTGCTGGTGCTACATGCCAGAGGCAATGATTTGGGTGTGGTTCACTTGTCCGAGTTGATTTCTTTGATTTGTTCCGACTTTGACTGTTTTCCTGCTTTTTTCACTGATTTAGTTGTGGTTTGGTCAAAGGTTGTCCCTAGAGCTTGTTGGTGTGATGCCCGCAACCCAGCTGCCCTTGAAAGAGCTAGACGGCTGCTTAATTTACGCGTTTCTCGGCATGTGCGGTCCCATGGTGGAGTGGTGGTACGACACAGGCAGCTGGAAGGGGATAATAGGGGTTTGCTCTGTAGGGATGGTGTTCATTTGACGGACATTGGTTTGGATATCTTCCTATACGGTGTTCAGGACGGTATTGAGAGGGCTTTGTTTATGCTCTTGGAGGGGGGGGGGGGGGGTCGGACCCCGGTGTAGGGTTACACCATGTTCCAATGGCATATTGGCAGGACCTTGTCCCCTCCCCCCTTTTGGCATCTGAAGAGGAGAGGCGTGTCACCCGCTGAACATCTCATACATGCACACCGCAAGCGGTGGCGGGGCATTCTGGTGACGCGCCTTACAGTTCGTCATGGGGTAGCAGGGTTCTGCTGATATGTTCACATTGTTTAATAAAGCTGTGGCCGACCCCCACATTTTTACCCAATTTTCTAAATTTATTGGTTTAATGTTCTTATACAACTCTTAAAGACCATAAAATCTATTCTGTAGAGAATGACATACCTTGGTACAGAGACAGTGCCTACACCAGTCTTGTGTGGATTACAGCGTAGCCGGATTGCAGTAGTGCGCCCATAAGGACAGGACTGAGTAACTTCTTTGGACCTGCAAGATAAAGAAAGTGATCTATACATACCAAAATAACTTTATATCAAGTACTCGAAAAAAAAAAAAAAAACAACAGTCCACTGTCCACTGTCATGGCACCTGCCATAACAGGCTTAAACTGTGGAGCTGTATTAATTTTTTAACTGGCTGCTACCTATTGGATTATTCCAAAAGGTAGTGGCTCAAATTTTACTCACAGATCCCAATTCCTGTCCAGTCTGGCCTCCATTTCTACCTCCAGAGGGCCCAGCAGCGTTCTTCCTTGCCTATAAGGCAGAAGTGAAGGCCAGATGCAACAGGGCAGGCATCAGTAAGTAATACATTGGCTAATACGTTTTGGAATAATTAAATAGGTAGTGGCCAAACTTCTGCAGCACTAGGATTATTTGTTGTTTTTACTTACCAGTAATTCTCACCTTTCCTAAGTGTCCAGTGGTACCCCTCATTCTCTTCATGAGTATTCCAGCCTCTATCTGACATCACATGGCCCGGAGTCACATCTGAGGCCGGGAGAGCCCATAAAGATGCACAGTGCATTAAATGTTTTTTTTTGGGTTTTTTTCATGTGCTTTATCCTAGGAAGGAACTACTGGAGCAGCATTTTCTTTTTTTTTTTTTTTTTTTTTTTTTTAGAGAGAGTATACAGTTAGGGCCAGAAATATTTGGACAGTGACACAATTTTCGCGAGTTGGGCTCTGCATGCCACCACATTGGATTTGAAATGAAACCTCTACAACAGAATTCAAGTGAAGATTGTAACATTTAATTTGAAGGGTTGAACAAAAATATCTGATAGAAAATGTAGGAATTGTACAAATTTCTTTACAAACACTCCACATTTTAGGAGCTCAAAAGTAATTGGACAAATAAACATAACCCAAACAAAATATTTTTATTTTCAATATTTTGTTGCGAATCCTTTGGAGGCAATCACTGCCTTAAGACTGGAACCCATGGACATCACCAAACGCTGGGTTTCCTCCTTCTTAATGCTTTGCCAGGGCTTTACAGCCGCAGCCTTCAGGTCTTGCTTGTTTGTGGGTCTTTCCGTCTTAAGTCTGGATTTGAGCAAGTGAAATGCATGCTCAATTGGGTTAAGATCTGGTGATTGACTTGGCCATTGCAGAATGTTCCACTTTTTTGCACTCATGAACTCCTGGGTAGCTTTGGCTGTATGCTTGGGGTCATTGTCCATCTGTACTATGAAGCGCCGTCCGAAGAACTTGGCAGCATTTTGCTGAATCTGGGCTGAAAGTATATCCCGGTACACTTCAGAATTCATCCGGCTACTCTTGTCTGCTGTTATGTCATCAATAAACACAAGTGACCCAGTGCCATTGAAAGCCATGCATGCCCATGCCATCACGTTGCCTCCACCATGTTTTACAGAGGATGTGGTGTGCCTTGGATCATGTGCCGTTCCCTTTCTTCTCCAAACTTTTTTCTTCCCATCATTCTGGTACAGGTCGATCTTTGTCTCATCTGTCCATAGAATACTTTTCCAGAACTGAGCTGGCTTCTTGAGGTGTTTTTCAGCAAATTTAACTCTGGCCTGTCTATTTTTGGAATTGATGAATGGTTTGCATCTAGATGTGAACCCTTTTTATTTACTTTCATGGAGTCTTCTCTTTACTGTTGACTTAGAGACAGATAACACCTACTTCACTGAGAGTGTTCTGGACTTCAGTTGATGTTGTGAACAGGTTCTTCTTGACCAAAGAAAGTATGCGGCGATCATCCACCACTGTTGTCATCTGTGGACGCCCAGGCCTTTTTGAGTTCCCAAGCTCACCAGTCAATTCCTTTTTTCTTAGAATGTACCCGACTGTTGATTTTGCTACTCCAAGCATGTCTGCTATCTCTCTGATGGATTTTTTCTTTTTTTTCAGCCTCAGGATGTTCTGCTTCACCTCAATTTAGAGTTCCTTTGACCGCATGTTGTCTGGTCACAGTAACAGCTTCCAAATGCAAAACCACACACCTGGAATCAACCCCAGACCTTTTAACTACTTCATTGATTACAGGTTTACGAGGGAGACGCCTTCAGAGTTAATTGAAGCCCTTAGAGTCCATTGTCCAATTACTTTTGGTCCCTTGAAAAAGAGGAGGCTATGCATTACAGAGCTATGATTTCTAAACCCTTTCTCCGATTTGGATGTGGAAACTCTCATATTGCAGCTGGGAGTGTGCACTTTCAGCCCATATTATATATATAATTGTATTTCTGAACATGTTTTAGTAAACAGCTAAAATAACAAAACTTGTGTCACTGTCCAAATATTTCTGGCCCTAACTGTATGTACTGTGAGGAACCACTCAGGTAGATGCTTGGGGACCCCCATGAACAGAATACCAATCGCATTGGCAAGCGGTGTACAGTGAAAGCACATGGACCCCATAGACTATAATGGGGTCCGTGTGCTCTCTGTGTGCTGCATGCACGAATCATGCGGACATGAAAGTAGATCATGAAGTACTTTTCTGTCTGCATGTACACCGTGCGGAAAGCACACGGACCCCATTATAGTCTATGAGCCGAAAGCCAGAGCAGATATAAACTTATATTACATTGCAGGACAACTCAATTATTTCAGTCCCTTGTGTCACCCTGCTAACCTGAATCTTATTTGGCTGATCATCTAAGAGTCCTCCTATTCTATCCAATAGTGCAAAAAATCTAATGCACCGTACTTATCTCTATTGCCTATCTATAGAAATACACAACAGGTTTGGCACACTGCCTTAGCCATCAATGCCTATATGGATACATTGAGACACAGCCCTGGTGCAACTTCAACCTGGAACACCTCTTTAGCTACGCAGATGCTCACTACTCGATACCTATTGATATTACAAGATGTCTGCAAAGAAACCGGATGTGTTTCCTCTGCAATGCACAATACAGATACAATTGTTCAAAATGCACCAAATTCCCTCCCCACGATCCCAGAAATGCTTGTTGCCACTGCAGACTTCTTTATGCATATGATTTGGGCATGCCTGGTAATTTGTGACTTCCGGGGTGAATTTCTCACTCTCCTGGAAGTATTATTTGATTGAACAATTCCATTTGACCATGAAGTAGTTACTTACGAGAAGATCTTTTTTAAACACAGGAAATGTCCAAGGAAATTTGAGAAAGAACGTGGACCGTAGTATCAACCTCTGCTAACAGTTTACACCTCAAGAGATCTTACCTCTACAATCAGGGGCATACTTGCCATGTGGCAAAATGAGGCCCTCAGGTGGCACCTCCTGTTACAGACGGAGGAGTGGCATCTAATTGACTGCTAGCTATTGGATTATTCCAACAGGTAGAAACTGATGTTTTACTAACCTGCTCCTGTCCACTCTGTTCTCCGCTTGTTCCTCCAGAGGGTGCTGTAAGTTATGTCCCAACACTCTTCAGTATTGGGGTGTACTGTGTAGTGCACCCTGAATACAATAACAGAGGCCAGACTGAAAAGAAGTGGGAATCATTGAAAAAAATATTTGCGGCTACCTCATGAGGCAAGGTGAGTTTGGCACTTTCTCTGGGAAGTATATTAGTGTTTTATGGTTGATGAATCCCAAAAGGTTCAGACCAAGCCTGAAACTTTTGGAAAGTAAGGGTTGAACCTTGTTCAAACAGAACAATTTTGCTCATCTGAATGTTATATAAAGGCAGTAAAAGCCAATATCATGGGGTCAGTAAAGGCAGTATTAAACTGTGTGTCACCAAATAAGAGTATTTTTCATCTGCAAATTAGGGTGTGGCCTAATAATGTAATTAGTGGAGCCCTGCCACGCATACAGATTGCCAAGTCACCCTGGAACTCCTTAACTAATGTTGGTGAAAGGAGTTGCATTGAGATCCCAAGCATACTGCAACTTCCAGGTGCAAAAATTTCGGGCAGTATTTGCCTGAAAGCTGCAGTGCATTTTTTTTTTTTTTTTTATAAGTGTACACTTATTGTGTGAAGCTAGTAATTTAAAAACTCAGATTTTTTGATAGGGGGTGCCTTTCTATAGTTCACCTTAGGCAGCAGAGAGGCATTGTTCACCACTGTCAACAATCCAGGGCCTCATATCTCATTGGTACTGATCCAATGAACTTCTTAACCTCTGTCCAAAAACATTGCCATCTTCTGCTATATATTCAAACATTTTACCAGTTTTGCTATTCAATATCATTTCTATATCCCATTTATATAGATGATATACATTGTCATATGGTAATGCCTGTAATGTTAATTTGCTTGAGAGATGAAAGGTCCTTTTTAAAAGTATAGTATGTTACATTCGTATCAGAATGAAAATAATGATTTAGTACCTGTAATAGAATATGATATCTTTTGTAGCTGCATGTTCTCCTGGAAATAAATCCATGGGAGAAGTGATGTTTTCCAACTTTGCCTGGGTGGTCACACCTGGTTCAAATAGAAACATAGTTGAAATTACATTATACATTATACTTAGTTTACCTTATAGAATACATATTTCTTAAAGATTACCTATCAATTGGTCACCAAGGGCTACGGCCTGTGAAGACATAAAAATATTTTGACCAGCTACATTTGATGGTATAATAGTAGACTGGCATACATAGGAATTTAAAGATGGCTCATTTCCTAATCCTTGGGTATCTGAAACATTCTGAGTACATGTAGCCAGTTTCTGTCCCTGCAAAAATAAAGTAATAACGTTAAAGTGTAAATAAGTAATAAGTAATTATCACTAAGTAATTTAGATGCAATGTGACTATCAATATTATTATTATTAATAATAACAACAATAATAACAATAATAATAATAGTAATAATAATAATAAGCATTAGTTTTCTTCGGATGAAAATTGTAATTGTAAAATTGATTCCTAATGCACCCAATTATATTATCAAACTGTACCATAGAATGCAATGGGTCTATACTGTACTATCTATATTATATAGGTGTGCACAAATCTTATCATGCCCAATCTTAACCT
This sequence comes from Leptodactylus fuscus, assembly GCF_031893055.1. Classification (NCBI taxonomy): domain Eukaryota; kingdom Metazoa; phylum Chordata; class Amphibia; order Anura; family Leptodactylidae; genus Leptodactylus; species Leptodactylus fuscus. Next base: position 101,952,510 of record NC_134266.1, on the reverse strand, counting down.
ACTGTATATACTCCAGTTTAAGCCGAATTATTCAGCACAGTTTTTGTGCTGAAAAAGCCCCCCTTGGCTTATACTCGAGTAGGCAAAAAAAAAAGTGTTTTTTTTTTTTTTTTTTTTTTTTTGGGGGGGGGGGGGGGTGTCTATGACCAGTCGCAATATCAATGTATAGAATCTCCCATAAAATAGTGGATAACAAAGGAAGCTTTAAAAGAAATAAATAAAAAAGTTCTAAATCCCTCCTTTCCCTAGAATACATGCAAAATTAGAAAATTAATGTGAAACACATACACATTAGGTATCCTGTGTCTAAAAGTGCCCGGTCTACTGAATATAGGGTATCTGCAGTGCTCCTGTTCTGTCAGGAAGGGGTTAATAGGAGCACTGCAGATACCCTATATTAAGCCAGGCTGAATTCCAAGTGTGTGTGTGTGTGTGTGTGTGTGTGTGGGGGGGGGGGGGGGGGGGGGGGGGAAGGAACAGTCCTCAAGCTCGGGGAATGGGCAGACAGACAACCAAAACAACCCATCCCCTTTCCCAGCATCTACTGCACCCAAAAACTCTGACCATTTTAATTTTTGAAATTTTCCAGTAGCTGCTGCATTTCCCCCCCTAGACTTATACTCGAGTCAATAAGTTTTCCCAGTTTTTTTTGTGGTAAAATTAGGGGCCTCAGCTTATATTCGGGTCGGCTTATACTCGAGTATATACAGTATATTAAAAGGAGATTACCACCTCCCTCAAGTATATTGAACTATCACCACCATGTTACTGAGAACATTACAGGGATAAGCATGCCTTTGTTATGTATGTCGCTTTTGTAAGATGTAATAAACTTTTGGGCTCAGAACTTCAGCTTAGTTATCACTGAGCTTGCTGCTCAAATAGGATGGGTGATGTTAAAGTAGTAGAAAGATCAACTCTCACTGCACAGGGAGTGTTCTTTATCGCTATAATACTGTGTAAGCGGCCATTTTCTTGTGACCAGCGGGCATGCGTAGTCGGCTTTGCCATAGGCCCAAGGCTTAGAAGTTTGAAGCCAACACCCAGAAGAAGACGCGTGAGGACCCCGATTCCTGAAGAAGATGGAGGCGGTGCTGGAGATTTCTGTTGCAGCATTGGGGATGCCCCCAGTGCTGTTTGAGAACTGGGGCCTGCCCCCAGTGCTGCAAGAGAACTCATTTGCATACGGGCGGAAAACAGGATTTTAACCGAACGGCGGGGCGGAGAAGACATCTAAAGGAAGGAGAAGAATAACTTTTCTTAAGGCTATTCTGTTGTATCAACTAGAAAAAACCCCATTTTTAATGGTAGAATCCCTTTAAAGTAATTTCTGACCTTACTTAATCAAAGAAATAGGACTAAAGAATCCCAGCTCCAGTGGGAATTTTTCCAAACATTAAGAGAAACTTTGATATATGCATACATTTGTCCCTATCAAAAATTTGCAGATTGCATTAAAAATTTGAAGTATAACAGTAATGTCTTGCTAACGCATCTCATTTTAGAAATCCATTTAACAGAGCTCCGGGCACCCCCGCCTCCCTAGGCTGGTGTGACTGATGCTGAGAGAAGGCGGGGCTTGTTGTGGCTAAGGAGTGTGGGTGGGTACAGGGCAGGGAAATGGGAGTTCATCACTCACATCTCCCCTCCCAGTACCCGCCCACACTCTCCTAAACCACAAGCCCTGCCTTCTTCCTAGGTCTGTAACACTAACCTGGGAGCTAGGGACGCGCACAGACCGAGAAGAACGGGGAGTGACAGTGGCAGCGAATCTGTGCAGGTAAGTGGACTATTCTGTTTCCTCTCTGCTGTGCCATATACTAGACTCTGCTACATCTGCATTACTGTACACCGACTTGTCTATCTAATCTTCTGCTTCGTCCCTGCTTTACCGTATTCATCTCATATGTAGCAGTATATGGTAAAGCAGGGACAAAGCTGAAGAGTAGATACAAGTTAATGTACAGTAATGCAGATGTAGCAGTCCAGTATACTCTTCTGTTTCCTCCCTGCTATGCGTAGCAATGTATGGACGCAGCCGGCGCGCAGGGGGTTAAGTGGCTGGAAGCCGGAACAGGCTGTGTGTCGGCTGCATCCATTCATTCCTATGGGAGCGTGCTATTTGAAATGGCAGTTTCGAATAGTACTCGCTCATCTCTAGTAGCTAACATTGTTAGCTTTTCCCACAATGCTTGTCCAGTAGCACAGTATTGTGGGAAATAACCTCCAACCTTGATCCCGCCTAAAAAGATTGGGATCGGAATTCCGATCGCGAAATTTACTCGTCACCAATCAGAATCCGATCTTTTCCAATCCCGATCGCTCAACCCTAATACACACACATATTTGAATAGCCTTTTCAACGATCTAACTATAATTTTTCCTGATATAATTGACATTATACAAGGAGCAATGCAATGTTTTAAAATTCAAAAGACAAATCCCAGCTATACCACTTATTGACATTAAATACAACAGTTAGAAGGTCTAATAATAATAAGTATTGTAACAAACCTGATTCCCACAAAGGCTGATACTGAACTGATGATAAAATTTGACCCCCTTGCTTGTGAAGCTAGGTTTCCCAGCAAATGTTATATTCTGAAGCAAAGAAAAATCATATTGCAGTTTCTTTTCTCCCGCTGATACTGTCAAGTGGCAATCATTATAGCATAAGGTATGCTTCTAGAATAAATAGATAACAGAAAACAAATGGTTATTTATGGAAAAATAGTTAAAATAAAAATTTCTCCTTTCAGGGGATGGCGATCATAGGTAAAATGGCGGCACCCATGTCCCGCTGGTAAAATGACTAAGAGGACAAGTTTCTCGAAACGCATCAGCTGATCTACTCCCTCCCGTACTTTCAGGGATGATACCTTTCATTTTATCATTTTAATGGCATTCTTGTTGTTTGGACACAAGATGAATAAAAGCTAAGTTTCATTTACAAGACCTGGGATGCAGGATCTTTTACCTTTTCTTACCTGTAAAATGGTTCCTTGGTCAGGTTTCACCTAGGCATCAGTAGGGTTAATGCCATTATCAGTGCGGGCACTGATCGCAAGCATAGCTGCCGGATGTCAGCTGTATAATAAAGTGGCGACCTGGAGGCCACTCAGCACCTAACCAGAGGGTGCCATGTTTATAGACACAACATCCGCCAAAACCCAATTAAATTAAGCAAATAATTTAGTACTATAATATCAAAGGTTATTGATATATCTCTTTGAGATATACTGTATATCTCTCTATATTATAAAAATGAATTCCTGTCTGTCTGTCTGTTCTCTGGGTTCGGGGGATATTGTCACTCCTTAGGGAGAGACCACCATATAGGTGTGTGGAGACTTGTTAAGCCTTTAGCACTCCACTTTGCAAGGAACTATGGGAACAATATGCAAATCCGCCTTCCATGATGTAATTAGGAAGACAGTTGCTGCCTCATTGTTGCAAACCAATAGAGGGCGCTCACTGGAATGTGCAAGCCTGTCTTAAGACAGGATTCCAGGGAAATAACCCAATAATGGCTGCTCCCTTTAGCCTCATGCCTGACCTTCCAAGAGGCCTTCGTTTAGCAATGACGCTGGGATTAATACCAGGTATAGTCTCTCAATCGAGGACAGCTGTTTCGATCTGGTTGGATCTCATCAGCCCGATGTAGAGAGGACTATAACCTGGTAGAGGTGAGAGGCTTAGACAGGGTTCGGGGGATATTGTCACTCCTTAGGGAGAGACCACCATATAGGTGTGTGGAGACTTGTTAAGCCTTTAGCACTCCACTTTGCAAGGAACTATGGGAAGAATATGCAAATCCGCCTTCCATGATGTAATTAGGAAGACAGTTGCTGCCTCATTGTTGCAAACCAATAGAGGGCGCTCACTGGAAATACCTGGTATTAATCCCAGCGTCATTGCTAAACGAAGGCCTCTTGGAAGGTCGGGCATGAGGCTAAAGGGAGCAGCCATTATTGGGTTATTTCCCCGGAATCCTGTCTTAAGACAGGCTTGCACATTCCAGTGAGCGCCCTCTATTGGTTTGCAACAATGAGGCAGCAACTGCATGTCTGTTCTCTGTTCTCTGTGCGACCAAACGACTGGATCGATCTTCACCAAATTTGGCACACAGATACTTCAGGTGTCCAGGAAGGTTTAAGACGAGGCCCCAACTCACTCGGACGTACCATTCTGGAGATACAGCTTTCCCAAAATCCTGACCCCCCATTAGCCAATACAAACCTGCAACCTTTCACTCAAATTCCAACTGCCATAAACACGGTCACTCCACATGCACAATCCAACACTGATCGAAACTGAGATACACACATCAGATGATTAGATACACAGGTCAGCACCCAGTATCACATACCAGAGGATTAGATACGCACGTCTGCACACAGTTCTACAAGATGAAGGATTAGATACGTGCGTCTGCACACAGTTCCACATGCCAGAGGATTAGATACGCGCATCTGCGCACAGTACCCCACCCTGGAGGATTAGATATACAGGTAAGCACACAGCATCACACGCCAGAAGATTAGATATGTGCGTCTGCACACAGTTCCACACGTCAGAGGATTAAATATGCACGTCTGCACACAGTTTCACGCGACGAAAGGTTAGATACGCGCATCTGCACACAGTTCCGCATGGCAGAGAATTAGATAAAAGGTTGAACCGGCCTCTCTCCGAATAAAAATTAACTTTTATTAGTAATACATCATAAAATGACAAAAAATGATGTGAATGAAAAAAGACAGAAACATAAATCCCCCTAAAAAACGCAAACGCGTTTCGGAACATTAGTTCCTTTCTCAATTTGCATTGAGAAACGTATGCGTGTTTGCGTTTTTTTTTTAGGGGGATTTATGTTTCTGTCTTTTTTCATTCACATCATTTTTTGTCATTTTATGATGTATTACTAATAAAAGTTAATTTTTATTCGGAGAGAGGCCGGTTCAACCTTTTTTCATATGAATTTCTTCGCACTCAAGGGATAGAGTGTGCCGTGCACCCCGAAGTGAATTTATCCTAAGCCGACAGCATGAACTACATTTGGGTGAGCTAAACATCTTTTTTATTCTATTAAGAGAATTAGATACATGCATTTGCACAAAGTACCACACGCTTGAGGATTAGATACACAGGGTCAGCACACAGTATCACATGCGAGAGGATTACATACGCATGTCTTCACAGAGTACTGCACGCTAGAGGATTAGATACATGTGTATGTACACACCAAGCGCTGGATGATTAGATAAACGCGTCTTCACACAATACCACACGCCAGAGGATTGGATACGCGCCACTGCACACAATACCACATGCCAGAGGATTGAATACGTGCCACTGCACACAGTGACACACACCAGAGGATTAGATACGCACATCTACACACAGTTCCATAAACCGGAGGATTAGATATGCGCGTCTGCACACAGTTCCACACGCCGTAGGATTAGATACGTGCCTCAACACATAGTACCACACGCCGGAGGATTAGATACGCACGTCTGCACACAGTACCACACGCTCAAGGATTAGATACGTGCGTGTATATACAGTTACACACGTCGCAGCATTAGATATGCATGTCTGCGCACAGTTATGCCAGGGGATTAGATATGCACGTCTTTACACAATACCACATGCTGGAGTATTAGATACGCGTGTCTGCACACAGTTCCACACGCCGGAGGATTAGATACGTGCATCTACACACAGTTACACAAGTCGCAGGATTAGATACGCATGTCTGAACAAAGTACCACACGCCGGAGGATTAGATACACAGGTCAGCACAGTGTTACATGCCAGAGGATTAGATACGTGCATCTGCACACAGTTCTACACGCCGGAGAATTAGATAGGTGCATCTATATATATATATATATATATATATATATATATATATATATATATATCACTGTTTTACCATAAGCGTGCAAATACCTAGTGTTGATATATAAATGTTACTTACGTCATTGTTTTTAGTTCCTGGGCCGCATTTTGTACAAGTCTCTTCTCCAAAATATAAATGAGACGGCAGATAAGTATTCTCTGGGCAAGAAATGCAGCTGCTTGTCTTCTTATCTATATAATGACCAGAAGGACAGGCGATACACTCAGAGTCAGTGCCCACGGCACATGGATGACACCAAGATGCAACACCATCTTTTGCATTGGTAATGTTAATTGAATATATTTTTGCCACATCTGCCGTGTATTTGCGGCCCTGGGTGAAAAAATGAGTAGAACATGGTTTAAATTCAAGGTAAATTTTACAATTTTGTCATAAAGTTCCTGAAAATGACTACTGTATTTTTCTTTCATAGCATATACAGATACACATACCACCTCCTTCCTATGGTTATGAGCAAAATCAAATGTTTACAACCAGTGAGCACAGGAATTAGGAGCAAAAACACACTTGAGATGGCAATTTTTCTGTATCATCCTGTTCGGGTGTGCTTTCAGTTATAACGTTTCAGCTGATTTTGTCAGGGTAAGCCACAATCAATTTCACAATTTCCCGTCAATGTAGTATTATGTGGTGGCCATTCAATTTAATATTCTCCACTGTAATATATTAACCTGAGCATAAAATAACAGCTCATATGAACTGAGATGAAGAAATTTTGTGTCCGCTGTTACTATAAACTAATATTCTGCCAGTTTAAATGTGTATATATATATATATATATATATATATATATATATATATATAAAAAAAATAACACTGTTTAAAAAACATCATTAAAAAACTTGGATTCAGAAAACGCAAACTGAATTTTGTTAGTAAAAAGCTGGGCTTGAGGGCATTTTGACCCCTAAATGAATTTCATATTTAATATCCAAAAACCTTTAAGTTTCCTAGGCAGAACTCTGGGAGAAATGACGTGGAAGAAAACATTTTCATTGATATGTGCTCAAACCATAACAGGTGATATTGGGGCCAGATGGATGCAGTTAGCTTGAAATCTAAGTAGCAATCCAGTTTACATGTGACCCATTGAAAAATCTAAATTTATCGTAGAAGTTTGACTACACTGTTTGGGACGGTGAAGTTCAATCATAAATTGTACACGCCTACTATGTTTTGTTTTTTTTATATATATTTTTATTTTTCTACTTTTTGTCATGGAAACTATTAAGAAACACAAATGGAATTTAGTAGCAAAACAAAAAAAAAAGCTGAAACAAAACTGATATATTTTATACTTTAAGTTCTTTAAAATACTCCCATTTTATTTTGAGGACAACTCTGCACACTTTTGGCATTTTCTCAATTGGCTTCATGATGTATTCACCTCAAAAGGTTTTCAAACAGTTTAGAAGGAGTTCCCAGAGGTTTTTTTGATTAATTGTGGGGGCCATGTTGTATTCAGCATGCCTTCATTCTCCTCCTTGGCCAAAAAAACCTTACATACCCTTACTGTAGAATGCTGTGGTGATCAAGTTGGTGTCCCATCACAACTTCTTCATCATGCTTCATGGTGGTAACCACACATGTATAAATACCTATTAACAAGGCATACCTGTTAATTCAAAACCATTCCAAGTGACTAACTCATGAAGATGATTGAGGGAATGCCAGGAGTTTGCAAAGTTGTCACCAAAGCAAAAGTACTGTAGGTCTAAAATACAAAATATTGGTTTAGTTTGGTTAAATACTTTGTTTACTCCATTCCATACATGTTCCTTCAAAATTGAGGAGTCTTTTTAAATATTAAATGAATGTCAGCGCAGTGAATGGTTAAGGGCTCGTTCACATCTGCACCCGATCTCCGTTCATACAGGTTTCCATTTCCTGCACAAAACAGAGCAAGAGATGGAAAGCTGCAGGACTCTTTCAAACCCATTCATGTGAATGGGTTTGAAAGGTGTCCGGCCGTGATCGCCGGTGAGCATTTTATGCTCTCCGCTGTGAAACCGTTTTTTTAAAAAAACTGGACACAGAGTCGGACATGCAGTACTCTGTGCCCGGTTTTAAAAAAATGCTTAGGCTCACACATGATGCATTTCTAACCACCAAACGTGTTTCCGAATAATGCATGCTGTTCTCATAAACTAATAATCAGGGTTTTGTTTTTGTTTTTTGTTTTTTTTCTTAAAAAAAACAACTCGTGGTTATCCATTAAATGAGTTTTTGAGCAAAAATGCACAGCGTTACTGGAAAGTCTTCACAGGAACAGATTGCGCTTTACCACCACTCTCAGTCAATATATATATATATATATATATATATATATGTATATATATATTATGAGAAGGTGACAGGCAGAGAGCTGGAGTCCCGGGATATCTCCCCAAGATTTCTGACATATGTTTGGTCCAGTGTGGGTCTTGAGTAGGCTTCAGCTCCAGGTTTAGGTCCAAGGCTCGTTACTGGGACATAAAAGGTTGCAGAGCCTCCTCTTCAGGGCAGATCCTAGGAAGGGAGGAGGTGGTTGGGTCTGTCTTGACACTGTGAGTCTGGTAAGGGCGGATTCACACCTGTGCCCAGTCTCTACTTTGCATGTTTCAACTGGACAGGAGACGGAAACCAGCAGTCAGTTTTCAAACCCATTCACTTGAATGGGTTTGCAGAGTGTCCACCCGTGACCGTATTGTGCCTCTCCGTGGCAAAATCAGTTTTTATAACCGGACACAAAGTCGGACATGCAGGACTTTGTGTCCGGTTACAAAAAACGGTTTCGCTGCACAGAGGCACAAGACGTTCACGGGTGGCCACTTTGCAAACCTATTCAAGTGAATGGGTTTGAAAACTGAATGCCGGGTTTCTATCTTCTGTCCAGTTTCTCGGGCAGAAGACGGAAACCTGCAAAGTGAAGACCGGGCGCAGGTGTGAACCCACCCTTATCAGACTCACAGGGTCAAGACAGATCCAGCCACCTCATCTCCTTCCAGGATCTGCCCTGAAGTGCAGGCTCTGCACCCATACAGTTAGTACCTTCTATTGTCTAGTTAGCGCTCAGACGAGCAGGGTTTTGTTTCACATCCTTTGCCTGAAGTTAAGTCTGTATTTTATTTTGCTCCTTTTGTGCCTGAAGTAAAGATTTATTTATATGGTTTTTTTTTTTTTTTTTATAAATAAACCTGTTTGCACAACAGTTTGTATCCCGAACTACCTTCCACAATATATATATATATATATGTGTGGGAGGAAAAGCTCAATGGTAGCAGCAGTGAACCTAGACAATCAGAGACAGACACAAAAATTCAGGTGCAAACAGGTTTCACCCTGTACGTTTATTTTGGCAAAAACGGCAAAACAAAATAAGCCTTAACTTCAGGCAAAACAATAACAAAAATTCTGATTGTCAGAGCTACTAACTATACAGCAAAACCCCTAACTGTACGTGTGGCTTGATTCAGCCACTTGGTCAACAAAGGGCACAGTAATGGCAACAGTTCAGATTGGACTCTCACCAGTTTGCAGCGTGTTAGAAGAGAACCTGGCTCCTCCTCTCTCCCCCAGGAAAAGCCCAGGACTGAGGTCTTGGCAACACTTTTACAGGCCTTTAATAAAGCCCAGCTTACACCTGTGTTTGAAAGCTCCTCCCTAGTAGGACAAGAGGTAGTTAACAGAAGGAGCCATCTCACAGCTTAGGTGTTACTTGAATTGTAGCCTCACTTAACACACATAACTGAGGAATTTGGGGGAGATATAGTTACCGTCCAGAATCTCACATGTCACCGTCTCATATAATATATGAGTTTGTAACCACGATGAACACATAGGCTACTTTTTGTCCCGGTAAATGACATGGTTTCACGACGGTTATGAATTTATGTAACTAGGAATGGTGGGGCCCCGTGGTGAACTTTTGACATGGGGCCCCCCCCTTCCTGACCGACACTGAAGACCTCAACCGACCGACCTCCCACCACATTCCTGCGCGCTTTATTATGCCCCATAGTGGCCCCAGTACACAGTATTATGCCCCATAGCGGCCCCTGCACATAATATTATGCACCATAGTGGCCCCAGTACACAGTATTATGCCCCATAGTGGCCCCTGCCCACAGTAGTATGTCCCATAGTGGCCCCTGTACACAGTATTATACCCCATAATGAACAGCCATGAACAATTATTATACTCTGGGGTTATTATTATACTATTATATTTTCAGATCCCAGAGTATAATAATTGGAGACCCGGGGTGATACAAACATAAAAAAACAATGTTACTTACCCATCTCCCGCTCCGCTGCAGTCTTCGGTGGTGTTGACATTCTTTAATGACGTACTGATGTCACATGACCCAGGGACGTCACACAACTAGGCCCAAAGCCTAACAGGAACGTGGAAAGGTAAGTAACACGTTTATTATGTTCCTTTACCTTTTCCAGGGACTCTGTGGAGGTGAATAAGCTACTCCGTTTCTTGTCCTCCCTATCTACTTCTAACAAGCAAAACCCCTCCCCTGCTGTCTCTGCTAAGATTAGAAAATGTCAGTTGGAACTACAAGGACTGTTGGCCCATCAACATGATCTCGCCTTTAAATGGTTCCAATGCCAGGCGCATATTCACAATAATAGGGCCAGCGCCTTTCTGGCTAGGAAAATAAAATAGACGCAACCTAAGGAGCGTATCGCCTACCTGCTAGATTCCCAGGGTGAGAAGGTTATTGATCCACGTTTAATAGCAGACCAGTTTCGCTCCTGCTACAACTCCCTCTACAATCTTAGAGATGATACGGAGACATACCAACCCACCGCTCAGGAAATCGATGATTTTCTAGATTTGGTGACCCTCCCCCTCCTCTCTCCTGAGCAAGCTAGATCCTTGGCTTCCCCTATCTCCCTTCTAGAGGTCCACGGTGCTATATCTTCATTAAAACCACTAAAATCTCCTGGCCCAGATGGCTTCTCCGGACTATACTATAAGAAATTTACGGAGGTTCTAGCCCCTTATCTTGTACAGGTGTATAGGAAGGCGGCAGATGACCAGTGTTTCCCAGCTGAGATGTTGTCTGCTACTGTTGTGACCCTCCTGAAGCCCGGTACACCCCCTACAGTACCCGCTAATTTTAGACCCTTTTCTCTCCTGAATGTGGATATTAAGTTATATGCCAAGATTTTAGCGGAAAGGCTCCTATGGCTTCTCCCCCGCCTGGTTAATCCTGACCAGGTAGGTTTTTTTCTTGGCAGGCAGGCCCCAGATGGTACACGCTTGTTTATCAACCTTACGCAAAAAGCAGAGCGAAATGGAACGCCTTCCTTGCTACTTGCCTTAGACGCCGAAAAGGCGTTCGATAGAGTCAATTGGAGCTATATGGACCGATTACTAGATAAATTTGGCATGGGCCTGTTTTCAAGTCTGCTATTTTAGCTTTATACTCGTGCCCGTCCGCGCATGTATTGTCCTCGGGCTTCTGTCGGAACCCTTCTCGATCTCTAATGGAACCCGCCAGGGCTGCCCTCTCTCCCCTATTATCTTCGCATTGGTTATGGAGCCCCTTGCGGAGTCTATTAGAGCAGATAATTACATTAAAGGCATCATGGTTGGCCATCACCAGCACAAAATCGGCTTATACGCGGATGACGTCATCCTCTCCTTGTCCAGTCCTGATACCTCTCTGACAGCCACTGCCAATGCCCTTGAATGATTTGGGAAAATTTCTTAATATAAAGTTAACCCCTCCAAATCCCAAATTCTTCCTATCAATGTCCCTGATGCTCTGCATGCTAACTTGAGTGAGTTCATCCCTTACATATGGCAGAACGATAGGATTACCTACCTGCGCATTTCCTTAACATCCCCTAGTTCCAACTTGTTCTCCGTAAACTACACCCCTCTATTGTCTAAAGTCTCTTCCCTTTTGTCTGCATTCTCGAAGCCTATGCTCTCCTGGGCGAGTAGAATCGCTATTGTCAAGATGATGGCTCTGCCCATTATCCTATATACATTCCGTACGGTGATCATTCCCATCCCAGATTCCTATTTAGCTAACCTCCAACGTATTTTGTCACACTTTATTTGGGAAGGTAAGAGATCTAGGGTCCGCTTCCAAGTCATGACCAGACCTTGGACTAAGGGTGGGGCCGGAGTCCCGAATGTTAAGAGGTATTATGTGGCCACTGTATTAGAGCAGCTTAGAACCTGGTGGGACAGACGCGACAGAGTATGGAGACGCCATGGTGAGCGATCTGCTGCCTGCAACATCCTTCAGCATGACCGGCTTGGCAGTGGGTCAGTAATTGTGTGGGGTGGCATTTCTTTGGAGGGCTGCACAGCCCTCCATGTGCTCGACAGAGGAGGTACAGTCGGAAGATGCTGGAAAGGGCTGCTTGGAAAACCAGTAACACTCCAACAACCAGGAAGTGTAAACCAAGAAGTATTGCATGAGCCTGAAAATATGAGCAATGGTAAAATTGGTCCACCCACAAAATGTGCTCAGTTATGTTTGTTCATTCATATAACAAGCATTTCCTGCCTTTAGTCACATTTTCTTAGTTCCGAAAAACCCCTTTAACCCCTTCCCGACATGCGCCGTAATAGTACGGCGCGTGTCGGGTCTGTAACTATGGCGACCGCCCGGGAGCCGGGCGGCCGTCATAGCCGCCGGGTGTCTACTGCTTTAAGCAGTAGACAACCGGCTCTAATGCCTCCGATCGGTCCCCGGACCAATCGGAGGCATTAACCCCTCCGGCGCTGCTGTCAAAGGCGCCGGAGGCGCCATTTTCCCGGCGGCGCATGGGCGCCGCCATTTTGGCAGGGATCGCCGGCTCCTGGAGCATGCTCCAGGGCCGACCCCCCGTTGCCATGACAGCCGGGAGCCTTGTTAAAGGCTCCCAGCCGGTCTGCAAATTCTCTCTTTTGCAGGCTGGTCTATGCAGCCTGCAAAAGAGATGATGATTTTTTGCAATGCATTGCAATGCATTAGCATTGTAATGCATTGCATTAGTGATCAGACCCCCTGGGGTTCAACACCCCTAGGGGGTCTAATAAATGCAAAAAAAAAAATTAAAAAAAAGTAAAAAAAAATATAAAAAAATATAAAAAGTATTAAAAGTTCAAATCACCCCCCTTTCCCTAGAACAAACATAAAAGTAGTTAAAAACTGTGAAACATATACATGTTAGGTATCCCCGCGTCCGAAATCGCCCGCTCTACAAATCTATAAAAATATTTTTCCTGTTCGGTAAACGCCGTAGCAGGAAAAATAGTCAAAAGTGCCAAACCGCCGTTTTTTCACTGTTTTGATTCTGATAAAAATTTGAATAAAAAGTGATCAAAGCAATAACATTTCCCGAAAATGGTAGAACTAAAAAGTACACCCAGCCCCGCAAAAAAAGACGCCCTATGCATCCCCGTACACCTATGTATAAAAAAGTTACGGCCGTCGGAATATGGCGACTTTTAGAAAAAAAAAAATTTAACACCGTTTTAGAATTTTTTTTAGGGGTCAAAATGTAAATAAAACCATATAAATTTGGTATCCCTGGAACCGTACCGAAACACAGAATACAGGGGACAGGTCATTTTGGCTGCACAGTGAACGCCGTAAAACCAAAGCCCGTAAGAAAGTCGCAGAAATGCATTTTTTCTTCAAATCCACCCCATTCTGAATTTTTTTCCTGCTTCCCAGTACATTATATAGAATAATTAATGGTAGCATCATCAAGAAAAATTTGTCCCGCAAAAATTAAGACCTCATATGACTCTGGGAGCGGAGAAATAAAAAAGTTATGGGGTTTAGAAGGAGGGGAGTCAAAAACGTAAAACGAAAATCAAAAAATGCCATCGGCGGGAAGGGGTTAAATACTACCTCTGGAGTATAAGAAAATAAAATTTCTAATCATTTTTTTTTTGTTTAGTAGTTTTCAAATTTCCTACCTACTATAATGAAACTGCATAGAGTCACTGCATGATGCTTTCATGTCTAAATGTATGTACTTTCTGCACTGTCATATGATCCATTTTAGTCTGGCAGGTGATTTATGTTGTGGGTTGGGTTTCATCTATGGTCTTATGGATTAGCCTATCAAAAAACAGCAGCTAGTCACATGGCATGCAATAAATGTTGTAAAAAGGGAGCCAGAGCTGTCATTCTGGAGAAGTAGTGGTCATGCATTTACTCCATTTATGAGGGAGAGAGTACAGCTCTTGGGACACCTTTTCTAGCAATTGGGGGAGGGGGGGTTTCCAGCATTGAAGCCCACAGTGAGTATATGTTTATGACCTCTGTGAAGATGTGATAAATGTTTTTTTTTCTTTTTTCTGGAATAACCCGCTTTGACTGTACCAATAACACCATCTCTGTAAGTCAGTAACATTACCAAAAGTTCTGAATTACAAATGCGCTAGGCTGCTTACTTACCTCATCTGTTTGAGCACTAGTTCTTTGAAATGCCCAAGTAAAAGTTGTGTTTGCATTGCTATTCAAATGATGTGAATATGACTGCTTTTGCCTAGTGCCATTCCAGCTTTCAATCACTGAGTTTGTTTCCAAATTCATGGCCTAGAATACAACAACAAAAGACAGAAAAGAACATTAAATACTGTACATTTTGTGAGGGGTACAGAAGCCAAATTATATTAATTTAACATAAAGATCATAAATATTGTATTAGGGGTATGAATACAAATGCTGTAATCACATTGGCAGTTACTATGTTATACTATGTTGTACTAAGTATAAATAAACTTGAACAACTTTTGATTTTCTGACATTTGTGTCATTAATAAATTTTGTAATATACTTTATTAACATATATTATTCTCTTTCTATGAAAATCTGCATCTCATTATTCTATCCCTTGTTTCTGTATTCTGTAAAATGAGGGTAGGGTCACTTCAAACTGTTATATCTTGGACTATCTTCTTTCACACTTGCTCTCTGATTTCCATTCTTTGGGACCACTTGAGAACTCTAAAAACGGAAACCTGATACGCATACAAAGTGTTATCCTGCTTGCAGGACTTTTTTCTCTGCATTTTTCAAGTGGATTCAGGGACGAAGAGAACAGAATTTATGCTCTAGTGCGAACCTAGACTATCAGTGTCATATGAAAGAGGAGATTCTTTTCCCTCATAAGCCCCTTCGGTTGTAGCTATATTATTTTAAGAGATATCACTGGTTGAAACACAGTTGGGATTAGAATATTTATATCATATACAGTGTTGGCCAAAAGTATTGGCACCCCTGCAATTCTGTCAGATAATACTCATTGTCTTCCAGAAAATGATTGCAAGCACAAACTCTTTGGTATTAATATCTTCATTTATTTTGCTTGCAATGAAAAAACACAAAAGAGAATGAAAAAAAAGTCAAATCATTGATCATTTTACACAAAACTCCAAAAATGGGCCGGACAAAAGTATTGGCACCCTCAGCCTAATACTTGGTAGCACAACCTTTAGACAAAGTAACTGCGAACAACCGCTTCCAGTCCATCAATGAGTTTCTTACAATGCTCTGCTGGAATTTTAGACCATTCTTCTTTGGCAAACTGCTCCAGGTCCCTGAGATTTGAAGGGTGCCTTCTTCAAACTGCCATTTTGAGATCTCTCCACAGGTGTTCTATGGGATTCAGGTCTGGACTCATTGCTGGCCACTTTAGAAGTCTCCAGTGCTTTCTCTCAAACTATTTTCTAGTGCTTTTTGAAGTGTGTTTTGGGTCATTGTCCTGCTGGAAGACCCATGACCTCTGAGGGAGACCCAGCTTTCTCACACTGGGCCCTACATTATGCTGCAAAATTTGTTGGTAGTCTTCAGACTTCATAATGCCATGCACACGGTCAAGCAGTCCAGTGCCAGAGGCAGCAAAGCAACCCCAAAACATCAGGGAACCTCCGCTATGTTTGACTGTAGGGACCTTGTTCGTTTCTTTGAAGGCCTCTTTTTTTTTTTCCTATAAACTCTATGTTGATGCCTTTTCCCAAAAAGCTCTACTTTTGTCTCACCTGACCAGAGAACATTCTTCCAAAATGTTTTTGGTTTTCTCAGGTAAGTTTTGGCAAACTCCAGCCTGGCTTTTTTATGTCTATGGGTAAGAAGTGGGGTCTTCCTGGGTTTCCTACCATACAGTCCCTTTTCATTCAGACACCAACGTATAGTACGGGTTGACACTGTTGTACCCTCGGACTGCAGAGCAGCTTGAACTTGTTTAGATGTTAGTCGAGGTTCTTTATCCACCATCCGCACAATCTTGCATTGAAATCTCTCGTCAATTTTTCTTTTCCGTCCACATCTAGGGAGGTTAGCCTAAGTGCCATGGGCTTTAAACTTCTTGATGACATTGCGCACGGTAAACACAGGAACATTCAGGTCTTTGGAGATGGACTTGTAGCCTTGAGATTGCTCATGCTTCCTCACAATTTTGCTTCTCAAGTCCTCAGACAGTTCTTTGGTCTTCTTTCTTTTCTCCATGCTCAATGTGGTGCACACAAGGACACAGGACAGAGGTTGAGTTAACTTTAATCCATTTCAACTGCCTGCAAGTGTGATTTAGTTAGCGGACATTTTTCTTGTGGCCGCGGGCATGCGCAGCCAGCTCTACATGAGGCCTACAAGTTTCACCGTCTGCGTGGGAAGAAGACGCATGAAGACGACCAGAAGAAGATGAAGGCGGTGCTGGAGAGTTCTCTCGCTGCATTGGGGATGCCCCCAGTGCTGTTTGAGCTCTGGGGCCCGCCTCCAGTGCTGTGAGCTAACTCATTTGCATACCGACAGAAAACGGAATTTTAACCGAATGGCAGGGCAAAGAAGACATCTAAAGGTAAGAGAATAATAGCCTTTCTTAAGGCAATTCCAACGTGTCAATGACAAAAAAAAAAAAGTTTTTAATGGTAGAATCCCTTTAAGGATCTTGTTGCATGGCATTGCCCCATCCTCTTCTGGATTGGTAGAGTTTATTCAGTTAAAACAATTACCTTACCCCACACCCTCTATTATTTTCATACCCTCCCAACTCCAGTGACTTCCTCCTCTCTAACTACCCTACAGAAACAATTTTTTAAAATTTCATATGGGAGTATAAGTGACCATGTATTTGCATACTTGAATTATGTATTTCCATAAGAGATCAGGTGGACTGTCGCTTGCTCACCTCTATAAATATTATGTTGCTGCTAGGCAGTGCCGCACCTCCCATGAGGCAACCTGAAGCGAGCGCTTCAGGCGGCGCTATGCCAGGGCCTCAGGGAGGGCGGCATTTTTGCTAACCTAAGCCAGTCCAGGACAAGCTGTCCTGGACTGGCTTAGCACCGAGCGGTGGTTTGGGGAGGCCACTGGAGCAGTGCTGCTCCAGCAGCCTCCCCTCGCGCTCAGGCAGGGCGCAGGCAGTCAATATAATTTTTTTTAAGTTAGCCATTAAAAAAAGGTATCAACTACTGAGGACTTCTCTCAAAAACTTTTTTCATTTCATATCCACTGGCTAACACGGTACAAAGATATATTTTTTCTTATACATCTATAACAAGGCAGACTTGAACTTTTAATATTTGAAAAAAAAATTATATATTTTTTTCTTTTACAATTTTTTTGTTTTTGCATGTTAGACCCCTAGGGGTCTTGAACTCCAGGAGGTCTGATCACTAATGCAATGCATTACAATACTAATGCATTGCAAAATACCGGGGGACTTCTAAAATGGTGCTTATGTTAGCTTTAAACCGAAGCACCAGAATGGTTAATACCCACAATTGGTGCAAGCACCGATCGTGGACATTGGCACTGGGTGTCTGTATAAAACAGCAGATACCTGGCAGCTATGGCAACCACCTGGCTCCTGAGCAGCTGCCATATTTAAACACGTGGATGTTGGGAAGGGATTGAAAGAGGTATGGACTCACGAGACAGAGATGTAATATTACCAGATTATAAGTCATTGGTGAGGCCCCATTTTGAACACTTCTGCTGTAATAATACAGCTTGTTGCATTTAGATTCGGATGACAGCGCTGTACTATAATGGTACGTATGACTATGGTGTTAACTTTGTCATGTGTATATAATACATAATACTACTTCACCACACTCATATCTGCACTCTCTCGCAATCCCAAACAGCTATTCACAACCTTCAACTCCCTCCTTCGTCCTCCTGCACCCCCTCCGACATCACTTATCTCAGCTGACGACTTGACTTTGCCTCTTACTTCAAAACTAAAATTGACACCATCAGAGACAGTCTCACCCTACTCCCTCGACAACCCCTCCACCCAACTGCCCACTGCTCATCATCCTTGACATGTTTCTCCACCATCACTGATGAAAAACTCTCCTCCCTAATCTCTAAATCCACACCTCACCTCCTGCTTGCTTGAAATTCACTGAAGTCATTACTCCGGCTATAACCCATCTCTTTAACCTATCTCTAGCAAATGGATCCTTCCCCTCTGCCTTCAAACATGCCACTGTCACACCTATACTTAAGAAACCGTCCCTCGACCCGTCCTCTCCAGCCAATCGTCCCATCTCACTGCTCCCGTACGCCTCAAAACTGCTTGAGCAACACATCCACTCAGAACTCTCCTCCTATCTCGTCCAACCTGCTCTTTGACAGACTACAGTCAGGCTTCAGACCCCGTCACTCCACTGAAACTGCCCTAACAAAAGTCACTAATGACCTTCTAACCGCCAAATCCAAGCACCATTACTCTGTCCTCCTCCTCCTTGACCTCTCCTCTGCCTTTGACACAGTTGACCACTCCCTCCTGTTCTTTCATCGCTTGGTATCTCAGACCTGGCCCTTTCCTGGATCTCCTCATACCACACCGACTGCACATTCAGCGTCTCCCACTCGCACACCACCCCCTCACCACACCCTCTCTCTGTAGGTGTCCCCCAAGGCTCCGTTCCAGGACCCCTCCTGTTCTCCATCTACACCCTTGGCCTGGGCCAACTCATAGAATTTCATGGTTTTCAATACCATTGCTATGCCGATGACACCCACACATACATCTAAGGACCAGACATAACCTCCCTGCTGGCCAGAGTTTCAGATTGTTTAGCAGCTGTAGCCTCCTTCCTCTCCTCCTGCTTTCTCAAACTCAACATGGAAAAAACGGAGTTCATAGTCTTCACTCCACCCCATATGGCTCCTCCTCCTGACCCATCTATCAAAGTTAATGGAACCACAATTACCCCTGCCCCTTGGGCTTGATGCCTTGGGGTAACCCTGGACTCCGAACTATCCTTCAAATCACACATTCAAACCTTCAACACTTCCTGTCACCTCCAACTCAACAACATCCACCGAATCCGCTCCTTCCTCACCCCTGAAACCACTAAGATGCTCATCCAGGCCCTCATAATCTCCCGCCTAGACTACGGCAACACCCTCATCTATGGACTCCCAGCAAACACCCTCATCCCCCTCCAGTCCACCTTAAACTGCGCTGCTCGTTTAATTCACCTCACCCCCGATCTTCATCAGCTGCTCCCCTCTGCCAGTCCCTCCACTGGCTACCCATAGCCCAGCGAATTAAATTCAAACTACTAACGTTAACATACAAAGCCATCCACAACCTGTCCCCTCCATATATCTCTGAACTAATCTCCTGCTACCTGCCCAAACGTAACCTCAGATCCTCCAATGACCTCCTACTCCGCTCTGCTCTCATCAGCTCCTCACACAACCATCTGCAAGATTTCTCCCGTGCATCCGCCATACTCTGGAACTCCTTACCAAGACACATAAGACTGACCCCCACATTCACAGGCTTCAAGAAGGCCCTGAAGACTCACCTATTCAGGAAGGCCTACAACCTCCAATAACACCATCACCGCACTGCCATCTATACAGTCTCCCCCTCTCCTTCTGTCACTACCCCCCTTCCCTCATAGATTGTAAGCCCTCGTGGGCAGGGCCCTCTACCCCACTGTGCCAGTCGGTCATTGTTAGTATTCTATCTACCTGGATATTTTGTGTACTGTATGTAACCCCCAAATGTAAAGCACCATGGAATTAATGGTGCTATATAAACAATAATAATAATAATAATATATGTATTGATAGAGTAATCTTATAGTTAGCTTGGCTTAGCCTAGCAGTAGTGACTCCATTTTGGATCATATGTTACCTCTATATGAACTTTTGTACTCTTAGTAGATGAGCAAAATAAGTTGTTGTTCCATAACCTAATACACATATTTTATTCTTAGACATTTATCAGTTTTACACAGAGTTAAAGGATGTGTGGTAATGGATCCAGGAAGAGGGAGTATAGCATGTGGTTAAAGACAATTGTGGAAGAGGTCAGTTCCGGAAATACCCTCATTCTGCATCCCTTTTTCTTAGAAATCGTATGAAATCATATCCATAAGTATATCATGAGCCAGGATTATGCCATTATTATGATGAATTGGTTTATTGTATCTGAATGCTATAAAATAAACGGTCTCTGGGCGGAACTTGGCAGAGCTCTGTCCGGACACACAGAAGTATGACTTGTGTATCTGTCTGTAATGTCTGACTGTGCAATCTACCTGGTCGGTCCTGGGGTAAGATACCTGACAACCATGACAACTCTAACAGCTTGGTGGAGAATGCGGGCATAATGCCAATTAACCCTTTGGTGGACTAGGTGTGTGGGGGGTTGCTTCTCTGTCAGAGGAACGCATATATCCTAGGTAAGTGAGGGCAATGCCCTACTGTGCTTTCCTTTGGTAGAGAGTAATGCTCCTATCAGTTCATTGGAGGGACCACAAGGCATGCACCCCAGGTGGATTGTATACTCAGATGTATATCTTCTTTTCTGTCTCTCTCTTTTATTCTTTTATGTCTTCTGTTTGTCTGTAACATGTTTTGGTACCATTGTATGTTATTGTGGGATGTGGTTGCATGTACTGTATGTGATCTGAAGTGGTTTAGAAGTTATGTTATGTAGATTGATTAACGTGTCTTGACAGCAGGAAGGAGTTAACTGTTTGATTTGGCTATTGCTGTTTTGATTTTTGTTGGAAAGATTCTACTTACAGACTTGAGTTGAGTAGTGTGTGTTCGTTTGTGCTGTTGCCAATTAGGAAAAAAATAAATAAATAAAAAAATAGTTGTTGCCATTGTATAAGATAAGGTATCTTCTTGACTTCTTGTTCTATTTATTGTATGATCGTATGTTGTTTGTTTCATGGACATTAAGACTCCTTGAATGAGACTATGTGAGTGTATGAGAGTCGCCTGAATTTAGGTGTGGTCTCTTGGCATCTGGCCAAAAGAATATTTTCTGGGTAAACTTGCCACCAAGACATTAAGAACACTCTCCAATATTTGTTCTTTTGATTAAAATCAGTTTTTATGTTTTATTGACCTGTTTGTCTGGGTCTCCTTCACCTCTTTGTTGAAGAGTTAACTTCTACAGAGGGGAGAGGGGGGGGGGCGGGGTTCCTCTCAGTACAGCTTGTCTGTGTCTGTGTTTCATGTCTTGCTGTTTAAAGTCAAAGCAACATTAATGCATGCCACTAACACACTAATATGCATTATTTGTTGCCGGTCTAGAAGGTTTTACTTTAACAATTGTTGGACATTTTTAAGCATTTGCATAGCCAGAAAATGCAGACGCCAATGTGGGATACCATCTATGTTATTGTTGTAAATGTTTTGTCCACATTGCGGATTGGGATTCATGCTGGCCGATTAGAAGAAGAATATGAAAGATTTGTTAAAGTGATAGAGCCAGGATGAAATTGAAAAGTACTGGATTGAGAATGCTAAACTGTGATTGAGTGATATTGAGGAAAATAAGTTGTGTCATCTGGTGGAGATAGATTTTAGAGGTCCTCAGAATCTTGATCAACTAGAAAATCATACTGAGGCAGAGAAGTGCAGGATTGCAATTTTGCTGTAACTTGTTCTGAACGTTTAACCGCAATGAAGGTCGTTTGTTGAGTGTATTGCAACGATCATTTGATTAGCTGCTGTGGATGATGCATTTCCAGGTGTCCAGAATCTCAAAGTACAATTTCAGATCACACTTGTGGGTGAGAATTTGTCATCAGGCATTGACACCTCCTCCCTCACAGGACGTTGCCCTCACCTCGTTGAGAATAGTTGCAGACGTAGGGGCTGCTACGAATTGACCATAGCGGAGAAAACAGGGAGGGGCTCGCTACCCCAGACTGTTTGCTATGGGAACTGCTTTCACAAAATCAGGAAGAGGACCCAAGTATGAAACTTTTGGTCCCAAGATAACAATGAGAGATTTAGTGGAAGCAGAAAATGGAAAGCATGAGGTTAAGAATGCAAGTGCAATCTTAAAGAAAGCTGGCATGCCCAGGACGGGGTGTCTTGATGTCAGTAGGTGGAGGAGGTTTCAAATGGAGCAGAAAGACTGTATTGAGGCTAAAGGGGTTTCAAAACACGAACCCCAATCTGATTCAGATGAGGAGAACATTAGGTTCCCCACTGCTCCTAGACAAGTATGATTTGAAGGTGATAGCATGGTGCAAATTTCTCCCTAGAATGCTGAACGGACGCTTGGATACTGAAAGATGAAGGATTATGTTAAATTTCCTAGAGCACCTAGGAGGGTTATAAAGGTTCACAGATTCTGCAGCAGCAACCCATGATTGGCAGTATATATCCAGTTATAGCACAAGTGTCTAGTATACCAGGTGAACATGAAGGAAGATGTGTACTCCGCATATAAGGGTACAAACCCTGCAGAATGAACAGCTTACAGTGACTAGTCCAGTAAATGTATTTTCCTATATGGTTATATGAAAATCCATCAGGTTTCCAGAAACTTTTAGGAAGGGTATATGTGACTCGTGATTGTGATATTTCTTGATTTATCATTTTTGTGTACTGGGGAAAAGGTGCTCCATTTATAGACAGAATTAAGACAGTTCTAACTGATGTGACTGCTTGAATAGAACCGGTACTAGAATGGAAGGAGAGGACGGAATTGTTGTTTATGAGGTTGCAGATAGTAATACAGGATTTGAACAACCAGTTAGAGTTAATCACTGGGTTAACTGATGCTATCCAAGGGACAGAGGATGCAGTGCATAAGTAATAAGCTTGATCGTTCGATTAGTTAGCATATTTATTTGATATTTATTTGATATTACAGTCATGGCATCCTAAGAGTGAATATACTTGTTTGCTCCAATATGTAGATGATTTGTTTCTATGCACTACAAGTAAGGAGCTTTATTTAAAGGGAACTTCATCACTTCTGCAGTCTCTACATCAGGAGGTATGTAAAGTTTCCAAGTTTTTTTTCCGATCCTTAGAAGGATTTCTTAGCTTAAAGGAGGCAATTTGTGTTAGCAACAGCCTTAGAAATACCCAATCATGAACAGGAGGTTTAAGTATTTTGCCTAAGTTTAGAATGTCAAAAAGATGAAACTCAGAATGTTGAAACATAAAGTGATGTGATAATATGCACATAATAGGATTGTTCCCCATTGTAGGAAAACCGTTATTGAAACTTAGAAACTCAGTAAGGTGTCTGAATTGAATATGTGTGTGCATGTCGATAGGGAAAAAAAAATGTAGCACAGATTATTTTTGTAATGATGTTTTGTTTTTGTTTTTTTAAAAAAAAAGAAAAAGAGAAGAAAATTATTTTGTTCTATATGAAGTGAATTAGAAGTCACTCCCATATCTGCTGTGTAATGTTTTGTGTATGATTTTGTTGTGTGATCAGGAGATTGATCTGACCTTTCAGTTGATGTTTCTGCTTACTTTGCTGATATATGTATATTGTGAATATTTACCTAACCTTGCTGCATTGATATTATGAGATTGTATAAATGTGTTTCTGTTTCTTTAAGAGAGATTGCTGAGGTCTGTAGTCCTACACAAGACACAGCTATGAGATGCAGGGGAGGATACCCAGCCGCAGCTATGAGTGGGATAGGCAGCTATGTGAGCTGCAGCATGATAAGATAATACTGGCTCTTCTTGGATTGTCTAGCTTTGAGAATCTGTATATCTCTCTCACAGAGCATGAAGTAATTAAAAAAAAAAAAGCAGAAGACCAGAAGCCATTGTTAATGAATATTGAATTGTAATTAAAGGTTATTTTTCTCAGGTCCAGTCCACGTACATTGAAGTGTAATAAAGTTCATAACTGCGTTTGGTTATCAACAGCTTCAAGGGGGGAGTGAGGAAGACTAAGACAACTTAAGAAAATTTAATCTAAATGAATCTATTGATAACTTTTTGATTGAGCTCTATTATAGATGGTCTTGGATTTGGGAAAGATGGTGGATCCTGCATCAGATATGCCACAGTCACCGTATATGAGGTAAACCAAGCGTAAGGAGACCGGAGACCTATTATGAGACTCCAAGGGTCTTAGCTGAACTTGAAGCCATTGCTTGAACATGGTACAATGCCTCAGGGTAGGTGTTTGATATAGTGGGACTATGGTCCGATATGGAGAGCGAGAACTTTCAGTATGCTTAATGTTAAGCCTAAAAGGATTTCTAGGCTGTTCAGGTAGTGATGGAGACTCTGCTGCTGCCCCCACACAGGTGGGTATAGTTGGAAGTCATGGCACACACCAAGGCTGATAGGAAACAAAGTAGAGGTAGCACGTGGGCAGACATTGCCATTAACCCAGCTGCACAAGCCTAGGGGACATGTTTTACTGATAAGAGGTCATCATGCTAGACCCAAAACGTTTTAAGCTCTCTTTTCAGGTTTTACGACACTGATGCACCGAGAACGGTCCAGGAGGAAAGGAGAGTTGGAAAGAGGAGGTACAAGTCCTGGTGTTCGGTGGTAAGAGAGTATCTTTACTGACAGCATCGTCCCCATTGATGGTATAAGCAGCATTAAGTGTACTGTTTAGAAGTAGCCATGTGTGACCTGGTGAGCGGAGGATGGGCAGCTGCAGGATCTAGCATCACTACGGTCAGATATATATATGTAAGCCGCATGGCATGTGTTAGGCCAAAGAGTCAGGCCTGAAGCCCTTGTACCTGTTCCAGGGATTGCAGATTGAGTATATACAGTTACTAAAGGTGATATGGTATGGGTATGTGCTTGTGTGTAGTTGTTTCCCTTCAGGATGGCTTGGGGCATATCTGGTGAAGAAAACCACCACAAACGGGACTGATGTAGTGTAAGTAAGATCCCCAAGACCATCAAAGTGATAATGGAACTTACCATACGGGTAATAAAGAAAATGTATACTATGGGGATATAACAAGTGTATCTTACCCCCATGCTGTTCCCAGAGTATTGGAAAGTATTTATTGGTTGTCACATGCATTTGTATTCTCTGTAGTTATATATAACCTACATTCATGACAGGAGAAATTAGCCTTAGCCCTAGATTTGGATTGTATTGTTCATAATTGTCCCAGATGTAGTCTGATGTTCTGACTATGTGATGAATCATTAATAGCATATGATTAATGTATATTTTCAGTTTCCCTTCCCTCCAGATTCTAAGTCAGTGGAAGGAACTTAAAACTAAAAACCCAAAGATTGATTTTAATTTTCCACGATAGCTTCAAAATCAGACATTCTGATATGGCAGAATATGTAGGGATATGCATGAGAATCTCCCATAGATTCCTAACCATGGTCTCAGCTCTATTCCAGATTCTGACTCATTGGAGGAGACTCATTCTCTGCAGCCTGGAGATTGGGTTACTGTGAGGCGACACATCAGGAGATCCTTGGTGGATCCGCAGTTCGATGGTCCATTCCAGGTCCAGCTGACCATATCCACCTCAGTTAAACTGGAGGGAAAGCCGACCTGGATTCAAGCCTCACATTGCAGCCGATTCCTCAATCATGAGTCTCAGAGATTATCTGATTTCTTATTCAATATTTTGTTCATGTTTTAAGTCAGAACATATGATGCTTATGATGGCAGGCAGATAAAGTAAACTATTAATACTAGTATCTGGTATATAAAGCTGTTAGTTCTAGACACTAGTCAGCATGTTATGATATTAGATTACTTGACTACAGCTCAAGAAGACTTATGTTAGATTGTTGTGCCAACTTGTTGTCGTTACATTGATGCCCAAGGTATGCTTAGGGTTGCCCATAATTTACTAAAAACAAGGAGATTGAAGGAAGAGTTCAGAAAAAGTCATTCAGAAAAAGATGCCCCTGGCCAGGATGGCTATTCTGGCTATTCCAGTTAATTGGTTCAGGGGACCAGGAGAATAGATTTTTGGAATTCTCCACTTCATCCTTAAGACATGTCTTCTGATATTTATACTGTAGATTGTGCTTAAACTTTTCTTGATGATTTGAAATAGCACTAAAGTGTAATTGTTTTTCAGATAATGTTAAGATTGGACCAACTTTTGTACAAGGCTCCAACGTCCATTCTATGATGATATTGACAGCCCGAAAATGCACATGTATTCGTTGCGGATAAGAGACTCTAGTAGGCCTGTCCAACTGCATCTGTTGTGGGACAAAGTCCGAAACAGCCACAGCCTGCTAAGAAGAAACTTTTCTGCCACATTGATGTATATTTTGTTCATCTTATAGCATACTTATTATTACAGTTAAGGTAGCAGAAAAGGAGAATAGAATGTATATACTCCCTCTAGTTTGAATCTTTTTGTCCTTTTTCTACATGAAGTCCCGAGACACACATACAGATCAAATTTGATCTAAGGTAGAAGGATAGAGGTGGTGGGGCCATCTGGATGGATGCTTGCATCCCTCAATCTGTGGAATTAGTATTCACACACTTTGAGTAGGTAGGATGGTTCTGTTTCGCTATCCAAAAGGAAAAGGGAGTTAGGGTTCGTTCATGGGCTCTGTATAAAAATGATAAAAAGAGGGGAGATGATAGAGTAATCTTATAGTTAGCTTGGCTTAGCCTAGCAGTAGTGACTCCATTTTGGATCATATGTTACCTCTATATGAACTTTTGTACTCTTAGTAGATGAGCAAAATAAGTTGTTGTTCCATAACCTAATACACATATTTTATTCTTAGACATTTATCAGTTTTACACAGAGTTAAAGGATGTGTGGTAATGGATCCAGGAAGAGGGAGTATAGCATGTGGTTAAAGACAATTGTGGAAGAGGTCAGTTCCGGAAATACCCTCATTCTGCATCCCTTTTTCTTAGAAATCGTATGAAATCATATCCATAAGTATATCATGAGCCAGGATTATGCCATTATTATGATGAATTGGTTTATTGTATCTGAATGCTATAAAATAAACTGTCTCTGGGCGGAACTTGGCAGAGCTCTGTCCGGACACACAGAAGTATGACTTGTGTATCTGTCTGTAATGTCTGACTGTGCAATCTACCTGGTCGGTCCTGGGGTAAGATACCTGACAACCATGACAACTCTAACAGTATGTAATGAATTAATGAATGTATAAATAAATATATATATATATATATATATATATATATATATAAATACACGCACACACAACGGAACCTGATAGAATTATCAGATTATTACAAAACTCTGCACATGCAGCTATGTCTCAGACAGAGACAGATATGTATAGGATATAAATAGTAAAGTTAAAGTTAGTTGGCTCACCGTTCCTTCAGTTGAACTTCATGGTGCACGACCCACACTTAGGACCTCAGAAAGTGATATATATAAATTCCAAATACATGAAGAGAAAGGTCTGCATCTCTTGTGTTCTTCTTAAAATGTAACTTTTAATGCATTGATTAAAAAACAGCCAAACTTAACAAAAATTTGTGGCTAAAAACTACTAATCAAACTTGATTGGCAACAGAAGTGTTAGTCTAAGGAAGCCATATATATGGACAGGTTGTCTCACAAACCTACTGAACAACATTTACGCTATGATAAAGGGACGTGTAATGTCCCGAAATGCGTCAGAGATTAGCGGCTTTTGGCCACTATTTTTTATGTTTTCTCTCGACTTTTCACATTTTTGTATGTCTTTGGCCGTTTTTAATTGATGCATTAAAACTTACATTTTAAGAAGAACACAAGAGATGCCGACCTTTCTCTTCATGTATTTGGAATTTAGATATGTATAGGGTTACAGACATGGTCTGATTAGACAAGGAGTCTCCCTACTGCCCCATAGAAAAGTTCCCAGAAGCTACTTTTGGCTAGTGTACCCCTTGGTGAGAGATTGCTATCTAGTAGACACGCTTCTATAATGCACTCAAAGACATTACAAGCTAGTTTTATGGAATACAAGACAGAAAAAGTCGCACATTTTTTTTGCTCAAATTGGATCTTTGTGCAAAAAATTGCAAGTTTTTAATATCTGTGCTGCTCTTGCCACTTTTCAAAAAAAGGGGACATGGCAAAGCCATGTAGACAATTATTATCTACAAAAGAAATATGCCGTAAACAATGCAGGAAATTTACTCCAGGCACATAGCAGAAGGAAATTCCGAGTCTTGCCACTGACAGACAACCATTATTGTCTTTGTTTGTGGTGAAATCACGATTGAGAAGTCTGATTCAAACTGGAACTGTATCATCTTTCAAGGTTCAAGAATGGAGGCCTCATGGTGAGTGTTTCAGTACTGCCTCTGCAGTGGAGTAGCTCGCTGGCCAAACTACTGTTGTCATGATCTGAGGAGCCATCACATACAATAGCTCAGTGATATATGCAGGTCATCCTGTGACCACATGTGTTGCCTCTCATGGCTGACATTTTACAGTAAGGGTTTCCCAGGATTGTCTCTATCAGATTGCAAAATTCATGGACCTGCGCAATAGCTAGCTTTATCACCAAACAAGCATTCACGAGACCAACTGAGATGCCAGGTTTGGCATCCTGCAAGTTTGCAGTATCTACAGACCCAGCTGCAATATCTATGTACCACAAAATGCCATATAGAACGTGTATACCTCAATGCTCAACCATTTCTCATCTTGTTTGCGGGCTACAGATGGGCTAGCAGGGTACCATATTCTCCTTTTATCTGCAAGTTTTCCCAATAAACATATTCTTTAGCTCTAATATTGTAATCACTTACGCATATCATCAATCATATCATGTGTGTAAGCAAAGTGTCAAATGTCAGGACTATGTTATGTTATATTGTATAGGGGTATAAAATTTAGTAAAGTTCTAGGTGTCTGTATATACATGAGGGAGGAGAACACCCAGAATCGTAGCACAACTGCCTAGCTACTTCTCTGCAATGAAGTAGATACATTGAGTTGCAACTATATATTCCCATCGTAACATACCTTCATGAACAAAAGTTGACAATTCACCGAACATTTCATATCAAACACAAATGTAATATGGGCCACTTCATAACTTTCTCTTTTTTCAGATAATTGATGAGAACTAAAAAATGGAAATTAAAATTAAAATCAGATCTGTCAGTTCAAGTGACTTTTCAGAATAAGATGTCAGGTGTGTACTTAAATAATAATTATTTCTAGCTATTATGTGGAGATCAATATTAGCAAACCGCATACAATTCTCTAAATGAAAGAGTCACTGTATAGTCCTATTTTACATTACTCAAACAGGAGTAAAGGTGCATTCACATATACATATATGTCCCTACTATCAGTTTTCTCTGGCATGGTGCACACAAGCATGGAGGGAAACTGATGCCAGAAATGATCCAATTTTTCAATCTGACTCATTTTCTGGCAAAGTTCTACAGCACTGGGTGCTGCCTGAAGATGGGTACGGCAACATCCAGTGTTCTGCACAGTCCATCTATGTACAGTAGTGAAGCTGGCAACTGCTGTACTCGAGCAGGGCTTGTGGATAACGGACAGGAGGTGAATATTCCTCCCAGTCACTGTTATTGTGAATTATGTATGGGGAATTATACTATGGGTGGGGGGATACTAAGGAGCATACTGCTTGCAAACATAATAATAGAGCATATATTGTGTGGGGGCACTAAGGTACAAAACAAAATGATAGTGATGCAACTGATATATGCAAACATACCCTAAAACAGCAGTACTCTAACATATTTCACTAGTTACATATCTTCTGAAGCACAGTATAATAAATTTCAATGATATAGTTGAAAACCAATACTGGTCAATATTAGGGAACACTTTCCGACACTGGTCCATTTATTATCTGGCACTTGGTGTTAATTTCCATAATTATTTGAGAAACCCTATTTAACTGACAACCTAACTTTTTTTGACTGACTTTGCAAGATGGTGAGCCGTAGTAAAGTGATCGAAACCCTCTCTGAAGCTAAGGCCCCACATTGCGGAAATGCAGCTTCTTTGGTTGCAGCTTTTGCTGAGGTTTTTTGACCTCAAGCCAGGAATGGATTGAGTAGAAGATAGAAGTATAAGAACATCCTATATAATTCCTATTCCTTTTGTAACCATTCTTGTCTTTGGCTGAAAAAATGCAGCAATATCTGCAAGAAAAAAAGCTGTTTCCACAACATGGGGCCTCAGCCTAAGGCTGGAGTCCCATGTTGCGGAAACATATCTTTTTTTGTTGCAGATTTCATTGCAGTTTTTTTAGCCAAAGTCAGGAGTGGATTGAGCAGAGGGGAGAAGTATAAGAACTTCCCAGATATTTCCAATTCCTCTTGGCAAGACCTGCCCGCACATACTGACCACTGACAGGATAGAGATACCAAACTCTAACAGGGAATATAAAATCCCAGGTGTGTTCACCTGTAACACACCTAATGTGGTGTATTTGATCATTTGCACCAAATGTTTCACTGAAAATCTGTATGTTGGAGAGACCGGACAGAAACTCAGAATGAGAATTAATTCACATCGCCATACAATCAAACAACAGAGAACTGATCTTCCCGTGCCAAAACACTTCTACCAGGAAGATCACAACATCATCAATGACATGAAAATCTTGATCTTAAAAGGGAACTTTAAATCAAGGAAACAGCGACTGATTTATGAGTACAAGGCCATGACCCTATTCCAGACGCTGGACAATGGAATGAACATCTCACGTGGGTTTATGTCTTCTTATACAAATCATTAAGACAGCCATTAAGATAACCTGGGATCTGGCAATTGATTGTTTGTTGTTATAAGTATATAGTAACAAGCCTCTTCCCCCCTCCCTCCTGTAATCCTATCCCTATGTGTCCTGTTGTACATAAATATGCAGCCTCTAGAAAGTGTTTTTAGTTATATCTGAAGAAGGAGCTCAGAGGAAGCTTCGAAACGTCATATTCTGTCATCATTATGAGTTAGCCATTAAAAAAGGTATCACCTACTGAAGACTTAAAAAGTTTTTTTGTTTTTTTTTTCATATTTCATAACCACTGGCTAAAACGGTAACAAAACAAACATTTTCCTTTTACCAATTCCTCTTGTAGTCATTCTTGTCTTTGGCTCAACAAAATCTGCAACAAAAAAAAGCTGTGTTTCTGCAACGTGGAGCCTCAGCCTAAAAGTAGGTATGTAAATGAGGGCCAAAGGAATAACCTTTATCAGCCACAGCAAGAAAAGTTGGTTGTTCTGAATCTGTGATATCTAAAATATGGCAATATACAACATCATAAACTCATTCAAGTCCCCCAATAAGGCTGGTTGTTCACAAAAAAAAAAAATTGCAGGAGAGGACAAGATAATAAAAGTTAAACATTTTTGCAAATATAAGTAGTTAAAAATTCTGCAGAGTTTTAAAGATTTTCTCTAACTTTCTTAGTGGTGACAGTCTTTTATCTTGATTGGTTGCCATGGATACGACCACTAATGCAGAAACTTTCTATGGTCTGGGACTTGTCAGGAACCCAGCTATGATTTTCTTATTGTAGCTGGGTTATCAGGCAAGAAAACTACAAGTATGAGAAGATATCCTGACCACAATAAAGAAATCATGGCTGATTTTCTGACCTTAGAAAGTTTCTGCGTGGTTTGGTTATTACAAGATTTGCAAGGCTCTACCTAAAGTTTTGATCAGACTAAATACATCTTCGGAATTGTTATTACACTGTGGGGTCTCTTCAGTCCCTGATTTCAGTCAGGGGGTGTTCACACTTGCTCCTGGTGTCCACCCTGTGTCATTCCGCCAGGTTTCCATCCTCAGACCCAAGAAACTGGACAGAGGACTGCTTTCTGGCAGTCAGCTTTAAAACCCATTCATTTGAATGGGTTTTTAGAGGTAACCGCTGGTATCCGCCTGCGCCCTCTCCGTGGGGAAACCATTTTTTTTTTTTTTTTTGGCCAGACACAAAGTCCTGCATGTGCCCGGCTAAAAAAAAAAAACAGTTACCCCGCAGAGAGGCCGCAGACAGACACAGGTGGTTACCTTTAAAAACCCATTCAAATGAATGGGTTTTAGAGCTGACCGCCAGAAAAACATCCCCTGTCCAGTTTTGCCAAGGCTGAGGATGGAAACCAGGTGGAATAGCACAGGGTGGGCATGGCGCAAGTGTGAACGCTCCATCAGAAGTACCAAAGACCGCAGGGATCACAGACCTAAAACAAATCTCCAAATACATTTTAAATAAACCACAGAAAGAAGTACAAAGGTTATTTGATTCAGCTGGCGGTTACATGTGACCCCCAACTGAAAATGATTAGTTCAAAGAGTTCATTGTAGTTAAAAATCTCTCAAATAATTAGTTAAAAAAGGACATACACAGGAATCAGTTACTACATTCTACATATATTATATGTTGAACAATGAATGAATTAATAAATAATGATAAACCACAAGGTGCATAGCATGGATAAAATCCATATATAAAAGTTCATCATATACTTCTAGTTAAGTAAATAAAACAAACATTGTTACATGACCTTATGGTAATAATCTCATAGTCCCAGGTAAAATATGTTAAAGTACAAGTTTACAGAAGGACAGGTAAAACAGTCAAGCCATTTGGTGGGAATCCACCTTGAAGAACGCCAACACCTGCTCAATGACAATGCCTGCGCATGCATGTGTAATAGGCATCAGATCCAGCCGATATCGGCACTTGCACACTAGTGTTGCTTTCTTGCGCATGTGCAATGTGCCCCAAGGCCTGGGCACGCACCCATGCGTGCAGTGTCCGGCTCCTGAATGAAATCACGCATTTTCAGAAAGCCATGGGTACGCAGGGCATCTATGCGACGGTGCCTGGGCGATATCTATACAAACACATATGGAGAAGATCAAGAGTTGGCAATGTAAAATATTAGGTAGTGTTAAAAAACAAACGAAAGGCATGACAACAATAATGTACATAGGGAGAAAAAGGGGAAAACTAGACTACTACTAAAGTGGGTTTAGTGTATACCAAAAATAAAATAAACGGTTAAGATATACAGTATTTATTTAATGGGTAGTGTATGCAATAGGAAAGTATAAGTATTAAATATAATATTTAAGAAATTATTTATTTAAGAATATCCTAATATTACCCCAAATATTATCTGTTGGACATATAGAAAAGTGCTAATAATATATCTAATGGAGCCTGTTAAGAAAAGGTTTATCTTTCTGGCCATCTGACAAAGTCAGTGAATTTTCTCTGTTTATAGATCTGAACAATTTCACAATTGTGATTTTGTTAGCTTTAAATCCATGCCCATAGAACATACCTGTATAGCTGAAACAGTTCATAATAGATTTGTGTATCTACAGAGACGACAAAATATATTGAATCTTATAGTTAAACACTTCATGTCCAATAGGTTTAAACTAAGCTACAGAAATCCAAGCTATACCCTGTAAGAACTCGGGCATAAAGATGTATCACTCCGATTTTTTTTTTTTTTTTTTTTTTTTTTTTTATTAAATTGTGATTTGTTGGTTTTTTGTTTTTTTTTTATTTATTTTTATTTTTTATGATCACTTTTCTATATGTTCAACAGATAATTCAGGATATGTTATAATTACGAAGGCTGTTACTTCATATTGCATATGTTATCCGTTTAGTATGACCATCCAGTACATATGTCTTAATTTTTTTTTTGTATACATTATATCCACTTTTGTAATAGTCTGGTTTTACCTTCTCCCTATATGCATAATTGTTGTTAGCCTTTTGTTTGTTTTTTAACTCTACTTTTATACATTGCCAACTCATGATCTTATCCATATACCTTTGTTTAGATATCGCCCAGGTACCGCTTGTGCATGCACAGTTGTGTTCCATACCATAGGGTTTTCTGCACATGCACAAACGCATTCAGGAGTCGGACAGTGGTGGCGCAGGTGCTGGTGTGCGCCACTGCTTTGGAGCACTCTGCGCATGCAACATGTGTTTGGAGGATGGTTTGTTTTATGTTTGTTTCATCTGATGCAGTGGTCCGATTTTAAACCCTGAAAAGTGTTATCTTGACATATATCGCAGCAAAATGATTTCTCTCTAAATAAAATCAGCAAGTTTGATTAAACTATCTGATGGTCCATCGCATTATTGATCTGGAGTAAGTGCAAAGCCTGGTTATTGGTTAATTTTATTTCGGTTGAGTCTTTGAGTTCAGTTTCTAACATATTTCTAGATGCCCTTGACGGATCCAGAAGTGGATTCACCAGAAGGCTCAACTTCTCCATCGGGAGACAGTTTATGCTATTATAGTGGGTGTGTCTGTTCACAACCACATCAGGTGAGCACCCCACCTTAAGGGTTATAAGGGCCTATATAAGGGTCAGTTGATTATTGAATCACAAGTTCTGAACAGGGGGTGCTTGTCTTCTCTGCCTTTTTTCTTCCTCTATTTAGAAAAGACATGGATGGAGTCACACTGGAGCCCAGCAAAAGTAATACTGTTTTTTTTTTTTTATTGCTTTAAGTAAAGTAGAATTCTCCAAGAAATTACTCAATTTTATAAACTTCACCCCTCAAAAAAATTACCAAAAAGGCATAGCAAGCATTGTCTTATCCTTGGCAGTTGCATTTAATTTCCAGAAAAGTTAGAACTGCATTTTTTTTCCAGAAATATACTATTTCAGCGAATATGTTGTACCCAGCTTATGTCAGCAGAGATACACACTCCAAAAACTGCTAAGTGGGTTATAATCATTAAAAAGTATTTGGCATGTTAGTCTCTGATATAAGCTGGGCACAACTTATTCTGCACTGAAATCACACATTTTTGGAAGAATAGCTTCACTTTTCACCATCAGCTGCACATCCATTTATTCAAAAATAAATAATGCAACACATAGGGGGTAAAAATTCTCACTACATGCCAGGATAAATTTCTTGAGAGATCCAGTTTCCAAAACAGGGTCACGCGTCAGGGGATTCCACTATACTGGCTTTTCAAGGGCTCTGCAAAAGTGATATGGCATCCACAAACTAATCTGTGATCCAAATAGCACGGTTACTCTTTTGCGCCTGGATGTGTACCCAGACAGCAGTTTGTAGACACATATGACATTAAGTGGGGTATCCTAGGTACAACAGTGTCATACAAGTGGGCATAAACTGCAGTTTGGGTACATAGCTGGACAAAGAAGGGAAGGCATGCTATTTAGTTTTGGCTTTTGCCATATATTCCAAAGTGGCCTGTAAAGGGGAATCCCATAGAAAGTGACCCCACTTTGAAAATTATAACCCTAAGAGATTTTATCAAGGGATGTAGATAGCATTTTCAAGATTTAAATGCATAATAGATGGTAAAAATTAATACGTAAGCTGTGCAGTGTACATGGAGTATACCAAATTCCCGACTATTTTCCCACTAGCTCCTAGGTTTGGAAGGCATTCTGGAAAGTCACTTCTGGTGTCTTTTCTCTAGTGAGATCTAAATATGGGGTGTACCATGATATATGCTCACACATTTCCCTTCCTCCCACTGTCTGTTATGACTTAAAGATGAGATGATATTTGGGGTTTAGTTGTTGTTGTACAAGCTAATACATAATTATCTTGTTTTCTTATTTATTTGGTGATGTAGCCATCACTGTTTTATGGTATTGCATGAACTCTGATTTGTTGGCAACGCAGACAAGCACACTTGAAACAAGTGATTCTGCTACATGGTAACTTTTGTCAAGCAACAAAGTTGTATACAAAAAACATGTACAACTTGCTATCATGCAGCTAAATTATTGGAACGATTTGACTGTCAAAGACAAAACCAGAGGCTGCCATTGATATAATATTGCCTATGATGGTTGTTTTTACCTGAAAGCAGGAATGTTCAACGTGAGTATCATATAATCATTATCTGAAGACCCAGCAGATGTGTAAATAAAATCTCCAGCCACTTCCCACCCTGCAAAAAAAAATAAATTAAAAAATTCACTAGTTGCTTTCATACATTATCTGCAAGGGAAAGTGGATAGCTACATATATTAAGATACAATACAAGAGTAAACCACAAATAAACAAATGTGTGATTTTTTTAAAAAAAATTTATGCCAGTTAGTGATCATGTTATTGTATTTTAATTGTCTGATTAAAAATGGTTACCTTATGACCTAGGACCAATGTACAGAAAGCTGTCACGCTACTGACTGAGCCACAAGCTCCATTGAGTTCAATGGATGTTTTTTGTTTTGTTTTGGTTTTTTACATTTACTTTTCTCTTTCAATAGGATCTTTCCTCTCCTACATAATGTATAGGTCTATAGATAGAGACTAATTTGTCTCAAGCCTGGGAATACCCCACGTGGATCTAAACTGCTAACTGGAGATAGAGACTAATTTGTCTCAAGCCTGGGAATACCCCACGTGGATCTAAACTGCTAACTGGGCACAGGGCAGAAAGGGAAGGAGCAACTCTGGGGATTTAAAAACAGATTTTTCTGAAACAGTTTTTCAGGTGCCATGTCTCATTTACAGAGCCCCTATAGTATCAAATAAAATGAAAACCCTCCAAAAGCGATATCATTTTAGAAACTGCACCTCACAAGGAATTTATCAAGTGAGCATTTGGATCTCACAGCGTTTCACAGATTTTATTAACATTGAGACGTGTAAATGAAATAATTAAACATCACTTTATCCTAGAAGTTTTCATTTTTACAAAAGGATGAAAAGCACTCCACAGTTCGTTACACAATTTCCCACAGCCAGGAAAACATCCTTCTTTCACAGGATCCTGTGGAGGAAGGGGATGCCCAGCAGGTGGGTCTCTGCCTGAGTATGGAGAACATTTGTCACAAATCTGAAAAAGCCGCTAAGGAGAGCTGAGGAGTGTTCATTCTGCAAGAAAGACTCTTAACAGTCTCCAAGAACAAAGAAACCAGGGTATTACTATTTTTTATTCCCTTTAATTTTCAAAGCTGTTTCCATTTTGTGTTATGGTTTATCATTTTCTGTAGCACTGAACTCATTGAGTTCATAGAACACCACAAATAACCTTAATTTTAACAGTTTAATGCCCATTACCTTTTTGAAGTTTGTATGTGTGTGTGGTTTCTGCCGGATATGAATCAGCAGTGATGGTAGCGTGTATTTAAGTTCACCATTTATGCTCAATTTGCTGGCTGAGAGAAGGTCAAGTACAGGATTGAGTGAGTGGAGTGGAGTGAATTGACTCCTGACATCCACACCCATGTCACGTTCCAAGACGGCCCTGTATGTGACATTTGCATTAACTGAAATTAATGCGAATCTGATAATGAAAAGATTACATTTCAATTTTCCCAGATTCGCCATTTCAGTGCCTGATATGATGTATCGAACTTGTACCAGCAGAGAGAGACACACAAATAACTGTTAAGTGGGTATCCTGGTAACAATAGTTTTTGGAGTGTTCCTCTCTGATACAAGCTCAATACAACATATTGCACACCAAAATGACGTATTCCTGGAACAAATGCCATTTTCACCTTTCACCATCAGCTGCGTATTAATTTCTAGAAAATAAATTGATGCAAAACTTGGAGGATAAAAATGTTCACTGTACCCCTGGATAAATTCCTTCTGGGATTTAGTTTCCCAAATGGAGTCACATGTCAGGGGGATTCCATTTTACTGGAATTTCAGGAACTCTGCTAAAGTGGCATGACTTCATAAAACCAAACTGTCTAAATCTGTGCTAAAAAAAAAATCACAAGGCGCCCATTCGCCTCTTTAGTAATTTATACCCACATATAACATTAAAGAGGACCTTTCATCTGGTCTCGAGCTGCTAAATCCTCTACATGTATTACCTTCCGGGAGACCCAGTATAAAATCCTCATGTCCTGGTATCATACTCCTGTACTGTTACATAAACTTAACCCTGCCCTCTCCCCTATGTGTTGGCGCTGCCAATCCTCCTTGGGCTCGATCTTTCACATATTTTGGGATTGCCCTCTTCTTCGTCCTTTTTGGGGGGAGGTGCAACTTATTACGGAAGATCTTTTTATCCAGGGGATTCCGCTGGATCCAATGATTTACCTACTTAATTTGCCTCCTAAGCAACTGGGTAAGAAGACCTCTCGTTTGTTTTTGTATTTGTGTACTGCAGCTAAAACTCTTATTGCCCGCCATTGGAAAGATGTGCTTCCCCCTACCAAACCTGAATTGATAGCACGTCTTAAAGACGTGTGTAGCCTCGAATATATGACTGCCACGTTGAATCATACAATGGAGGTCTTTGATTCCAACTGGTCGTCCTGCGATGCCTACTGTATTACGCACGGTTTCTGACCTTTCCTTGTCCTCACACCTGTTCATATCCCCCCCCTTGCTTGTCCACCCCTTCTTTTTGGTCCTACTCCCCTTTGTCCTATTTGTCTTGTTAGTCTCCTCTGTTTGTTTGTTGTAATATGTTCTTTTTTGTCTCATACAGTTGTGGAAAGCCGTTTTCTGTTAGGTTTTTCCTTTATTTTATTGTATTTTGTATGTCTTCAGTTTATGGTTGTATACTTTGTTTGAAAATTTAATAATAATAATAATAATAATAATAATACATTTTATTTATATAGCGCCAACATATTCCGCAGCACTGTACAATTTATAGGGTTCAGATACAGACATACATATCAAAGAACGTCATTTCACACAATGGGACTGAGGGCCCTGCTCAAAAGAGCTTACAATCTATGAGGTAGAGGGGGTGACACAAGAGGTAGCAGGGGCGGCATTGCTTATACAGTGTTCAGACAATTTTGTGCATTAGGAATTGTGATAGGCTAGTCTGAAAAGATGCGTCTTTAGTTTGCGTTTGAAACTGTAGAAGTTGGGAGTTAATCTTATTGTCCGGGGTAGAGCATTCCAGAGAAGTGGTGCAGCTCGGGAGAAGTCTTGTATACGAGCGTGGGAGGTTCTGATAATAGAGGATGTAAGTGTTAGATCATTGAGTGAGCGGAGAACACGGGTTGGGCGGTAGACAGAGATGAGGGAGGAAATGTAGGGAGGTGCGGCATTATGGAGAGCCTTGTGGATGAGAGTAATAACTTTATATTTTATTCTATAATGAATAGGCAGCCAGTGTAGTGACTGGCACAGACCAGAGGCATCGCTGTAGCGTCTAGCCTGATAGATGAGCCTGGCCGCTGCATTCAGAATAGATTGTAGAGGGGAGAGTTTAGTGAGGGGAAGACCGATTAGTAAGGAGTTACAGTAGTCAAGGCGAGAATGAATCAGAGAGACAGTAAGTGTCTTTAGTGTATCTCTGGTAAGGAAAGGGCGTATTCTGGAGATGTTTTTGAGGTGGAGGTGACATGAACGTGCGAGTGATTCAATGTGAGGGGTGAAGGAAAGGTCTGC
Organism: Leptodactylus fuscus; assembly: GCF_031893055.1. Taxonomy (NCBI): domain Eukaryota; kingdom Metazoa; phylum Chordata; class Amphibia; order Anura; family Leptodactylidae; genus Leptodactylus; species Leptodactylus fuscus. The sequence goes on along the minus strand of NC_134266.1, from coordinate 101,913,032 downwards.
ACCAAATATGACCCCGAGGCAGCGGGCATGCTGCCTAGGAGTTATAGTAAGGCCAGAGACTGCAATGGATATATCAGGGACAGATCTGTTAGATGGTGGAAACAGTAGTAGTTCAGTCTTAGAGAGATTTAGTTTCAGATAGATCGAGGACATGATATTAGAGACAGCAGAGAGACAGTCACTGGTGTTCTGTATGAGTGCAGGGGTGATGTCATGGGAAGATGTGTATAATTGGGTGTCATCAGCATAAAGATGGTACCTGAAGCCAAATCTGGCGATGATTTGTCCAATGGGGGCTGTGTAGAGAGAAAAGAGCAGGGGGCCGAGGAACGAGCCCTGAGGAACCCCAACAGCAAGGGAAAGAGGGGAGGAAACAGAGCCCGCGAATGATACACTGAAAGTGCGGTCTGTGAGATAAGAGGAGAACCAGGAGAGCGCAGTGTCATTGAGGCCGCCTGAGCGGAGCATAGTGAGGAGAAGTTGATAGTCAACAGTGTCAAAAGCTGCAGAGAGGTCCAGAAGAATAAGAAGAGAGAAGTCACCATTGCATTTAGCCTTTAGTAGATCATTAGAGACTTTTGTGAGAGCTGTTTCAGTAGAGTGCAGAGTGCGGAAACCAGATTGTAAGGGGTCAAGCAGAGAGTTAGCAGAGAGATAATGAATTAACCGAGAATAAACCAGGCGTTCCAAAAGTTTAGAGATGAATTAAATGAATTAAATGATGAATAAAAATTACATTTGAAAAAAAAAAAAAAAAGAGGACCTTTCATCAGATTGGGCACAGGCAGTTCTATATACTGCTGGAAAACTGACAGTGCGCTGCATTCAGCGCATTATCGGCTTTCCCGATCTGTGCCCCGGGTAAAGCGCTATTGGTTCCGGTACCGTAGTGCTTTATAGTCAGAAGGGCGTTTCTGACAGTCAGTGAGGAACGTCCTTCTCCACAGCAGCACCTATCGCACAGCACAGTGTGAGCGGGGAGGAATGCCCCCTGATAATAGTCGTCTATGGACAAGCACTGTGAGCAGAGGGAGGGGGCATTCCTCGCCCACTCACACTGTACAGCGCGATAGGAGCTGCTGTGGAGAAGGACGTTCCTGACTGACTGTCAGAAACGCCCTTCTGACTGTAAAGCGCTACGGTACCGGGACCGATAGCGCTTTACCTGGGGCACAGATCGGGAAAGCCGATAGTGCGCTGAATTCAGCGCACTGTTGGCTTTCCAGCAGTATATGGAACTGCCTGTGCCCAATCTGATGAAAGGTCCTCTTTAAGTATGTTATCTCGGGTACAACAGTGTTATACATGTGGGCATAAACTGCTGTTTGGGCATAGAAGGGAAGGAGCGCTATGTAGTTTTTGGAGTGCAGATTTAGATGTTTGGTATGTGGATGCTATACCTTGTCATGTTTGCATAGCCTTTAAGTTATCAATAAAGTGGAATTCCCCATTTTGAAAACCTCATCCCTCAAAAAATTTAGACTTATAGGCTGACTTCCTAGCATCATGGCAGGATCAATCAGGTATGGTTAATGGTCACTGTTCAGACACCAAGCTGCTAAAAATACCTATCCGCATCCCTAAGTCTAATCGTTGAAGACGACATTATTACAGCGGAGCCCCATAGGGTAAGTTCACACGGGGTATTTTGGTCAGGATTTTGAGGCCGTATCCGCCTCAAAATCCTGACCAAAAAGATGGCTCCCATTGAAATCGACATTGACATTCTTCAAGCCGTTTCGCCTCACGATTCGGTCTGAAGACATTCCCTCCCATTGGGCCTCATTGCGTGAGAAAATCTGGCTATTGATATAATGGAGAATTCTCTGCTGATGCAATAACACGAATCACTACAGTAAATGGCCAGAGGTAGTCTTCTCTGCATACAGAGTTGGACTGGAATGCCTAGGACCAGCCAGTAGAATTAATTCTGGGGGCCTACTATACAACTAATTGCAAATTTTACCTGTCTCCCATTTGCAACTTCCTAAAACTGCACTGCCATTTTTTTTTTCAGTATTAGCCTGCTACCTACCTACTGTGGATCAATCCTGTCCGGTGGTCTCCTCAGTAGCCTGCTGTCTTGCTTAAACTATGGCACCCTTATCTCTATTTAAGTGACAGTGAAGGAGACAGGGCCAAGGAGGAAGGAGTGTTGTGCCTAGACGTCATCTTAGCCACTCATTTCATCTACATATATAAACTGGGTAGTTTGTTAAAAATTCTTCCCAGCCTAATATATTAATATAAATTCTTTATTTATAGCAATCAATACAAGTAAACACACAATACAAAAATACAAAATTGGGCCTGAATAGCAAGAGCCAATAAACATCTCAAACAAATAAAGAACAATAGCAATGCAGCATAATATATAGAACCAACACATGATGACATTGGGATGGCTGATAAAGAAAAGAAAACATAGGACAGAAAAGTAGGAAGGAAAGCAGAGAGAAACGGACGAGAGAGAGAGAGTAGGAGAGAGGGTGAAGAAAAATAGAGCAAGACTTATGAAGTGGAATTCAATTCACCAGGTCCCTATAGTCCTGGATCCCTTGAAAGAGGAACCATGGCATCAAGTCTTCTATAAAAGACTCATGCGTGTCTCGAATAGATGCGGTGAGGTCCTCCATGGGAAGGTGAATTTGGCGACTTCCAGAGCGTGGTAATACATGGTCGTGTTAACCATGTCATAAAGAGGATTTGCGATAAGCGTGGAGGGAATAGTACGAGAGGTGGAGCAGAAAGAAAGCCGGCATGCAAGAAGGGGTGACAAGGAATACTGTACAAATCACCCAATGAACTCCCTCCCAGAAGTCTCTCAGCTCAGTGCACTCCCAGAAGATATGCAGTAGTGTACCCTCCTCCGTACCACAGCGCCAACACCAAGGAGAGGCAGATGGAATGAATTTGTGCAATTTGGTTGGAATGTGATACCATCTGGTCTTTTTCCCCATATTTATTGTATAGTTCATTAACATATTTATACAGGTTTATCATGTCTCCCCTTCAATGACTCTTCTCCAGATTAAACAGATTTAACTCCTTTAGTCTCTCCTCATAATGAGGTCTTCCATGCCACTTATCCATTTTGTAGCCCTCTGTTGAACCTTTTTGAACTCTAGGACATCCTTTATATGAACTGGTGCTCAAAACTGAACTGTATAATTCAGATGGGACTGCACCAATGACATATAAAGTGGTAATATTACAGTCTGGTCTTGTGAGACCATACCCCTTATAATACATCATCTCAATGATGATATAAGTTGAAAAGCTTGTATATTGATCAAAAGGTAGAACCTATGGATGTAAAAGCCACCGAAGTAGCTCATACCTAGCCAATCTACAAAGACCAATGACTGCAATGATGTAAAATGGTCAGGTCCAATTCACTGATATGAACACACCAATATACAAAATACAAGTATGGGACCTCTGAGTCAGGTGCTTCACACATGCTGCTCATCTAGAAACTTATGGAGAAAGGGACAATCGTGGAATCCCTTTGTTAAGCAGTTAATACGGGCAATCCAGTAGACATACGTCAGCCTAAGCAGACTATAAGTAAGTGGTAAGGATGTGGTGTCACCCTCCTTATATCTCCTAATGTTAAACTAGGAATTTGTCTCACTGTTAGTGTCAGAGCCCTGTACTTCTGGCGGGCTCCTATGGGCACAACACAAATAGATCTAGGTAGTGCTCAGACAACCAGGGAAGATGTGGGCATTGGATATCCCAGATGTACCTGCCCCAGCAAATATAACACCCTGATGTCAGAGAAAACTGCAAATAGAATTAAATAGAATTATATTCAACAGCAAGGATATGTGAAACACCAGCTCCCAACCACTGCAGCGCTCAGGTGCCTAAGTAAGCCAATGGCATGAGCTCTAATCAATGGCTATGCCAATGGCTCAGCCAATATATCACTGAGCTATCTGCTGCTATTGAGCGTCTACTAAATTTTAATAGCTCAGTTAACAAGGATTCATAATTCAGATAGTAACAACTCTACACATTTCACTAGTCAATATTCCAGATCATCTGGAGTCCATTAGATTGCAGGAGAAAAACAATGCCCCAAAAAGCCCATATAAAGGCAGTGAAAACCGCCATTTCCAGAGCCCTGATGATGGGCTCTAGTACTTAATAGCCAATTAAGGAGTTGGCTATTAAGTACCAGAGCCCACCATCACCACCATTTACTGCCTTTACCTGGGCTAATGCCACATTTACGTGACTACATTTGGACCACAATATGGTCTGTATCTTGCTGTATTTTTCAGCATCTTACTGATTATATCACATCTTAATGATGTGAATTTCTGAGTCACATTGGCTCTACTGTCCCATACTCAGACCATCATGTGAGCAGATCTGTATTAGGTCTTAAGTCGCTCAATATTTTGCGTTGTCATACCATAATCACCTGTAACAATCACACAAAGTTTATAATATTGTTGTTCTTTAATATGGCCCAAGTATAACTACAGCCTGTCGCAGCATTCTTAAAACGCAAACTTTGTACCAGTTGCATAGACAATCTAACACGAGGACATTTATAAATAACTACACATTCAGAAGATGTACAATATACTGAAAAAAAAAGACATATATTAAAAAATTTGCTCACCAATCCCTTGCTGATATTCAAAATTTCGTCCACTCATGATTGTGCTTTTCATGTTTGATGGTAGGGAATTCCACCATTTGTACTCAAAACCCTGTGCAGCTTGTGTACCAACTGGGCACTTCCTGCAAGCTACAAAGGAAAAAAAATTGTAATTACAAAAGAAAAAGATTTTTTTTTAAAAAAAATTTGTAGCAGTGTTTTCCATTAAGACATTTGGTGGGCTTACATCAGAAATAGCTATGATTAGTTGAAGTGTATGAAAGGTAAAAATGTCAGATTTACCAATGAGATCTAATTAAAAAAAAAAAAAAAAAAAAAAAAAAATCGCACAGCTGATGCTGGGTGATAAATCATATTTATACCATCTATTAGATGTCGCAATTCTGGTGCACACTGTTACATTTTAAACTCCATCAATTTTTGGCAAACCCAGTCCCTTTTCCACCAAAACGCATCACCATTTTGGATAAGGAAAAAGAAAATTGATTGCCTAAAACAAAAAGGAAATGACTTGCACACAATGTTGGCAAGTTTTTTTTTTAGTGCAAAGGTGTTAACTAGAGATGAGTGAGTACTATTTGAAATGGCCATTTCGAATAGCACGCACTCATAGTAATGAATACGTCCATTCATTCCTATGGATGCATGATATTCGAATAGTACTCGCTCATCTCTTCATCTCTTGTGTTAACATTTTGGTCCATTTAGCTTAGTAAATTGGCTGAATTGTTTTGATTTGTTGGGTTTTTACAGTTTTTAGGTATTCGAAATGGAGAGTCTTTTTGCATTTTTTTTTTTTAAACAAGAACAAAACACTATGTGAATCAGACCTATGGTGGTATTTAAGAATCAAAAGGTAAAATTAATCCCAATGAGAATGGTTTTCTAGGAATCCATCATGAGAGCACCACAGGAGGCTGCTCTCTTTTCCCAATTACTACACCAGAATGGATACAACCAAATTTTATTTACATGTTTTATCGTGTTAACATGATATAAGCAGCACCTAGGAGGGGAAAAAAAAGAGTAAACCAAACCAGTAGGACAAATTCTCTCTTTCCAGGGGGTTTCACATAACAGCACTACTGGAGCAGTAGCAACATAATATGCTGACCGGAAGAGAGATCATGATCTGTGCTCAAAACTAGAGTTAAAAAGTACATCCAGTCTATAATGTTTAGAAAAGGAGTGAATGTTTAACCACGCAGCCTTCTGCAGATCAGGTCAATGGACACTTCCCTTCTCTCAGTTCATTATGTAAAAATTGCCCTTTTAAAATGGGATTATCTTTTGGTTCCTTTGAAATGAAGATGTACCTTATCTTATCCTCAGTGATTTACAGGTAAAGTTCCCTTATAGATAGGGACTGACTTACCCTTACCCTTCTGGTTGTCTCTGTTTTAAGGACAAGAGGAGGAGATGGGGGTCAAAAGAAGAAATGAAAATTTTCCAAAGGTTTCGGGGTTTAACATAAATGTTGCAATTTGTCTCAAACAAAAATGGCTGCTGCATTTGTAACATAAGAAAAAAAAGAGGGGTCTATCATATGCTCAAAAAAATCTCTCAGAACTAATGGCACAAAAAGAAAATCACTAAAATAAAACTTTTAATAATATTCATTAAAATACTCGGTATGGGATACATTTGTGTAAATTTGCTAAAAAATAAACAAATGTTTGTACTTATTGGATTTCTGACTAGGTAGTGATAATGTGCCATAACAGATAAATGGATCAGCGTCAAAACGATGTGTATGACCTTCATACAAAGTTACCGTTTACAATCACCACCTAGAAGTGAGTCACAGGTGTATAGCTCCATATTATAAATCAGTACCAAACCTAAACAATCCCTCATTGGGGGTTACAGAGATTTTGGACATAGCAATGTCAATATTTGAAGCTCCAAAAAGTCAGGAACAGGGTACTGTTTATGATGGTTCAAGTTAGTTTAATGTTGTTCAAATATACTAAATAAATCACCATGTGATTAATTTCTCTACACATAATAGTAGCGACTTCAGATATTATACCCTAAATATTATTAGCAGATCTGCACCTATTAAACATATTGTGTAAAAGTGGAAAGTTCAAATAGGTTGTTCAAGACTATTAATAATAATTGCAAGGTGGTGTTGCTAAATAGTGATCAAAGAGCAACACGCAAATGTTATCTGTCCAACACATCTCCATTTTAAAAGACGCTAGCACAACACAAACAGCAGCACGATTTGTTTGTAATCAACAAAATATGATTTCCCAGGACTCCAACAGTGAATCTCAAGCTGGATTTGTCCACTAAGAACTTGACAAAACCATCTATGCCACAGTAGTGTGGTCCAATTATAGCATCTAGATTGTATAGAGTGTAATTCATTGGATATTGTTTGCGGGTGTGCTGCTGTGCTAGCCTGATATAGACGCTAAGGGCTTCTCTAAACCGCAACACGTTTTCCCCGCATTAGTGGGTTCATCAGGAGGATAGTCAAAAAAATAAAAAAAAAATGAGCCAAATATTGTAGATGATGCTGTAAAAACTGCCCTGGAGGTGGACACCAGTACTTGTAAATAGCTGACGTTGAATGCCGAAAATGGCGGGACTTATATACTACAGGCTTAGCTTCTGTGATCATCATCAGATCTGCGTGTCAGATCCACCCCTCCTATCAGGAGACTTGTCTAGTCCAGGAGTCCCATTGTCCAGGAAACAGAAATGCTATTCCACTGTTTACGGAATTATAATCACAGTGGAGTCGACACAATATGTATTAACCCTTAAGTACTATCATGGTGTCTATCATACACCACTGTCATACATATATCATTATAATAGACACAATGATAGTACTTAAAGGGGTTGTCCCGTCACAAGGATCCTATCTATAATGCTTATTAATGTGAATATAAGACTTTTCCCTAAATACAATGCTTCAGCAAAACTGCTTTATTCATTTTTTTGTGGCCACAGCCCTGACCTAGCTGCTCCTGAGTCAAGTGATGTGTCTGCCTGCTCTCAGGGGGAGGGAGGAGGGGCTAAGTGCACGGGAGCGAGCCTGGTGGGGGGGGGGGGGTAGTTTACCCTTTGGGGGAAGGGGCCGCCAATACAGGGTTAGACGCCGGCACAGGTGAAGCCAGCAACATCGCTATGCTTCTGCCCTGCATGGAGCCAGGAGTGGCAGAAGTGAAGCTGTTATTCCCGGGAAGGGGGGGGGGGGAGCGAAATATCAGCTTCGCTTCTGCCACTGCTGGCTTCATGCAGGGCAGAAGCATAGCGATGTTGCTGGCTTCGCCTGTGCCGGCGTCTAACTCCCCGGCATCCGCTGTAATAGGCGGATGCTGGGGACTGTTAGACGCCGGCACAGGCACATCGCTATGCTTCTGCCCTGCATGAAGACAGCAGCGGCAGAAGCGATGCTGTTCCGCTCCGGGGTCACATATGCAAAGCCAAGAGGCGAGATGCCGCCGGCCCTGCGTGCAAGCTCATACACCAGTCTAACCTTCACAATGCGAATACAGACCCGCAGGGTGTCGGGTCTGTATTTGCATTGTGAAGGGTAGACTGGTGTATGAGCGCGCACGCAGGGCCGGCGGCATCTCGCCGCTTGGCTTTGCATATGTGACCCCGCCCACCAATGACGAAACAAAGCCGGAAGACAGAAGATTTTAGAGGAACGAAGACGGGTGAGTATGCGACGTGGGAGTACCCCTTTAAGGGTTAAACAGAAGATCTCTGCAATAAAATGAATTAACCGTTTGAGATCTCAACTTTTACCTGGTTAACATATATATATATATATATATATATATATATATATATATATATATATATATTAGAGCTAATACAATTATTTGCTGCACGTGTACATATGATCGTAATATACATCTAATTATGGAGTATCATAGCAAGTAATAGGGCAGAGATGTCCATCTATTGATGGGAGTTATCAGTCATGAATTGGGTTGAGCCGATCTTGAGATTTCATTAGCGATCGTGAAATTTGATCGATCGCCGATCGGGATCCAATCTTTTCCGATCCGGATCCTCAATCCTAGTCAATGCTTCTCTATGGGAATGGTCACTTGAGGGTTCAGCCAGTCTTGAAATAATCTCTGACCTCGATCCTGCTGGAAAAGATCGGGTCGGAATTCCGATTGCGATCATGAAATTTACTCAATTGCCGATCAAAATCCGATCTTTTCTGATCCCGATCGCTCAACCCTAGTCATGAATCACGAGGTAGAAGAGTAGAGGAAAAGGATTACATGTCCTTCGTAACCTAGATGGGCATCTGGCATCACCAGACAGCCTCTCAGCCAATCAGGAGTAGTAGTCGGAGAGGTCACAGTGCTGAGGATACTGCAGAGAAAGATGTAGAGCCATTTTGTGAAACTGCAAGCATGGAGAAAGATGTGTTATCACTGCATGATCCAGAATAATCAATAAGACAATGCAATCTAATACATTGCAATAGTACAGAATTATAGGAGAGGAGGGCCCTGGAGCATAGCTTAGTTACATTTAATCAATTTGAGACAAATAAGCAGAAAACTCATAGGAGTGGGGTGAGAAGCTCTGCACTGTACTATGACTTCCAGAGCCAAAAAACTCATTTTGTTAAAGGGGCTCTATCAGCAAAATCATGCTGCTAGAGCCCCACATATGCGTGCATAGCCTTTAAAAAGGCTATTCAGGCACTGTAAAAGTTAAATTAAACTACCCCCCCACAGAATGGAGTTGCTGCTGCCTGTACTTCATAGTCCAATGTGGGTGGGCGGAGCTACACGTGAATTTGGGGGCGGAGCTAAACGGCAGGTTGCCTGTGAAACCCCGCCCACCAAATGATGCAAGAAACCAGGAAGAAAGAAGATTTTACAAGAGTGAAGACTGCTGAGTATGTGAGGTGGGAATACCCCTTTAATTTAACTTTTACAGTGCCTGAATAGCCTTTTTAAAGGCTATGCACGCATATGTGGGGCTCTAGCAGCATCATTTTGCTGATAGAGCCCCTTTAAGTTCTTTTTTCCAATAGTGTTATTTTGTTAATACACTGTTGCAAATGGGGGGGGGGGGGGGTGTTAACAAATACAGAGAAACTGATCTCCCTGATGAGTTGCGTACATCCCATTCCCTTAGCCATATTGTAGGAGAGGAGAATTCTTGGGCATTACGTAGGATGGGGTCCACCTCTGCACCACCACAGACCATGCCAGCAGACCCTGCTACACTATTGTAAAGGGAGCCCTTCTTCAAAGGATTATATAGATTTCGTAGATGAAGTCAAAGAAACATGTAAGATGGAAATTGCAGTGGTGATTTCAGACAGTTAACTGAAAGACTGAACTCTCTGGAGGGTACTGATGGTAAGACCTCTTAATATATCTCTCAACTGCAAGATATGATTTTCATCCATGCAGCTGCTCTTAAGAAGGTCATCACCTGGAGGATTTGGATAACTGCTGGTGTTGTCAGACTTTTTAGGTTCGAGTTTTCCTGGAGGCCACAGAGGCTGAGGACCTTAAAGTTACACTGGTAGCCATCTTTAACATGATCCTGGGGAAATCTGCTACCTATCATATAAAACAAGATAAGGTGTAGCGTATCACACCTCAAAACCTAAGGGCACTGTATATAGCCGACTAACAAACTAAGTCTCTTTTATCATTTCAAGATAACACTTGTCCTCTCAGAGCAGTTTCCACTACCTCCAGATCCAGGATTTTGCCACCACTCTCCACGCCACTGCCACCACTCTCCACCACTTTTGAGCGCCTGTGTAAGCTATATTTCTCCACAAAATACGTTATTTCTGATTTATATATCTTGTGGGGAATCGCTCAGATAGATGCTCGTAGCAGTGCAGGAAACAGGGACACAGACACTGGATTGCACACGAGTTCAGGCTTTATTCACATGTAACATATACACTGCTTTTGCAAAGCCACAGGATAAACAAAACCCTTCTTGACTGAGAAACAAACTTAAACGTAGGAAACTTTTCCCTGACTATACAGGAGACTGGCTACCAGTCTCCCACCTGGCAACAACAACGGGTGGCACAGTACCTGCCTTGGAGGTCTGGTCTGGACAGTTCAACTCTGTGTGGTACCACACTCCTAGTCTTCACACTCAGACTGTTATTAGGGCCTGATTAGTCAGCTGACCTCTCTGGTGTGGGTCCTACCACACACCTCTTAGGTGCCTGGCTGGAATATACTTGTCTTCCCAGACAACACCCTTCACTCTCTCACAATATATAGGGATATGGACTGCAATACCATTACCATCCCCCCTTATCACCCACTCATCTCACATATGCCCCAACTCAGCCCCCCTATACCCACCACTACCTCCACCAATCCTTACACACACACACACACACACACACACACACCATGCTATTTGCTTTGGCAATGCCAAATGTCTATTCGGACATCCCAGTAAAGCTTTTTTTAATTTGATTTGATTATATATATACTGTATATAGTGATGAAAGCTGCAAACTTTCTCCAAAACAGTATACCGGTATATAAAAAGTACATCTATCACAGTTGCTGGGTGTCCGCTGGGTCTCAGCAGAGACCTGGGAGTGATACCCACTATCTTTAATTGCAGTTATTAACCCTTTAAACTGGCTCCCACAGAAAAAGAGAGAAAAAAATAGGGCCTACTTGAGTACTCTTCTGGTATGGCTTTCGTGCATGGTGAGTTTTGTCTCAGGCCTATCTTAACAGCTACTGAGGCATGCCTGTAGTTATATAGCGATTTAATCATAGTCTACAATACAGTAGCGGGTACTCCAAGGGATAAACTAGCTAAAGAACTATGAGATGTATCAGATGTAACAGATGTATCTAACAAACTGACAGAAAGTTAAATATTATTAATAACATCAGAAAACACATATCAGCTGCTCCATAGTGGAGGCATGCTATATAATATTCCAGCTGATGTATGGCTTTGCACATGGTGATCTTGAATTTGTGTGCAGTTACTCAAGAATGGAAATTTGATACTTGTAGTTCTTTTGTTTGTGGGCATAGATGTGTTGAGGGAAATTATAGATATTTATTGAAGTATAAATTCTTTGTTCCCCAGTTACTGTAGCATAGGTTTGTAAATGTATTTGTCCAAAACATATTTGCTTATCTATGACTTAAAAAAAACAAAAACAGAGGTAATAAGTAGTGAGACAAGAATGACGCTAGGTTCACACCTGCGTTCTACTCTCCGTTCTGTGCTTTCCGTTTTCTGCATGCAGAAGACGGAAACCACAGACCGGGTCCGGCCGTGAGCGGCGGTGAGCGTTTTATGATCTCCGCCGCGAAACCGGATTTTTAAATCCGGACACAGAGTACTGCATGTCCGACTCTGTGTCCGGATTAAAAAACCCGGTTTCGCGGCGGAGAGTGCAAAACGCTCACCGCCGCTCACGGCCGGATAGCTTTCTCACCCATTCAAATGAATGGGTGAGAAAGACTCCTGCAGGTTTCCGTCTCCTGCTCTGTTTTATGCAGGAAACGGAAACCTGCATTATGGAGAGGACAACGCAGATGTGAACAAGCCCTTAATTGTTCTATGTCTAAGTCTATTGCCCATACACACTCAGTCGTATTGATCGTTAATACTCATTTGGACATCTATTTCACCTACCAAGCAGAAGTAGTCACTGCTAGATACTTCTGTTGGATGGTCAACTCCCTTGAGAACCAAGGATCAACAAGTTGAAATTCAACACAACAAATTCCCCTTCCTCCCCGGAAATGATCAAATATAAGAGTTAGCACATCCCTATATATGTAAGATAGACAACAGCTACCACTGAAACTGATGGATTTGTCCAAGTACAATTAGTACTCACTTTAGTGAATTAGTGGGTCTCTTTGAGCTGAGTATACTTACTGGTACCATTTGAAAACATTCCAAGAGGGCATGGCTCACATATGGTACTGTTGGTTTTATGAAAGCCAGGATTACAAGGTGGGCATTTTATCTGAGTGCCTGACATTGGCAGTTCTTTAGCTTCCTCCATAGTGCTATTACATATTTTAGGTTCTATCCATTTGTATACCAGTTTTGTCTAAATATGAAAAACAAAACAATTCTAAATTATTAAATTTTCTATTGAAAGTTAATAAAAAAAATATATATACAGTATATGGCAAACTAATGATTTTATTACCTCACCATTGGCATCACATGGCAAATGAGTATAGAAATAGTCTTTATCCGTGCATGGTGGGCGAGTTGTACAAGATGCAGATCCAGCAGCTAAAATATCCATAAACACATGCAGTGAATAGAATTAATTTAAAAAAAAAAAGTTAATTATATTTTTTTTCCATACACAGAGGTCTATTTTAGGCTAAAGGCTATATTCACAAAAACATATAATAATGTAAGAGCCTATAATACTGGGTACCTAACTTTTTGATTGCTTTTTTGTTCAGCCAAAGTCAAATGCTTAAGCACTTAAACCTTGGTTCACAATAGGATTTGTGTTTCCGCATGGGGACCCAAACAACAGAAACCCTGTCCACTTAAAAAGCGGTTACATGCGGAAACTTGTGACCCCATAGATTATAATGTAATCCAATGGATCTCTGCTGATTTTATACTGAGACCAGCGGAGAGAAAAGTCCTTCTTGCAGGACTTTCCTATCTGACCATTTTAAACAGAATCTGAGGTGAAGTCCCATGCAGAGGCTCCAAACATAGCCTTACACTGTTTCCATCAGCTAATTTTTTTTTTGGCTTTGGCTTAAAAAAAAACAACAACAAAAACAACCCCTCAAAGTCTGCAATCAAAACCCCCCTGCTTTTCTGTAACATGTGGCCTTAGCTTTAGAGGGGTTTTCCAGCCAGAATGAATAGGTCATCAGTATGTGATTTGTCAGGGTCCGACACCCAGACTCCACACAGATCTTCTGTTCTGGCAGCATCTGTGTGCCGGATACTGGTAGTGGAAGTGGATGGATGGCTCATGCAGTATTACTTCTATTCAGGTATTCAGTTCTCTGGAACCACCACTATGTAGTAGACGGGGCTGCTGTGATGATTATATTACTTAAACAGGAGCAACGCTACACAGGCCACTCATCCACTTGCAGCTTCCGGCACCCGGTGGCTGCTAGAAAAGATTATGCATGCAGGGTCCAGGTGTCAAACCTCTACAGATCACACTGTGGATAGGTGATCAGTATGAAAATTTGATTTGGGACCAGAAAACCCCTTTAAGTGAATTCAACTAATTGTTTTCCATCTATCAACATACACAAGAGAAATGAGCAAAAAGAAGAACCTAATCAGAAATGTATTTGTTATTCACTGTACTTTTAGTATGTAACATACAGTAATATACAGATTACCTGAATACTTATCAGATTCACATGGTATGCAAGAGGATGCCCCACGATACGAAAAAGTGTTTTGGGGGCATAGCTGACAGGATGAAGCCCCAGTACTGGGAGCAAATGTACCAGGCTTGCACGGAAAGCATTCTGACGTATAGGCAGCACCTGTAAAAGAAAAAACTATTTAGTATAAAACATACTTTTTTTTTACATACCGAAAACGGTCATATTTTTTCTACATACACAATATATATTTATATATATATACAACATATACCTGTGATCAGAATATTCCTTAACAACACAGGTTTAAGAATGTTACTTCCCATGTAATAGGCCATGGTTCTCCAGTACAGAACATTAGTTCCCTGCGTAAGTTTTACCTGAAAAATACACATCAAAATTAATAAATACTAATTAGTTTATTATGAAATCATAATATCACAATCATTTATAACAGGGGTATCAGTGATATACACATTGGGCAAAATTAAAAACTTGGACAAAGTCACGGAAAAGTAAAAGCCAGCCTTTATATATTCATTGAAAAATTTCTACAATTGAGGAAGTTTTTCCTTCCGTTTCAAATGGAAACAAACTTAAGATTTCTTTAAACATAGAAGCTTAATACAGTTTACTACACTCTGATCTACACTACTAGACACTTACATAACATCGGGACGTGAGAATGTAAATCTACCAAGGGGTATTGTTTCCCTCAAGCTCATCTCTTTAGAGCAGGGGTGCTCACTCTTTTTCAGTGTGTGAGCTACTTTATTAGCTGACCAAGGCAAAAGATCTACTAGGGCGGGGCAGGGCCTGTGGGCAGGGTGGACCTATGGGCGGGACCGGACGGGCTTGTGAGAGGGGTGGGTGTGTCTGTGGGCGGGGCCGGGCATGTGGGCGGGACCGGGCTGATCGTGAGAGCAGGAGACAGCGGCGTTCTGTGGCCGCCCAGGGATCCCCGCTGTCTGTTCACACCGCAGGCTGAGAGTTATCTCTGGACACTGACAGGCTGGGGCTGGGCTGCGGCAGCCCCACCTGCCAGTGTCCAGATGAATCTCAGCCTACACTGTGAATAAGCAGACACTGTGGATCCCTGCATCCTGCGATCAACCCATACGTCCTTTGCGATCTACCAGTAGATCGCGATCGACGTATTGGGCACCCCTGCTTTAGAGTAACCCCTGAAGTAACATGTTAGCCTCATATGAACAATTAAAAAAAGCAAGAAGAGCAAACGTGAGTTAAAATCACTACAAATACACCATGCGCAGACAATATATCAAAAATATATCAAGCTTTCTTGATTAAAAAAATATCTATCTATATATCTATCTCACGTATCAAAAATAAATAGGACAAGACAAAACTGAGAGTCTACATGGAAAAAATATGCAAATCTGTTTCTCAAGATGTAAATAGGGAAACATCTTGGGAAACAGATTTGCATATTTTTCCCATAATCCCCCCAGTGGAGCTAAAATGGCTTTTTGTAAGACTCCACACACCTGAGTAGGTGGTCTCTCCTAGGGAGTGACATTATCCCCATAACCTAGTCTACATGGAGTCAAGTTACCTACATACCAATTACAGACAGTTTAAATGGCTACACCCATAACCTGAATAAATAAATAATACAGAAATGCATATATGTACAAATCAGGGCCGCTTTAACCATAGGGCCAACGGTGCACTTCACCGGGCCTTATGATAGCAGGGCCCCCTTTGGACAGCAAGACAGTCCTACATTTTCTGTCCCTCTGTCCAGGACACTGTGACACTGTCCGGAGGACACCGATGAGTTGAAGCAAGTGATGAAGTAGGGAGCCATCCACTCCCTGATTCACCACCCGGCTGCTGTCTTTGCTCCCGGTATCCTGGGAACAGGAGGCACAATGTAGAGTTGTCACTTACATCGTACCTGTTACTACTTGAAGACTCCTGGACCAGAAAGAAGAGTGAACAGGTAAAGGTGAGTGTTAAGGTTTTTTTTTTTTCTTTTATTATATACAGAAGGGGACATGTAACTGTAGAAGCTATATAGGGGTTAGGGGGGACCTGCTATGAGGGCAACCTGAGAGGTAGGAGCAATGATAATATGGGGGCAGCCTGAGGGGGACTTGATAGTGTGGGGGCAACTTGAAGGGGACATGACACTGTGGGGTACATACTGTCGGGGCAACCTGGGAGGTCGAGGGACATGACACTGTGGACGCAACCTGAGGCAGATATGATACTGTGGGAGCAATCAAGGGGGTGGGGAATATGAATCTCTGGAGCAACCTGGATGGGGACATGTGTTAAAATGGTCCTGGTATAAAGAGCAGTGTTGTATAATAGGTGTGATAATTGCACAATCACAATAAGGGTATAAACAAAGCAGTATAAAGTTGTAATACCAGACATACATATAGACATACACATCCCACAACAAATGCTAAAAATTAACAAGTGTATCTTGGCTACCCAAGCCAGATTTACAGTTTTAGCAGTTGGACAACAACTGTTGTCAGGCGGAGCTGAAACGCATGTTGGGAGCAATGTCAAGGCTCACTCTGGCACATCAACTCTTCAGTATGTTGTTCCAATGTTCCATACACGTATTTTGTACTTAGATTTGTGGTTCAATGGTTTTGTTGCTGAAACGGTTTTTTGGTCTGCCTTGATAGCCAAGCTAAAAATGTTACTAATTAGGTGTAATCAATTTTTATTAAATTTTTCCAATAAAAAACCAAACAAGGAGAAAAGAAAGGGCTTTATGCCAACACAACAAACGTCAAGGCCTCGCAGGGCCAATAAGCAATACAGACTCCAGGGGGAACCCCCGGGCATAAAGGGTAAGTATAAAGAACCAAAAGCAGAAAAGGGATTGAAGAAGAATTATTAAAATATATATTTTTATCCACTTGTGATGCCATAATATCAGATTAGATAGATGTGTACTCTACAAGTCTGTGTATATACCTATATACTCCTAATTAGTGATTGTAACCATATGTGTCCTAAGCAATATTATATCCTATATAGGAGGACTGGGACTTAATCCCAGACTGAAGAACCAATTTCGCGCTCCGTACGGTAAACACAATGTTGATGCGTGGATAGGATTAAATTGATTTATTTAAAGATAACATGGCTGCTGTACCCAAGGAGATCTGATGAAGGGGTGGTACTTGTAAGGTATCGAGATACCCCGAAATGCGCTCTCTTTAAATAAAACCATTTAATCCTATCTACGCATCAACATTGTGTTTACCGTACGGAGCGCGAAATTGGTTCTTCAGTCTGGGATTAAGTCCCAGTCCTACTATATATATATTCTCGGCCTTGAGCCGTGCCACCAAAGACGCTGCCATACAAATACGGTATTGTGACACTCAGGTGTTTTTTTAAGAAAAGACATACAACGAGTGTGTTGACAGCAAAATTTTATAAGGACATTTATACGGACATTATGTCAAACTCCTGTTAGTGCGGCCCTACTTGATTTATTTTCTCTTCCTCCAAATATTATGTCCTGCCAGACAGTCCATAGGTGGGGGGTGCCCATTGCCTATGTCAAAGGTCATCCTTGACTGTTATTATAGTGGGCAGACTGCACAGGGGCCTCTGAAAGAGAAATACGCCATATGCTGCGGTGTATATGTTCTTTGTTTAAGAGGGACTGGGTGATTGATAGTAACTGATGTAAGCCTCAACCAATAGGAATTGAGAATGATGTCATAAATGAGGATTTGAAATGTATAATAAGCCCTGAGTTTTTTGTGTTGTTAGAGACTACTCCATGTACTAAACTTGCACTCTCCCACCTTGGGGTGGATAAAACCTTATACTTCTTGAAGATTGAGGTCTGAAGTGGTATTTCTGATAACAGGATTACAGACAAGTAAAAGGGATGGGGGTGGGGAGGACTCACAAGACACACAAGAAACAATCGGAAAAGGGAAGACGCCTCAAACAGGGAAGGGAGGACTGGGCGGAAACAGGTAAAGGGGGAATAGGGGCACGGAACCCAGAGTTGCCAGGAATGGGAAACCAGAAAAACAAGGGCTTAGCTGAACAGAGAGGATAACTCCGCAGACTCCTGAAACACGACCCACAGTCGCCAGAGGGTTGCAAATTTGGAAGTGTCGAGAGAGTCCTCTGTGACCAGGGCCTCTATTCTCCTGATAAGGAGGAATTCTTGGAGCCATTCACACAATACCACACGCTGGAGGATTAGATATGCGCATCTGTACACAGTACCACACGCCAGAGGATTAGATACGCACGTCAGCACACAGTACCACAAAATAGAGCTTTACTCCAGTTTTTCATAGCAACCCAGCCATTTTTCTTTCCTGCTGTATGTCAGCTTTAAAGAGGCAGGGCGCTGTGGATGACACTGTTACACAAAGTCACATCACACAGCTTTACTCCAGGTATCCATAACAACCGATCGCAGGTTTTATCACTGATATCCAAAATGAGATACACATGATCACATGACGCTTATAGACACAAACACAAATGACATACAAAATACACCACTGCAAAACTGGTCAATTTTTATTGGGGCCACTACACAAACAAAAAATTAAATATACCCGTATGAAGCCGGGTCCTCCTGCTAGTGTGTATATATAGTGGCCCCAATAAGAATTGACCAGTTTTGCAGTGGTGTATTTTGTATGTCGTTTGTGTCCATAAGCATCATGTGATCATGTGTATCTCAGCGACCGTGTTTTTGGAAGTTGGAATATGAATGAAAGACTTGCAGGTTTGTATTGGCTAAGGTGGTCATTGTTTTGGGAATGCTGTATCTCAGAAACGGTACGTCTGAGCAAGTATGGACTGGTGTTAAACCTTCCTGGACACCTGAAGTATCTGTGTGCCAAATTTAGTGAAGATTGGTCCAGTCGTTTCGTCGTGCATAAAGAACAGACAGAAACTCATTTTTATAATGTAGAGAGCTATATTATGAGTTTCTGTCTGTCTGTTCTTTACCGAACTTCACAAAATTTGGCACATAGGTACATCAGTTGTCCAAGTATGTTTTAGACTGGGTCTAAGCTCTCTAGAATGTATCGTTCCTGAGATACAGTATTCCCAAAAATTAACCTGCATTAAAACTTTCACTGCCAGGCACGTACACTGTACGTGCTCCCAAGGTGGCACTTCAGTAGCCGAGGACGTACTTAGTACGTCCTCCCTACTAATGCCGATATCTCTGGACTGCATCAACATATCTTGTTGCTTTAAAATGCATTTTAAAGAAGAGACTCTCATCTTTAAAATGATACCAGGGACTTGATGATTTTACTTACAGTCTTGGAGCCATTCACTGTTGAAAACACTATTTGGCATTGAGATCCAACTGCAGATCTCAATTCCCGACAGCGTTTCAACAGTGAATTTCTCCAAAACTGTACATCCAATCATCGAGTTCTTGATATCATTTTAAAGATGAGATTCTCCTCTTTAAAATTCAATTGAAAGCATCAAGATATGTTGATGCAGTCCAAAGATATAGAGCTCCAAAGTGTCCCCCCCTCCTGTCTAAGCAAGCAATTTGCGATCTAACAAGAAAGGAAAGAGGGACACGGAGCAGCCCAGCAGAGAGAGAGACACACAGAAATGATCTCTCTCTCTCTGCATAACTTGTATGTGACAGCAAGAGGGGGGTGGCAGGGACTCTATTGTCCCTATTAACCCTTCTCCTGCCAATCAGAGCGTATACTATACATTTGTCTCTGATTGTCACATACAGTTATCATGTAATTCCCCCCTGAGCTTAACTAGTGGGGTATTCTTATGTTATACCTCCTGAACATAACCAGGAAGTTTGTTGGCACATTGTGTTTACCGTACGGAGCGCGAAATTGGTTCTTCAGTCTGGGATTAAGTCCCAGTCCTACTATATATATATTCTCGGCCTTGAGCCGTGCCACCAAAGACGCTGCCATACAAATACGGTATTGTGACACTCAGGTGTTTTTTTAAGAAAAGACATACAACGAGTGTGTTGACAGCAAAATTTTATAAGGACATTTATACGGACATTATGTCAAACTCCTGTTAGTGCGGCCCTACTTGATTTATTTTCTCTTCCTCCAAATATTATGTCCTGCCAGACAGTCCATAGGTGGGGGGTGCCCACTGCCTATGTCAAAGGTCATCCTTGACTGTTATTATAGTGGGCAGACTGCACAGGGGCCTCTGAAAGAGAAATACGCCATATGCTGCGGTGTATATGTTCTTTGTTTAAGAGGGACTGGGTGATTGATAGTAACTGATGTAAGCCTCAACCAATAGGAATTGAGAATGATGTCATAAATGAGGATTTGAAATGTATAATAAGCCCTGAGTTTTTTGTGTTGTTAGAGACTACTCCATGTACTAAACTTGCACTCTCCCACCTTGGGGTGGATAAAACCTTATACTTCTTGAAGATTGAGGTCTGAAGTGGTATTTCTGATAACAGGATTACAGACAAGTAAAAGGGATGGGGGTGGGGAGGACTCACAAGACACACAAGAAACAATCGGAAAAGGGAAGACGCCTCAAACAGGGAAGGGAGGACTGGGCGGAAACAGGTAAAGGGGGAATAGGGGCACGGAACCCAGAGTTGCCAGGAATGGGAAACCAGAAAAACAAGGGCTTAGCTGAACAGAGAGGATAACTCCGCAGACTCCTGAAACACGACCCACAGTCGCCAGAGGGTTGCAAATTTGGAAGTGTCGAGAGAGTCCTCTGTGACCAGGGCCTCTATTCTCCTGATAAGGAGGAATTCTTGGAGCCATTCACACAATACCACACGCTGGAGGATTAGATATGCGCATCTGTACACAGTACCACACGCCAGAGGATTAGATACGCACGTCAGCACACAGTACCACAAAATAGAGCTTTACTCCAGTTTTTCATAGCAACCCAGCCATTTTTCTTTCCTGCTGTATGTCAGCTTTAAAGAGGCAGGGCGCTGTGGATGACACTGTTACACAAAGTCACATCACACAGCTTTACTCCAGGTATCCATAACAACCGATCGCAGGTTTTATCACTGATATCCAAAATGAGATACACATGATCACATGACGCTTATAGACACAAACACAAATGACATACAAAATACACCACTGCAAAACTGGTCAATTTTTATTGGGGCCACTACACAAACAAAAAATTAAATATACCCGTATGAAGCCGGGTCCTCCTGCTAGTGTGTATATATAGTGGCCCCAATAAGAATTGACCAGTTTTGCAGTGGTGTATTTTGTATGTCGTTTGTGTCCATAAGCATCATGTGATCATGTGTATCTCAGCGACCGTGTTTTTGGAAGTTGGAATATGAATGAAAGACTTGCAGGTTTGTATTGGCTAAGGTGGTCATTGTTTTGGGAATGCTGTATCTCAGAAACGGTACGTCTGAGCAAGTATGGACTGGTGTTAAACCTTCCTGGACACCTGAAGTATCTGTGTGCCAAATTTAGTGAAGATTGGTCCAGTCGTTTCGTCGTGCATAAAGAACAGACAGAAACTCATTTTTATAATGTAGAGAGCTATATTATGAGTTTCTGTCTGTCTGTTCTTTACCGAACTTCACAAAATTTGGCACATAGGTACATCAGTTGTCCAAGTATGTTTTAGACTGGGTCTAAGCTCTCTAGAATGTATCGTTCCTGAGATACAGTATTCCCAAAAATTAACCTGCATTAAAACTTTCACTGCCAGGCACGTACACTGTACGTGCTCCCAAGGTGGCACTTCAGTAGCCGAGGACGTACTTAGTACGTCCTCCCTACTAATGCCGATATCTCTGGACTGCATCAACATATCTTGTTGCTTTAAAATGCATTTTAAAGAAGAGACTCTCATCTTTAAAATGATACCAGGGACTTGATGATTTTACTTACAGTCTTGGAGCCATTCACTGTTGAAAACACTATTTGGCATTGAGATCCAACTGCAGATCTCAATTCCCGACAGCGTTTCAACAGTGAATTTCTCCAAAACTGTACATCCAATCATCGAGTTCTTGATATCATTTTAAAGATGAGATTCTCCTCTTTAAAATTCAATTGAAAGCATCAAGATATGTTGATGCAGTCCAAAGATATAGAGCTCCAAAGTGTCCCCCCCTCCTGTCTAAGCAAGCAATTTGCGATCTAACAAGAAAGGAAAGAGGGACACGGAGCAGCCCAGCAGAGAGAGAGACACACAGAAATGATCTCTCTCTCTCTGCATAACTTGTATGTGACAGCAGGAGGGGGGTGGCAGGGACTCTATTGTCCCTATTAACCCTTCTCCTGCCAATCAGAGCGTATACTATACATTTGTCTCTGATTGTCACATACAGTTATCATGTAATTCCCCCCTGAGCTTAACTAGTGGGGTATTCTTATGTTATACCTCCTGAACATAACCAGGAAGTTTGTTGGCACTGTGACCCAGACGTTTACCATTGTCCAGGTCGCAAGCCAAAAAAAAAAAAGTCGCACCAAACACTTACACAACATATACATAAAGTCGCAAATAAAGTTTACATTTCACCCAATCCCTGTCCTGTCTATACCTGAGCTTTCTACAGTAAAATACGTCTCTAGTGATGTCCGTTACACACTAAAATAATAGTAATAACGATTATCACTAGAGATGAACTAATTGCTAAAATTATTATAGGGGGATGGAAAATAACATTTTTATGTAAAGTCCTATTTAATTTGGATGCACAAAATGGGATGGCGCATTTCTGCGATTTTGGCGATTCTTTAACACCCGCCCCTGCAAATATATACATGTGTGGTATGTATGAACTCCTCACATATTGCAGTTTTATGGACAGTACATTATGTTTGCAGAAAGGGATTTCTTGAGCCGCACTTTAGTGGCAAATTTGAATTTTTGCGCAATTTTTGCTAGCAATCTCTGTTTGAGGCAAAGTTGAATGAAGGTGGTTGTATATATAAACTATTAAATTGTGTTTTTATATACGGTATGCTGTGTACGTATGCAGTATAGCTTTTTAACATATTAGTGAACAACAGCAAAATCCTGCTTGTCTTCTGTATTCGTGTTTTTGGGAGTCCGAGCTCTTGTTGTAGTTGATGTTTGCGGTACATATAGTATATATACACATTGTATACACCATAAGCTATTATTTTAAAAGTATTTTGTATATGAATGTGAGATTGAACATGAGTTTTAGGTGCAAATATGTGTTTTAGCGTATTTTTACAAAACATTATTTGTGTTGGTCGCAAAGTTGCATGAAGGTGGATGTGGCTATCGATGACCCATTAAGACATTTGTAATCTTCAGGTTGTCTACTTTCAAAAAATATATAGGGTTTAGGGGTTCACTTACTTTTCATGGTGTGTAATCCCTACATTTTATAGGATGATACTTTTTTAACATTTCCAGCTTCAAAGCAGAATTTTGTTCCTTCCAGTTCTAGCGATTTTCTGAAGACACGTGCATGCAGGTTCAGGCCATAGTGATATGTATGAACTCTGCACATGTTGAACTCTTATTTTTAGGAGGTTTGGTGCATTTAATTTTTTGTTTGGTTTCCGCTTTTAACAACTAATATACATTTATTTGCATTTTTTCATAAAACATTCACTTTAAATCAAAATTGCATGAAGGTGCCTGTTCGTATACAGTAACAAGTGGCATTCTGACAATGCTGCAGGTGTCTACTTTAAGAAAATATATAGGTATGGGGGGGTTGGATGCTTTTTTAATGTTGCAATTTAGGTTTGATTTGTCCATCTCAAAACTGTGAAAATTGCTCTGGCTACTGGAGGTGCAAAATTTCCAGAGACCCTTGGCAGCGAAAAGGTTAAACAATAGAAACCTGCAAGTCTTTCACATTTTAGCTGCCATATACATGGTCACATGTCACTTTTCAGCCAATAGAAGCTTGCAGGCACTTAGTCTTCACATGCACACAGCTTTACTCTAGGTTTCCATAACAACCCAGCCATTTTTCTTCACAGCTGTAGGTCAACTTTAAAGGTGCAGGGCTAATAAATAGTTAATTTAAACACCTTAAGAAAAGTTTTAAAAAAATATATATATATATATAAAAAAAAAAAAAAAGAATTCAAATCACCCCCCTTAATCTAGATTTGAAATAAAATAAATTACCAATTATACATTCACATGTTGGAAATTGTCCGGTCTACAAACATAATATTATATTGCCCCATAGCAAAAAAAGAGAATCAAAAGAAGCCAAAGTGGCATGTTTTTGTTTTGTTGTTTCCCCATAAAAAGTGTGTCAGAATATGGTGACTCCAATATTTTTGTATTTTTTGCATCAAAAAGCATGTAGTTTAAAGGTGTTTTGGCATAGGGAATTATGCCATGCATTCATACATAAATTAATGTGGTATAGGTGGGAAAATAGGAAATTGTAGGAAATGTTAATTACTTGATGAAAATTCCATCCGTTTTTGGTGGTACTCATCCATCTCGAATTCTCCTCCCTTGGCTGGCATTGATTATTTTGAACCTAAAAAAAAAAAAAAAAAAAAAAAGAAACAATACATGTGAAAACAGACAAAAAACACAAAAAAAACCAGCGATACTATGATTTGGCATGCCTCAAGTATTAGTTACAAAATATATAGATAAAAAGAAATAAGCTAAAAGGTCACATGGCAAAAAAGGTTCTGAAACTGTAATGTGCCAAAGTGTGCATTGTATAACCAGTCAATAACACCAAACAATAACTTACTACATAAATAATAACTACGTAAAAGCTGTGCATACATGCATACAATATTAGTGCAAAGATGGAATAAGCGTATATCATATACTAGCAGGAGGACCCGGCTTCGCACGGGTATATTTAATTTTTTGTTTGCTTAGTGGCCCCATAAGAATTGTCCAATTTTTCACTGGTGTATTTTGTATATTGTTTGTGTGTGTCCATAAGCATCATGTGATCATGTGTATCTCATATCGAATATCAGAGAAAAACCTGAGATCGGTTGTTAACCGGTTAAGGACCAGGCCCAAAAGTATGTTAAAGACCAGGCCTCTTTTTTCAAAACTGACATGTGTCACTTTAAATGGCAATACCTTTGAGACGCTTTAACTTACACAAATGAATTTGAGATTGTTTTCTTGTAACACATTATACTTCATGTTAGTGGTAAACACTAATCAATATTTTTGCATTTATTTATAAAAAAACTAGGAAATTTGATGGAAATTTGAAAAAAATTGCAATTTTCAAAATGTGAAATTATCTGCTTTTCAGGCAGATAGTCATACCATCCAAATACATGAATAAATATTATCTCCCATATCTCTGCTTTATATTGGCATCATATTTTGATTGTCTTTTAATTTATTTTGGACGTCACAAGGCTTACAAGTGTAACAGCAATTTTCCAGATTTACAAGAAAATTCTCCAAACCAATTTTTTAGGGACCACTTCAGTTCTGAAAGTAATTATAAAGGCCTGTATAATAGAAACCCCCATAAATTACCCCATTTTCAAAACTGCACCCCTCAAATTATTCAAAACAGCATTTGGGATGTTTGTTAACCCTTTAAGCATTTCATAAGAATAAAAATAATATGGCAGTGAAATTTAGACATTTCATTTTTTTTCACTAATACATTCATTTAGACCCAAAATTAACACATTCACAAAGGGTTGAAGGAGAAAATGCATCTGACAGTTTATTGTGCAATTTCTCCCGTGCACAGAAATACCCCACATGTGGGTGTAAACTGATTTTTGGGCACACGGCAGTGCATGGAAGGGAAGGAGCGACACTGGGTGTTTGAACAGCAGATTTTGCTGGAATAATTTTCAGCGCCATGCCTTATTTGCAGAGACCCTAGAGTACCAAAACAATGGAAACCCCCCAAAAGTGACCCCATTTTAGAATCCACACCCCTCACAGAATTCATCAAGAGGTATAGTCAGCATTTAGACCCTACAGTTGTTTCACAGATTTTACTAACATTGGGATGTGTAAATGAAAAATTACTAAAATGTCACTTTATCTCCAAAGTTTTCATTTTCACAAGGGGATAAAGGAGTAAAAGCCCCCCACAGTTTGTTAAACAATTTCTCCTGAACACGGCAATACCCCATATGTGGCTATAATCTGCTGTATGGGAACATGGCGGGGCTCAGAATGGAAGGAGCGCTATTTGGCTTTTGGATGGCAGATTTTGCTGGAATAATTTTAGGTGCCATGTCGCATTAGCAGAGCCCCTAGAGTACCAATACAGTGGAAACCCCCTAAAAGTGACCCCATTTGGGAAACTATACCCCCCACAGAACATATTAAAGGGTAGAGTGAGCATTTTGACCCTACAGCTGTTTCACAGATTTTATTAACATTGGGCCATGAAAATGAAAAATTACTTTTTTTCCAACAAACTGTCAATTTAGCCCCAAATTTTTAATTTTCACAAGAGGATAAAGGAGAAAAAGCTCCCTAAAGTTCGTTACACAAATTCTGCTGAACACAGAAATGCCCCATATGTGGTCATAATCTGCTGTATGGGAACATGGCGGGGATCAGAATGGAAAGAGGGCTATTTGGCTTTTGGAGGGCAGATTTTGCTGGAATATTTTTCAGGTCCCATGTCGCATTTGCAGAGCCCCTAAAGTACCAATACAGTGGAAACCCCCTATAAGTGACCCCATTTTGGAAACTACACCCCTCATAGAATTTGTCTAGGGGTAGAGTGAGTATTTTGGCCTCACAGGTTTTTCACAGATTTTATTAACATTGGGACGTGAAAATGAAAAATTACTTTTTTTCCCAATAAATCGTCCATTTAGCGCCATAGTTTTAATTTTGCAAATAGTTTAAGAATTAAAAGCCCCCCACAGTTTGTTACACAATTTCTTCTGAACACGGCAATACCCCATATGTGGCCAAAATCTGCTGTATGGGTACATGCTGGGGCTCAGAATGGAAAGAGCGCTATTTGGATTTTGGAGGGCATATATTGCTGGAATAGTTTTGAGGTGCCATGTCGCATTTGCAGAGCCCCTAAAGTATCAATACAATGGAAACCCCTCAAAAGTGACCCCATTTTAGAAACTACACCTGTCAAGGAATGTATCAAGGGGTATTATCATTTTGAGCCTAAAATGCTTCCCAAAAATTAATGTACAAAATGAAAATTGAAATTTTTAAAAATATGCCATTTCGGTGCCCAATACGTTGCACCCACTTTGTGTTGTCAGAGACCTGCACTCCTAAAACTATTAAGTGGGCCATCCCGGGGGTCAAAAAATTATATATGTGGGTGTAAACTGCTGCTTGGGCACACAGCAGGGCTCAGAAGGGAAGGACCACTGTGCGTTTTAGCTTTTGGGGTACAGATTTAGAGGGACCCTCTGGGCGCCATGATGTTTTTGCAGAGCCCTGGAGGTTCCAGTAAACTGGAATTCACCAAGAAGTGACCCCATTTTGTAGGGGCAATTTTAGGGTCTCTGCAAATGTGACGTGGTGTCCAAAAACGAAGAATCTAAATCTTCACTCCAAAAGCACATATTGCTCCTTCACATCTGCACCCTGCTGGGTACCCAAATAGCAGTGTATGCCCACATGTATGACACTGGTGTACCCCGGATAACGTACTTAATGCCATATGTGGGTAGAAATGGCTGTTTGGGCACAGCCGGGGACAGAAGGAAAGGAGCGCTATATTGGTTTTTGGAGCACACCATGCCACTTTTGCAAAGCCCCTGAATTGCCAATAAAGTGGAATCCGCAGACATGTCACCCTATTTTGGACACTACCCCACTGATGGGATTTATCAAGTGGTGTAGCGAGAATTTTTAACCCTTGAGTGTTGCATTTATTTAGTTTCCAGAAATGAAATCGCAACTGGTAGAGAAGTTAAAAATGAAAATTTTACAGATTTGCCATTTCAGTGTGCAACATGTTGTGCCCGACTTATGTCAGCAGAGACACTCCAAAAACTGTTAAACGGGTATCCCAGGCACAACAGCTTTTAGAGCGTTCATCTCTGATACAAGGTGGGCACAACATATTACGCACTGAAAGGACGTATTCCTGGAAAAATGGTCATTTTCACCTCTCACAATCCACTACAGTTATAGTTATATATATAAAGTTATAGCAACACTTGGGGGTTAAAAATGCTGTCTGTACCCCTGGATAAATCCTTCAGGGGTGTAGTTTCCAAAATAAGGTAATTTATCAGGGGATTCCAAATTACTGGCGTTTCAGCTCTACAAAAGTGTCATGGCATCCAAAAACCAAACCGTCTGTGCTCCAAAAACCAAATGACCCTTCTTCCCTTCTGTGTCCGGCTGTGCCCTAGTATCAGTTTATACCCACATATGACATTATGTCCGTTATCCGGGGGTACACCAGTGTCATACATGTGTCATACATGTGTCATAAACTGCAGTTTGGACGTACAGCAGGGTGCAGAAGGGAAGGAGCGCTATGCGGCTTTTGGAGCACAGATTCAGATGTTTGGTATCTGGACGCCATGTCATGTTTGTAGAGCCTGTAAGGTACCAGAAAAGTGGATTCCATGGGGTACCAGGAGTGACCCCATTTTGAAAACTGCACCCCTCAAAGAATTTATCAGGGGGTGTAGTGAGTATTAGTATCCCGGACGTGACTGCACAGCGGATGGCGAAGAGGTAATATATAAGCTGTGCGGAGGACATTGCAAACACCAAATTCCCTACTATGTCCCCGTAGCTCCTATGATTGGGGGAGTCACTCTGGGGGTCACTTTAGGGGTCACTTCTGGTGTCTGTTCCCTCATAAGCTGTAAATCTGGGGTGTCCCCTGATATCCGCTCACACAGCTTATATATTCCCTACATGACGCACCCAGTTGTGTTCTAATAATTTGGCGATTTTTGAGGGTTTTTGTCTTCACATTGTGAGATGCTATATTTTCTTTATGTTTCTGGTGACGTGGCCATATAAGGGCTTATTCTTTGCGGGATGAGATGCATTTCGTAATGACACCATTTTTGGGTGTCTACATCTTATTGAATACATTTTATTAACCCTTTTTTGCTGGATTTAAAAAAAAATAAATCAATCCTGGCATTGAGTTTTACTTTTTTAATTTTGCGCCATGCAGCGTACAGTATAAGTAACATGTTCCCTTTATTCTGCGGGTCGGTACGGTTACGGCGATACCTCATTTATAGTATTTTTTTATGTGTTACTAGTTCTGCAGAGGAAAAACACATTTGGGGACATAAATCAATGTTTTTTGCATCGCATCTTCTAAGAGGCGTAACATTTTTATTTTTCGGTTGACAGAGTTGGTTGAGGGCTTATTTTTTGCGGGACAACCTGCGCTTTTTATTGGTACTGTTGTCGGATGCATATGACTTTTTGATCACTTTTTATAGCATATTTTGTATGGTGAGATGGCGAAAAATCATTACTTCCGGCGAGTTTTTTCCGTTTTTTTTTTCCGGCGTTCGCCGTGTACATTAAATATTATTTCAGTTTTATTGTACAGATTGTTACGGACGCGACAATACCAAATATGCATTGTTTTTATTACTTTTGAGTTCTTTTTTTATATAATTCATTTTCTATTGAGAAAAAGGGATTTTTGGGCTTTATAACTTTATTAATTTTTTTCATACACTTCATTTTTATTTTTTTTACATTTTTTTTTACTTTTTCATGTGTCCATTTAGGACACTTCAATCAGCAATACTTTGCTGATATAGAATGCCATGTGAGACACAGCCTGCAGGTGTCCCACATGGCATTCCGTAGCAGGATGTCAGGCTGTGTAGACGCACAGCCTGACATCAGAAGGTCCTGGCAGGATCACCAGGTATGTGGGGGCTTCGGGCAGTCTGGGGTCACTGGCCAGACCCCAGACTACCTTTTACTGCTATCGGCACCCTCCGATCTCGGGGGGTGCCGATCTGATTTAATTGTCGGCGGATGCCTTTCGATCGCGCCGTGATGTTTCACGGCGCGATCGAAAGGGTTAAAACTTCC
This sequence comes from Leptodactylus fuscus, assembly GCF_031893055.1. NCBI lineage: Eukaryota > Metazoa > Chordata > Amphibia > Anura > Leptodactylidae > Leptodactylus > Leptodactylus fuscus. The sequence continues at coordinate 101,883,050 of NC_134266.1, read as the reverse complement.
AGTCGGACTCAGTTCCGACTGGACGTTATGGAGGAAGGGGTTAGGTGTTAGTAACACCTAACCCCTGTCCCCCCCGCACCCCTCCCCCCGCCAGAAAGGTACCTAAAGGCCGGACGTATTTCGGCAATAGTCCGGTCTTTAGGTACCAGCACATGAGGCCGTAAATTTACGTACGGCGGTCCTCATGTGGTTAAGGAGACCTGGAGTAAAGCTGTGTGTATGTCACCTTGTGTAACAGTGTCATTCACAGCGCCCTGCCCCTTTAAGGTTGACATAAAGTAGTGAAGAAAAATGGCTGGGTTGCTATGGAAACCAGGAGTAAAACTCTAATATGTGGTACTCTGTTAAGAGCCATGTATCTAATCCTCCGACGTGTGGTACTGTGTGCTGACGCACATATCTATTCCACTGGCATGTGGTACTGTGTGGAGTGGTGCATATCTAATCCTCTAGCATGTGGTACTGTGTGCAGTGGCACATATCTAATCCTCTGGCGCTTGGTACTGTGTTCATACGCGTGTATCTAACCCTCCGGCTTGTGGTACTGTGTGCAGACATGCGTATTTAATCCTCCAGTGTGTGGTACTGTGTGCTGACTTGTGTATCTAATTCTCCAGCGTGTGGTACTGTGTGAAGATGTGCGTATCTAATCCTCTGTCATGTGATACTGTGTCCTGGCCTGTGTATCTAATCCTCTAGCATGTGGTACTTTGTGCAGACGCGTATATCTAATCCTCTGGTATTGTGTAAAGACGTGCGTATCTAATCCTCCGGCATGTGGAACTGTTTGCAGACGTGTGTATCTAATCCTTCGGCTTGTGGTACTGTGTGCAGACATGCGTATCTAATACTCCGGCGTGTGGTACTGTGTGAAGATGCGTGTATCTAATCCTCTGGCGTGTGATACTGTGTCCTGGCCTGTGTATCTAATCCTCTAGCATGTGGTACTTTGTGCAGACACGCATATCTAATCCTCTGGCATGTGGGACTGTGTGCAGACCCATGTATCTAATCTTTAGCCATGTGGTATTTTGTGCAAATGCACGTATCTAATCCTCTGACGTGTGATACGGTGTGCTGACCTGTGTATCTAATCCTTCAGCATGTTGTACTGTGTGCAGACGTGCGTATCTAATCCTTTGAATTGTGGAACTATGTGCAGACATGCATATCTAATCCTTTGGCATGTGATACTGTGCACTGACCTGTGTATCTAATCCTTCAGCGTGCGGCACTTTGAGCAGACGTGCGTATCTAATCCTCTAGTGTGTGGAACTGTGTGCAGACGTGCATATCTAATCCTCTGACATATGGAACTGTGTGCAGATGCATGTATCTAATCCTTTGGCTTGTGGAACTGTGTGCGGATGCACATATGTAATCCTCTGGCATGTGGAACTGTGTGCAGACACACGTATTTAATCCTCTGAATCTGATATTGTGTGTTGATCTATGTATCTAATCCTCTGATGCGTGTATCTCAGTTTGTATTTCAGTGTTGGATCGTACATGTGGAATGACCGTGTGTATTGCAGTTGGAATATGAGTGAAAGACTTGCAGGTTTGTTTTGGCTAATGGGGGCTCAGGGTGTTGGGAAAGCTGTATCTCCGGAACGGTACGTCCAAGTGAGTTGGATTCTCGTCTTAAACCTTCCCAGACACCTGAAGTATCTGTGTTGCAAATTTAGTGAAGATCGGTCCAGTCGTTTGGTCGCGCATAGAGAACAGACAGACAGACAAGAATTCATTTTTATAATATAGAGAGATATTAGCACACAAAGACCATAGATGCCTGCCCCATACCTTATATTAGTAATTCATTTCTGCAGTGGTGTTCTAACATTATTTTTATGGCAATGTCATGACTAGAGATGAGCGAACACTGTTCGGAACAGCCGTTCCGAACAGCACGCTCACAGCATGCTCACATAGAAATGAATGGAAGCGGCCGGCACGCGGGGGGTTAAGCGGCTGGCCGCCGGCAAAGTCTGCGTACCAGGTGCTTCCATTCATTTCTATGGGAGCGTGCTGTTCGGATCAGCTGCAAAGTGGTTCCTTTTCCCTCCTAAACTCTAAATCTGGTTTGTACTCTCATATACGTGTGCACAGCTTATACATTCCATTCCTGTCGCAGCCAGATTTGGTCTAATGATTTGACGACTTTTGGAGTTTTTGTCTTCAAAATGTATTTATATAGAACATGGACAATGGAATCATCATACGTAAAAAAAATGATTTATTTGAAAATATTAAAAAACATTGATACAACACAGTGCAGAGACATAAACATATACATATGAGGGGACTAATGCTACCTGTCAAAGAACATACGTGGTAGTTGAAAAAATGTGTAAATATGTAACAAAAATGTAATCCAGCAATAAAGTATGGTGATAAATGATAGCCTTTAGCAGAGAAATCAACATAAGGGTGCATGCACACTACGTAACGCCGGGCGTGTATGAGAGCCGTACACGCCGGCATTACAGCAGACTGCCGAACACTTCCCATTCACTTCAATGGGAGCGCTCGTAACAGCGGCGTTTACGAGCGCTCCCATTGAAGTGAATGGGAAGTGTTCGGCAGCCCTGCTGTAACGCCGGCGTGTACGGCTCTCATACACGCCCGGTGTTACGTAGTGTGCATGCACCCTTAGTGTGTGTTTATATGTATTGAAGTCATAGTGACAGCTTTCATATGGGAGTTAATGTAGCTAGCTCTGCATAAGGACAAGTGTAAAAAATACTGTGGATGCTGGAAAACAGTGAAGTAAATGAAGTCAGATCATAAAGGATAGTACATACCACGATAAGAACGCGCCCCGATGCGCGTTTCACCATAAAGGCTTCGTCAGGGGAGAAAGTATGGTTCACTTAGCAGGGAATATATATAGTGCATTGATGAGGAAAGAGGAAATTCTCAATTTTTTATATTTCATATCCACTGGCTAACACGGTACAAAGATATTTTTCCTTATACAAAATGTTTTTTCCACACAGTGTACAGCATAAGTAACATGTTACCCTTATTCTGTGGGCTGGTACGATTACAGAGATACCTCATTTATATTATTTTTTAATGCGTTACTAATTATGCAGAACAAAAACCCATTTGGGGTCATAAATCAATTATGTTTGCATCACCATCTTCTGAGAGGCGTAACAGATGGTGAAGAGTTATTATTTAATCTGTGTGGAGTACATTGGGAATACCAAATTCCCTACTATTTACCCAGTAGTTTCTATGATTGGGGGACACTCTGTCTTTTCCTTCGTAAGCTCTAAATCTGGGGTGTATCCTGATATACTCTCGTACAGCTTATATATTCCCTTCTTTCCGCAGCCAATTGTGCTCTAATGATTTGGCAACTTTTGGGTTTTGGTTTTCATATCATGTAAGCTTTTTTTTTTTTTTTTTTTTTCAGGTGATATAGCCATATGAGCTGGGTTTTTTTGCAGGATGTCATTCATTTTTGGTGCCTATAACTTACTGAATATTTTTTTTTTTTAACTCTCTTTGTAGATTTAAAAAAAATAAATTAAAAAAAAAAATCATCAATTCTTGCACTCTGTTTTGCCTTTTTGGAATTGCAGCGTACAGCATAAATAACATGTTACCTTTTTTCTGCGGGTTGGTACGATTACAGCGATACCTAATTAATATATATTTATTATGTGATACTAATTTTGCAGAACAAAAACCCATTTTGGGACATAAATCTATTTTCAGCACCATCTTCTGAAATGCATAACATCTTTTTGTTTTTCGGTTTACAGGGTTGGTTGGGGGCTTATTTTTTGCGGGACAACCTGTTCTTTTTATTGGTACTATTTTGGGGTACATGTGACTTTTTGATCACTTTTTACAGCATATTTTGTAAGGTGATATCTCGAAAAATCATTACTTCTGGCGGGTTTTTTTCCCATTTTTTTCCCCCCCGATGTTCACCATGTAGGTTAAATAATGTTTGATTTATTGTTTTTACAGAAGCAGCGATACAAAATATGTAGTGTTTTTTTTTTTTGTTTGTTTTTATTAATTTTTAGTTTTTTCCTTTATATAACTCATTTTATATAGGAAAAGGGAATTTTGGAGCTTCCTTCATTCATTTATTTCGCACACTTTATTAAAAATGTTTTGCACTTTTTTTTTTTTTTTTTTTTTAGAATTTTTATTTGTCCCATAAGGACACCTGAACCAGCAATCAGAACATCGCTGGTTCAGTACTACGGGCTAAAATACACATGTATTGCAGTCTATAGTGGAAGTCAGCTTATGCTATTCAGGCATTTGTTTGTCTAAAGTAGCAAAAATCCAGTGATAGAACCCCTTTAATATTATGACCTTAGTGGTGAAGATGAGGGGAGAAAGTCTAAGCTCCCACTTTCAATAAATAGAAAGCTGATCTGGGTCCTCTAGGTTCCAGCAGCTTTAACAGTCTCTGATCCCTGGTGGGTCAGAGGGGAGCCGCATCATGGCGGAGGGACTGAGCGTAGTGTACACAACGATTGGGAAGGCAGGGATGATAATAAAGCATCCCTGCCTTCTTTATAGGAGCTCCTCACTTCTGCAGCTACACAATTTTGTGCTAGCTGATTAAAACTGCTGAGACAGAGTTACATCCTTGCAGAACAAGAGAGCCACTACCCAGACGTACATACCCAATGGGTGGAGTGGAGTAAGGATCTGGAAGGTGAAGTAGGGATCCAATGGTAGAAAATATTGAAAAACTTATCCCTATATCCATATTTTGATCTCAGTGTGTCTCACAATTATTTTTAGTATATGGAACACATTATACTCCTAGAAGACTGAAAATGATTGGCTATAAGAGCTCAGAGAAATGCCCCAAATGTGGATGTGGTAAAGGACTATAAGACGCACTGGACTATAAGACGCACCTAGGTTTTAGAGGAGGAAAATAGGGGGAAAAAATTTTGAAGCAAAAACTGGTAAAATATTTAATATATGGGAGTTGTAGTTTTGCAACAGCTGCAAGGCCACATTGACAGGTGACCCTGCAGCTGTACGGGGATGCATAGAGTGTTTTTTTTTGCGGGGCCAGAAGTACTTTTTAGTTATACCATTTTGGGGAATATCTATTGCTTAGATCACCTTTTATTGAAAAAAAAAAACCCGGTGGTTTATGATATATGATTCTCTACTATATATATATATATATATATATATATATATATATATATATATATATATATATATATATATATTCTAGGGACAGGAGGTGATTTAGAACTTTTATTTATTTAAAGCTTTTTTTTTTTTTTACTATTTTATTCCTCCCCCCGGGGCTTGAACCTGCGGTCACTTGATCGCAAGTGTATTGCCGTCTATGGGACATTCTGTCTATTAGTATTACGGCTGGTCATAGAGACCAGCCGCAATACTAATACAGCAGTGACAGGCCTGGGAGCCTCATTAGGCTCCCGGCTGTCACCCGAACAGGTCGGCTCCTGCGATATCGCCGCGCAGGAGCCGGCCTGCAACTTTACAGGTACGGGGCCGGTGGGGACCGGCCCCGGGGGAGAAGGGGCCACCGATACGGACCCGGCATCCGCTGTACTAGAGAGGCGGATGCCGGGGAGGGATAGACGCCGGGGCCTGAGGCATCGCTGCCCTGCCCTGCATGAAGCCAGCGGCGGGGGGACGGAGGAGCGGAATAGCATCACTCCTCCCGCTGCTGGCTTCATTCAGGGCAGGGCAGCGATGTCTCAGGCCCCGGCACCTGTAATGGCGTCTATCACTTGCCGGCTTCCGCCTCTCTATTAGAGGCGCCACATTCGGCCTATAAGACGCACCCTTCTTTTCCCCCCAAATTTGGGGGGAAAAAAGTGCGTCTTATAGTCCGAAAAATACGGTAATTCATATGCTATGGAATTGCCCCAAATTAAGAAGATATCGGGGACAGATTGTAGAATTTGTGCGTAAGCTTTAGAAATGTCAAGCTCCAATGGGTCAAAAGTGTAGCTATGAAGGGACTGTTTTGGAAGCCATTTTGCTTTTGCAGAACCCCCTCAAGGAATTGATCAAGGAGTATAGCAAATATTTTAAACAATTGAATGTTCCATTAATTTGTTTTCCAGAAGTGAATGTGCAGCTCATATTGAAAAGTGAAAATTGCAAATTTTGCAAAGCTACATCATTTCAGTCCACCTCATGTCAGGAGACACACGTATGCCAAAAATGGTTTTGTAGGTTATTCCAGATACAACTGCTTTTGGAGTGTTCATCACTAACACAAGATGGATTGGGTACATATTTCTGAAAAATTAATGCATCATGTGGCGGTCAAAAATATTCACTATAAACCTGAATAAATTCCTTGAATGGTGCATTTTCCAAAATGGGGTCACGTGTCTTACTTTACTGTCATTTCAGTTGCTGTGCAAAAATGGCATGGTGTCTAAAAACCAAACAGTCTAAATCTATTCTCCAAAAATCAAATAACACTGCTTCCTTTCTTTTTTCTTTTTTTTATATGTAGATTCTGAGCCCCATAGGGCTCACAATGTAAAAATGTTTTTTATCCTATTTAAGTATGTCTTTGTAGAATGGGAGGAAAGCCACGCAAACATGGGGAGAACATACAAACTCCTTTCAGATGTTGCTCCTGGCGGGATTCGAACCGCCAGGAGCGCTGCAAGGCTGCTGTGCTAACTAGTGAGCCAGCGTGTTGCCCCCAACACTACTTCCTTTCTGTGCCATGCTGTGTACCCAAACAGCAATTTATACCCACATATGACATTAAGTGGGGCATCCTGGCTATGACAATGTCATATATGTCACTAGAGTCGCAAATGAGGCTAATTCATCACAAAAGTGTGGAAAGATGATAGAACTCTATAACCCAAAAACATCCCACACACAAAATAAAATATAATAAAGTTTATTAATACTTACTAAAAACCGAGTAACATATGACAAACCATACAAGGGGGAATGTAAATACATAAAAGTACTAGCGTACCATTACAACGGGTAGGTGAAAACTAATATACAAAAAATGGGCAGATAGTAAATAATATAAATAACCCGCAACCATGTACAAATTGTTAAATAGATATAAGAAGTATAAAGGTATATACCATATCCTACAGATACCTGCTACCTACTCCAAGAAATCATACATGGTATACATAGTAGTAAACATGTGACATAACTCCCATATAAAACACATATCGCGCTGTATGATGGACCCTGTATGATGGGTCCATCATACAGCGCGGTATGTGTTTTATATGGGAGTTATGTCACATGTTTACTACTATGTATACCATGTATGATCTCTGAAGATGTAAGCCATCGACTGACTGATATTTCTGCTATTTTGGACAATTTTCCCTGTTCCTATGTTTTCCTTCAAGATATTAATAAACCCCTACACTGATTTATAACAAGCTGACTTCTTCCTATCATGTTAAGGCCTACAACACGTGGTCACAAGTTTCACCGCAACTTCAGAGATATTTAACAGTGTCTAAAAAACAAACCGTCTAAATCTATGCTCCAAAACTCAAATAAAACTGCTTCCTTTCTGTGCCCTTCTGTGTAACCAAACAGCAATTTATACCCATATATGACATTAAGTGGGGCATCCTGGCTATCACAATGTCATATATGTGGGCATAAAATTCTGCTTGGGCACACAGCAGGGCTCACAAGGCTTATAGAGCGCAGAATTATATGTATGGTATTTGGACACCATCTCAGAGCCCCTGAGATGTCTGTAAAAACCTAGTGACCTAGTTTTGAAAACTGCACCTATCAAAAAAAATGTATCAAGGGGCAAAGTGAACATTAGTTTTTGAATCTGGTGTATCGTCTGCACATCTAACATATTCACTTTTCTCCATCTGCTGTACATTTAATTTACCCACATTTCTTGCAGTAGCTCCTTTGACTGGGGTATCACTTTTTTGTCCCACATGTAATGGAGGCCTCAGGCAGCCCAGGGGGAACGGTTTTGGCCCCAGGTAGCCCAGGGAAATAGATTCGACCCCGGGTTGCAATAAAAATCCATTGATAATCCCAAAATGCACCATGGGGAACACTATCAGAAAGACACTTAGATGCCATGGACATGATGTACGTAGGCATTTAAGATGTCAGACACCCATGATCGTGGGTGTTACTGCTAGGTGTCAGCTGTATCAAAACAGACACCCAATTGGCTCATGAGCGCGTAACAACCCCATGATATAATAGTAGGCCATTGTGTAGGAAAGGTTTAAAGGCTATTGTCCAGGAATTACTGTACGTGGGCAGGAGACCAGGGAAGATAAAACAAAGAAGAAATGTCACACTCTTTTCCGGCGCCCTGCCATACTCTGCCACAGTCTGCTCTAGTTACGTCGCCGTTTTCCTTCCTGTGACCATGGTAGTTACTGACTTGCCTCAAGGGTCATATCCAGTGAGGACTTTCGCCAGTACAAGTCCTGGCATGCACTGGATAGGACAGTAGCACCAGGGACAGGTATGACTTTTTTGTTTGTTTCACCTTCCCTGGCCTCCTACCCAAGTGCTGTAATTCCAGACCACTCACCTTTAAATATATATATAATTTTCAGGGATGTAACCTATCAGGCTAATTGAAAACCCAAATAGAAACGTAACAGTGTACTGGACAGCCTTATGTTTCACAACTATACCACTCAGGTAGTAAGTGTCCAGGAGAGAGAGTCCCAGTATGAATACAGTATTATACAGTTATTCCCAGTCTACCTATGTTTATTGCTATTCATCTGTCTGGTCATCAGGGATCTGTAAGTAAATAGGGACCAGCAGGTAATGGGACTTATTTATTTATCGATCCCCACACCTGCTCACGGCCTCCTCTGCTACCCCTTCTGTCCTCCAGGGGGTCCTGTGCATCTGAAATCACATTGCTAGGGCCCCAGCTGTTCAGTGTTCTTCATCTTTCACCTGTTTCTTCATCGTCACCGATGAAAAGCCACCTCCACCCTAATCTCTAAATCCCACCGGACCTCCTGCACGCTTGATTCGATCCAGTCACATCTCATCCCAAACCTCACTGAAGTCTTTACTCCTATCCTCCTATCCTTTCATCCAATGTAGTCTTCGACAGATTATAGTCAGGCTTAAGAACCCATCACTCCACAGAAACTGCACTAACCAAAGTCACCAACGACCTTCTAACTGCCAAAGTCAAGCATTGCTACTGTGTCCTCCTCCTCCTTTGAGACATTTGACCACTCTCTCATTAGAAACTCTCTCACCCCTTGGCATCACAGACTTGGCCCTTTCCTGGATGTCCTCATACATCACCAACCGCACATTCAACTGTAGGTGACCCTTAAAGCTCCATCCTAGAACTCCTCCTTTTCTCCATCTACACCCTCGGCCAACTCATAGAATCTCATGGTTTTCAATACCATTGTTACATGGACGACATTCAAATATATATCTCTATATCAGATACTACCTCTCTATTGTTCGGAGTTCCAGAGTGTCTATCAGGCGTAGCCTCCTTTCTTTCCTCTCGCTTTCTCAAACTCAACATGGAGAAAATGTAGTTCATCATCTTTTCCCCACCTCACATGAACCCCCCTACCTGACCAATCTATCAAAGTTAATGGAACCACACTTGCCACAGTCCCACGGGTCCACTGCCTTTGGAGAACCTTGGACTCTGACCTATGCTTCAAGCAGCACATCCAAACCCTCAACACCTACTGCTATCTCCAAGTAAAGAACATCCATCCAATCCACTCCTTCCTCAACCCAGAAACTGCAGAGATGCTAGTCCATGCCCTCATTATCTCCCGCTTAGATTACTGTAACACGCTTCTCCATAGCCTCCCAGCAAATACTCTCGCCCCTCTCCAGTCCACCTTAAACTGTGCTGTTCGGTTAATACACCTCTTCCCTGTTCTTTATCGGCCACTCCCCTTTGTCAGTCCCTTCACTGGTTACCTGTTACCCAGCGAATAGAGTTCAAAATACTAATGCTGACATACAAAGCTACCACAACCTGTCCCCTCCATATATCTCTGACCTAATCTCCCGCTAACTTCCCACACGTAAGCTCCGTGTGTATGTACAGCAGAGGCTGCTGTGCTGATGACTCATCTCTGCTGTACATACGCAAAGAGCAGACAGTGCACAGAGACACTTCCAGTGGATGGTGCAAGCTAATTAGCATATGAATAAAAACGGACTTATTCAAAATCTACTAAGGCGATTTACATACAAAAGGTCCATGTGAAATAGCCTTTCTAAAGGCTATTGAATCATGTGCTTATCTAAAAATGACTTTTCCCAATGATAGAGCCCTTTAAATGCAGTAGTGCTTCTAATATTAATTTGGGTGATTTGAAAGATACTTACAAAGAATTCAAAAGCAATGTTGTTATCAGGATATAAATATTCAAAGCTGATAGTCCCTTCTTGTTTCAAGTTCACTGAGTATATTAAAGTCGCTGTACATTCATCATTATTTGATGCCACATACTCTCCACGGGGCTCCCACTGTGACCTAAAAGAAGATAAATTAGTTGTATCTAATAACTATGAACTTGTTCACATTAAGAAACTGTAAGATATAAATATACACCCATGACTGTATTCAGATTGCATTTTTTTTTACTACGTAATTATACAGCTCATGACATACATAGTAAACACAACTTTTCGGAATTACTACTGTAAGTGTAATTTTTGTCTCCGTATATATGTATAAATGCCACTGAATACAAAAAAAAAGAAAAAAATGGAGATGGAACAGTGCAGTAAACCATATGCAACATTGATGGTGGGTGCTGCTTCTTCTAGCACAGTGCTCCTAAGGGTACGTTCACATTGCAGAAACCTTTTCTGCCGTGTTAACTCTCTGCATAGCTAGCCGCGACGGGATGCCGATGTAAGTGCACTGGCATCCCTTTGCAGCATCCCTGATTAGGCCCAAATGAATGGGCCTAATCGGAAGTGAGTCTCACACCGCTGTAAAAATGGGCATGTCCCTTCTTTTTCTTGCTAGCGGAAAAAAAAAAAAAAAAAAAATCGCTAGTGGGAGAAAAAAGCAAGCGGCTCCCATTCAAACGAATGGGAGCCTTTCTTGAAGGAGGATTTTGAGGCGGATTCCACATCAAAATCCACCTGCAAAAAACTCTGTGTGAATAGACCCTTAGTCTACAGTCTGCGTACCCTGGGTAGAATGCCCCACTATCAGGGGACTGTGCCATGCTGATTGCCACTGACACACACATGTTCCCCCTTCCCATCAAGGATCAACACCATCCTTACTTTACATTCACAATGAGCATCTCCATCACTACTGATAGACACACTCATTACATTTACAAGCACTCCAGAGAGCAAGTGTATGCCACATTCAGGACTCACCACTCTACTTTCCACTCCTTATCTGCTCTTGGACCTGCTGTGACATTAGCAGTCGGCCCCTACAGCAGAGAGGAAGCTGGAAGCAGTACTGAATGCAGCTTACAACTTAAAGGCCATTGAACACGAGCCCATAATAGGGGTCTTTATATTACATGTAGGGGTACTGTGGGAACCATTATATTTCATGTAGAGACTTGTGAGGGTAATTATAATACTCGGGGAGGTGGGGCCATTATATCCTACATTTAGGGAAAGTGAAAGGGCCATTACTGATGATACAGACACTAAAAAAAGTCATTTTTATAAATAATTCCTACTTTGCTGGTTTTTGGTTGGGGCATTTTCTCACTGAAGGTTACTTCCCTTGAAAAAGGTTGTGAAACACTGTTCAAGCAGTCCCGGGGTTATTTTAAGTTGTTTGACAGTATCCTGCCTTGTCTGTTAAGCTGGCATTATATACATTCTCCCCAGTGGGTACAGATGCCAATGTATCTATTCTCCCTGCCAGTTTATGGGTTTTCTAGACCACTATAGCGCTCTGCCTCCACTTGCCAGGGTTCCCTCTGGGTGCTGTAGGGCATTCATGTTTCCTTCAAGGGCTAGCTCACATGCCCAAACCAATCCAAAGCAAATCCCTGAGGCCCAGATGTGTACCCTAAAGCTCCTGAGCCCCACTGCAAAATATAATCGGACCCCTATGAACTCAAATTTTGTCATAGAAATAGCTGGCCAGGTCTGCTGCACAGAGGTCTGTGAATGGCGCATGCACCTTGAAAGTAAATAAGGAGTGGGAAGTTTCAGAGTCTTTTAGGGTAACTGGAGAGAAGAGATGAGAGTAGGGTTGAGCCGATCTTGAGATTTCAAGATCGATTTTAAAATCCGATTTCCGATCATTTTCCAGCCGATCTCGATCCTGATCATGAAATTTGCTCGATCGCCGATCGGAATCTGGTCTTTTCTGAACCCGATCCTCCACCCTAGTCAATGCTTCTCTATGGGAAAAGTCACTTTTAGGGTTGAGTCGATCTTGAGATAACCTCCGATCTCGATCCCGCTGGAAAAGATCGGGTCAGAATTTCGATCGCGATCGTGAAATTTACTCGATCGCCGATTGAAATCCGATCTTTTCTGATCCCGATCGCTCAACCCTAGATGAGAGACTTTAAATAGCTTGTTTTGTGAGGTGAAGAGCAGAGCTATAGGTTTTGAACATACACATCAAGTGAAGTGAAGGAACTCTGCAGATGTATGTGATTTTTTTTTTTTTCCCCACAGACATTCAGTACACTTAGAGCACCGCTGAAGACAAGTGCCTGAGGTTGCCAATTCCGGTGTTGAAACTTTTGAGAGGAGGGGTTTCATTATAGTGACTGGTGGCCAGATTGGGACAGAGGAGTGAAGAAATCGGGGACAGTGTGGACTGTAGAGTGTCTGAGAGGTGCTGGGTGTTAATAGCACATAGAGACAGAAGGTTATGATCAGAAAGGGACAGAGAAGAGTTAGTGAATTTAGAAAATGCAAGGAATCAGAGGAAGACTAGATCAATCATGTTGTCATCGTTGTGTGTGTAATTTACATGCCACAGGACCAAGAGTCAGCTTGTAATAAACTCAGTTTTAGGTCTGTGTTTACATACAGAGGTAACAGACTTCCCGTCTCAGCCCTTATTATCAAAAATCAATTAGCCAACTGATAACTGGAAGAAATATAAGCTGGTTCCGAGCACTCAGCTACCCCTCCCCTCCTGAGAGCAGGGAGTTACGACACTTGTCCTAGGCGGAGAGATAAGATCATCCCCAGGTCCGTAGTTACGGAAGCGCAGTGTAAACAATAAAGTGAATAATCTCAGATAGCGGCCAAACAAAGCAGTTTTGCTGAAGGAAAAGTATTTAGGAAAAGTCTTGAATCCACATATGCTAGCAGTATAGATAGGATCTTTGAGATGGGATAACCCCTTTAATCAATGGCATTTGATTAGAAAACAATTGGTTGCTACTTGCCCTTTTAATTTCTCCAGAAGAAATGGTTTTCTTTTGTTTGTTATTTTTTTTATACATTGCTTTTCTATTTTGATTAGTTTTTATGAAAAAATTACAGTGTAATTAGTCATATGTTGTGGTTCATCTCAAGTTGTATTTAGCTAATTTTAAGACTTTCTAAGATCCAGATGTTTAATATGTCATGAATGATATGTTAAACCATAGAATTCAAAGGGGGTGTACCTTGTTTTTTTGCATAACTGTATTAAAAAGTATATAAAAAGTATACAATTAAAAAAGTGATATTCTGGGGGACAATTTTGCATATTTAATACAAGTTTAAGGTTGTTAAATAATCCACAAATGATCTTACTTACATGTTACAGTTCCCATTCTCTGTTCCAAATATGTTGTCTGAGAAGGTCCTGAAACCATGTGGAAGTTCTGTCCACTCGTCAAAATGAATACCTGTCCCCAAAGAGTATGTTCCTTTTACACATGGGGTACATTCTTGCAATGTCATGTCCAGGTACTGCCCTGCAGTACAGGAGAAGGCTAGAGAAGAAAACAGCCATTAAATCACTACCACTTCAAAACATTCTTTTAAGTATTATGTTTAATGCAAAGGGAATCTGAATGTGAGTTGTATTCTGAAACAGCATCACCCTATTTTCCATGTTGCTCCATGTAACTGCAGCATGTGACAATATGATCTATGGAATCCATATTGGAGAAATATACTTAAAAAATAGCAAAGATGTGTCAATATTGAAAAATTAAAAATAAAATTTTATTGATAATTCTCTAAAAAAAAACCTTATAAATAGTGCATAATATAGAAATCAGCTAATACCCTCTTAATACCACCCCCTACTAATATTCATAAAGGGACCCATTCGGTTACATATTAAGTGTAAGTGGATTTATAGAGTTCTAGCTGATTCTTTAAAACAAAACATGTGTGCCACTTTGAATATATAGCAAATAAAGTGGCTACACACTAAATTGCCAATACAGTCCTCTGCAAATCACTCCAGTAAGTATGTTATGTCTGATGAGTCCAAATTTGAGATCTTTGCGCAACGCAGAAAAGGTGAACGGATGGACGCTACATGCCTGGTTCCCACCGTGAAGAATGGAGGAGGAGGTGTGGGGGTGCTTTGCTGGTGACACTGTTGGGGATTTATTCAAAATTGAAGGCATACTGAACCAGCACGGCTACCACAGAATCCTGCAGTGGCATGCTATTCCATCCGGTTTGTGTTTAGTTGGACCATCATTTATTTTTCAACAGGACCATGGCCTCAAACACACCTCCAGGCTGTGTAAGGGCTATTTGACCAAGAAGGAGAGTGATGGGGTGCTAAGCCAGATGACCTGGCCTCCACAGTCACCAGACCTGAACCCAATCGAGATGGTTTGGGGTGAGCTGGACCGCAGAGTGAAGGCAAAGGCGCCAACAAGTGCTAAGCATCTCAGGGAACTCCTTCAAGACTGTTGGAAGACTATTTCAGGTGACTACCTCTTGAAGCTCATCAAGAAAATGCCAAGAGTGTGCAAAGCAGTAATCAAAGCAAAAGGTGGCTACTTTGAAGAACCTAGAATTTAAGATATATTTTCAGTTGTTTCACACTTTTTTTTTTAAGTATATAATTCCACATGTGTTAATTAATACTTTTGATGCATTCAGTGTGAATCTACAATTTTCATAGTCATGAAAATACAGAAATCTCTTTGAATGAGAAGGTGTGTCCAAACTTTTGGTCTGTACTGTATGTGGGTGTAAACTGCTGCTTGGGCCCACAACAGGGCTCAGAAGGGAAGGAGCACTGCCTTTTTTTGCTTTTGGAGTATAGGTTTACAGGGACTTTCTGGACGCCATGTTGTTTACAGGATTGAGAAGAAGAGTCGGAGGAGCGATTCCAGGGAGAGTTCTGAAGTGGGCCACAGGAAAATTTCAGTGACATCGCTACAATGAATCGCTCCTCCGACTCTTCTTCTCAGTCCTGTAAATAGAGAAGTGCGTGATTTCGAGAGACGTCGCCAGATCATGCTGCTGAAGTTGCTCTGAAACTGTTCACTGCTAATTGGACAGTGTCAGAATGATGTTGCTGTTCCCTTCACTGTCAGAAACCCCTTTCTGACAATGAAGGGCTTAATTAACATACAAGGCACCAAAAATAACAGGGTTCAGAACTCCGCAACAAGGGAAGCTAGAGACAAAATTCAAAGTGCCCCAGAGTCTGTGCAGCAGCACATAACATGATGCAGAAAACTGCACAGCCTTGGGATAGTGAAAGTTCCTCTTTAATGTTATATGTGGGTATAAAATGCTGCTTGGGAACAGCTGGGCACAAAAGCTTTTTAGCTTTTAGCTTTTGGAGCACAGATTGGTTTTTGGACGTCATGCCACTTTTGCAGAGTCCCTGAATTGCCAGTAAAGTGAAATCCACAGACATGTCACCCCATTTTGAAAACTACACCAGTGAAGGGATTTATCAAGTGGTGTAGTGAGCATTGTTGGCCCTTGAGTGTTGAATTTATTTAATTTTCAAAAATTAATGCAAAGCTGATAATGAAAGTGAAAATGAAATTTTTCCATAGATACGCCATATGTTGTGCCCTGCTTATGTCAGCAGAGACACACACTCCAAAAACTGTTAATAGAATATCCCAGGCACAACAGCTTTTGGAGAATTCGTCTCTCATGCAGGTTGGGCACAATATATTATGCACTGAAATTATATATTTCTGGAAAAATTGGCATTTTCAGCTTTCACAATCAGCTGCATATTATTTTTTGTTAATAAATTATAGCAACACTTGGGGGTTAAAAATGCTTCCTGTACCCCTGGATAAAATCCTTCAGAGGTGTATTTTCTAAAATGTCACGTCGGGGGATTCCACTTTACTGGCGTTTCAGCTCTGCAAAAGTGTAGTGGCACCCAAAAACCAAATAGCACTCCTTCCCTTCTATGCCTGATTGTGCCCAATCAGCAGTTTATACTCACATATGACATTAAGTACGTTATCCTGGATACAAAAGTGTCATACATGTGGGTATAAACTGCAGTTTGGGAACAATGGAAGGAGAGCTATGCGGCTTTTGGAGTGCAGATTTAGATGTTCGGTATCAGGATGCCAAGTCATATTTACAGAACATCTAAGGTACTAGAAAAGTGGATTCCCCAAAGGAGTTACCCCATTTTGAAAAATGCCCCATTAAAAAATTTATGAGGGTATGTAGTGGGCATTAGTATACCAGATGTGAATGCACAGCAGATGGTGAAAAGCGAATATGGAAGCTTTGTGGAGTGCATTGGGAACACCAAATTCCGTACTATTTCCCCAGTAGTTCCTATTGTTGGGAGGGTGACACTCTGGGGGCTACTTCTGGTTTATTTTCCCTCCTTAGCTCTAAATCTGGGGTGTAACCCAATATACGCTCACCCAGCTTATACATTCCCTTCCTGCTACAGCCAGTTGTGTTCTAATGATTTGTTTTGCCTTCATATTGTACAAGCTATATTTTCTTTATTTTTCTGCTGATGTAGCCATTTGAGGCCTGTTTTTTTGTGGCATGAGATGCATTTTGTAATGACACCATTACAAAATAAATCAATTATTTTTACATCACCATGTTCTGAGAGGCGTAACATTTTTATTTTTTCGTTTTACAGAGTTGGTTGAGGGTTTAATTTTTTTGCAGGAAACAAAAGTAAGTATAGAGAGAGTTGCTACCACTGTTTGAAGTTGTCTGTAGTGAGCAGGAAGGAGATTCCCCTCCTCCACCAGTCAAACAGAAACTGTATTCAACATCTCACAGAGCTGGATACACAAAACTCTTGACAACTGGCTGAGATTAGGTTCACACTAGAATCGCCTCTCCGTTGCTTGAGTCCATCGGGAAAATACCTGGAGCCAGTGTTCCCTGACGAACCCGAAAGCATAATGGGGTCAGTCAGATGTCTGTCGTTATAAAACTGAAACTAGACGAGCAAATAGTCCTCCATGTAGGACTTTTTTCTCCTTTGAATTTTAGAGGACACTGAAGTAGAGTCAACAGATGTGAACATAGTCTGAGGGTGACGAACTAAGAAAGTACAGAGGGGAGCAGAGTAATGGACAGCAAAAGATAACTAGAGGGTTAGGCATATATGAATAAGTTCTCCAGCATGATGCTTTTGATTGATTTGTAAAAAAAAAAATATTTTATAATGCAGACTTTAAACAAACTTATTGCTGCAATAAACTTACAACATTTTGTTCCTTTGACTGGATCTGGTAGACCTGTGCAGAGTCCAGGGGTATGAGGGACAGCCACACGCCATCTTGTTCCATCACTGTCACATTCTGTATATTCATAATGGTATTCTGACTGCAAAATGGTGAAGAAAAACATAATGCAATGTCAATAAATACTGTAAGGGGTCCAGCTCACACGGTGGTGTATGGCAATGACATGGGTCAGACAGGCAGTAGGTTCAAAATCCGCAGTGTTTTATTTTAGTGTCTTCAGCATAAAACACAGTGCCAGCAAAACAAAAGAAACAAAACCTAAGCCTGTCTGCAGCGGCGTAACTAGGAATAGCGGGGCTCCGTGGTGAACTTTTAACATGCCCCCCCCTGCCCACAGTATTATGTCCCCATACTGGCCCCAGTACACAGTATTATGTCCCCATATGGCCCCAGTACACAGTACTATGTCCCCATACTGGCCCCAGTACACAGTATTATGTCCCATTGTGGACACACATGAACAATTATTATACTCTGGGGTCTGAAAGACCCCAGAGTATAATAATCGAAGACCCAGAGGAATACAAACATAACAATCTACTGTTACTTTACCTATCTCCCGACTCCCCTGCATTCTCCATCGCTGTCGGTCATCTTCCGGGACGTCATGTGACCAGGGCCGAAGCCTGCCTGGAGAGGTAAGTAACACAGTTTTTTATGTTATCTTACCTCTCCCAGGCCTCCGATCGTTATACTCGGGGGTCCAAAAAGACCCCCGGGTATAATAGTGCTTGTGGGGCCCGCGTCGTCACTTACCGATCCTGGTATATAGGGCCCGTTACCGGCTGGAGTAACGGCCTATTTTTTTTTAAAAAAATGCAGCGGTAGCGGCTGTCGCTGGGCCCCTAATGTCCCGAGCCCTGTGGCAGCTGCTACCACGGTAGTTACGCCACTGCCTGTCTGGCTGTAACTGAACATAAAGATACCTCTCTATGCTAGAGCAGGTCAAACATATTGTCAAAAGCAGTGGCCAAACGGTACATACCGTCCCAGGAGTGCTTTGTCTCACTCTGGCTGCAAACACTATCAGCCCCCTTTTACCAGGCTTCCTTCCCCAGTAATGGCCATGAGGAAGCCTCACCCGTGTGCACCTGGGACTAAGGGGAAAAAAAAACTGTAGTGGACCACAGGTGTGGACTGGAAGGCTCCCACTACCAACCTGCCCTCCAGTCCAGAAAAACTTAAAGAGGACCTTTCACCATATCCGGGCACAGGCAGTGTTATATTGAATTCGGGGCGTTCCTCCCCGCTCCACAGCACAGCGTGATAGGCGCCGCGAGGCAGAAGGACGTCTCTGGCTAATGGTCAGAAACGCCCTTCTGACCATAGAAGAGCTACGGCACCGGACCGTAAGCTCTTCACACCGCACTGTCAGCTTTCCGGCAGTATATAACACTGCCTGTGCCCGGATATGGTGAAAGGTCCTCTTTAAATATAAGCGCTTTCTATATATTTCACATTCCTTTTGTAGCCATTCTTGGCTTTGGCTCAGAAAGCTGCAGCAAAAAATTCAACAAAAAAAGCTACATTTCTGCAATGTGGGGCCTCTGTCTTAACTTTGTAGCTTAAAAGGTGTTGTCCAGGATAAAATGATAATTTAATACTAAACAAACACCCTCCCACCCACCTGACTTCTTGCTAACTTACTTTATCAAAAATATATATTTGCCCTGATCGCCGGCACATTTTCTGATTTCCCCACAACGTTCCCGTTCCGGAAATGGAGAGTCAACAATATTTCCTACCCTCCACCTCATCATACTTACCTGTCTTCATGTCCTGATCTCCTGGGCCCAAATCATCACTTCTTTCACTTCTGTCGATGCGTGTGCAATAGAGCTATGGCTCCTTCTCCTTTTCATGTCTGACATGGCATGGGCTTCTTAGTCACATCTATGAGGACATATCATTCATGGTAACCTCAAACCTACCTATGTTATTGCATGACATGCTCTTTTCAGAGTAGAACCAGCAAAGATCATGTGGACGCTTGAAGTGAATGAAAACGCTGCACTAATCCCTTCCATCTACATTATAGGAATCGAGACATCTGAAGGCAGTGCCTTTTTCTGTAAGGAAATTGAGGCGTCTGATGCCAAAGTGCGGTCACCGAAGCTAGAAATCACTCAAAATATTGCTAAAGGTATTTGGGGGCACTTATCAAGCATATATCTTGCTCCATGTCAGATACTGCTGATTATGCGTCCTCAGCATTTCCAGCTCATTGCCTCTTCCAGCTTCATTACCTCTTCTACTGTTTAGCTGTAGTGGATAGGCTGGTGATCATTCTCTGGTCTGGTCATTTTTGAAGTCCTCACAAAAAAGCTCCATTAGTCAAAGAGCAATTGTCTTCTAAACCCTGATCAGGGCTGGAACATAGCCTCTATTATTTCCGAATGTGAATTCAGACATAACAGTGTTCATCACAAGAGAAGCAGGCCTTAGTTCTATATCACACAGGTGAATGAAATAGTTCTATATCACACAGGCTAAGCCCACTCACCAACTGAAACCAGTACACGGTACAAAGACATTTTTTCAACTGAAACCAGGAAATAGAGACGAGAGAAAATGAAACCAAGAGAAAGGAAGCCACACTTAAATCAGATCCATTTTCTTAGTGCATACATGATTCATATGGAATGATATCCCATGGCATAACACCCCTTTTCCTGGCCCTAACACAAAATAAAGCTCCATTTAATGCCTGAAAGTGTCCTACACATGGTATAATGTGCCATAGTGGCCCCTCTTCACAGTATAATCTGCCATAGTGCATACCTCCCAACCGTTCTGATTTCCGCGGGACAGTCACGATTTGGGTGACATGTCCCGCGGTCCCGGTTGGAGGGAGGTATGTCCCGATTTCAACTCAGATCTGCGTCCAGAGGACGCAGATCTGAGTTGAACACATATGCGGCTGAAGGAAGGAGCTGACACAGGTCAGCTCCTCGCTTCGCCGCTGCCCGCGTCTCTCCCTGACACATGCGGCTGAAGCTGCTCGCGTGCTCGCTTCGCCGCTGCGTGTCTCTCTCGCTGACACATGCGGCTGAAGCGAGGAGCTGACCTGTGTCAGCATCTCGCTTCGCTGCTGCCGCCGGCTCCTGGCTTGTAGACGCGATGTGACAAGCCAGGAGCCGGCGGCAGCGGCGAAGCGAGGAGCTGACACAGGTCAGCTCCTCGCTTCAGCCGCATGTGTCAGCGAGAGAGACACGCAGCGGCGAAGCGAGCACGCGAGCAGCTTCAGCCGCATGTGTCAGCGAGAGAGGCGGGCAGAGAGCGGCGAGGGAGCGGAGGAGAAGGTAAGTTTAATGTGGAGGTGGAACGTGAATCTGGGGGCAGTGGAAGGAGAGGACGGTATGACAGTGGGGGCAGAGATGGAGAGGACGGCATGGCACTGGGGGCAGAGATGGGAGAGGACATGAATCTGGGGGCAGAGATGTGGGGACATGAATCTGGGGGCAGAGATGGAGGGACAGGAATCTGTGGGCAGAGATGGAGGGACATGAATCTGGGGGCAGAGATGGGGGACATGAATCTGGGGGCAGAGATGGAGGGACATGAATCTGGGGGCAGAGATGGAGGGACAGGAATCTGTGATCAGAGATGGAGGGACATGAATCTGGGGGCAGAGATGGGGGACATGAATCTGGGGGCAGAGATGGAGGGACATGAATCTGGGGGCAGAGATGGAGGGACATGAATCTGGGGGCAGAGATGGAGGGACATGAATCTGGGGGCAGAGATGTGGGGACATGAATCTGGGGGCAGAGATGTGGGGACATGAATCTGGGGGCAGAGATGTGGGGACATGAATCTGGGGGCAGAGATGGAGGAACATGAATCTGGGGCAGATGAAGGGTGTATATGAAACTGGGGGAGAGATAGAGGGGGGACATATAATTTACGGGTGACTGTAGGAGGATTATACTGTGTGCGGGCACATGAAAAATTAACGAGTGGGTGGAGTCAGCACAAAAGTGGGCGGGGCTAAATTTGCCGCAGTGCGCGTAGCGCGCCGCACATTTTGTCCCTCTCTCGGTTCTTCAAAAGTTGGGAGGTATGATAGTGGACCCTGCACACAGTATAATGTCATATAGTGAACCCTCCATGCACTATAATGTCCCACAATGGCCCCTACACACAGTATAATGTCCTTACCCAAAATATCTGGGTACACTGCTATGGTTGCTACAGCAGTACTTACTCCACTACCTATAGCACATAGTTAAGCAGCTCTCTCACAGAGTTTACGCTCGTATCACATTGAAAGCAATAGGTAAAAAAAGCCTTCCATTGACTTCAATGACATTTTACAGGTGTATTTTTACAGGCGTATTTTTACACGTGTATTTTCCAAAAATACATGCGCGTTTACTCCGCGTGAAGGCTCCCTTAAAGAGGGAAAGTGTTACCAACAAATGACCCCTTTATTTAAATCATGCTTTTATATTAAATCTAAATATATTTTATAGGAATTATTGGTGAGATTTTTTATTTTCCATGTTATTATACATATTTTTAAAAAATCCTAAAATCTTGCAATTCCAATTCTTGCCACTAAGTGCTCGTTCACATCTGCGCCTGGGACTCTGTTCTGCAGGTTTCCGTTTCCTGCACAAAACAGGGCAGGAGACGGAAACCTGCAGGTATCTTTCAAACCCAATCATTTGAATGGGTTTGAAAAGTGTCTGGCCGTGAGCGCCAGTGAGCGTTTTATGCTCTCCGCGGCGAAACCGTTTTTTTTTAAACCAGACACAGAGTCGGACATGCAGTACTCTGTGTCCGGTTTAAAAAAAAAAAACGGTTAAGCTGCAGAGAACATAAAAGGCTCAACGGCGCTCATGGCCAGACTTAGCATTACAGGTTTCCGTCTTCTGCATACAGAAACCTGATAATGGAGACCCGAACGCTGGTGTGAACCCAGCGTCAGCCTAAAGTAGTTTGCGACTTCTAGTCTCCGGTAGATGAACCAAGAGCCTTAGTTAAAATGGTCTGGTCCAGATCCTTTGGAATTTTATAGGAGAGGTTTTTAATCATGCTCATGTCTGCAGAGGTCATTGCACAGAAAGGGGGGAGACATTCATATGCTGTGAAACCTATTACATCTGATGGATTCTGTGTCTTATCTACATATATATGATAGATGTGAATATCAGTGTGCTGATAAGAGGAGTGGCTGCTGCAAAAAAAAATCTACTACAGAAGGCAGGAAGTCTCAGCATATTGTTTGACGTTCTGGCCAAAGTCAGGAATGCAGAATACAACATGGACATTTTATTTAAAAAAAAAAAAACCTTACTAAAATTGTGAATAAGTTTAACATAAAACTTGTGTCACGGAGCAAAGGTATACGTCTTCCTCCGGATGGTCTTTTGAATCAACACGGACGCAAGAGGTCGGGAGACAACAGCAATTTATTGTAATCCACAAAGTTAGTAGCCGGCAGCGGTCACATCAACCGTAATAACAATAAGTCCACAGAAGTCACAATCCAATGATAACTTTGGTTCCTTGGTCCTGTAACTATATCCTGGCTCTCTACAGAGCTGTGCACAGGCCGGCTAACACATACTAACTGCTGCTACAACTATATACTAAAACTGTTACACCTATATCTGTGGGTGGGAAGGGCTGAGTCACAGATCCTTCCCCCCTCACCTATACCAAGGAGAGCAGACTCCCTGTCTACTATGGACAATGCACCATCCAACATCTTCTTGGAGACACTGATCAGATTATCTCCACCCATTGTCCTCACTGGTCCTCACTAGTTAGAGGTATTTGCATACAATGTGCTAACACACTAGACCCGAATCAGCCAACTACACACTGATGTTTACAACAGGTTAGAGAATACATTCCACATGAAATATATATTACACATTGCCTATTGCCGGACTCTAACCATCCCGTGACAACTTGATTTAGAAAAACAAAAAAAACTAAAACATTAGGCTGTTTTCTGCTAACAAATTCCCTTTATATGCACTGCAGTCATTCATTGGTCCTAGTGTCATTTTGCTGCCCCTACGTAGGCCAGTATATTAAGCTGACAAATACACAGTAAATGTCCATTTATAGTGTCCCATTTATACATTGTTTTTGCCATTGCTGGGAATAAAACACATTTCCTACAAAAATGGGAGATCATTGTATCTATAATAGTGTGCATGTGTGTGTGTGTTGTGAGAAAGGCAAACATCTTAGTACGGTTTAGTATGACTGTAGTTGTGCTTGAGGCATCAGGTTTCTGTTTGGTTTGGCAGAATTTATGCTGTTAAAAAAATATATATATATATAGATAACATGCAAAAAGGAGCCGGATCCAGGATGTAATACCAGGCTCATGGCTCTTTCTTCCTTAATGGTTCATAAATCATTGTTTGTTATTTAATTTGGGATATACATTATATATATATTTCTATAATATTTATTAGCTATCACAGCCTAGCCTCTTCTCTCCCAACAGGCATAGAGTAAACATTCTAATGACTCCTTACTAGAGATGAGCGAACAGTGTTCTATCGAACTCATGTTCGATCGGATATTAGGCTGTTCGGCATGTTCGAATCGAATCGAACACCGCGTGGTAAAGTGCGCCATTACTCGATTCCCCTCCCACCTTCCCTGGCGCCTTTTTTGCTCCAATAACAGCGCAGGGTAGGTGGGACAGGAACTACGACACCGGTGACGTTGAAAAAAGTAGGCAAAACCCATTGGCTGCCGAAAACATGTGACCTCTAATTTAAAAGAACAGCGCCGCCCAGCTTCGCGTCATTCTGAGCTTGCAATTCACCGGGGACGGAGGTTTCCGTCCAGTTAGCTAGGGGTTAGATTCTGGGTAGGCAGGGACAGGCTAGATAGGAAGGAGAAGACAACCAACAGCTCTTATAAGAGCTAAATTCCAGGGAGAAGCTTGTCAGTGTAACGTGGCACTAACGGGCTCAATCGCCGCAACCCAGCTTTCCCAGGATCCTGAATGGAATACACTGTCAGTGTATTCCCGTATACCCGATATATACCCCCGATACCCGTTCCAACGGTGTGCCCCCCCACCTTCACCCCAGAAATACCCTGCAAGTCCCCTAGCAATAGGATTGGGGCTATATACACCCACTATTTTTGCTACTGCCATATAGTGCCATTGTCTCACTGGGAATTCAAAGAATATATTGGGCTTACATATAACTTCAATTCCAGGGAGAAGCTTGTCAGTGTAACGTGGCACTGACGGGCTCAATCGCCGCAACCCAGCTTTCCCAGGATCCTGAATGGAACACACTGACAGTGTATTCCCGTATACCCCATATATACACCCCAAATCCCCGTTCCAACGGTGTGCCCCCCCACCTTCACCTCAGAAATACCCTGCAAGTCCCCTAGCAATAGAATTGGGGCTATATACACCAACAATTTTTGCTACTGGTATATAGTGCCATTGTCTGACTGGGAATTCAAAGAATATATTGGGGTGACGTGCACCCACAATTTTTGCTACTGCTATACAGTGCCATTGTCTCACTGGGAATTCAAAGAATATATGGGGGTTATGTGCACCCACAATTTTTAATACTGGTATACAGTGCCATTGTCTGACTGGGAATTCAAAGAATATATTGGGGTTATGTGCACCCACAATTTTTACTACTGGTATACAGTGCCATTGTCTCACTGGGAATTCAAAGAATATATTGGGGTTATGTGCACCCACAATTTTTACTACTGGTATATAGTGCCATTGTCTGACTGGGAATTCAAAGAATATATGGGGGTTACGTGCACCCACAATTTTTGCTACTTCTATACAGTTCCATTGTATCACTGGGAATTCAAAGAATATATGGGGGTTATGTGCACCCACAATTTTTAATACTGGTATACAGTGCCATTGTCTGACTGGGAATTCAAAGAATATATTGGGGTTATGTGCACCCACAATTTTTACTACTGGTATACAGTGCCATTGTCTCACTGGGAATTCAAAGAATATATTGGGGTTATGTGCACCCACAATTTTTACTACTGGTATATAGTGCCATTGTCTGACTGGGAATTCAAAGAATATATGGGGGTTACGTGCACCCACAATTTTTGCTACTGCTATACAGTTCCATTGTCTCACTGGGAATTCAAAGAATATATGGGGGTTATGTGCACCCACAATTTTTAATACTGGTATACAGTGCCATTGTCTGACTGGGAATTCAAAGAATATATTGGGGTTATGTGCACCCACAATTTTTACTACTGGTATACAGTGCCATTGTCTGACTGGGAATTCAAAGAATATATGGGGGTTATGTGCACCCACAATTTTTACTACTGGTATATAGTGCCATTGTCTGACTGGGAATTCAAAGAATATATGGGGGTTATGTGCACCCACAATTTTTACTACTGGTATACAGTGCCATTGTCTGACTGGGAATTCAAAGAATATATGGGGGTTATGTGCACCCACAATTTTTAATACTGGTATACAGTGCCATTGTCTGACTGGGAATTCAAAGAATATATGGGGGTTATGTGCACCCACAATTTTTACTACTGGTATATAGTGCCATTGTCTGACTGGGAATTCAAAGAATATATGGGGGTTATGTGCACCCACAATTTTTAATACTGGTATACAGTGCCATTGTCTGACTGGGAATTCAAAGAATATATTGGGGTTATGTGCACCCACAATTTTTACTACTGGTATACAGTGCCATTGTCTGACTGGGAATTCAAAGAATATATTGGGGTTATGTGCACCCACAATTTTTACTACTGGTATATAGTGCCATTGTCTGACTGGGAATTCAAAGAATATATGGGGGTTACGTGCACCCACAATTTTTGCTACTGCTATACAGTTCCATTGTCTCACTGGGAATTCAAAGAATATATGGGGGTTATGTGCACCCACAATTTTTAATACTGGTATACAGTGCCATTGTCTGACTGGGAATTCAAAGAATATATGGGGGTTATGTGCACCCACAATTTTTACTACTGGTATACAGTGCCATTGTCTGACTGGGAATTCAAAGAATATATGGGGGTTATGTGCACCCACAATTTTTAATACTGGTATACAGTGCCATTGTCTGACTGGGAATTCAAAGAATATATGGGGGTTATGTGCACCCACAATTTTTAATACTGGTATACAGTGCCATTGTCTGACTGGGAATTCAAAGAATATATTGGGGTTATGTGCACCCACAATTTTTAATACTGGTATACAGTGCCATTGTCTGACTGGGAATTCAAAGAATATATGGGGGTTATGTGCACCCACAATTTTTACTACTGGTATACAGTGCCATTGTCTGACTGGGAATTCAAAGAATATATGGGGGTTATGTGCACCCACAATTTTTAATACTGGTATACAGTGCCATTGTCTGACTGGGAATTCAAAGAATATATGGGGGTTATGTGCACCCACAATTTTTAATACTGGTATACAGTGCCATTGTCTGACTGGGAATTCAAAGAATATATGGGGGTTATGTGCACCCACAATTTTTAATACTGGTATACAGTGCCATTGTCTGACTGGGAATTCAAAGAATATATGGGGGTTATGTGCACCCACAATTTTTAATACTGGTATACAGTGCCATTGTCTGACTGGGAATTCAAAGAATATATGGGGGTTACGTGCACCCACAATTTTTGCTACTGCTATACAGTTCCATTGTCTCACTGGGAATTCAAAGAATATATGGGGGTTATGTGCACCCACAATTTTTAATACTGGTATACAGTGCCATTGTCTGACTGGGAATTCAAAGAATATATGGGGGTTATGTGCACCCACAATTTTTACTACTGGTATACAGTGCCATTGTCTGACTGGGAATTCAAAGAATATATGGGGGTTATGTGCACCCACAATTTTTAATACTGGTATACAGTGCCATTGTCTGACTGGGAATTCAAAGAATATATGGGGGTTATGTGCACCCACAATTTTTACTACTGGTATACAGTGCCATTGTCTGACTGGGAATTCAAAGAATATATGGGGGTTATGTGCACCCACAATTTTTAATACTGGTATACAGTGCCATTGTCTGACTGGGAATTCAAAGAATATATGGGGGTTATGTGCACCCACAATTTTTAATACTGGTATACAGTGCCATTGTCTGACTGGGAATTCAAAGAATATATTGGGGTTATGTGCACACACAATTTTTAATACTGGTATACAGTGCCATTGTCTGACTGGGAATTCAAAGAATATATGGGGGTTATGTGCACCCACAATTTTTAATACTGGTATACAGTGCCATTGTCTGACTGGGAATTCAAAGAATATATGGGGGTTATGTGCACCCACAATTTTTAATACTGGTATACAGTGCCATTGTCTGACTGGGAATTCAAAGAATATATGGGGGTTATGTGCACCCACAATTTTTAATACTGGTATACAGTGCCATTGTCTGACTGGGAATTCAAAGAATACATGGGGGTTATGTGCACCCACAATTTTTAATACTGGTATACAGTGCCATTGTCTGACTGGGAATTCAAAGAATACATGGGGGTTATGTGCACCCACAATTTTTAATACTGGTATACAGTGCCATTGTCTGACTGGGAATTCAAAGAATATATGGGGGTTATGTGCACCCACAATTTTTAATACTGGTATACAGTGCCATTGTCTGACTGGGAATTCAAAGAATATATGGGGGTTATGTGCACCCACAATTTTTACTACTGGTATACAGTGCCATTGTCTGACTGGGAATTCAAAGAATATATGGGGGTTATGTGCACCCACAATTTTTACTACTGGTATACAGTGCCATTGTCTGACTGGGAATTCAAAGAATATATGGGGGTTATGTGCACCCACAATTTTTAATACTGGTATACAGTGCCATTGTCTGACTGGGAATTCAAAGAATATATGGGGGTTATGTGCACCCACAATTTTTACTACTGGTATATAGTGCCATTGTCTGACTGGGAATTCAAAGAATATATGGGGGTTATGTGCACCCACAATTTTTAATACTGGTATACAGTGCCATTGTCTGACTGGGAATTCAAAGAATATATTGGGGTTATGTGCACCCACAATTTTTACTACTGGTATACAGTGCCATTGTCTGACTGGGAATTCAAAGAATATATTGGGGTTATGTGCACCCACAATTTTTACTACTGGTATATAGTGCCATTGTCTGACTGGGAATTCAAAGAATATATGGGGGTTACGTGCACCCACAATTTTTGCTACTGCTATACAGTTCCATTGTCTCACTGGGAATTCAAAGAATATATGGGGGTTACGTGCACCCACAATTTTTAATACTGGTATACAGTGCCATTGTCTGACTGGGAATTCAAAGAATATATGGGGGTTATGTGCACCCACAATTTTTAATACTGGTATACAGTGCCATTGTCTGACTGGGAATTCAAAGAATATATGGGGGTTATGTGCACCCACAATTTTTAATACTGGTATACAGTGCCATTGTCTGACTGGGAATTCAAAGAATATATGGGGGTTATGTGCACCCACAATTTTTAATACTGGTATACAGTGCCATTGTCTGACTGGGAATTCAAAGAATATATGGGGGTTATGTGCACCCACAATTTTTAATACTGGTATACAGTGCCATTGTCTGACTGGGAATTCAAAGAATATATTGGGGTTATGTGCACCCACAATTTTTACTACTGGTATACAGTGCCATTGTCTGACTGGGAATTCAAAGAATATATGGGGGTTATGTGCACCCACAATTTTTAATACTGGTATACAGTGCCATTGTCTGACTGGGAATTCAAAGAATATATGGGGGTTATGTGCACCCACAATTTTTAATACTGGTATACAGTGCCATTGTCTGACTGGGAATTCAAAGAATATATTGGGGTTATGTGCACCCACAATTTTTAATACTGGTATACAGTGCCATTGTCTGACTGGGAATTCAAAGAATATATGGGGGTTATGTGCACCCACAATTTTTAATACTGGTATACAGTGCCATTGTCTGACTGGGAATTCAAAGAATATATGGGGGTTATGTGCACCCACAATTTTTAATACTGGTATACAGTGCCATTGTCTGACTGGGAATTCAAAGAATATATGGGGGTTATGTGCACCCACAATTTTTAATACTGGTATACAGTGCCATTGTCTGACTGGGAATTCAAAGAATATATGGGGGTTATGTGCACCCACAATTTTTACTACTGGTATACAGTGCCATTGTCTGACTGGGAATTCAAAGAATATATGGGGGTTATGTGCACCCACAATTTTTAATACTGGTATACAGTGCCATTGTCTGACTGGGAATTCAAAGAATATATGGGGGTTATGTGCACCCACAATTTTTAATACTGGTATACAGTGCCATTGTCTGACTGGGAATTCAAAGAATATATTGGGGTTATGTGCACCCACAATTTTTACTACTGGTATACAGTGCCATTGTCTGACTGGGAATTCAAAGAATATATGGGGGTTACGTGCACCCACAATTTTTGCTACTGGTATACAGTGCCATTGTCTCACTGGGAATTCCACAAATAATTTGGGGATTCATTCACCCTACATCTCAGGCTCTTGCCATATTCACCCAGGTTGTCAGTGCTGCACCAGCTCGTTCCCAGACAGCTCGGCCCGAAAAACACGTTACCTATATAGAGGATTTGGACAATGAAGACAACATGTTCTAAATCTAATGTCTGCACCTTCTCCAGAATTAAAATAAAGGCAGCGTTTAACTTTCAAATAGCACTGCACAAAGGAAGAGCTTATCAGCTTGTCTCATGACATGCTACTGAAAAGTTTCATTTGTGTATCTTAATGTAAATATAGTTGTATAAGCTTTTTGGGTTTTAGGCACTGCCAAGTTATTTATTACCACCCGCTCCCTTATAATGATGATGACGCCAAAGTCACTGTGGGTGTTCAGAGCTCACAGCTTTGGGTGACATTTGTCTTGCTCTCTGTCGGTACCAGCTGTCTTTTTGGATACCGTAAAGTTATGTTGACTTTATTAACAGCTATAGAAGCTTTAGCCAGGTTGTGACGGTGTGTAACCCTAACAACACTAAGTGGGATACACATTAATAGTCAGTCTATGTACGCTAAACGTATCACTGAAGTAATTTTTTTTCCCTCTCCCCTAATATAAGAAAGGAACAGACATTAGACCTAGACCGGGGTTCGAGGCTTGAAAAAATCCAGTATTATTTGTTCTTCATGATGTGAAATATGTGTTGAAAAGCAACCCAAGATGAAGTCAGCCATGTGTGCCAGTGTGTTACTTGGCATGCCTTTGCTGGCCCCAACTGTAAGGGTCACTCTCCATTTCCTCCATTTTCCACTCCCCTTCACACCATTTGTGGTGAAGCAATGGGATGCACTGAAGTGCACCCTCTAGCCTCGTGTGGGATAGGGACATCAGATGCCACTCCAACCCCCTCGTCTTCCTCCGCCAGCCAACGGTGCGAAGATGAGAGGAGTGTGCTCTGAATGTTTTCTGCCTAGCAGAGGCTAGTTCTCACTTACGAAAATGGCCCCACTTTGACCTGTATATCAGGCACAATGGTGTAGGTTTCAAAGAAACATGGCACCAACAAGTTGGAAAACGTGGGCCATGCATGGACCGTGTTTGAGTCTGGCAAGCTCCAGATCTGCTACCAGGTTCCAGCCATTATCACAGGCGCAAAAATGCCAGGCCCCAGGTGTAGCAGGGAAAAAAAAATGCCATCTCAGCCAGGATGGCATCCCTGACCTCGGAGGCACTGTGCTGTCTGTCCCCCAAGCTGATCAGTTTCAGCACGGCCTGCTGACATCTCCCCATGCCAGTGTTACAGTGTTTTCCGCTAGTAGCTGGG
Organism: Leptodactylus fuscus; assembly: GCF_031893055.1. Classification (NCBI taxonomy): domain Eukaryota; kingdom Metazoa; phylum Chordata; class Amphibia; order Anura; family Leptodactylidae; genus Leptodactylus; species Leptodactylus fuscus. Next base: position 101,851,512 of record NC_134266.1, on the reverse strand, counting down.
GTGGAGGTTGCAGCTTCGTAGGGTTTCAGTCTACTCCTGCCATGAATTTTGGCCTGGGAGAGGAGATAGGCCACCCCAGTTTGCACCCGGGGAACAGACTCCACCACATTCACCCTGCCTGTCATTAAAGATAAGCACTGCAGCATCCCTGACCACAGGCGCTTGTCCATGTGTCGGTGGTCAAGTGGACCTTGCAGCAAAGCGCAGAGCTCTGGGCCCGACTGATGTTATGGGACACATGCAGGCGCAAGGCAGAGACAGCACACCAAGAGAAGTAGTAACGGCTAGGCCCAGCATAGGGAGGTGCCCCAGCTGCCATCTGCTGACGGAAGGCCTGGGTCTCCAGAAGCATAAACAAACACCAACATCTCCAGGGCCAGCAGTTTATCGATGAGGCTGTTACAGGCTTGGGCATGGGGGTGGGTTGTATTGTACTTCTGCTTGCAATGAAAAGCTTGGGAAATGTGGAGTGGCTGGGAAGAGGCGCATGATGGTGCAGGCCAAAAGGGCGCATGAGGGTGAACTCCCCAATGTGTCAGAGATAGGTGTGTAGGTGTCCTTGCATCATATACTTGCACCATATTTGGCTTTGGAAGTTAATTTTGTGCCAAAAAGTGGTTAAGACAGCGATCCCTCAGCTACTCCCGTTACACTGTCTATTGAAGTTACCATCTGTGGAAGTGGACCACCATTTCTAAGATCCCAAAGGAAGCAGGCAAGAGATGTGCAGTTCAGAAAAAAAGATGAGAAAATAAGTTTAGGCTGTAGAGCACAGAGGGATCGGAGAGGACAGAGCTGGTGTCGGCCAGGTATTCCCACAACATGCGCCTATACTTGTCCCTCCTGGTGACACTAGGCCCCTGAGTGGCAGTAATTTGTCCAAGGGGGCCATTAACGTGTTCCAGACCTAGGAATAAGTCTTCCAACAGGGTAGAGTTTTGCATGCCTTTGCTTCTACCCACTGTTTTTGCTGCTTAGCTTCCCTCCACATCTACTCTGCTTTCACCCCTAAACATCACCCCAGTTTATGCCTTTGCTTCTACCCAGGTTTTTTGTTGATTTAGCTTCCCTCTACATCTACACTGCTTTAGCCCCTAGACATCACCCCTGTCCATGTGGGGTCGGTGGCCTCGTCATCCACCAACTCCTCTTCCAATTGCGCACTGCCCCCTTACTGCAAACCGCACATGACCACAGCTTGCCTTGATGGCAACTGTGTCTCATGATCCCCACTTAGGTCCAGACAAGTCGGTGGCGGGTCCAAAACCCCAAAATTGGAAGGAAATGGCAGATGCTGCAGTATTTCTAACACCTGTTCCTGGTGCTCGGGCCTGGTCTGTGTTGTACCCTGCACCCTGCTTAACGCATCTGCCATATCCGAAGTTGTGCTGAGCGCATGCTAATGTTTCGTGTCCAGTGCAATGGATGGGATGGGATTTCACATAAGTCTGCCACCCATGGCCACTCATGGTTGAGCAACTGAGGGAGTTGACTTTGACGAACCCGAGGGTTTTGGAGTTGGAACTACATCAAAGGTCTGTGCTGCTCACACACTCTGCTCAACACATGATATGTTTAGTGCCAGCAGTGTGGAGACGTCGCACAACAGCCGTTGTTCCAGCAGGTACAGGCGTTGTAGGAGTGCATAGAGGCTAGCAGCGGCAACTATACACTTTAAAAACTATCCGCACAAGCACCACACTTTCACCAGTAGCTCAGGAACATTGGGGTACCTTTTTCAAAAGATTAGCAGCAATGAGTTAAAAACGTGGCCCAGGCATGGAATATGTTGCAGGCTGCCAAGCTACAGAGCCAATCCCAGGTTACGGCCATTATCACACATGACAACATGCCTGGGCCCAGGTGCAGTGGCAAAAACCACATTGCCGTCTCATCGAGGATGGCATGACTCACTTTGTAGGCAGTGTGCTGTCTGGCCCCCAAGCTGATGAGCTTCAGCACGGCCCGCTGACGTCTCCCCACACCAGTGTTGCAGCGTTTCCAGCTCGTAGCTGGGGTCAATTTAACAGCGGAGGAGGGTGGTGTTTCAGCCCTCCTCCCAGGAATGTTGTGTGGGGAGACAAGTCAGGCCACCACATTTTGCGACCCGGTCCACGCCTCAACTACATTCAACCACTGTGCCCAAATTGAAAGTTAGCGTCCCTGTCCGCATGCACTTGTCCATTCGTAACTGGTCACATGGAACTTTAGGGCTAAGCGCTGAATTTAGGGACCGCCTCATGTTTGGGGGAAAGTGCTGGTGTGGACGGCACAGTGCGGTGGCGCAGTAGACACTCTGCCCAAAAAGGGCAGAGTGTCCCCCAGCCGGGATTCCAACATCTCCTGGCCCAGATTTCTTGAGATGAGGCCGTTGAAGCCTTGGGCATGTGGGTGGGTTGCGCTGTACTTTAGCATGAAATGAAAGGCTTGGGAGATGGGGAGTTGCTGGGAAGAGGCGCATGATGGCGCGGGCAAAAGGAGAAATGGCAGGAAAAGGTGAGGATAAGGGTGAACTCCCCAAAGTGTCAGAGGCAGATGTGGAGGTGTCCTGGCTCCTGGTCTGGACTGCAGCGCCAGCCCTGTCAACAGTGGAAGAGGCAGTGGCCGCCAGGCCAAACGACGATTATCCTGCGCTTGCTCTCACCCACTGAGCCCAGGGCTTGCCTTCCAAATGATGGCACCCGCAAGAGGTGGTGAGATTCCTCTCCGCAGATCTCCAAACCATCTTGGACTTGCAAATTGCACTAAATTTGTCATGTAACTGACATGTATATGATGAGTCTATCCATTGTCTGTTCATTTTGGTGAAAGTCAGCCTGTCAGCTGACAGACAGCTGTGCTTGTCAGTGATGATGTCACCGGCTGCTTGTACCCCCAGTTTTTGCTGCTTAGCTTGCCTCCACATCCACACTGCTTTTGCCCCTACACATCACCCCTATCCATGCCTGTGCCTCTAGCCATAAGTCTGCCACCCATGGAAACTCATGGTGCAGAAAGTGAGGGAGCTGACTCTGAGGAACCCTTGGGTTTTGTAGCTGGTACTCCATCAAAGGTCTCTGCTGCTCACACACCCTGCTGAACATACGGTATCTAGGGTTAGAGCGTGTGGTGACCTCGCACAACAGTAGGTGCTTCAGGCAGATGTAGGCCTTGCTGGAGTGTATTGCGGCTAGCTCCAGGTACTGTAGACTTGGGAAAGTGGGTGTCCAAGTGCCGCACTTTCACCCTTAGCTCAGCTAATTTGGGGTATGTTTTTAAAAATCATTGCACCACTACATTGAACATGTGGGCCAGGCATGGAACGTGTTGGAGGCTGGCAAGCTCCAGAGCCCTCCAACAAGCTAAAAAACCTGGCCCCAGGGGCAGCGGGGATAAACAAATTGCCATCTCATCCAGGATGGCATCCCTGACCTCAGAGGCAATGTGCTGTCCGTCTCCCAAGCTGATGAGCTTCAGCCCAGCCTGCTGACGTCTCCCCACACCAGTGTTGCAGCGTTTTCAGCTCGTAGCTGGGGTCAATCTAACAGCGGAGGAGGAGGAGGGTGGTGTTTCAGCCCTCCTCCCAGGAATGTTTTGTGGGGAAACAAGTCAGGAAAATTCTTGAAACGGGAGAGTTTTGCATCTTTGCCCTTGCTGCCTATGGACATCCCTTTGCCTCTAGCCACCATTTTCCCTGCTTTGCTTGCCTCCACATCCACACTGCTTTTGCCCCTAGACATCACCCCAGTCCATGCCTTAGCTTGTACCCCCAGTTTTTCCTGCTTAGCTTGCCTCCACATCCACACTGCTTTTGCCCCTAGACATCACCCCAGTCCATGCCTTAGCTTGTACCCCCAGTTTTTCCTGCTTAGCTTGCCTCCACATCCACACTGCTTTTGCCCCTAGACATCACCCCAGTCCATGCCTTAGCTTGTACCCCCAGTTTTTCCTGCTTAGCTTGCCTCCACATCCACACTGCTTTTGCCCCTAGACATCACCCCAGTCCATGCCTTAGCTTGTACCCCCAGTTTTTCCTGCTTAGCTTGCCTCCACATCCACACTGCTTTTGCCCCTAGACATCATCCCTATCCATGCCTCTTCCCCTAGCCATAACTCTGCCACCCCTGGAAACTCATGGTGCAGAAACTTTGGTTGCTGACTTTGAGGAACCCTTGGGTTTTGTAGATGGAACTCCATCAAAGGTCTGTGCAGCTCACACACCCTGCTCAAGATATGGTATTGTAGGGTTTCAGCGTGTGTGAATGACGGACAACAGCCTGTGTTTGGACAGATGTAGGCCTTGCTAGAGTGTTTTTAGGCTAGCAGCGACTCCTGTGCACTTGCAAAAGTGGGCGCACAAGCGCCGCATTTTCAACAGTAGCTTCGGTACATTTGGGTATGTTTTTAAAAAACTTTGCACCACTAGGTTAGACGTGGGCCAAACATGGAACGTGTTGGAGGCTGGCAAGCTCCAGAGCCGCTACCAGGTTCCAGCCATTATCACAGGCGTAAAAATGCCAGGCCCCAGGTGTAGCAGGGAAAAAAAAATGCCATCTCAGCCAGGATGGCATCCCTGACCTCGGAGGCACTGTGCTGTCTGTCCCCCAAGCTGATGAGCTTCAGCACCGCCTGCTGACGTCTCCCCACACCAGTGTTTTAGCGTTTGCCGCTAGTAGCTGTGGTGGAGGTTGCAGCGTCGTAGGGTTTCAGTCTACTCCTGCCATGAATTTTGGCCTGGGAGAGGAGATAGGCCACCCCAGTTTGCACCCGGGGAACAGACTCCACCACATTCACCCTGCCTGTCATTAAAGATAAGCACTGCAGCATCCCTGACCACAGGCGCTTGTCCAAGTGTCGGTGGTCAAGTGGACCTTGCAGCAAAGCGCGGAACTAAGGGCCCACCTGATGTTGAGTGACACGTGCTGGTGCAAGGCGGGGACGCCACACCGGGAGAAGTTGAGACGGCTAGGGACGGCATAGTGAGGTGCCACAGTTGCCATCAGGTCCGGGAAGGCGGGAGTTTCAACAAGCCGGAACGCCAACCTCTCCTGGGCCAGCAGTTTAGCGATGTTGGCGTTCTAGGCTTGCGTGGGTGGGTGGTTAGCGGTGTATTTCTGCCGGCGCTCCAATGTCTGAGAGATGGTGGGTTGTTGTAAAGAAGCGCCTGATGGTGCCTTTGATGGTGCAGGAGAAGGAGATAAGACAGAAACAGGGGAGGATGAGGGAGAAGTCAACAAAGTGGCGGAGGCAGATGAAGTGATGTCCTGGCTCGTCCTCTGGAGTGCATCGCCAGCACTGTGAGCAGAGGCAGTGGCATGAACGGCGGGCGACGTTTGTCCTGCCGTTGCTGCCTGCCACTGATTCCATTGCTTGGATTCCAAATGACGGTGCATTGAAGTGGTGGACAGGTTGCTCTTCTCAGGGCCCCTACTCGATTTCGAGAGGCAAATTGTGTAGACGACACTATATCTGTCCTCGGCGCATTCCTTGAAAAAACTCTACACCTTCAAGAAACGTGCCCTCGATGGGGGAGTTTTTCTGGGCTGGGTACAAAAGGGAACATCTTCGGACATTCCGGGTCTGGCCTGGCTTCGGCAAAGCAGCTGACCTCTGCCTCTGGACATGTCTCTGCCTCTAGCTACCCTTTTTGGTGCTGCACCTGCCTCAACATCCACACTACTTTCCCAGCTTGACATCTGCCTTGTCCAGGTGGGGTCGGTGTCCTCGTCGTCCACCACCTCCTCTTCCAACTCCTGTCTCGCCTCCTCCTCCTGCACAATGCGCATGTCAACTGGCTGCCCTGACAGCAACTGCGTCTCATCGTCGTCGATGAGGGTGGGTTGCTGGTCATCCGCCACCAAATCGACCGGAGATGGAATGGAGGAGACTCTAGTGTTTGAGCATCTGGACACAGATACTCGTCTGTTAGGTCCGTGGAATCGCGAAATGGAGGGGCAGGTTGCGGTACAGTCAAAGGAAGGGAGAACAGCTCTGGGGAGCAGGGACAGTTGGGGTTATTGTTCTGGGAAGATTGGGAATTTTGGGTGGAAGGAGGACAAGACTGTTGGGTAAGAGGAGGTAGAGGCTGACTGGCTGGTGGACAATGTGCTTTAAGCGTTATCCGACAGCCATTGCAAGACCTGTTCCTGGTTCTCGGGCCTACTAATCTTTGTACCATTCAGCCTAGTTAATGTGGAACTTTTGTGCAAAGCGCAGAACTTAGGGCCCGCCTGATGTTAAGGGACACACGCTGGTACAAGGCTCAACTCACCCTAAGTGCCAAAAACACTGCTGGTGCAAGGCTCTACTCATGCCAAGGGCCTCAATCTCTGCTGGTAGCTCAGCTTAAGGTCATGTAACTTTGTTTGGAAGGGCTCATGTTAAGGGCTAGAAAAGTGAATTTTGGAAGGTCTTACCACATCACACACACACACACACACACACACACACACTCAAAATGACAGTTAAGGGTGAGGGCTTTTGGAATTCCCATTGCCTATTCTATTTGTGGTTGTCATGGGGAACGTGATTTAAAGGGGTGGTTGTTACTGTTTGTTGAGCTTAAATTGGGGTTTGTGTCCATCCATTTGGGGAGTAAAGAAGGTTTCCAGGTATTTTCCCACTTTGATAGAGGTTTTTTTGAATGTGGAAAGTGTGTAGTTGTTAGGCAGTGATGTTAGGGTAATAGAGGGTCTTTGGTGTGTTAGATGCCCCCAGACATGCTTCCCCTGCTGTCCCAGTGTCATTCCAGAGGTGTTGGCATCATTTCCTGGGGTGTCATAGTGGACTTGGTGACCCTCCAGACACGGATTTGGGTTTCCCCCTTAACGAGTATCTGTTCCCCATAGACTATAATGGGGTTCGAAACCTGTTCGAACACACGAACATTGAGCGGCTGTTCGAATCGAATTTCGAACCTCGAACATTTTAGTGTTCGCTCATCTCTACTCCTTACACATTTTATAAAGTGCTTTTTCCCTCCCATACACTTAAATACAAAATGCAGCAAAAAGCTGTGAAAAAAAAATGTGCGTGTGTGTGTATATATATATATATATATATATATATATATATATATATATTAATATATATATATATATCTACATATATACAGGGTGTCCCAAAAAATGTATACACATTTTAGCAGCTGATAACTCACTTATTTATTCTTTCTTTACAGACTGAACCCATTAAACCGAGTGATGGCATACAGACTTGACTTTGAAGACAGGAAATGTATTCTAAAATGCTACTGGAAGTATGAAAACGCAGTAGAAGTGCAAAGACCATTTAGGAGGGAGTTTAACAAAGAACCACCTACACGAGTTACCATCACTCGAATTAGAGATAAGTTTGAAGCTGATGGAACTGTTCAGGACATCCATAAGAAGCGTTCCGGAAGACCACGTACCTCAACAAGCCCCAAGTTCATTTTTTTGGGACACCCTGTGTATATATATTTATATATATGTACTGTATATACACCCATTCAAAAGTTTGAGGTCACCCAGACAATTTTGTGTTTTCCATGAAAACTCACACTTTGATTTATATGAATAGAAAATATAGTCAAGACAATGACAAGGTTAGGAATAATGATTTTTATTTGAAATAATAATTTTTTCCTTCAAACTTTACTTTTGTCAAAGATTGCTCCATTTGCAGCAATTACAGCATTGCAGACCTTTGGCAGTTTAGCTATTAATTTGCTGAGGTAATCTGGAGAAATTTCACCCAGAAGTCCCTCCCACAAGTTGGATTGGCTCGATGGGCACTTTTTGCGTACCATACAGTCAAGCTGCTCCCACAACAGCTCAATGGGGTTGAGATGTGGTGACTGCGCTGGCCACTCCATTACAGATAGAATACCAGCTGCCTGCTTCTTCCCTAAATAGTTCTTGCATAATTTGGAGGTGTACTTTGGGTCATTGTCCTGTTGGAGGATGAAATTGGCTCCAATCAAGTGCTGTCCACAGGGTATGGCATGGCGTTGAAAAATGGAGTGATAGCCTTCCTTATTCAAAATCCCTTTTACCTTGTACGAATCTCCCACTTTACCAGCACCAAAGCAACCCCAGACTATCACATTACCTCTACCATAGTGTTGATCCGATCTTGAGATTTCAGGATTGATTTTGAAATCCGATTTCTGATCATTTTCCATTTGAAACCGATCTCAATCCCAATTCTGATCCTAATGCAAGTCAATGGGATTTTTTTTTCTAAGATCGTTTTTAAAAAGCTATAAAAAGGTACTAAAAAATACATACAAGTTCTCAGAATGCATAGAAAGAGAAAGGGAACACTTAAATGGCCATAAAAACATTGTTTTTTTTAATCACAAACAGCGTGGAGTCCAAAAATTGAAGCATATGAGCCTCAGTCACATGAACAACCTCTTTAAAAGTAAGCACAATCGGTAAAATATATTTTCATGACTACACAGTGTGGAGTCCAAAAATTGAAGCACATGAGCCTCAGTCATATGAGTGACCTCTCCCCAAGGAAGCATAGGCTTTAAAATAAGGTTTTTTTCAGTAGCTGGGAGTCCAAAAATGTAAGCACATGAGCCTCTGAAAAATTGTAACCTTAAAAAAAAAAAAAAAAAAAAAAAAAGGTATGTGAAGGAGCTACAGAAAATCGATGAAACATTTTGTAACAACATTGATTTCTTTATAATCCAAATGGTGTGTTATAGCCCTTCTCAATCCAGGGCTCATTCATCTTTATGAAACTCAGGCGATCGACATCGTCAGCAGAGTCTTGTCTGAAGCAACTACCAGCAGTGCTGAACAATCGTTCTGAGAAGACACTAGCTGCTGGACAGGAATGTAACCCCAAGGCATACTGGGCAAGTTCAGGCCACATTTCCATCTTCGACAACCAGTAGTCCAGCAGGAAAGACTCTTGTGGTAAGATGTCTATGTGCATTTTCATATAGTCTTGCACCTGCAACAAAAAATGCTGTCTCCGGTCTGATACCTCTACATTTAAAGTGATTCTACCACTAAAACACTTTTTTTTCCTAGTTACCACGTCGGAATAGCCTTTAAAAAGGCTATTCGTCTCTTACCTGTAGAAGTGCTCTCCGCCGCGCCGTTCATTCAAAATACCGGTTTGTACCGGTATGCTAATGAGTTCTCTCGCAGCGATGGGGGCGTCCCCATTGCAGCTCGAAAACTCACCGCAACGCCGCCTCTCTGGTCTTCGGTGTCCTCCCCTTGCCTCTTCAGCGTCTGTCGGACGCCTGCGCAGTATGCTCTCTGTTCGGCGAAGATTGCCGAACGTACTGCGCATGCGCGAAAGTTCGATGCCCGCACTATGGCTGGGATCGCAATTTCGCGCATGCGCAGTACGTTCGGCAATCTTCGTCGAACAGAGCGTACTGCGCAGGCGTCCGACAGTACGCTGAAGAAGCAAAGGGAGGACACCGAAGACCAGAGAGGCGGCGCTGCGGTGAGTTTTTGAGCTGCAATGGGGACGCCCCCATCGCTGCTCCTGCGATGGGGACGCCCCCATCGCTGCGAGAGAACTCATTAGCATACCGGTACAAACCGGTATTTTGAACGAACGGCGCGGCGGAGAGCACTTCCACAGGTAAGAGACGAATAGCCTTTTTAAAGGCTATTCCGACGTGGTAACTAGAAAAAAAAAGTGTTTTAGTGGTAGAATCCCTTTAATGTTGCTGTAGTAGGCCTCAAGAAAGACAGCCAAGCATTAGCCATTATGCCCACACTTCCCTTGCAACATGCTGTGCTTCTGTCTCTGGCACCACCACAGCAATGTGAAAGTTGTGCAGGAGTTGGAAATGATCTTGACTCACTGCTTTCTGTAGGAAATGTGTCCATTAAGTCGTCCAACAGTTTTTGATGGTACATATCGATATCCCTATAAGCCTGTGGTGTAATGGAAATGAAGCCCGGAACTTTATCCCTGAAGCGAGGATCAAGTAGGGTTGCCACCCAGTATTCAGGATCTTAAAGCATGTTTTTCACACATTTATCTTCCAGAACATAATTTAGCATGAAATGACACATGTGCCAATGTACCTGGTGGCGAATCATGACTGTCCAACTCATCTAAGCTGACTATAGTCTCTTCTGCATCCCCCCATCCACGCACAATGCCTGTTGACTGGGACTGCTGGAATGACTCCTCCTCAGTGACATCAATCTCCTGATCCAAATCGTCCTCATCCTCCTCTTCCTCCTCCTCTGAATAAGTACCCACAAAGGCTAGTCAGGTCTGTGACCCAGTCTCCAAACATTGCCTGATCCGCCCAGCCCTGGAGTCACGGTGGCCATGGTGGTCTTCCAAGTCCTGGCTGTCTTCAAAGAAAATATCCTCTTCCTCCTCAAGCTGTCCTTCAATGTCACAAAAGTGGCACAAAAATGTTGACTCTGGTGTTGTTTGCACTGACCACTTCTGTGCAGTATTCCAGACACTGAAGAACCAAACAGACGTCATGCAGCTGTGCCCACTCCACAACCATAAGATGGAGGTTAACAGAGGCAACATTTGTACGTTGGGCCCCTCTCGTCATCAAAAGATCAATTACTGCTAGCTTCTGTTCGGCAAACCTCTGCAACATATGCAATGTCGAATTCCACCTGGTGGGGACATCACATATGAGCCTGTGAATGGGCAAGCGGTGTTTGCGCTGAACCTGAGCCATGAGAGCTGAGGCTACCTTGGTCCGTCATATATGGGCACACAATGTTTGTACTTTGTCAATCGGGGTGCAAGATCGGGATAGTGTTTTAGGAACACTTGCACCACCAAATTGAATACATGAGCAAGGCAAGCAATTATCACATCTTTGATGTTTTCGGCAGTGTGACTCAGTTCCATCAAACTAATTAATTTGAGTACTGCTTGTGGCTTCGCCCGCTAGCACACCATTAAAAACGAGGTGCATTTCCATGCCCATGATTTGGTGGAGGTTCTGGTGTGGAACTCATTCCGTCCTCGGAACTCTCAGGAAATGAAGTTTCAGAATTTGTTGAAGGGGAAGTTGGAACCCCCAATGACTTCTGAACGACCCTCCTTCGTGTTGGAAGAACAGACAACAAACTGCCATCAACATTTTGACAAGGGTCAAAAATGTTGACCCAATGTGCGGTCAGAGATAGGTAGTGGCCCTGCCCATGCTGGCTAGTCCACGTGTCCGTTGTCAAATACACACATCCACTAAAAGATTGCTTTAGGGCACGCTTGATCTGTTGCTTGACATGCTCCTACAAGTCAGGGACCGCCTTTTGTGAAAAGTAATGGCGGCTAGGTACAACATATTGGGGCACAGCATGGGCCATCAGGGAGCAAAAAGCCTTTGATTCCACTAAACGAAAAGGGACCATTTCCAAAGCCAGTAGTTTTTATATGCTGTAGGTAAGCAGCTTAGCACGCTTATGTGTGGCTGGATAGGTTTTTTTTTTCCTTTCCATTACTTGCTGGAGGGGTGGGCTGAATATTAGAGCCAGAAAGAGAGGAACATGTTGCAGCAATTGGTGTGCGAAATTCAGACATGGTGGAAGTAATGTGATGGTCTGGGGTTGCTTTGGTGCTGGTAAAGTAGGAGATTCGTACAAGGTAAAAGGGATTTTGAATAAGAAAGGCTATCACTCCATTTTTCAACACCATGCCATAACCTGTAGACATCGCTTGATTGGAGCCAATTTCATTCTCCAACAGGACAATGACCCAAAGCACTCCTCCAAATTATGCAAGAACTATTTAGGGAAGAAGCAGGCATCTGGTATTCTATCTGTAATAAAGTGGTCAGCACTGTCACCCCATCTCAACTCCATTGAGCTGTTGTGGGAGCAGCTTAACCGTAGGGTACGCAAAAAGTACCCATCGAGCCAATCCAACTTGTGGGAGGGGCTTCTAGAAGCATGGGGTGAATTTTCTCCAGATTACCTCAGCAAACTAACAGCTAGAATGCAAAAGGTCTGCAATGCTGTAATTGCTGCAAATTGATCATTCTTTGACACAAACAAAGTTTGAAGGAGAAAATTATTATCTCTCTATATTATAAAAATTAATTTCTGTCTGTCTGTCTGTCTTTTCTTTATGTGTGACCAAACGACTTGACCGGTCTTCACCAAATTTGGCACACAGATACTTCAGGTGTCTGGGAAGGTTTAAGACAAGGCCTCAACTCGCTCGGACGTACCGTTGCTGAGAAACAGCTTTCCCAATACAATGACCCCCCCATCAGCCAATTCAAACCTGCAAGTCTTTCACTCTATCACATGCCAGAGGATTAGATACGTGCGTCTGCACAGTTCCACACGCCGGAGGATTAGATACGTGCGTCTGCACACAGTACCACACGCCGTAGGATTAGATAGGCGCCTAAGCACATAGTACCACACGCCAGAAGATTAGATAAGTGGCTCTGCACAGAGTGCCACACAGAGTTTTACTCCAGGTTTCCATTGCAACCCAGCCATTTTTCTTCTTTGCTGTATGTCAGCTTTAAAGGGTCAGGGCACTGTGTATGACACAGTTATACAAGGTCACACCCACACAGCTTTACTCCAGGTATCCATAACAACCAATCAAAGGTTTTTCACTGATATCCAAAATGAGATACACATGATTCTTATGGACACACACACAAACGACATACAAAATACACCGGTTCAAAACTGGACAATTCTTATGGGGCCACTACACATACACAAACAAAAAATGAAATATACCCGTCAAATAAAAAATCATTATTTCTTGTCAATGTCTTGACTATATTTTCTATTCATTTTGCAACTCATTTGATAAATAAAAGTGTGAGTTTTCATGGAAACACAAAATTGTCTGGGTGACCCCAAACTTTTGAACGGTGGTGTGTATATACCAGTATATATACACACACATACATACATATATGTATGGTAAACCTCAGTAATTGTTGCAGAAACTCCTGCATAGGAGCCACAGAAACAACCTGTCAATAGTAGAAATTAAAGAATGGGATGTGACATGCATCTGACAAAAATTTAATCTTGCATACTATATTGTGGTTCTAATCCATAGGGATCCTTCTTAAAGAGGACCTTTCATGAGTTGGGGCACATGCGGTTTTAATATACCGCTGGAAAGCCAACAGTGTGCTGAATTCAGTGCACTGTCGGCTTTCACGATCTGTGCCCCAGGTGAAGAGCTATCGGTACCGGTACCGTAGCTCTTCACAGTCAGAACCTAGCCTCTCCACTGCCTGAGGCGGACGATCAAAAGACACACCCTCTTCCCGACTGAATACCGGGAATGGGGGGGAGTGATGTTCATCTTTTGATTGTCTGCCTCAGGCAGCGGGGGAAAAGGAGGGGGGGTGCTAGTGATGTGCAGTAATACTTACAGGAGGACGTCTTCCCACATTTCCCGTCTCTTCCCTCTGGACCACCATGACCCCTTCTTCCAGCTGTGACTTGACTCTGTAAACAAAGACACCTCCTCACTTCTCCACAGTGGCCCCTGCAGCCTATATTATGTTCCGCAGTGGCACAATAGACTGTGGGGCATAATAGAGGTTGCAGGGGGTGGGGTGGGGGGTCACAGTGGACCCTGCGACCTCTATTATGCACCATAGTGGCCCACCAATGAACTATTATTATACTCAGGGGTCTTTTCATACCCCCAAGTATAATAATCAGAGACCCAGGGGAGGTGAGGCAACATAATAAACAGTATTACTCATCTGATGTGATGTATTATAGCATTTTATTCTATATTTATGAGACATGTTCCGCTTTGCAGCATAAAGTATGATATATATATATATACATCTTTTTGTAACATTGAATCGATCTTCAACCGTTAATTATGCAGAAATGCAGGTGTGTCTAACTTCCATAGGCGTATATAAGGAAATAGGATGTGAACTACATACATGCCATGATTAAGAGGTTCTCTGAACCTCAAAACGCGCCGGCGTTTTTTACCACTATGCACACTATATTTTTTTTCTTAACTTTATCCACTGCTTGTATTCTTTTTCTTGGAACATGTATTGGTTTTAAATTAACCTTTAAAAGCTAAATTTTAAAGAGCTTGGAGGGCTGCGGATCCATTCTATCGTTGTTTCCTGTTTAACTTACCTCGTGGGTCCAGAGGACTGCAGGATCGTGCACCCCTTACCATCCGGGAAATACAAGTCACTAGTGGTGAGTCTAAGTTTCTTTCTCATATATTAGTTTCTAAGGTAATGTTTTTTTATGTGGATTAGGTTTTCATTTGGGGGTCGAATGGAAACCCATGTGCAGATGTGAACCAGGCCTTTGTAACAAAAAAACAGTTCATTTACTAGCAATGTTTTACAGTTCTAGGTTGCTCCACATTTTTTTCTCAAAACTAAATATCCCTAATTTTCATGATCTGTGGGTATTCAGTCCAATCATTATATTTATTACTTTGGTTGTCTACCTTTGAACTTACTATGTCAGGATACGGAGTCGCCGTGGTCTCCTTGCGTGTTAGGAGTTCTATTGGGTGTGCTTAGGTCATTAAGGGTTAATCTTTTCCTTGCTCTCAGTCTCCATGTCATTAGCCATCAGGTGTGTTTTCTGCTGCTATTTAATCCCCACCCAGGCATGGATCCTTGCCAGCCATTCACTTTGGGTTTCCTGGTCCCCCTGCTCAGTCTGATTCCCTGTCTGTTTGTATTCCATATGTTTCTTGGATTTTAGACCCGGCTTGTATTTTTGACTATCCCTTGTCTTTTGATTTGGTACCTTTTATTACCGTATTTTTCGGACTATAAGACGCACTGGACTATAAGAGGTGGTTTTAGAGGAGGAAAATAGGGGAAAAAAAATTTGAAGCAAAAACTGGTAAAATATTTAATATATGGGAGTTGTAGTTTTGCAACAGCTGCAAGGCCACATTGACAGGTGACCCTGCAGCTGTACGGGGATGCATAGAGTGGTTTTTTTTTGCGGGGCCAGATGTACTTTTTAGTTATACCATTTTGGGGAATGTCTATTTCTTAGATCACCTTGTATTGAAAAAAAAAACAGGAGGTGATTTAGAACTTTTATTTATTTCATATTTTTATTATATATTTTTAACCCCTTAGCGACCCTTGACGTAACTGTACGTCATGGGTCGCATGGGGATGTATGGAGCGAGCTCACACGCTGAGCTCGCTCCATACACGGCAGATGCCGGCTGTATAATACAGCCAGGACCTGCAACTAACAGCAGTGGTCGGTGCCCGAGCCGATCGCTGCTGTTAACCCTTTACACACTGCGGTCAAACGTGACCGCAGTGTGTAAACGGCGCCGGCGGCATGGGCGCCGCCATGTTTCTCCGATCGCCGCCCTCCTGAACGTCACATGAGGGCGGTGATCGGTTGCTATGACAGCCGGAAGCCTATTGAAGGCTTCCAGGCTTGTCTCTGCACTAGATCTATTAGACGATGCCAGAGGCATCGTCTAATAGAAGTGCTGCGATTTTCCTATTCACTGCAATACTGTAGTATTGCAGTGAATAGTATGAGCGATCAGACTCCCTAGGTTTCAAGGTACCTAAGGGGTCTGATCATAAATGTAACAGAAGAAAAAAAAAAGTTTTTAAAAGTATTAAAAAAATAAAAAAAATATAAAAGTTCAAATCACCCCCCTTTCCCTAGATCAGCTATAAAAGTAATTAAAGAACATTAAACATAAACATATTAGGTATCCCTGCGCTCCAAAATGCCTGAACTATTAGAATATTAAAACATTTATCCCGTACTGCGAACGGCGTAGCGGCAAAAAAAATAAAAACAGCCAAAAAGCGTTTTTTTCAACACTTTGCCTCCTATAAAAAATTGAATAAAAAGTGATCAAACCATCGGATCTTTCCCCAAATGGTATCAATAGAAACGTCATCTTGTCCCGCATAAAAAGACACCACAACCAGCTCCATACATGGAAATATGAAAAAGTTACAGGTGTTAGAACATGATGACACAAATTTTTTTTTCTATTTTGCAAAGTTTATCATTTTTTTAAAAGTATCCAAAAATTTCAAATACTATATAAATTTGGTATCACCGCGTTTGTACTGACACGTAGAACACAGGTAACATGTCATTTGTACCAAACAGTGAATGCTGTAAAAATTAAACCCATAAGAAAATGGCGCAAATGCATTTTTTCTCCAATTGCGCCTCATTCTGAATTTTTTTCCAGCTTCCCAGTACATTGCACAGCATATTGAATGGTGCCATTACAAAGTACAATTTGTCCCGCAAACAATAAGCTATCATGTGACTCTGTGAACTGAAAAATGAAAAAGTTATGGCTCTTGAAATGTGAGGAGGGAAAAACGAAAATGCGAAACCAAAAAATGGCCTGGTCCTTAAGGGGTTAAAGCTTTTTTTTTTTTTTTTTTTTACTATTTTATTCCCCCCCCCCCGGGGGCTTGAACCTGCGGTCACTTGATTGCAAGTCCCATAGACGGCAATACAAGTGTATTGCCGTCTATGGGACATTCTGTATATTAGTATTACGGCTGGTCATAGACCCAGCCGTAATACTAATATAGCAATGACAGGCCTGGGAGCCTCATTAGGCTCCCGGCTGTCACCCGAACAGGTCGGCTCCTGCGATATCGCTGCGCAGGAGCCGGCCTGCAACTTCACAGGTACGGGGCCGGTGGGGACCGGCCCCGGGGGAGAAGGGGCCACCGATACTGACCCGGCATCCGCTGTACTAGAGAGGCGGATGCCGGCGAGGGATAGACGCTGGCACTGGTGCCGGGGCCTGAGACATCGCTCCTCTGCCCTGCCTGAAGCCAGCGGCGGGGGGACGGAGGAGCGGAATAGCATCGCCTCTGCCGCTGCTGGCTTCATGCAGGGCAGAAGAGCGCAGCGATGTCTCAGGCCCCGGCGTCTATCACTTGCCGGCTTCCGCCTCTCTATTACAGCGAATGCCAGGCGCCACATTCAGACTATAAGACGCACCCTTCTTTTCCCCCCAAATTTTGGGGGAAAAAAATGCGTCTTATAGTCCGAAAAATACGGTATATCTCCTGGCTTGACCTCTTGCTCGTCTGACCTCGCCTTCTCTTCTGTGTCTTGCTGGGACTTGTGATCCTCCCTGGTTCCATGCTGTTTAGTCTTTTGTTTTGCATTGCATTTACACTGTGCTTTCTGTTTAGGTGTGACCCCGTGACTCCAGTCCCTAGGACTTTCAGGGCCTCCTCTCCCCTTATCCTAGCCACCGGATAGAAGGTTAGGAGCCAAGGTAGGTGCACTTCAATTAGGAAGTGCATTGGTCTGCCTCATCTCAGATATTATAGCATAGTTATAGCTGCAGGGCCTGCGACCCCTTTTGTCATTAGTTGCACAGTGTTGCTTTCCCAGCTGTGTCACTTTGCACTGCCTGACCCTGACTCCAATCCTTACAACTATATAATTTCTTTCTTGTGCGCGCAACTGTACAAAATATTACATGTGCAGTCTGACAATAGATTTTTGAAGTGGTAAAACCACTTTCATACTTCCCATGATCTCACAAGCATAGCTAGCAGGATGGGGGAGAAGGAGGCAGCGGCGGCCCCCTGGCCCACTGACATTGTAGGGGCCACCACAAGTACACACAAAAATTTCAACTGTATTGGAATCTCCAGGACACTGATGCAGTTGAAATACATGGTACATAATGAATCTATTAGCTTCCTGTTCTACCATCTTATACCCTGTACTTACAGAGTAATGATAAGGTGAGTGGTATGTCCTCCTGCACATAGCCTGTGTGCATCTTCTGTTTTCTTACCATTGGTACGATAGAATAGTGGGTTGAGGTTCCAGGAGGAAATTAGAAGATGCGCACAGGCTGTGTGCAAATGGAGGTCCCACCCAGAACCTTGACTCCTATTTTATATTTCCAGTGGGAAGAAAATAGAAGAGGAGCACAGGCTGTGGGCTGCTCACCCCACGACTGCTGTGTAAGTACAATATAATTATGCAGAGCAATAGTATATGGAATGGTATGATGGGGAGAGGGACTCTTAGCTCATTATTACACTGTATCTATCTACATCAGACCGGCACTGCAATGGGGAGCAAAATGGCACCACAGTACGCTAATCTCTTCATAGCCAAGCTTGAGAGTGACTTCCTATCCACCTGCACCATCAGGCCTCTGGCCTACTACCGTTTCATTGATGATAGCCTAATCATTTGGACTGGGTCTGAACAACAGCTGAAAATGTTCCATGAACAATTCAACCAGTTCCATCACACCATCAACCTGACGCTCAATCACTCTTTCTCTGAAATAAACTTCCTGAACGCAGTCATCAAGATACAGGACAACAAAATTGAGACATCACTGTATCGGAAACTAATTGACCGCCCTATCTACCTAAGATGGGATAGCTTTCATCCAAAACACATAAAGAACTCCATTGTATACAGCCAGGCCATCAGATATCATTGCAGATGTTCAAACCCTGCGGATAGAGACGAACACCTTGGAGGCCTCAAAAACACATTCTTGAAGCAGAGTTACCATCCAAGAACAGGTTACCAAGATCGGATTTATTAAAATACAATACCAAACAGGAAAACAATCGGGCGCCCCTGGTCGTCACATATAACCCACACCTTGAGACGCTGAGAGGAATCACACGCAAATTATATCCACTACTGCAAAAAGACCACCGTCTAAAATCCATATTTCCAGACCCCCCTCTCCTGTGCTATAGACAGCCACCAAACCTCAGGAATATGGTTGTCAGCAGCTCACTGTCACCTCCAACTAACACAGGAACATTTCCATGCGGACAAAAAAGGTGCAAAACCTGCCCTCACATACTGACCACTGACAGGATAGAGATACCAAACTCTAACAGGAAATATAAAATCCCAGGTACGTTCACCTGTAACACACCTAATGTAGTGTATTTGATCATGTGCACCAAATGTTCCACTGAAAATCTTTATGTTGGAGAGACCGGCCAGAAACTCAGAATGAGAATCAATTCACATCGCCATACAATTAAACAACAGAGAATGGATCTTCCCGTGCCAAAACATTTCTGCCAGGAAGATCATAATATCACCAATGAAATGAAAATTGTGACCACTGAACACTTCCGCCAGAACAAGCCCCCGGGTGAAGCTGGGCACAAGTGATTAACTATCTGTAAGAGGTCTGTATTTACTGGACAGATAATTAACAGAGATTGCAAGCAAAAATTGCACAAAAATTCTAATTTGCCACTAAAGTGCGGCTCAAGCAATGCCTTTCTGCAAACAAAATGTACTTTCCAAAAAACTGCACGTTAACCCCTTGTGAAGATGTAAAATTTGGGGCTAAAGGAGAAAAAGCATTCATTATTTGTTAAGCAATTTCTTTCAGTTAAAAAAATGCCCCAATAGTTTTCAGGTACAATGTTGCATATGCTGATCCCCTGGCATACAAATATGTTTGGACCACCATTAAATCTATAAACTCATCAGAGGAAAAGAGTTAGAAAAATTAATTTTCTCTAAAGCTTTCAGTCTTGAATTGTATTCCTGACCTGCCCACAATGTCAGGAAGATGAGACTCATAATTGTCTGGGCTCCACATTGGTTCTGCAGCTTTGGAAACTACTTCAGCAATAGTTCTGGAGCGCCTCCTTTGTGGTTGCTCATCACTGGATGATGAGAAGGAGGTGGGAAAATAAAGGAATGGGGCATTTTCCCCCTATTCCTCACTGGCGGTATCAGTTTCAGAGGCCAGTAAGGGTCCATTCACACGGAGTAAACGCACGCTCATTTTGGCAAAATACACGTGTCAAGAATACACATGTCAAAATAAGACTCCCATTGATTTCAATGACATTTTTTACATGTGTATTCTTTACACGTGTATTTTGCCATAATGAGCACGCTTTTACTCCATGTGAATGGACTCTTAGGGTGCATTCACACTGAGTAAACGCTAGCTTATTCTGAACGTAAAACACGTTCAGAATAAGCGGCGTCTAAAGCAGCTCCATTCATTTCTATGGGAGCGGGGATACGAGCGCTCCCCATAGAAATGAATGGGCTGCTTCTTTCACTCCGTGCAGTCCCATTGAAGTGAATGGGGAGTGCCGGCATGTACGCTCCGGCATGAGCAGAGCTTGCCGTATACGCCGGCACTCCCCATTCACTTCAATGGGACTGCACGGAGTGAAAGAAGCAGCCCATTCATTTCTATGGGGAGCGCTCGTATCCCCGCTCCCATAGAAATGAATGGAGCTGCTTTAGACGCCGCTTATTCTGAACGTGTTTTACGTTCAGAATAAGCTAGCGTTTACTCAGTGTGAATTCACCCTTAGGCATACCTTCTTCTTTATTTCTTAAATCTTGAAAGTGTGGAATGAAAGATGTCACAATAAAAAAAAAAAGTTTCTACTGATTGTAGCTAAAATTGAACTGGTTCTAACTAGAGATGAGCGAACACTATTCGAAACAGCCGTTTCGAATAGCATGCTCCCATAGAAATGAATGGAAGTGGCCGGCACGCTGACTTTGCCGGCGGCCGGCCGCTTAACCCCCCGCTTACCGTCTACGTCCATTCATTTCTATGGCAGCGTGCTATTCGAAACTGCTGTTTCGAATAGTGTTCGCTCATCTCTAGTTCTAACAACTATTACACTACGCTTTCCCGATCTGTGCCCGGTGTAAAGCGCTATCGGTCCCG
Source organism: Leptodactylus fuscus (assembly GCF_031893055.1). NCBI lineage: Eukaryota > Metazoa > Chordata > Amphibia > Anura > Leptodactylidae > Leptodactylus > Leptodactylus fuscus. The sequence goes on along the minus strand of NC_134266.1, from coordinate 101,830,866 downwards.
ATACCGTAGCGCTTTATAGTCAGAAGGGCATTTCTGACAGTTAGCCAGGGACGCCCTTCTGCCCAGCAGCGCCTATCGCGCTGTACTGTGTGAGCAGGGAGGAACACCCCCTCCCTCTGCTCACAGTGCTCGTCCATAGACGAGTATTATCAGGAGGGGAGGGGGCCTTCCTCCCCGCTCACACTGTACAGCGCGACAGGCGCTGCTGGGCAGAAGGGCGTCCCTGGCTAACTGTCAGAAACGCCCTTCTGACTGTAAAGCGTTACGGTACCGGCACCGATAGCGCTTTACCCGGGGCACAGATCGGGAAAGCCGATAGTGCGCTGAAATCAGCGTACTGTCAGCTTTCCAGCAGTATATAGAACTGCCTGTGCCCAATCTGATGAAAGGTCCTCTTTAAGTGATAGGTTATTAGTAATGTTATATAGGGTAGTATAGGAGTTGGGCCTATGACACCATGAATGACAGCAAGCCGAAATCTAGAAAACTGTGAGGAAAATTGTATATCTTTTTATTGTACTTTTTTTTTTTTTTTGTCAATATTGGTCAGAAAGTGGCCAACCCCTTTAATGCAAGATAATAATTTTGCACGCTCCACTTCTCAGTTTTTATTTGTAAAAAAAAAAAATTAAAATATCCAATAAATTTCATTCCATTTCACAATTGTGTCCTACTTGTTGATTCTTCCCCCCAAAAATTAAAATTTGATATTGTTATGTTTGAAGCCTGAAATGTGGCAAAAGGTTGGAAAGTTCAAGGGGGTAGAATACTTTTGCAAGGCACTGCGTGTATATATATATATATATATATATATATATATATATACTAGAGGGAGGACCCGGCTTCGCACGGGTATATTACATTTTATGTTTGTGTAGTGGCCCCATAAGAAATGTCCAATTTTGCACTGGTGTATTTTGTATGTGGTTTGTGTGTATGTCCATAAGCGTCATGTAATTATGTGTATCTCATTTTGGATATCAGTGAAAAACCTGTGATCAGTTGTTATGGGTACCTGGAGTAAAGCTGTATCTAATCCTTCCCCGTGTAGTACTGTGTTTAGACGCAAGTATCTAATCCTTGTTGGTGTGGTACTGTGTGCAGATGCACAAATCTAATCCTCCGGCGTGTGGTACTGTGTGCAGATGTGTGTATCTAATCCTCCCTCGTGTGGCATTGTGTGAAGAGGCACATATCTAATCCTCCAGTAAGTGAAACTGTGTGCAGACGTGCATATCTAATCTTACGGCATGTGATACTATGTGCAGACGCGCGTATCTAATCCTCTGGCGTGTGGTACTGTGTGCAGACAGGTGTATCTAATCCTACGGCGTGAGGTACTGTGTGCAGATGCACGTATCTAATCCTCCCCCATGTGGTACTGTTTTTTGAGACGCGTATCTAATTATCTGGCATGTGGTACTGTGTGCAGAGGCATGTATCTAATCCTCCCCCATGTGGTACTGTTTTTTGAGACGCGTATCTAATTAACTGGCATGTGGTACTGTGTGCAGAGGCATGTATCTAATCCTCCAAAGTGTGGTACTGTGTTCAGACGCATGTATCTAATCCTCCCCTGTGTGGTATTGTGTGAAGAGGCGCGTATGTAATCCTACGGCATGTGGAACTGTGTGTAGACGCGCGTATCTAATCCTACAGCATGTGGTACTGTATGCAGACGCGTGTATCTAATCCTATGGCGTGTACAACTGTGTGAAGATGTGCGTATCTAATCGTCTGACATGTGGAACTGTAAGCAGACGCGCGTATCTAATCCTACGGCATGTGGTACTGTGTGCAGATGTGCTTATCTAATCCTCTGGTGTGTGGAACTGTGTGCAGATGCGCGTATCTAATCCTCCCCTGCGTGGTATTGTGTGATGAGGCGCGTATCTAATCCTACGGCGAGTGGAACTGTGTGTAGACGCGCGTATCTAATCCTACGGCATGTTGTACTGTGTGCAGATGAACGTATCTAATCCTCTTGTGTGTGGTACTGTGTGTAGATGCACGTATCTAATTCTCTGGCTTGTGGTACTGTGTGCAGAGGCATATATCTAATCCTCCAAAGTGTGGTACTGTATGCAGACACATGTATCTAATCCTCCCCTGTGTGGTATTGTGTGAAGAGGCATGTATCTAATCCTACGGCGTGTGGAACTGTGTGTAGACGCGTGTATCTAATCCTACGGCATGTGGTACTGTGTACAGATGCGCGTATCTAATCCTCCCCTGTGTGGTACTGTGTGCAGATGCACATATCTAATCCTCCCCTGTGTGGTATTGTGTGAAGAGGCGCGTATGTAATCCTACGGCGTGTGGAACTGTGTGTAGACGCGCGTATCTAATCCTACAGCATGTGGTACTGTATGCAGACGCGTGTATCTAATCCTATGGCGTGTACAACTGTATGAAGATGTGCGTATCTAATCGTCTGACATGTGGAACTGTAAGCAGACGCGTGTATCTAATCCTACGGCATGTGGTACTGTGTGCAGACGTACTTATCTAATCCTCTGGTGTGTGGAACTGTGTGCAGATGCACGTATCTAATCCTCCCCTGCATGGTATTGTGTGATGAGGCGCGTATCTAATCCTACGGCGAGTGGAACTGTGTGTAGACGCGCGTATCTAATCCTACGGCATGTTGTACTGTGTGCAGATGCACGTATCTAATCCTCTTGTGTGTGGTACTGTGTGTAGATGCACGTATCTAATTCTCTGGCTTGTGGTACTGTGTGCAGAGGCATGTATCTAATCCTCCAAAGTGTGGTACTGTATGCAGACACATGTATCTAATCCTCCCCTGTGTGGTATTGTGTGAAGAGGCGCGTATGTAATCCTACGGAGTGTGGAACTGTGTGTAGACGCGCGTATCTAATCCTACAGCATGTGGTACTGTATGCAGACGCGTGTATCTAATCCTATGGCGTGTACAACTGTGTGAAGATGTGCGTATCTAATCGTCTGACATGTGGAACTGTAAGCAGACGCGCGTATCTAATCCTACGGCATGTGGTACTGTGTGCAGACGTGCTTATCTAATCCTCTGGTGTGTGGAACTGTGTGCAGATGCGCGTATCTAATCCTCCCCTGCGTGGTATTGTGTGATGAGGCATGTATCTAATCCTACGGCGAGTGGAACTGTGTGTAGACGCGTGTATCTAATCCTACGGCATGTGGTACTGTGTGCAGACGCGCGTATCTAATCCTCTTGTGTGTAGTACTGTGTGCATATGCGCGCATCTAATCCTCTGGCATGTGGTACTGTGTGCAGATGCGCGTATCTAATCCTCCCCTGTGTGGTACTGTGTGCAGATGCACATATCTAATCCTCTGGCATGTGGTACTGTGTGCAGATGCGCGTATCTAATCCTCCCCCATGTGGTACTGTGTGCTGAGACGTGTATGTAATTCTCTGGCTTGTGGTACTGTGTGCAGAGGCATGTATCTAATCCTCCAAAGTGTGGTACTGTGTGCAGACAGACGTATCTAATCCTCCCATGTGTGATATTGTGTGAGGAGGCGCGTATCTAATCCTACGGCATGTGGAACTGTGTGTAGATGCACGTATCTAATCCTACGGTATGTGGTACTATGTGCAGATGTGCATATCTTATGCTCTGGTGTGTGGAACTGTGTGCAGATGCGTGTATCCAATCCTTTGGCATGTGGTACTGTGTGCAGACGCATGTATCCAATCCCCCGGCGTGTGGTACTTTGTGCAGACGCGTGTATCTAATCCTTCGGCATGTGGAACTGTGTGCAGAAATGCGTATTTAATCCACTGGTTTGTGGGACTGTGTGCAGACGCGTGTATCTAATCCTCTGGTGTGTGATACTGTGTGCTGATCTGTGTATCTAATCCTCTGATGCGTGTATCTCAGTTTGGATATCAGTGTTGGGTTGTGTATGTGGAGTGACTGTGTGTATTGCAGTTGGAATATGAGTGAAAGACTTGCAGGTTTGTATTGGCTAAGGGGGGGACGGGGGGCATTGTGTTTGGAATGCTGTATCTCAGCAACGGTACGTCCGAGCAAGTTGGAGTCTCGTCTTAAACCTTCCCGGATACCTGAAGTATCTCTGTACCAAATTTGGTGAAGATCGGTCCAGTCGTTTGGTTCGCATTAGAGAACAGACAGACAGACAGAAATTCATTTTTATAATATAGGGAGATATATATATAAATTATTTTTTTAAACAGTTAAAAAAAATGTTTTCCCAAGAAAGGGCTGTTCATGAGAGGTTAACTAGCAGCAAGGTGGGAGGAGGCTCTGCACAAATGGATGGATGGAGGGTGACAGTGGAGTGTGGATGAGGTTGGAGGCTGCTGGATAAGATAGAATGAAGTTTTGCAGAGGAGATTGAAAAATGGGCAAAACAAAATTAACAAACACTCTCAGGAGGATCTCGGGTGAGTCGTAGTGGTAATGCACTCAATACCACTCAGGGCAGTAGAGTGATGTGAGCAGTGGTACAGCACTGGCGGTCAAACTTCTAGGCCTCGGGCAGAGCTGACTGCGCGTGCCCACAGGCCACAAGAAAATGGCCGCTTACTAACAGTTATTTTACATTGCCCTGCATGTTGGTCTGTACAGACCAACCAATTGCAGCGTTTGGGGAGGGGGGAGATCCTAGGTATTCTAAGTGTACTGCTATTGCCCGATCAAACCATGTAATGAATAGCAAAAATCTTCTTAAGATCTCCATGCAGGGCCAGTTTTAGACAACAGTCACATTCTGTTAATTTAATGTTCTGCAGTGCCTAAAACTGGTACTTACAAGAGATGTTCTTAAAAGGATTCTAACATTAAAATCAAATTTTTTCTCGTTGACACGTAGGAATAGCCTTACAAAAGGCTATTCTCCTACCTTTAGATGTCTTCTCCGCACCGCCATTCGGTATAAACTCCGATTTTCGTCGGTATGCAAATGAGTTCTCTCACAGCACTGGGGTGTCCCAATGCTGCGAGAGAACTCTCTAGCGCTGCCTCCATCTTCTTCAGGAATGGCCTCTTCACGCGTCTTCTTCCAGCACTGGCGGTCAAACTTCTAGGCCTCGGGCAGAGCCGACTGCACATGCCCACAGGCCACAAGAAAATGGCCGCTTACTAACTGTGTAAGTGGCCATTTTTCTTGTGGCCACAGGAAAAGACATCTAAATGTAGAAGAATAGCTTTTCTTAAGGCTATTCTGTCGTGTCAACTAGGAAAAAAAAGTTTTTAATGGTAGAATCCCTTTAATGGCACCGATATCTCCATCACCAGGACCCATACCGTGAAAGCTGGCAGTGAAGTGAATTCAGTGCACTGCATCTTTCTAGTGGTTTATAATACCACCCATCTTTGAGGATATGAAATGTCCGCTTTAGGCTGAGGTCCCACGTTGTGGAAACACAGCATTTTTTGTTGTAGATTTTGCTAAAAAACACTTTTTTATTGAGCTTTCGATGCATTTTCCCTGCACTTTCTACTTTCTATTAAATATATGTGGAAATGTCCTGCCATGGTTTTTTAAAGAGGACCTTTCATCAATTGGGGCACATGCGATTTTATATACCGCTATATACCGCTTATAGCGCTGTACTGCTCTCACAGTACAGCCCTATAGGCGCTGCTGTGAGGAAGGGCGTTCCAGACAGACTGTCAGAAACGCCCTTCTGACAGTGAAAAGCTACGGATAGCTCTTCACCGGGGGCACACATTGTGAAAACCAACACTGCGCTGAATTCAGCGCACTGTCGGCTTTCTAGCAGTATATAAAACTGCATGTACCCCAAGTGATGAAAGGTCCTCTTTAAGCGTGCACATTTTAGAATTTGCATCTCTGTCACATCTTTTTTTTCTTACAATGTGTGTAAAAGGTAAGTTGAATAAATTTCACTCATCTTGCTGGTTCTGTAAAGGACATCCTTTTTTTTTTCCTACAGTAGCCAAAAACACTGTTTCTGCAATGTGGCGCTCAACCTAAGGGTAAGGCCCCACATTGCAGAAACGCAACTTTTTTGTTGCAGATTTTGCTGTGTTTTTCTGAACCAATGCCAGGATTGGATTGAGCAGAAAGGAGACATACAGTATAAGAAAGTTCTAGATATTTCCCATTCCTTTTGTAGCCTTTCTTGGCTTTGGCTCATAAAATTACCTCAGCCTTAGGGGAGCAACACACAACCAGCCACATACTGTTCTGTACTGTAATTACGGGGATATGGGGCAGAATGTCGCTGGTAGGCAGAGACCCCTATTTTCACAGATGACATTAATAAATCAACACATTGTTTTATAGCAAGCTGACTCTTCCTATCATGTTAAAGCCTCACAACACGTGATCACAAGTTTCACGCAAATACCAAATATTTTACACTATACTGATAGGAGTCCCACTGTCAGCATGAAGTTCAAACCAGTAAATCTGGCTGACATACGGACCGTGTCTCACATGGTTGTGTGCTTAGGCCTCCCGCACACAGACGGCACGTTGTGGTTTACACTGACCTATACATTAAAAATGAATTGACAGATGCAGAGAGATATAGGAAAGATATAGGACAGGTATAGGACACATATAGGACCTGCTCCATAATTTGAAGCTCTTCAGTTTAGCCCAGACACACAGCTGCAAAAACAGCGACAGTGTGTATGGGTCCATTGAAATATAATAGTCCATAATTTTATCCACAATTGTGAATACAAAGTCTGGTCATGTGCATTACAATTTAGTAACTCCATGTGCCTCATATTAATAGCAATTAACCCCATCATGTCCCTCACCCCTGTGTGTTTCACATAAGAGTTACTTATATGTGAGAGACATGGAGGTAATAATAAGGTATCTTCATTACTAGTACCCCCATATGTCTCATATCAGTAACGCTGACATGATGGGGTTAATTGCTATTAATGTGAGGCACATGGAGTTACTAAAACTAAATGAATAACCCCAAATGCCTGACATTAATAGGAATTGTAACCCTAGTATGTACCTGTGTGGGGGGTTTTTACTTTCACTTTTCCTCAGAGCTCTCTTCTGCTCCTTCTCTTCTGTGCAGGATGTAATGGCAGGAGCTCATTAGGGTCCTTGTGCTGTATAGCAATAAGCTCCACCTCCTAGGCTCTCCTCATTCCTCTCATTAGGCAGAGGGGAGCCAGAGAAGGGGCACTCTCTCTATCAATATCTGCAGGTTGCTGACCCCTGTATTAGCCGATGCTGCAGCCAGGGCCGGTTTTAGACAAAGTGTGGCCCTGGGCAAAATTAAAAGTGGGGCCCCAAATGTTTAAATATTGTACCTACTACATAGTCATATTGTTAATTCGATGTGTTGCACTGCCTATCACTGGTGTTTAATGGAGTGTTCCTAAGGTCTTTAAGATCAGGGCCCCACATTGCGAAAGCACAACGCTTTGGCCACAGTAAAAACACTGAAGCAAAAAATGCAGGGTTTTACAGTACCTGCAAAGTGTAGGAGATTCTGGTTAATCCCATGCACACATTGTACAAAAAAATACAGCAAAATCTGCAACAAAAAATCTGATGACATGCAGAGTCTATGGCAGCTGCAGAAAGTGCCAGCAAAGTGAACAAAATGTTATATTTTAATCTCATCCACAGCAGGTTAAATTTTAGCTGCGGAGTCGAGAGCATTACCACATGTATTTAATAGGGGGAGAAACTGCAGAGAAAAATGCAGCAAAAGCTCAATGAAACACACTGTTTTTGCTGCTTTTTTTCTTCAGTGTTGTTTTGAAGGGTTTTGCTGTGCTTGGCCTAATCCTTAGACTAAGTCCCCACAGGTAGTCCCGCAGCAAAAAAAGCACTGCGGGAAAACTGCAGCAGCGATGCATCGCGGTTCTTTCTGCAGCGCTTTAGATGGAAACTTTCTGTTACAATTATAACTATGGGGAAACTGCCGCCGTTTCCGCAGGTATAATTGACATGCTGTAATTTCCAAAATCACGCCAGTTTTGGAAATTGAAGTGTGTCCACAGTGCAGTTTTTACCACAAAGTGAGCATATGATTTGTTAAAATTTCATCCGCTTTTCCTTGACTGTAAAATGCCAAGATTTTTCCCGTGGGGCTCTAGCCTTAAAGAGATTGTCCATGAACTACATGTTTCAGCAAGGAGGCCGGGGAAGGTGAAAAATAAAATCCACACTCACCTGTCCTTGGTCCTTCCACTCCTGTCTGGTCCAGCGGCAGTCCTCACCACACATAACCAGTGAGGCTAATCAGGGGCCACAGGCGCCTAAAGAAAGGAACTGGGATGTCACATGTCCTTTCCTTTGGCTGCAGATTGGCCTCAGCAGTCATGTGTGGCAACGACGTCTGACAGAAAAAGCCCACGCCGCTTGACCAGACTGCCCCGGAAGACATCGGGGACAGGTGAGTAAGTGTTTTCTTTTTCTTATTATTTCTTTCCCTGACCTCCTTGCAGTAAACTTTTAACTCCTGGGCAACCCCTTTAACATCTCATTATACAGAGTCCCGATTCACATCTGCATTTGGGCCATTCCGTCCCCTATCCGCATGAAATATGTGGAGAGAAAAGTGCTACAAGCAGCTCTTTTCTCTCCAAATTTTTCGTACGGAAACCACACACACCCCATACTATAATGGGTTTCCTGAAGATTACCGCTTTTTAATGTGTATAGGTTTCCATTTGGGTGGTTCCTAAGCAGACCCGAACGGAAACCTGAATGCAGATGTGAACCAGGCCTAAGCATCACATTATAAAATACAATTCTAGTATGTATAATGGTAGACATGTATAGAGGCAAACACAGATAGACAGACAGACAGACAGATAGATAGACAGACATTGATATGCTATATATACTTCAACATATACCCATCTATTCATACACATACATTCATATACACACACCCCTATCTACACACATACAAGACTCACACAGTATATAAGACATATAATGTAAACAAATATACACATCTACACATATTTTACCCCAAAATATACTTACATTTGGATGAATGGCTGGGTGCACAGGACATGGAGGATACCCATGTACAGATCTGTCTGGCAGTGGAGAAAGGAGCTACATCACATGGGACTTCTCCTCTCACACTCCGATGCTGAGGAGGAGGGGGAGGGGCAGCACAGAAAGCTTTTACAAGAAACTTGCGGAAGCTTTTACAAGAAGTATCTGCAGCCCCTGCATCTGCAGATAATTTCTATGCTGCCGACGGTTTGTCCTAACAGTAGGGAAAGACTGGGGCCCCTAAGGGTGTGGGGGACCAGGGCAATTTCCCAGTTTGCCCCCCCCCCACCCCTAAAACCGGCCCTGTCCCCATGTTAGATGACATGGAGACCCCTAAGGGCTCATTCACACGGGGCAAGAGGGGACGGATTATGGCGTTGAATCCACATCATAATCCGCCCCCTCACAGTGGAGGTCTTTGTAGACCGCTAGCGCTCTTTTTTCCTTGAGCGGCATGTTGCTGCTCATGGAAAAAAGAATCGACATGCCCTTTCTTCAGGTGGATTCCACAGCTGAATCAGCCACGGTGTCTGCCTCGCAACAGCACCCTCCGGACTAGGCCCATTCATTTGGGCCTAACCCGGAGCAAAGAACCATGATGGGATGCTGTGCACTGCACCGGCATGCTGTCGCGGCAGCCATGGCGGAATATGACACGCAGAATCCCTGTGTGAACTAGGCCTTAAAGACCGGGTATATTATTATGCCCATTCGCACCAAGTACCACAAGTCTGAGTAATAGTACGTTTGTAGTCATTAAGGGATTAAAACATAGTAGAACAATGTAAAACACATTATGAATTACTAAATCATCAAAAGTCCTTAGCAGTGCTACAGTTGGCAAATACTGCAAAGGTATCCTACATATCACCAATTCCTATTAAATTAAGCTCAGGAGTTACTAAAATGAAGTCTTTTCTGTGTCTCATTTGAACTTTCATTCAATTCCCCACAAAATTAATCTGAACTACTACAAATGCACATTCTGTAACCTTGGCAACAACCTGTAAAAGAACAAGGGCACCACGTTTTAGCTGTGGCAGGATTATTTATGCCCTTGATCACTGAAAATAAGAAACAATGAAAGTGTTTTCTTACAAAGGACCTTTTCGAAGTATACATGAACAGATGGTGCCTCATGATGGGGAGGATGCATGAGACCTGTGTAAATAGTGTACAGATCACATGGTATTCCATAACTAATATTAATTTGGCTCTGTAAACACAGCAGGGGAACTTTAGTAACTATCAGAAAGTGTAAAAATCTGGCAGATTTGCAACCCCAGTGATTAAAGGGGTTTTCTGGGCAAAATAAAAAACAAACTTTTTTTTTTTAAAGTCTATTAGTGCTAGAAATGAGTTAATAAGTACACCCATATACCTTTAGCAGTGTTTTGAGTGATTTGTTAGTGTCTGTGGAATCCTCTGCATTTGTTTAAAGCTACAGCTTCCAGTCTACCTTTCACTACCCTCCTCCATTCTCACTCTGTTAGACCGCCTTCTCTGTCACCCTAGCTAAGCTATCTCACCCACCGCTAACTAACTCAGCACATCCTCCCCATCACATCATACATATCTATCTTCCTCTCAGGGAAACAGCTCCTCCTTTCTCCTTCACTGTGCGCAAGCTAGAGATGTTTCTCTTATACTCTCCTAGCCTGAAGTAGGCGCACTGTCGGTTTTCCCATTAAGTGCCCCAAGTGAAGAGCTATTGGTCCATTTACTGAGAGCTCTTCACTGTCAGAAAGGTGTTTCTTCTTCTTAAATGTAGATTGTGAGCCCCATATAGGGCTCACAATGTACTTTATTTTTTTTTCCCTATCAGTATGTCTTTGTAGTATGGGAGGAAATCCATGCAAACACGGGGAGAACATACAAACTCCTTGCAGTTGTTGTTCCGGGCCGGATTCTAAATCAGGACTACAGCACTGCAAGGCTGCAGTGCTAACCACCGAGCCACCGTGTTGCCCCAGAAAGGTGTTTCTGACAGTGTATGAGGAACGCTCCTCCTGATAGTAGAGTCCATAGCACTGTACTGTCAAGAGGGGGCGTTCCTTACCGCCCAGCGATGACGATGAGCGGTGAGGAACGCCCCCGAGTACTAGTCTATGGACGAGTACTGTCAGGAGAAAGGGGGGCATTCCTCACCTAGCGGTATATAAAACCACATGTGTCCCGAGGACATGAAAGGTCCACTTTAACATTACTAGTGAATTGAGTTGGCATGATACGCCTCCAAAGTGGTATCATATCAAATTTGCTTGGCAGCTGTTTTCTATTCTTGTTTTGGCTATTTGAATTTATTACCAAAGCAGGAGCTTTTGTGCTACATCCACATGAACAAATCACAGAAGTGCGACTGCTCCTGTAGAATTCAATAGTGACAGTGGCTTTTCTGTGATTGGCCCATTTTAATTTAGCATCAAAACTATGGCGTTAAATTCAAATGGCCAGAGTGACCACTCATAGCAGCTCCCCTATAATTTTGTTTTCTCACCACTCTTTTATTACTATCCTTGTACTATCACATCATAGCGTCATAAGACAGGTATAGATCATAGGGAGAATTCCACCAATACCGGCAGTGGCCCTGCTATCACAGAAGAGCCGTTGTTGCTGCTATTTAATAGTCATGTAGTTCAGCAGGTCATAACGCATGTTCAGGAAACTGATGCAGCCACTAAAAATCAATTTAAAAACTGTGCCAACAGCATGTCCTTGCAGATTTTTCAGTAACAATGTATGAACAGCAAGATCTACTGCAGGTGTACGCGACTACTTTTAGTAAAGGACCACTGACTCGAGTCCGTCATCAGGTGTGGGTCAGAGATAGCTAACCACATCCAGTATTTACCATATTTTTTCAAATAAAACGTGTTCGACTATAAGACATATCCCAGTTTCAGACAAGAAACATTAGGAAAAAATATTTAAATATTAAATTACCCTTCCTCGGTAGTCAAACAAAGAAGAGGTGGTCAATGTACTCATCCATATACTTGTACGGGGGGGGGGGGGGGGGGGGGTAAGGGCGGCAGGGGAATGGAGGGAAAAAGGGGGGGGAAGGGTGAATGAGTACTGTCAGGAGGGGCATTTCTCACAGACTGCTAAACCCTACTAAACTGCTAACCCCTCCCTCCCTTTTATCCCCCTCTTGTTTGTTTTTTTCCAATTGTTTTTGCTGTGGTATTTAACATGTTTAATAACTTAGAATGACATTTCCATGCACACATTAACAATAAATAATGAAATAAATAATAGCGGAATCAAAAAATGTAGAAAAATCTCTTTTCAATGTAACCATGTCCCAACAGCTATGTTTGAAAAGGTTTCCGCATAAGCAGCACTTTGAATAAGTGTTTCAGCATACAGACTCTGCTGATGGTCATGGACTCCGGTAAATGCTAAAATAAACCTTACATATTAATAATCTGTGTTTTATAACCTATTCAACCACATAATGTGTAGATAAATATGATTCACTGTAGCTTAATAATTAAAATGAGTCAGTTCCACCAAAAGTCTCAGTGTAGCACATTTCTAAAACTGAGGATATCTGAAGCAGGAATGCTACAGATTCTCATACAGGCAATTTAGGACGACTAAAAATTGCAATAAAATTTGATAAAAAATAATTTGCCCGTCACTTTCGTATGTCATTGGATCATCTTAAAATAATAATACATTTATTACATTTCATGTGGCACAATGTGAGGTATCATGCTGTATACATAATATTATAGGTGTACTATTCCTATGTATTACAGCTCCATAGTATTATTTGTGAAAACTTCTTTGTCATGTTCATACATATCTGTATATCAGTAAGCACGAGGCAGTGCCGTGAGAGTTTCAACAGCTGTCACACATCCAGGATCTTGCACAACCCTAAAACAATATCATTTATTAAAAGGCTAACAAATCTACACCCTCTTGGCATTAACTCTTTAAACGCAAGACCTTATGCACGTTTGTTAGGTGAAGGACATAACAGCTTTTTTAAAATTCTTTTAAATTAAACCCTTTTTAGGGGAGGGGGAATAAACATTCACTCCATATTTTCATTCATCTTACCTCTTTACAAGCATGTAGTATCTGTCCCTGAAGTGGGGTGAAAAGTAACATCAGACTGCTGAGGAAGCAGAGGCAAGCATGGGGCTGTGATAATATAGTTGCTGCACCCATTACTTGCTTTCTGTAGCAAACACCTGTCTGCGGGAAAAGTAAAAGGAGGAGAGGTGAAGTACAGCAGAGTGCTTAAGGCTATCACCTGAAATCAAGGGGAGGGGTGCGGTTTAATATTAGAACCCGCCTCTAACCTATTGTCCCAGTCCTGGCATTAGTTCAGAACTAGTCAATTTACAATTTGTCCACACATAAAAGGTGAATTAATGCAATTCTAACTTTTGCTATTTTTTAAAAAAATATTATATAAAGTATACCATATAGAATAAATTAATACTGTCATTTGATATAGTAAAAGCATAGTTTTGTTGTGATTTCATGTTTTATATTCAATTATTATATGTTGGTAAGGATAAAATTTTACATATTGTAACTTTTGCTTCAACACTAAGCAACTGGTATGCGATCACTACTGGACCCCTGTGATATTACTGAACTGAACTTACATCACAATTTTACGTTTGTAAAATCGTGGAAAGTCTGTTGCTGACATTTAATAATACATGCCCTAAAAGGATCCAGTGAAACGGACATGTATGCAGAGCTATATTAACACATCGATGGGTTCAATAAAAGAACTTGATATTTCTCCAACCGTTTACAAATACACAATATGGGCAAAAGTAGTGGAGCACCTATATTGAATTGTAAATCTGTGTGCATTAATACCTTGAAGCCGGAGCGCAACATTGGTGAAACATTGCAATTTGTACCTGCAAAATGGGTGGGAATTTAGCTAATCCCATCCCCACATTGCAGAAAAATATCTGTAGCAGAAATGCTGCAATTTCAAAAAACATAGCATTTTTGTAAATTGCAGCATGTCGATTATACCTACAGAAACATTTGTGTTTTCCACTTAGGAATAATAGGGACAGAAAGTCTGCAGAAGAAAACGCAGACTTTCTGTGAAAAGTGCTGCGGAATACATGTGATGCGTTTCTACCGCGCTTATTGGCTGCAGATCGCTACATGGTGTTTTAACCTTACAAAGAAAATTTCCCAAACTCATCATTTAGGTACCACCCCTAAATCACCCTATTTTCAAATCTGCACCCTTCAAATAAGTCAAAATAGCTTTTGGGAAGTTTATTAACCCTTAAAGTTTTTCATGGGAATTAAAACACAATCAAGGTGGAATTTACATTTATTTTCAATAATACTTTAATTTAGCCCTAAAGGCACCAGAGGTTAAATGAAGAAAAAAAAAAGCAGAGTTTGTTATGCAGTTTCTCTTGAGCACAGAATTACCCCACATCTTGGTGTAAACTGCTGTTTGGGCACACAGCAGAACGCAAAAGACAAGGAGCGAAACTGGACGTTTGAAAAGCAGATTTTTCTGGAATAGTTTTCAGATGTCAGATCTTATTTGCAGAGTTCCTAAAGTACCAGTACAGTGGAAATTCCCCAAGAGTGACTCCATTTTGGAAACTACACCTTTCAAGGAATTCCTAAAGGGGTATAATGAGCATTTTGACCACACAGCTCATTCACAGATTTTATTAGCATTGGAACATTAAAGGGGCTCTATCATTGGGAAAAGTCATTTTTAACTAATGACATCCTTGCATAACCTTTTGAAAGACTATTTTACACATACCTTTAGTATGTAAATTGCCTCAGTGTTTTTTGAATAAGTCCATTATTATTCATATGCTAATGAGCTTCCAGCCAGCACAGCAAGTTCCCAGCAGCACTCGTCTCTGCTATTATCTCCTATGTTTATGCAAACAGGAAGCTGAGTCATCATCAACAGCAGCATCCTGTGCTGTATACTCCCATAGGAAACAATAGCAAAGAGGGTGCAAGATGAATCGTGCACAGAGTCTAATTAGCATATGTATAAAAACAGACTTATACAAAAACCACTGAGGCAATTTACACACTAAAGGTAGGTGTGGAATAGCCTTTCTAAAGGTTATGCAAGGATGTGATTAGTTAAAAATGACTTTTTTCCAATGATAGAGCTCCTTTAAATTGAAAAATTACTAAAATGTCACCTTATCCCCTTATCTTAAATTTTTTAATTTTCTCAAGAAGTTAAAGGAGAAAAAGCCCCCCATTCCCCCACAGCTCATTAACCAATTTCTCTTCAACACTGCAACACCTCATACATTAATGTAAACTATTGGGTACAGTGAGCATTTTGGTCCCACAGTGACCCCACAGCTATTTTGGATTTTATTAACATTGAAAAATGAAAAATTACTTTTCTTAATAAAACAATTTATCCTGTAATTTTTCATTTTCAGAAGGGGTTGAAGGAGAAAAAGCACCATACAGTTCCTTACACAATTTCTCCTGAACACGGCAACTACCCATATGTGGTAGTAAACTGCTGTATGGGTACATGGTGGGCTCAGAATGGAAAGAGAGCAATTTGGCTTTTGGAAGGCAGGTTTTGCTGGAATGGTTTTCAGGTGCCATGTTACATTTGCAGAGCCCCTACAGTAGCAGTACAATGGAAACCCTCCAAAAGTGATTGTTATTTTGTAAACTATCCCTCAAGGAGTATAATGAGAATTTTGACCTCACAGCTATTTCACAGATTTTTGAGACAGTGTTGGTACAGACGTGATGTGACCAGGCTGGCGTCACAATGCATAATGATGCCGGTCTGGCTCATGTGATGTCTTTGAAGACACCAAAGAGGCCAAAAGACTGCCTGAAGTCACGTCAGAGAGGTAACACTATTTTTTATGTTTAATACTTGCCCTGGACACATGATCATTATACTGTGGAATATGAAAAGACCCCATAATATAATGATAGCAATATTTGTTGGGGTTCATCCAACAAATACTCTTGCCGTGGGCCCATGGTCTCACTTACCAAGATTTGGAACACTGCAGTTATTATCATATAAAAGTTCTCACCCATATGATCCACATCTGGTTTTGGCTTCAAAAGCTACATGCACAAACCTAAATATGGAAATCTAGCTATACAGTGCAATACTGGAATTCATCAAGCTCTTTAGAAATCCCCATTCTTGCACAAATATTTGTAAAGGCAGACTGTGTGGTGTTTGATTTTATATACCTGTGGCAATGGGAGTGAATTAAACACAAGATATACCTTTTAATCATTTAAATTCATAATATGACTATGGCCCTATCCAATCCCATGCAGTTCGTTTGTCTCCCACAGTAAAAATGTCCTTCTTCCTATTAATATTATAAATGTGAAAGTTTGTGAGTTTGGATGTTTGTGGGTTTGTGTGTTTGGATGTTTGGATGTTTGTTCCTCAATCACGCAAAACCCGCTCGACCGATTTGACTGAAAGTTTCCACAAACATAGTTAATACACCCGATTGAGCAATAGGCTACTTTTCGTCACAACAGCGCACATACGTTTGTGCCAGGACCCCCACAAAACCCAAACTCACACCACCATCTCTGCAATCTCACACACTTTGGACCATAGCAAGCCACAAAATTCATATTGCCCTCTGCAGCCTCGCCCCTAACCCCACACAATCACATATACATATACTTTACCACTTTGCCCCTCCCCTTAACGATACTCCAGGAGGTTCTCTTTAACGCTCCGGAGCAGCCATGTTTGCTGACCCCCACCGCTCTGACAATCCGCGACACCGCCCACCCATGTCAATACCCCTAGCAGGTCTAATAAATGCAAAAAAAAAAAAAGTTTTAAAAAAAGTAAAAAAACATATAAAAACAAATAAAAAGGATTAAAAATTCAAATCACCCCCCTTTCCCTAGAACACATATAAAAGTAGTTAAAAACTGTGAAACACATACATTTTAGGTATCCCCGCGTCCGAAATCGCCCGCTCTACAAAGCTATACAAATATTTTTCCTGTTCGGTAAACGCCGTAGCGGTAAAAATGGTCAAAAGTGCCAAACCGCCGTTTTTTCACTCTTTTGACTCTGATATAAATTTGAATAAAAAGTGATCAAAGCAATAACATTTCCCGAAAATGGTAGAACTAAAAAGTACACCCGACCCCGCAAAAAAAGACGCCCTATACATCCCCGTACACGGACGTATAAAAAAGTTACGGCTGTCGGAATATGACGACTTTTCAAAAAAAAAAAAAGTTTTAACAGTTTTGGATTTTTATAAGGGGTCAAAATAAAAAATAAAATAAATAAAATAAAACCATATGAATTTGGTATCTCCAGCATCGTAACGAAACACAGAATACAGGGGACATGTCATTTTGGTTGCACAGTGAACGCCGTAAAACCAAATCCCCTAAGAAAGTCGCAGAAATGCATTTTTTTGTCAAATCCACCCCATTCAGAATTTTTTCCCTGCTTCCCAGTACATTATATAGAATAAATAATGGTGGCATCAGGAAGAAAAATTTGTCCCAAGAAAAATTAAGACCTCATATGACTCTGGGAGCGGAGAAATAAAAAAGTTATGGGGTTTAGAAGGAGGGGAGTCAAAAATGAAAAACCAAAATCAAAAAATGCCATCGACGGGAAAGGGTTAACTTCAAATACTTCTGTCCCAAAGTCACTATGTAAAGTTTCTCACAACACCGTATAGCAGCTCAAATACAAATTAACTTCAACACAAAAGTCTCACGTATTCTCTGAATTACAGAAAAAACAAGATACAAAATTACATTTCATATCCCATACCTTATACACAGTACGAAAACCTTACCCACGCCTGTATATACCCACTTCTACAATCACCGCAGACGAAGTCGCGGGTACCAGCTAGTTGTATAATATAGTGATATTTCCTTAATCTCTTCTACCACACAGTATATTGCTACATCAGTGCGCCAGGCAACAATTCCTTGTTTGTTATAATGCCCAAGGCACAGTAATAGTGACAAAAGCCATGCCAAAGAAATGAAAAAAAACTCTCCTAACCTGATTTCCAAACTGGAAGTCTTCGCCTGCCTCACTTACAGCACAGACAGCAGTAGTCACAGAGTGCAATTTGAGATACAGAACATACTAAATGACTTTGAAAATAATGTTTCATATGTGCAGCTCCTTGTACGTTTCATTCATATTCCTATATATAATTAGGGAAAACTAAAATTTGAACTTACCTGTTTGTTTCTTTTTCTTATGAGAAAAGTTGGGGTTTATTGATGTAAGATATCTATGTGGACACATTGTGGATAGCGGTGTTTTCTGTACTTATGTGACTATGTGATCATGTTACAAGGTAAATAGTTAGAGGTAGGATGAGTTTTGTTGATCATGTGATGGTAGGAGCGATTAGTGCGGTCACATGATCGGCACAAACAGGAAAGATATATGGATGAATGAATAGGTCGGCGGCTTGGATACAACAGTAAGTCCAATCAGGAAATAGCAATACGGTCATGTGATAGGGGGAGTAGTTAGGGGCGTGTGGTGTCCCTTTGATCACGTGATAGTAGGAGTGGTTAAAGGGGCTCTATCACTAGAAAAAGTCATTTTTAACTAATCATACCTTTGCATAGCCCTTAGAAAGTCAATTTCACACCTACCTTTTGTATGTAGATTGCCTCAGTGGTTTCTGAATAAGTCCGTTTATATTCATATGCTAATTAGACTAGTGCACGATAGATGGTGCACTCCTCTCTCTGCTGTTTTCTATGGGAGGCTGCTGCTGATGACCGCTTCCTGTTTGCTTCACACACATAGAAGATAATGGGAGAGAGGAGGCTGCTGGGAACTTCCTGAGCTGGCTGGAGGCTCATTAGCATATGAATAAAAACAGACTTATTCAGACACCACTGAAGCAATCTACATACTAAAGGTAAGTGTGGAATAGACTTTCCAAAGCCTAAGCATGTGTTTAGATAAAAATGATTTTTCCCAGTGATAGAGCCCCTTTAATGAAAGCACATGATTAAAACCTAATATGGATAACGAGTGAACATATTGCGGCTTGGATTAGACCGACAATTTCAGGGCAATGTGAATATGGACGTAGAATACTAAATGGTCTGTGATATGATGCTAAGATCAGGTAAATATGTTAATAGAATAATCAATATATGATTACACGGATAATATTTTTAATATTGGATGTTTGTATATATAAAGAGACTAAAACTGAGACGAGTCATGAGTGTTCAAAACTGAGACGAGTGATTATAAAAGTTTAATACATGACAATGTAAGTTAGAGTTATACTTACCGTATAGAGTTAACATATGTTTTAGGGGAGGGGTTTGTATTACTTATTGTTTTATAAGGAACTTGTGTGTAAGCTAGCAGTAAGCCATGATGAAGGAACCAGCAAGGTTCTGAAACGCGTAGCTAAATAATCTCTGTACGCCAAGTGTACTTACCTGTGATGCTTATATTTTTTTAATGCAACAATAAAAGTTAATTTTTACCTACTGGAGACGCTGGGCATCATTAGGATGGTCATTGGCAGAACTCTGGATGATGACACCATCCGCTTCTCCTTTCTATTTTCCCTCTTAGGTTTAAGAAGCACACCCATAAACTACTAGGCTTTCTATTGGTAACCGCAAAGGCAGTTCTCTCTATATTGTGGAAATCCTCAATGCCCCCTCTCTGATGTTTTGGCTTCAATAGGGCTTACGTATACATAGCATGGAGAATCTGCTAGAGGAATTGAAAGAAGACAATAGCGTCCATCAAACAAACATGGCTCCTGTGGAACCACTTTTACTACTCTGCAGAGTTCCAATTTGCCTTCCTCTCAATGTCCTCTTGACTAGAGATGAGAGAACAGTGTTCTATCGAACACATGTTCGATCGGATATCAGGGTGTTCGCTATGTTCGAATCGAATCGAACACCGCGTGGTAAAGTGCGCCAAAATTCGATTCCCCTCCCACCTTCCCTGGCGCCTTTTTTGCACCAATAACAGTGCAGGGGAGGTGGGACAGGAACTACGACACCGGGGGCATTGAAAAAAATTGGAAAAAGTCATTGGCTGCCGAAATCAGGTGACCTCCATTTTAGACGAATAGTGGATTTCAAATCCGGGTCATATGAGAATGTGAACTTTGTGACTATGAGACAGGGATAGCTGTACAGGCAGGGATAGCTAGGGATAACCTTTATTTAGGGGGGAATGTTATTAAAAATAACTTTTTGGGGCTCTATCGGGTGTGTAATTGTGATTTTTGTGAGATAAACTTTTTCCCATAGGGATGCATTGGCCAGCGCTGATTGGCCAGAGTACGGAACTCGACCAATCAGCGCTGGCTCTGCTGGAGGAGGCGGAGTCTAAGATCGCTCCACACCAGTCTCCATTCAGGTCCGACCTTAGACTCCGCCTCCTCCAGCAGAGCCAGCACTGATTGGCCGAATTCCGTACTCTGGCCAATCAGCACTGGCTAATGCATTGTATTGGCGTGATGAAGCAGTGCTGAATGTGTGTGCTTAGCACACACATTCAGCTCTACTTCATCGGGCTAATAGAATGCATTGGCCAATCAGCGCTGGCCAATGCATTCTATTAGCTTGATGAAGCAGAGTGTGCACAAGGGTTCAAGCGCACCCTTGGCTCTGATGTAGCAGAGCCGAGGCTGCACAAGGGTTCAAGCGCA
Source organism: Leptodactylus fuscus (assembly GCF_031893055.1). NCBI lineage: Eukaryota > Metazoa > Chordata > Amphibia > Anura > Leptodactylidae > Leptodactylus > Leptodactylus fuscus. The sequence continues at coordinate 101,810,170 of NC_134266.1, read as the reverse complement.
CCCTCGGCTCTGATGTAGCAGAGCCGAGGGTGCACTTGAACCCTTGTGCAGCCTCGGCTCTGCTACATCAGAGCCGAGGGTGCGCTTGAACCCTTGTGCACCCTCGGCTCTGCTACATCAGAGCCGAGGGTGCGCTTGAACCCTTGTGCACACTCTGCTTCATCAAGCTAATAGAATGCATTGGCCAGCGCTGATTGGCCAATGCATTCTATTAGCCCGATGAAGTAGAGCTGGTGTGTGCTAAGCACACACATTCAGCACTGCTTCATCACGCCAATACAATGCATTAGCCAGTGCTGATTGGCCAGAGTACGGAATTCGGCCAATCAGCGCTGGCTCTGCTGGAGGAGGCGGAGTCTAAGGTCGGACCTGAATGGAGACTGGTGTGGAGCGATCTTAGACTCCGCCTCCTCCAGCAGAGCCAGCGCTGATTGGTCGAGTTCCGTACTCTGGCCAATCAGCGCTGGCCAATGCATTCTATTAGCCCGATGAAGTAGAGCTGAATGTGTGTGCTTAGCACACACATTCAGCTCTACTTCATCGGGCTAATAGAATGCATTGGCCAATCAGCGCTGGCCAATGCATTCTATTAGCGTGAACTGAGTTTGCACAGGGGTTCTAGTGCACCCTCGGCTCTGCTACATCAGATTGCTACATCTGATGTAGCAGTGCCGAGTGTGCATCAGATGTGTAGTTGAGCAAAACTGACTCAGCACTGCTAAGTCTCTGCATTCGCATAGGAATGCATTGGCCAGCCTTCGGCCAATCAGCGCTGGCTCTGCCGGAGGAGGCGGAGTCTAAGGTCGGACCTGAATGGAGACTGGTGTGGAGCGATCTTAGACTCCGCCTCCTCCAGCAGAGCCAGCGCTGATTGGTCGAGTTCCGTACTCTGGCCAATCAGCACTGGCCAATGCATTTCTATGGGGAAAAGTTAGCTTGCGAAAATCGCAAACTGACAGGGATTTCCATGAAATAAAGTGACTTTTATGCCCCCAGACATGCTTCCCCTGCTGTCCCAGTGTCATTCCAGGGTGTTGGTATCATTTCCTGGGGTGTCATAGTGGACTTGGTGACCCTCCAGACACGAATTTGGGTTTCCCCCTTAACGAGTATATGTTCCCCATAGACTATAATGGGGTTCGAAACCCATTCGAACACTCGAACAGTGAGCGGCTGTTCGAATCGAATTTCGAACCTCGAACATTTTAGTGTTCGCTCATCTCTACTCTTGACCTTTTACTTTCTCTCTCTACCTACACTTATTATTTTTCTTCTCCTTCTCTGGTTTTTGATTTTAAAATTTGCCTCTGCTAAGACAGAGCTGTTGTTACCCTTGTCCATCCTGGTTTCTGATTCCCCCTACAACCTGCTTAATGTTCCTTGCTCTCCCAAACTCTCCCCTCTGCTCTCATATCCCCCTTATTTGCCACCTCTGTAGGCACCTGGTATGATTTGTTTTCGGTTTTTAAACAAAATCTTAATAAAATCCTTAGGGGGCTTTCACACTAGTGTCGGTGTCTGACAGCTAGTGTCCGATGCTAATGTCCGCGCAAGATTTTAGCATCTGACACTAGCTGCGTCTGTTACATGCTGTGTCCAGGGGCTATTATGGAGTATAATGCTGTGTGCAGGGGCCACTATGAGGTATAATACTGGGAGTGTAGTAATGCGCGAGTTTGGTTCGGTCAGGGTATTCAGCGTCAGTCGGGGGGGCCCATGTCAAAAGTTCACCTCCAGGGCCCCGCCATTCCTAGTTACACCACTGTTACTATGCATTTCACGTGTATGCTAACAGCCAGTAAAGGAGACATTTTCAATCTAAAGTTCAATATCATGCAGGTGGCATGAATAGCACAATGTGCTACTCATCGCTACAATTATAAACTGCATGAAGTTCTACAACAAAAAAGTGCTATATAAACCCAGCCTTACTAAAGAACTGCGTGCATTATTTTCATCATAATAAAGTATAGCTATTACTATTAATTTCTCCTGTATGATACACAAGTGAAGTACAAGTGAAGAAGCATACTCAGCTATCATAACAGAACCATACGCTTCAACCCCCCTCGCTTCACATTTTAGTTTTTACCCACCATTTAGATTCTACAGGCACCATGTACTTTGCACAACACTATCATATTTCATATGTAGCTTACTCAGGATGTGAGGATCTGGAATCTTGCACATGCCATATCCAGGTTCACACTTCCCATCTAGTAGACCCCCAAGATAGAGGGATTTCATTTTGGACAGCCCTTCATGTAATATGCCTTACAGATACATTTTCTCTAAATTGCAAAATCTACATTGTGAAGCCTTGCTGATAGATGTTAATATCCTATTCTCCACTGTGACAGATCGGGCATCTGCAACTCAGCTACCTCCTTCACCTTCTTTATCTCACCTATCCACTCTTTTTAGGCTATGGGCCCACATAGCAAGCCACAGCTGAAAAATGCTGCAGGAAAAAAACCACAACTTCATATTTTTTCTGCAGCATTTTTCACAGAAAGTCTCTATTATACCAATAGGGATCCATAGGCATAATTGACATGCTACGAGTTACAAAAACTAATTTTTGAAATCATAGAATTTTCTCTGCAGATTTTTTTTTTTTCTGCAATGTGTGGATGGGATTAGCCAGAATCCCATACACTCTGAGGGTATTGTACGCATTTTGTGCGGCTGTGTACGTAACATGGGGCCTCAGCCTTAGTTAGCTTATTAGGAAAAGTTGTTATCTACAACTAATGGTGAATTGACCAACCAGATCACTGCCCATACACCTTTTACTCCCATATTCAGCACCCCAGATATACATCTGGATTATTTCTACCGTAATACTCACACTCTGTGCCTTCTCCATTCATTGACTATAGAACTCATCTCCTGGTCAGACCACGTACCAGTATTGCTTGGCTTGGATTCCAAGGAAACCCTTATCAGATTGTATAATTGGTGACTTAATGAGTTCCTGGTTAAAACTTTACATGCCTGTAATCAAACCTTCAAGTTTTTTTTTTTTGTTTTTTTTCTTGCCTGCCTGACATTTAGGGCAGTCGTGTAAAGTTAATTGTGTTGCCCAGCAGGACTCTTAGACTAGGAAGCACTTGATGACCTAGTATATGTAGACGCCAGAGTTTGGCTGTCTGCATATACTATTGATATTGATGTACAGAGAGTTGAATGCTCATTCCTTTATTCTGAACAAAAATATGATAAGGGGGGAAAAAGCCCATACTCTGTGAGGTAACTTACAAAATGAAGTGGTTTCACGGTCCCCACAGGCTCTTAAAGATGCAACAGGGCTGATAACCCTTACCGATTAAATTCTGATTTCAAGATATTCACTAGCATACTGCCCATAATAGTTAAGACCTAGCTCCTCTCATAGATCCACAAACACCAGCTGAGTTTTGTCCCTTTTCTAACTCAAGGGCATGTGGGAGGAAACCGGAGTACCTGGAGGATATCCATGCAAAAGGAGATGAAACCAATACCACGCAGAGTTGGATTTAAAGCCAAGACCCCAGCTCTGCAATGGGGGGTGGCGGTGGTGGTGGGGGGGGGTGATAGGGACGCAGGGTAGTTTGTACATTAATGTTCAGCGACTATTTTTTTTGTATTTTTCTTTTTTGTATTTTCCAAATTGATAACTTCTTTATATTTTTCTTCCAACATAGCTATGTGATAGCTTTTTCTTTGTACAAGACGTTGTACTTTCATTTGGCATTACTTTGGGGCACATATGTCTTGATTAGCATTTTGGCGGGGTCTATGTGAAATAACACAATCATAACTGTTTATATTTTGTTTTTGCAGCATTCATTCTGCATTAAAAGTAAAATGGCAACTTAGGATTACAGCAAAACCATATTTATAATGTTTTTTTTAATAAGTTTTACTGCTTTTACAAATAAAACAGCACTTTTTTGAAAATAAACGATTTTCCTGGGGTCACCGTATTCTGATTTAATGTTTTGTTGACAAAATTATGTCAGGGCTCTTTATTTGCATGGACATTGGTACCAGTGTTTGGCATGCATAAATTTTAGATCACGTTTCATTGATTTTTTGGTGAAAGCGAGGTAACCAATAAGTTAATTTGTACATTGCGATAAATATGGTTTTTTAGGGTGTTCACTGTACAGGATGAATAACTCTATTTTAGGATAGTGGGCACTTATACACACATGGAGATACCGCAAGGGGGCTTGAACCTGGGACCTCAGATCCTCAGTGCAATGCATTGCAATACAAGTATTGTGATCAGTATCACAAGTATTGTGACTCTAGTGGTTAATCCCAGAACTCTGTTATTCAACACAACTGAGTGCCAGAAGTAATTAATTATACACTCAGTACAACATAATATTACGGCACAGAGCATTAAGGGGTTAACAGCTAGACAGGAGAGGTCTCTCAGACAGCATTACTAAAATGAGAGAGCGCTGTACGAAGGAACACCTCACTTACTTCATCCCTATATAATACTTGAATCCAAGGGATTCCTAAGGTTTGTGGATGACCTTAGTTGGTGGACTGACCTGTTCCCTGTTTGCCGATTTCATTGCATCTCTCCCCTCTATGGATATTAGGATTCCTAAGTTATTGTACTGTGGGGGAAGGTTCCTATTCTTGTTTTTTTTCTACTGTCTGTAACATTGTGCACATTTTGGTTCATTATCTCGTGTGTGATTTCACTTAACGATTTTCTTTTACATATTGATTCAAATGCCTAAACTGACAACACGATTAAAATGACACGTTTATTATTGTAACATTAAAATGATCGATTTCACCAGTCCTAACAGCTGGTCAGGCAATGTACGACAGTTAATATGCATGCAGGTAGATGGCTGTATCATTGGGACTATAAATTATGTAGAAAACTCATCCCCTAATTGCCAATATACCTATATGATATATTTCTAGTACAAGCGTCATTAAAGGGGTTGGCCACTTTCATACCAATATTGACAAACAAATGTACAATAAAAAGATATACAATTTTCCAATATACTTTCTGTATCAATTCCTCACGGTTTTCTAGATCTCTGCTTGCTGTCATTCATTCTGTTACTTGTAGAGGATAAAATTCTGACCATGGTCATGTGATTTACGGTCCATGGTCATGTGATGAGCACACAGGTGCTGCTCGTTATAGTCACAGCACAGTAATCAGATATCTGCCTGGTAATCAGCTGTGCACCTGTGTACTCATCACATGACCATGGTCAGAGTTTCATCCTCTAGAAGTAACAGAATGAATGACAGCAAGCCGAAATCTAGTAAACCGTGAGGAATTGATACAGAAATTATATTTGAAAATTGTATATGGTTTTATTGTACATTTGTCAATATTGGTATGAAAGTGGCCAACTCCTTTAAGAGCAGAAATAATATGCCAGGTGTGGTTTGGCCCAAACAAAAATCTGGCAGCATCGCCATGAAATTGCCATAAGCATAACCCAAAGCTTGGGTTTATAAAGCAACTGTTTTTCCCATCTGCAGGTTGGTCACAGGGACACATCCAATAGGACTCAAAGAAGCATGCGATGATGACATGTCTCCAATCCCAATATGGCCAATGGGGGAACACTGCCCACCTGATTGGTGATATAGAGCCACTATGGGAATCTCCGAACATTCCAACTAAGAGCCAGGTCATCAGTTGCCACAACTATTTTGTGTGTAAACCTTATTTTTTCCCTTGTACTTTGTCTTTATAATTTTTTTTAAATTCTGAATACAAATACAGTTAAAACACATACCAGATACCAACAGAAATCTGGGTTTACATTTCCATGAATCCTTTTTTATTTTGCATTGTGAGATAGTTAAGTCTTAGGGCCCATGCACACGATGTAACGCGGCGCTGATTCTGACACGTAAACTTGTGTCAGAGTCAGCGCTTCTAAACAGTATCCCATTGACTTCAATGGGTTCCGTCTTACACGCGCTACACATTCAAATCAATGGAAGGGTTTTTAACCAATTGATTTCAATGTATTACGCACAGTAAACGGAACCCAGTGAAGTCAATGGGATTCTGTTTTGAAGCGCTGACTCTGACATGAGTTTACGTGTCAGAATCAGTGCCGCATTACATTGTGTGCACGGGCCCTTAAAAGCATCTGATACTACTGGTAATGTAAATGTCACAACATATAGGCCATGAAGCAGAAACCATGCTGGGGAAAAAAGTTTTTTCATTTATTTAAAACTTAACCAGCTAATCACTTTTAGCAAAACATTTTCACATCTGCAGAGCACTGACTGTAATCTGACTCACTCAACAAATTATAGACAGTACTAAAAATTTATCGTACTTTTTATGTACTTAAACTGAACCTTTTATGCTCAACATGTAGTACAAGCTTGATGGCAAAATGTTATAGAACAGGAGGAACTGAACAAATTGTTATATAGTTCTGTGGGGAAGTATCACAAGTCATTACTTGAAATCCATGCTCAGGGTACACTCAAGAATTAAGTGACCCTATGACTGACTGCCCTTTCTTTAGGGATAGTTCTCAAACATGGAAAAGAACCAACAACTGGATCCATAAGCACAGAAGCCTTGGTGCAAACAATTTTTCATGTGTATCCATCCTCAAGAGTTCAATCTTAAAATAAAAATGGAAGGTCCTTTCTGAGGTTTCTTTTTTTTTTTTTTTTAAAGAAATAAAAAATAAAGTAGCATGCTGGTTCAGAACAATGGACCAGGATCAGTAGTGTGAATTCAACCTAAGTAGGAATTTATGTTAAAAAGTTATACTTTTTTCACATAACTACATATATCTAAAGGTCTCAGTTCCTTCTGCTCTTCAACATGCTGCCTGCAGATTGGACTATATATTAAACATGACAGGTTCTCTTCAAATGCACTACATGGGTTTAAGTAACTGAATAGCTTGACATGGCAAGCTACTAAAATGCAATCTAACTGATTATACACCAAGAAGAGGGAAAAATAATAAAGTTTGCATCCAACACTTCCCATATAGAAAAGTATATTTCACCTTTAGCAGAAAAAAAATGTCAACTTTTTCTCCTAAAACACTGCTACGCTGTCCATTGGCTTTGTTTGGAATGGAGTTCGAAATAGCCCATGGTTAAAAGCAAAGTGCTACAGTATTTCTGAAAAAAGAAGGTCCTTTTACCCAATTTGGAACATATCTAAGAAAAGGTGTATCAAAGTTGTACAGGTCTTCTAAAAGGTTTTATAGAGAGAAGAAAGATGTTCCGCTGCAGAGTCACTACTAAAATGAAGAAGATCAAAATTACATTCAAAATATTTTTCTGAAAAGTTTTATCAAGTTCACTTCATCTTTTTATATTCCATTGTAGCCACCACCAAGTGTCTTCAGTTGTACGTAGTTATATTTCCTTTCTACATTTTCCATATATCCTTTGCTGGGGATATAATACATAGGGATATTGAAGAAGAACTGAAGACATCACCACTTCACTTTATAAACAAGACATAGAAGGCCATGGCAAAACAGGACAACGCGACTGGTAAGTGCAGACGGGACCCAATCACAGCAGCTGGAAAAGAAATGGGTGTCATTAGGATATAGTAAGCTGTCATGTAAGCAACAGATCAAATAATAGAAATTATTTTTCTAGTGATTACTTACCAAACACAGAAGGCATTATCTTTCATGACAATGCACATTTTTACAAAATCCTGTCAGTACAGCAAATGTACATTTTCCTTAAAGGGTTTGGCCACTTTCAGACCAATATTATTTAGTTATGCCTCTATACAAATCACTGGTACGGCCACACTTAGAATATTGTGCGCAATTTTGGGCCCCAATATACAAGAAAGACATAAGTGAACTTGAAAAAGTGCAAAGATGGGAAACCAAAATGATTAGGGGAATGGGTGGACTGGAGTACAACGAGAGATTAACAAACATGGGGTTATTCAGCTTAGAGAAAAGAAGTCTACAGGGAGATCTAATAACAATCTATGAATACATGAAGGGACAATACAAAGAACTTTCTAAGGATATTTTTACTCCTAGGCCAGTGACAGTGACAAGAGGACATCCTCTACGTCTGGAGGAGAGAAGGTTTCACCAGAAACATAGAAGGTGATTCTTCACAGTAAGAACAGCGAGGCTCTGGAACTCTCTGCCCCAGGAAGTGGTGATGGCGGATTCATTAAACAAGTTCAAAGAGGGCCTGGATGCCTTTCTTGAAGAGAAAAGTATAACAGGTTATGGATTCTAGATTTTAAGGCACGTTGATCCAGGGTTTTTATACTAACTACAAGATTTGAGTCGGGAAGGAATTTTTTCCCCTGAAATAGGGCAAGTTTTTTTTTGCCTTCCCCTGGATCAACACTGTAGGGATTGTAGAGTTATAGGTTGGACTTGATGGACTAATGTTTTTAACCAACCTCATCAACTATGTATGTAACTATGTAATATTGACAAACAAATGTAGAATAAAAAGATATACAATTTTCCAATATACTTTCTGTATCAATTCCTCACAGTTTTCTAGATCTCGGCTTGCTATCATTCATTCTGTTACTTCTAGAGGATAAAACTCTGACCATGGTCATGTGATTTACAGTCGATGGTCATGTGATGAGCACACAGGTGCACTACTAATTACCAGGCAGCTGTCCGAATAATACTGTGACTGTAACGAGCGGCACCTTCCTCAATGAAGGGTCTATTGTGCTGTTCTGCTGTATTCTATTTACTTTTTTACGCTAGGTTCACACCTGCGTTCAGGGTCTCCGTTCTATGGTTTCCATCTTCTGCATGCCAGAAGACGGAAACCATAGACCAGGTCCGGCCGTGAGCGGCGGTGAGCGTTTTAGGCTCTCCGCCGCGAAACCGGATTTTTAATCCGGACACAGAGTACTGCATGTCCGACTCTGTGTCCGGATTATAAAACCCGGTTTCGCGGCGGAGAGCCTAAAACGTTCACCGCCGCACAGCTTTCTCACCCATTCAAATGAATGGGTGAGAAAGACTCCTGCAGGTTTCCGTCTCCTGCCTCTGTTTTAGGCAGGAAACGGATACCTGAAGTACGGAGTGCCGGCGCAGATGTGAACGAGCCCTTACATGCATAGCTGTCTGGACACTTGTTTTTAATGAACTGTAGCTGTACCTATTTACAGGTGGTTGTGCTCTGGAGTCTGTGGTAACTGCAAATTGTGTGAACCACGGTCTAAGAGGCGAGTTCTCCATCAGGCATAATTAACAACTAGGCTACAATAGTGGGTCAGTTCAGGACGACATATTTAGTTTAACAGAGGCAATAAATTTTCCTTCTTCATGTATCCCCCACCTTTTAGTACCACGGCTGAGGTGTCCATTTCTGGGTGATCTGCTAGGCAATTTCACATGAAAAAGTTCTCTGTTTTCTACCCACAACTTCCAAAACCCTGGACATCTACTGTATTTCTTTCATTACCTTCAACTCCAAAAATCCTGTGTATATACTTTGTCTTTCACTACTCTGTTTCACATCACCACAAATCAGTCCCCTTCCTTATCTGGTAGATGTAAGTTCAATCCTCAGTAAATTTCACTACAGACAGATCAATAATCTTGCCATGGAGATTGAAACAGTTCTAAGTAATAGCTGCTGCTTAGAAACCATTTTCTCAGCCTTGCTGTATATTTCTATGCAAAGTGAATAGCGGATTATTACGTTAGGAAAAGAAATATGAATTTGGTAATGGAAATACTATTTGAGCATGTGCTGCTACTAGCGCTCAGTATACATGCACTCTGGTATTCTCTTTGAACACTAATAACCCTACAAGTAAATTAAATTACTCTTCTACTTGATCTTTTTTTTTATATAGCACTACTAATTCTTAATAACCTTGACAATAAATATAATCTTTTAAAAATTTTACTCTTAAAACATGGCAATTTAAGAAGTAATAATCTTTAAAATTTTTATCTTTCCATTGTTAATGTGTTAAACTTCTCAATAGCTAAAGTACACCTAGAAAAACTGGAAATGCTGCTTTCCAAACCAAACAATGGTTTTATTAACCAAATGATAGAAAGAGTAGGCAGAGGTATTGAGAAATAAAAACAAATAAAAGATGAAGCCAGATACATTTTACCCCTCCCACTCAAGGAGAACTGCATGGGATGAAAAAAAAACAAAAAACAAAGACAATGGACAAAGAGTAAATGCCCAGGCTTTACTATTTATAACAGTATAGAACTATAATTTTCCAAGAAAATATGGTTCTAGACCAACTAGACAGGAAGAATTTACAGCCATGTATGCCTTAGGGTCCTTTAAAGAGGACCTTTCACCACTTCCAACAAGTCCAACTCTACATCAATCATTATACAATAGCCACTGGAACAGTTGGAATTTTTTCTCTAGCCCCCATTGAACAATCAATGCAGTTAATTTTGGTGCCCAATATGCTATTTAGGCTCTGCACTGTCAGGAGGGCAGTGTCAGACAGGAGCAGGCAATGATTCTGAGCTCTGAACAATGTCCACCTGCCTGACACTGCCCTTATGAAATTACAGCGCTTAATTTGCACATCAGGAGGCAAAACTAATTGTGCTTGTTGCTCGGGAACGATGGAGGATTACAACTGCTTTGGAATCAGTGAAGCAGCGTCAAAAAACAGATGGTTAACACAGGTGAAGTGTCCATGATCAGGATTCAGCGTTCAAAGAAAAAAAAAAAAAAAATGACGACCTAACCCGCACCTTTACTGTTGCAGGCCAGGTCCCAATCTGCTCCTATGACAGCCAGGAGCATTATAAAAACATCCAAGCCTGTCATAGAAATAATACTATTGAGGCGATCTATGGCCAACGTCAATAGTAATGCAGCGAATCTTTTTTACCGTACGGTGAATGCCGTAGTGGGGGGGGGGGGGGGGGGAAGTGCTAAGCCGCCACTTTTTTTCAGTTTCATTTAAACAACGAAAAGCAAGAGACAGTCCCCCAAATTGTATAACTAAAAAGTACATCTGGTGCTACAATAAAGATGCCATACGCATCCCCATACACAGAGATATAAAAATGTTCCAGGTGTCAGAATATGGTAACTTTATGTATAAAAATTTTTTTGCATAGTTTTGCATTTCTGTAAGTGGTTAAAACGTAGCTAAAACTACCATATATACTCAAGTATACTCAAGTAGGAGGGGCGGAGGGAGCCGGGAAATGCAGCAGCTACTGGAGAAATTTAAAAATTAAAATGGTCAGAGTTTTTGGGTGCAGTAGTCGCTGGGTGCTGGGGAAAGGAGAGGAGGTGTTTTGGTTGTCTGTCTGCCCCTTCCCTGAGCTTGAGGACTGTTTTTTTTTTTCCCCTACTTGGAATTCAGCCTGGCTGAATACAGGGTATCTGCAGTGCTCCTATTAACCACTTCCCGACGGAACAGGAGCAGATACCCTATATTCAGTAGACCGGGCACTTTAGACACAGGGATACCTAATGTGTATGTGTTTCACAGTAATTTTCTAATTTTATATTTATTCTAGGGAAAGGAGTGCTTTAGAACTTTTATTTATTATATTTTTTGTAAAGCTTCTCTTTCTTTTCCCACTATTTTATTGGAGATTCTAAACATTGCTACTGCTGGTCATAGACATCCCCCCCCCCAAAAAAAAAACAAACAAAAAAAAACAACTAAAAATAAATAAATGAAATATTACATACATATAATTTTTTTTTTTTTTTTTTCTGCTTGACTCGAGTCAAGGGGGGCTTTTTCAGCACAAAAACTCAGCTGAAAAACTCTGCTTATACTCTAGTATATACGGCATATATATTTTGTATTCCCGGAATCACAACAAAAAACAATACAGGTGACATTTTTGCTGCTCAGTATACATAACACCATAAAAATGAAGACCGCAAGTTGTACAAATGTTCTTTTCTCCAATTCCACCCATATCTGTGTTGTTTTTTTTTTTTTTTTTTTACAGCTTCTGAGAACACTGTACAGAATAATAAATGGTACCATTATGAAGAACAATTTTCCCCACAAACACTAAGCACATATAGCTCTGTGAAAGGAAAAATAAAGTTACGGGGTTTGGAAGGCAGAATCCAAAACAAAAATCAAGAAATGCTACCAGTGGGAAGTGGTTTAGCAGCACAGTTATCCCTAAACTAATATACACATAATAGAAGCTGCTCAAAAAAAAAAATATATATATTTAGCCCTTATCAGGAATCAAAATTGAAAGCGTACAGGGAAAAGGAGAAAAGAAAATACAGATGCATGGGAGCAGGGACTGTGTTTTCATTCTGACCTGTTTGGGGGCATTCACACGGAGTAAAGTGGCGCTGATTCTGCCACGATAACTCGCGGCAGAATCAGCGCTGATAAAAAGACTCCCACTGACTTCAACGGGTTCCGTCTTCCGCGCGGAACACATTGAAATCAATGTGTTAAAAAGCCTCACATTGATTTCAATGTTTTCGCGCGGAAGATGGAACCCATTAAAGTCAATGGGAGTCTTTTTATCAGCACTGATTCTGCAGAATCAGCGCCACTTTACTCCGTATGAATGCCCCCTTAAACAGGTCTGTAACCAGCTGCAAACATTGAGGAGGAATTTATAGCTCCATCAGACAAATGGAGCATGACAACTAGGTATTGGATTATACCCTTCAGTTAGCTTAATCTACAAGTGTGCATATGATCCTTGAGATGGGAATTCACCTTTAAGGAGCTGGTAGCCAGTCCAGGAAAATGACTATACTAAGAATAAAAACCTACATACTTACCCTTGTAGAAAACTCCCCATACTCCTTTCTTCTCAGACAACAGCCATGAACGTAAACGTGGAACCTTCCTGAAATAAGCGCAGGTACAGACAAAGAGCAGAGCAAACACCAGAAGTCCATCCAAGGTGTAAGCTAAAAAGCAAAAGTTAATAAATCATTAAAGAAAATTCTAAAACCGAATTCTAAAAACCTTAAAGAGTACCCCCCTTGACTCACCCCTTTTACCGCATAAAAATTGTAAGCTCATGCAAGCAGCACCCTCCCATCATGTGAATTGTTTTATTACTCTGTAATGTCTCATTTTGTTGATACATGAACCTTATAATTTGTAGCTGAATATGCTACAGAATATGTCGACACTACATAAATACAAATTATTATTTTATATATGCAGGGCAAACTGTTCTATGGCAGTATAAGCCTTCATACATGGTGTCCTATCATTTTTTCAGCAGCTAATATCCCCATTAAGGCTAAAGCCGCACGTTGCGGAAACACAGCTTTTTTTGCTGCAGATTTTGCTGCGGTTTTTTGAGCCAAAGCCAGGAGTGGATTGAGCAAAAGGGAAAAGTATTAAAGCTTCCCATATATACCCCATTTCCTTTGTAGCCATTGTTGGTATTGGCTCTCAAGTGAATGGTGGCGCACACACTCTCCCCGTCCAGTACCCGCCCACACTCTCCTGAGCCCCGCCTTCTATATAATAATAGTTGGGGAGAGGGGGGCAGGGCGCTCTGAAACCGGGACTATGGATCGAAGTGGACCAAGAGCAAAGAGCTGCAGGTAAGCGGACACCAGGGGGAGGGGGGGTAATCACTACACAGCGTGGGGTACATGCTGTGTAGTGAATAGGATAATCTCCCACATTGCACACTCAGCTGGCTATTCCTTAGTAGTACTAACACGCTCAACTCAGCTATTCCTTTAGTAGTTCTGAGCCATAGGAATGCATTGACCAGCGTTGATTGGCCACTGTACGGGCATTCAGCCAATCAACACTGGTCAATGCATCCCTATGGGAAAAAGTCATCTAGCGCATATCGCAAGCTGACAGGGATCCAGACAAGATAGAGCCCCAAAGAGCTGTGTGAGTGACATTCCCCCCTAAATAAAGGTTATCCCTAGCTAAACCTGCCTGTAGATCTGTCCCTGTCTCACATTCATATAGTTCACAGTCCCAAATTAGTCGAATGGTAAATCCACCATTCGTCTAAATTGGAGGTTATCTGTTTCCTGCCGCCAATTCCTTTTTCTGATTTTTTTTTCACTGCCTACCTTGTCGTATTTCCTGTCCCACCTCTCCTGCGCAGTTATTGGTGCAAAAAAGGCGCCAGGGAAGGGAATCAAATTTTTAGTGAGTTTGTCACGTGGTGTTCGATTGGAATCGAACACCTCGAACGGCCTGATATTCGATTTAATATCAATTCGATCGAACGCTGTTCGCTCATCTCTATTCATGACATTTCATTCCATTCACAAATCGCCCCAGGGAAGGACATTCTCAGTTGAGGTCTCTGCAAGGGGACCCTAACCACAATGGATCCATTGCACAGCAGTGAAGGAGGGCACCCAGTAATAATACTTAGTACAGCCCATCACACTTTAATCATGAGAGAAAAGCCATAAGGTAAAGTGACATTCCAGAACTAAAAATAAGGAATCCCTATATTAATGTGTATATGGTGTGTTTTAATCATGTTGGCAGTACCAGCTCAATACAACAGTCCACGATCTTCCTCCATAAAGTCAATCTCTGATACATAACACAAAATGGAGTAATAAACAGTAGTGGGAAATTGAACATATTATTCATTGCATGAAGTTGCTATGCCACGTCGGGACAGGCAGGCACCGTTTACTCTGCCACGTCTACAGGATCCTCCCACACAAACACCTCGTGACAAGAGCAGTAATAACGATCACAAAAGAGATCCCCGTACAACTGATGCTGTACTTGTCTCCAGTCATAGTTACGTTACAACAACTCGTTTACCGTTAGTCATGGTGCCTTCTCTTCCTGCTCCTCTACCACAACACTGCGATGACGCCGGAACTACACGACACCAGTGATCATGTGACGCACACTACGGAAAGCTGGAAGGCTAAAGTTACTCCTTCGCGTTTTCACCAGACTAGTGGCAGCTGCTTTATAGTTTGCATTTACGTTTTGTACAACTTTGCTTTTTTCGTGTCCTACAGTGTTCCTTGAATTACTGTAGATTATGAGGCATACACTACAGAACCTTACAGCTCTATCTCCACTTACAGAATTTCAAGGATGACCTACGCTTTAATAGCCAAAAGCTAGACCCAAATTGTGGAAACGCAGTATTTTTTGTTGCAGATTGTGTTGCTTTTTTTTGAGACAAAGTCAAGAATGACTCAGGTTGGGGCCCCATGGGATGGAAGAGCTGCAATTTGCCCACGGCAAAATATGGCAGCGTTTTACAGTACATGCAAAGTGGATGGGATTCTAGCGAATCCCATGCCCATGTGGCAGTAAAAACCACCAAGCGGACTCACCATGATTTCCAAAACCAGCGCGATTTTGGAAATTGCTACATGTCAATTATACCTACAGAAATGCCAGTAGTTTCCCCATAGGTATAATTGCAACAGAAAGTCCGCGGAAGAAAACTCCACAAACTTTCTGTTTAAAGTGCTGCAGGAAGAACCGCGATGCGTTCCTGCCGTGGTTTTTCACACAGCACTTTATTGCTGCGAGATTTCCCGTGGGGCCTTAGCCTAAAAAAGAAATGAGAAATATCTAGGAAGTTTAGTTCACACGTGAAAAAAGCCTAGCTGATTTTGTCACTGATTTTTCAGCGTCGCTTTTTTGGACACTGTTTTTTGCATTGGACGCTGTTTTTGACACTGTTTTTGACGCTTTTTCGGTCGCTGTTTTTTTTTAAGCTTTTTTTTTTTTGCACTACAAAAAAGTACATGATAAAAAACCGCTAGCGGTTTCAGTCGCTGTTTTTGCCAAAACAGCTGCAAAAATAAGCGACCAAAAACCGCTAGCGTTTTTTTCAGCGCCCCATAGACTCCAATTCATTTTTTCAGGCGTTAAACGCCTGAAGAAAAGTCATGTCGCTTCTTTTTCTGCTAGCAAGCTAGCAGAAAAAAAAAAAAAAAGCCAGCAATTCACATAGGGCTACATTTTATGGAGGCTGATTTGGCCGCGAAATCAGCGTCCTTGTCCCCATGTGAACTAGCCCTACTTCTACCATCTGCTCAATTCACTCTTGGCTTTGGCTGAAGTTTGCAACAAAAAAAGCTACGTGTCTGCAATGTGAGACCTCAGCCTAAGGCTGGGGCCTCAAGGGATGAAAACGCTGCGATTTGGCCATGGCGGAAACGCCGCGGGAAAAATCGTGGCGTTATACAGTACTTGCGAAGTGGATGGGATTCATACGAATCCCATGCCCACTTTGCGGAAAAAATTGCAGCGCGGACACGCTGCGATTTCCAAAACCATTGTGGTTTTGAAAATTGCAGCATGTCAATTATATCTTCGGACACACCGCCGGCTTTCCCATAGATATAATTGAAACAATACGTCCATTGTGGAACACTCCGTGAACTTTTTGTTCAAAGGGCTGCAGGAAGAACCGCAATGCGTTCACGCCGCGGCTGTTCCCGCAGCGCTTTAGCGCAGCGGTTCCAGCCCGAGGGGCCTTAGGGTATATTCATTCATGCTGTTTTAACAGTGATATCAACCTAGGAAAGCCCCTCATATGTTTATTCACAAATGGCAAGTCATGGCAACAATGGAAGTGGCCTTTTAAGGGGCTTGGCCTAAAAGGGCACAATTACATATATCCAGACCCCGTATAATAATATTAAACCTAAGACTGTTTACTTTACTTTACATAAACAATTACGCAACTTAGTTACTCCATTTAGTGATCACTTTAAATATTTTTCTCGATACTGAATATATAGTATATTGGCCCAGAGACAGAGGCACCATTGGCTTTTTCAGAAGGCAGATTTTGCTGGAATTGGTTTCAGGCGCCATGCCGCATTAGCAAAACCCCTGAAGTAGCAGCACAGTTGAAAGCCACAACAAATTACCTAATTTTGGAAACTATACCCCTAAAGGAATTTTATGAGGCATATAGTCAGCATTTACTACCAATGGGATGTGAATAATAAAACACTTTTTTTCCAATAAATTTCACATAAGGTCTAAATTTATCATTTTCACAAAATGTTAAAGGAGAAAAAGCACCCCAGTTTGTTACTCAATTTCTTCTGAAAACAAAAATACACCATATGTGGTCATAAACTGTTGTATGGGTTCATGGCAGAGCTTGGAAGGGAAAGAGTGCCTTTTATCATTGCATTTGTATGTAGTCCTGGTATAGTGGTCAGTGGGTGAAGTGACAGTATTTAGTACTGGTATAGCGGTCAGGGCGTGACATGACAGTATTTAGTCCTGGTGTAGTGGTCACCAGGTGAAGTGACAGTATTTAGTCCTGGTATAGCGGTCAGTGCGTGACATGACAGTATTTAGTCGTGGTATAGTGGTCAGAGGGTGATGTGACAGTATTTAGTCCTGGTATAGCGGTCAGCGGGTGATGTGACAGTATTTAGTCCTGGTATAGCGGTCCTATTTGATAACTCAATGTATAGTGTGGGGAAGGGCATGTGCTTTGTTGCTTCTGCACCTGATCTTTAAAGAGGACCTTTCACCTCCTGGGGCACATGCGGTCTCAGCGCACTTTCACGTTCGGCTTTCATGTTCTGTGCCCCGGTGAAGAGCTATCGGTACCGGTACTGTAGCTCTTCACTGTCAGAAGGATGTTTCTGACAGTCAATCAGGAACGCCCTTCCTCACAGTAGCGTCTATTGCACTGTACTGTGAGACCCATGGTCACTCTGGAGGAGCAAAGGACATCTATAAGTTGTGCACTCCACAAATCTGGCCTTTATGGAAGAGTTGCAAGAAGAAAACCATTGTTGAAAGAAAGACATAAGAAGTACCATTTGCAGTTTCCCACAAGCCACATAGGGGACACAGCAAACATGTGGAAAAACGTGCTCTGGTCAGATGAGACCAAAGTTTAACTTTTTGGCCTATTTAGCAAAGTGCTATGTGCAGGGTCGGACTGGGGTGTCCAGGGCCCACCAGTGGAATTGTTTCTAGGGGCCCACCACCAGGACCCTGCAGACCAGCGATACCGAGACAGGGCAGCTAAAGGTAATACCATCTCGGGAGCCATGCTGCTCACCTGCCATACAAAGTGCAACAACATACTACCTAAACCTACTGCTACACTCTCTATGGAAAGTGAACAGCGCAGCTCCTAGAAATGTTACCATTACCTGTAGCCACACTGTCCTGGAAGAGCTGATCTGCAGAGGTCCTGGCTGTTGTATCATCACAGATGTAATATTGATGGCCTATCCTAAGGACAGACCGTCAATATTATAAATATGGATAAATCCTTTAAAGATTTGTCCAGGAATTGGATCAACCCATGTGCCTGGCGGGAGGTGTAAAATAAAAAATAAATAAAAAGTGCCTTCACCTGTCCCCATTCCGCCAGTGTCCATTTAGACTCGTGCCGGCACCTCCTTGCTGGGAGTCCTGCACCTAATGGGACCACTGAAACCAATTAGATACAGGATTTCCAGAAATAAGGCCATTAGACTGAACAGACATGGGCAGGAGACAACGAGGTGCTAGGGACAAAAGCTCAATGAAAAACTGCATCTCACTGTTGTGCCTAATCCTTAAAGAGGACCTTTCACCATTTGGGACACATGCAGTTTAATACATCGCTAGAAAGCCGACAGTGTGCTGAATTCAGTGCAGTTTTCACGTTCTGTGTCCTCGGTGAAGAGCTATCGGTGCCGTTACCATAGCTCTTCACTGTCAGAAGGGCATTTCTGACAGTCAGTCAGTAACGCCCTTCCTCACAGTAGCGTCTATTGTGCGAGGGGGCTTTGCTTACCGCCTAGTGATGACGCTGAGAGGTGAGGAACGCTACCTCCCCCCAGTCTATGGACGAGCATTATCAGGAGGGGAGGGGGCGTTCCTCCCCAATCTCATAGTACAGCGCGATAGGCGCTGCTGGGAAAAAGGACGTTCCTGACTGACTGTCAGAATGAACTTACATCGCCATACAATTAGAGAACAAAGAATGGACCTTCCCGTGTCAAAACATTTCTGCAATGAAGATCACAATATCACCAATGACATGAAAATTTTGGTTTTAAGAAGATGTTTAAAATCTAAGAAAGAGAGGATTTATGAGTATAGGATTTAGGTGTAGTATAGGCAATTCCTGACAGAATCCTGTGTGTAAACATGGCCTTGGAGAATGAGTCTGAGGTGCAATACCACACAAAGCCCAGGCGCTGTTTCAATATTAAAAAAGCAAACCCACCTTTCTAATCCTTTTTTTTTTTTTTTTTTGTAGATTGTGAGCCCCATGTAGGGCTCACAATGTACATTTTTCCCTATTGGTATGTCTTTGGAGCTTGGGAGGAAATCCACGCAAACACAGGAAGAATATACAAACTCCTTGCAGGTTTTGTCCTTGGCAGGATTTGAACCCAGGACTCCAGTATTGCAAGGCTGCAGTGCTAACCACTGAGCCACCGTGCTGCCCCACCCACCTTTCTAATCTGTGAAGATTGAAACTATAAAAACTTTCCTATTTATTTTAAGCTTTTAACAATGTACCAGAGAATATGACAAGTTTGCTGTGCTGAACGCTGTTAGGGTGCATTCACACTGAGTAAACGCTAGCTTATTCTGAACGTAAAACACGTTCAGAATAAGCGGCGTCTA
Organism: Leptodactylus fuscus; assembly: GCF_031893055.1. NCBI lineage: Eukaryota > Metazoa > Chordata > Amphibia > Anura > Leptodactylidae > Leptodactylus > Leptodactylus fuscus. The sequence goes on along the minus strand of NC_134266.1, from coordinate 101,790,603 downwards.
AAGCAGCTCCATTCATTTCTATGGGAGCGGGGATACGAGCGCTCCCCATAGAAATGAATGGGCTGCTTCTTTCACTCCGTGCAGTCCCATTGAAGTGAATGGGGAGTGCCGGCGTGTACGCTCCGGCATGAGCAGAGCTTGCCGTATACGCCGGCACTCCCCATTCACTTCAATGGGACTGCTCGCAGTGAAAGAAGCAGCCCATTCATTTCTATGGGGAGGGCTCGTATCCCCGCTCCCATAGAAATGAATGGAGCTGCTTTAGACGCCGCTTATTGTGAACGTGTTTTACGTTCAGAATAAGCTAGCGTTTACTCAGTGTGAATGCACCCTAAGGGTGCATTGACACTGAGCATACGCTCAGCTCATTCTGAACGTAAAACATGTTCCGAATGAGCGCGTACAAAACAGATCCCATTCATTTCTATGGGAGCCGGCATACGTGCGCTCCCCATTGAGATGAATAGGCTGCTTTTTTCCCTATTGCTTTCAATGTGATACGCACGTATCACATTGAAAACAATAGGGGAAAAAAGCCTCCCATTACTTTCAATGGGGAGCGCACGTATGCCGGCTCCCATAGAAATGAATGGGATCTGCTTTTTACGCGCTCATTCTGAACTTGTTTTACGTTCAGAATGATCTCAGCGTATACTCAGTGTGAATGTACCCTTACAAGATGGCACCTGCACTTGGTTGCTACACTCAGATGTAAACATGACCACGTGGAGACTCCGCAGGTTTTCCCATAAGAACATGTTAACTGGCACTTCCGCATCTTCGCATTGCCCACTGCCACAACCCTGGAAGTAGTTGGTGCTGATGTCACAGGAAGTCACTGCTGTGATCATGGAAGTAGTTGGTGCTGATGTCGCAGAAAGTCACCGACAGGAAGCCGCAATCCCGGAAGTTGTACCCTGGTGCTGATTTCACAGGAAGTGGATACCCCGACCAACCAATTAGACCCATGATAGAGCTTGCTGTTGTTTACTTCCTGAAACTGGATATAAAAACCTGCACATGCTCAATAAAGGCTCTCTATGTGCTCTGCTGCGACTAAGGGAGCAGCTTGTACCAACGCTTGATGTGTGGTGTGAGTTCTTCAATGCTAGCACTGCAGTGCTAGCTAGAGCCTTTGAATTTAACCAGCCATAGTCACCCACAGTTACGGGACTGGTGACCACCAAGGCCCTGTCCCTGACAAATCTTGTACAACCCATTGCTGGTATGAAAGAAGCATTATGAAACTTTAATTTTCAGCTAGTGCTTCAAGGGAGTCGGTTAGCAGGAAAATAGGTATTATACTAATGTAGGGTGGCTTCTATTCTTTCAAAAGATGTTTTCCTTATTCTGCATTGTAGCTTTATTTTCATGGAAAGTGTTTTATTCTTATGCAAATTCGCTGAAAATGGCTTCAGTAGCATTTCTTGTCCTGCTTTGGCTTCACTCTTTGCTCTGAATTACTGCTCCTAACTGCCGCCTAGTCCTGCCACCCATTGACATCTTCCACTTTGTCAAATTGATTGCAGTTATCTAAAGCATTGAGTGAAGCCCTGGCAGGAGATGAAATGCTTCTAAAGCCTTTCTCAGCTAATTTGCATAAGAATAAAACACTAACTTTGATGCAAATATCATTAGTTTGATACTTTTTTCCTGGTGACAGACTCCATTTAAAACGTTGTGTTTTAAGACACATGGATATTCATTAAACACCTTTTATTGCCCAAAAAGGATGTTTTGTATTTACTTAATCAGACATTAACCAAGGTTTCTCCAGAAAAAGAATCACAAACATTTACAATACATATCAAACTATAGGTAATAAAGAGTATCCAAATTAATTTAGGACTGAAGATAGTCCATAAAGTCTCCATTTATTATCAAGAATGTTGCTCTCCATGTACTCAAATATCAGGATCCTCCACTTCTTGGGGGGTTAGTCCGGAACTCATGCCAAATTTTCACTAATGGCTCCCTCTTTTTCCAGATAAGCTCATTGCCATACAAAGCATACCAGCTGAAGGGGAAACAATTAAAACAATATTTTGCTATTAGTCAAACACTTTAAATGGATACAAAATGAAACTATACAGTTCACTGGATGTGTGTTTTGCAACTCTTTGGGCTGATTAAATTAAAGCTTTTATCCAAGAATCTAAGAATTATCAAGGATTTAATAATTGATCTTGGCTAGGTAATTAATAAATTTGAGATTGGTGCTGGGGCTGGTTGTTTTAGCTCGACCAATCAGTTGTTCTCTTTACAGTGTATTAAGCCCAAAGCAGACAGCTCCGTACACTGTGTAGTTGCTGAGCCACAATTTTTACTTTTTAGATAACCCTTTTAGGCTGGCGTATAATTCTCCAGTCCTAATAACTTTTTCTATAAAATAGGGCAAATTTTAATTGTACAGGGATATTATATTTTTTTAATTGTTTGTTTAGTGTTTTATGTCTCTAATATCAGTGTTTGTTCTAGGTTGTTTCTTGTGGGTCCTGTTTGTTATATATTGCCTGGAAGCAGTTGCCTTTGTATTGCCCGTAAAGCCATCTTGACACAACTCGTCAATTTTTCAAGACCCAAGACTATAGACCTATACTTCTATGAAGACTTTCAAGTATATAATTTTTATAAACACCATTTTTTTTTTTTTTTTGTATTTCATAATTATTATATTTATTGTTTGTAACTGATTTCAGCTCCTAAATACAACAGTTTTCTGGCACAAATAATGCAAAATTTGTCAGTTTGCGAAGCCGTGTCCTATCCTAAACCTATCCGCTTATTTTTTAAAAGTAATGTAAATATAAACAGGCCAAAAGGATCAAATTTGAGCTGTCAGACAATGGACATGTGTGTCAGGTTTCTGGAAGGAAGATTTTTCCAATCCAGGAAAAACCTTTCCTTTGGCACCTCACACGGTTTATCCATAATCAATAACTACGTGTAGAAGATGTTGGTTGATTGCTTTTGCAATCTGTATAAGACCTCATGTTAACAGTCATGTGATCGTCAACAGAATGGATTTTGCCAATATACAAGTCTCCTATTGGGATAATTGGAGTCCTATGGCTTTTGACAAAATGTCTTTGTTTGGAATACCACTTTATAGGGGTTGGCCCATAAGAATAATTATCACCTATACATAGATTCAAATGTTGGGATCTCCACTGACCACAGGACTGGGGGTTCCAGAGTCTCCTGTGTCAAAGGAGAAGTAGTGCCCATGTGTGACCACTGCTTCAATTAACTGTTGTGACCTTTGGAGATAGCTGAGTATAGTACTCCTTCAGTACCATCATCAGAAGTCCCACCAGTCAGATCACCAGTAATTATACATTTATCACATATTCTTTACATAGGTTTTAAATGTTTTTAATGAGGGTAACCCTTTTAAGTATTATAGCAGCATTATTAATCTCATTAAGGCCGGATTTACACTTGCGTTTGAGTGCTTGTAGCAGACTCCGCTGCGGAATCAGCTTAAAATCGGATATAAAACCTTATAAATCAGTATTAAACTGGCAGAAACCTGGCGGACCCCATTATACATGTTATCGGTTTTTTAAGTCTCCGGAAACCTGAATGTTAGTGTGAACCTAGTGTTACTGTGCAGTTAGCTAATAATAATTTTCAGTCAATGTGGTTAACATGAAGTGTGCCATTTACAATGAATTTATTAGTGACATAACATTTCATGTTGTTTGCTCCAACAGCACATTATGAAAGGCCAGAAGGATTTCAATGAGTAAATTATTTTATAGAAATAATAAAAAAAAGTGACACTGCAAAAATAATATCATTCAAACAGGAGTAGAAAACTTACATTCCAAAAAGGGCTCCACCAAGATGAGCTGCATGATCAAAAAACTTCCAGGCCAGTACCAAGCCCACAGTATCCAAAGCAAGGATAACCTTGAGAGCCTATGTAGGGCAAACATAATAATGTATGAGACACACATAAAAATACTAAGACCTAGACACTTTTTCTTGTGCGAATAAGGTTAGGTTCACACCTTCACCTGATCTCTGCTCGGAGATTCCATTTGCCATTCCGCTTTTTACAGTGGAAACGAGTCGGAAATCCGGAGAACCCCATTATAGTCTATGGGGTCCACGGATAACTGCTTTTTTTAACCCCTTCCCGACATTCGCCGTAATAGTACGGCGCTGCAGGGAAGGGCTTCCCGCAAACCGCCGTACTATTACTGCGGATGCATGGTGCGCACACAGAAACTGTGTGCGCACCATGCACAGCGGGTGTCAGCCGGAATACACGGCTGACAATGCCCCGTAACACCCGCGGTTGGAACCGGGTCCGATCGCGGGTGTTAACCCCTGAGATGCCGGTGATCAACATGACCACCGGCACCTCCGGGGTTACAATGTCATATGGTGCCGATCGGCACCCCCCCCGCGCCGGTTTCGGGGGGTGCCGGTGTTCGTAGGGGGTAGCCCCGGGTCTGATCAGTGACCCCGGGTCTGCCCCTTCACTTACCCCGTCCTCACGCCTGGCTGATCCTGCCGTAAATGAAGCTGTCAGCCTGTGCGTCTACACAGGCTGACAGCTTCCTATACACTGCAATACACGTGTAACACGTGTATTGCAGCGTATGTGTAGTGAAGCAGTGATCAGCCGATCACTGCTTCAATCCCCCATGGGGACAGAAAAAAAAAGTGAAAAAAAAGTCAAAATAAAAAAGTTTAAATAAGTTTAAAATAAATTATAAATAAATAAAGCCCCAAAAATCTCTTTTTCCCCATATAAAATGTTTTATTATGTAAAATAAAGAAAAATAGAAAAAAACATTACATATTTGGTATCGCCGCGTCCGTAATAACCTGAACAATAAAATTAAAACATTATTTAACACGAAATAATGATTATTCACCACCTTTCCCTTACAAAATGTTCAATAAAAAGTAATCAAATGGTCAGATGAAAACCAAAATGGTACCAATAAAAAGAAGAGGTCTTCCCGCAAAAAATAAGCCCTCAACCAGCTCTGTCTAGCGAAAAATAAAAACGTTATGCCTTTCAGAAGATGGCAATGCAAAAACAATAGATTTTTTTCCCTGAATTGAATTCTATTCTGCACAAATAGCAACGCATTAAAAAATCATATAAATGAGGTATCGCCGTAACCGTACTGACCCGCAGAATAAAGGTAACATGTTACTTATGCTGTACGCTGCACGGGAAAAAAAAAAAATGCTAAAAAGCAATGCCAGAATTGATGTTTCCTTTTACATCCCACCCAGAAAGAGTTAATAAAATGTAGTCAATAAGTTACAGGCCCCAAAATGGTGGCATTGAAAAGTACATCTAATACCGCAAACACCAAGCCCTCATATGGCCACATTGCCAGAAAATAAAAATAAAAATCTACCTTGTACAATGTGAAGATAAAAACCCCAAAAGTCGCCAAATCATTAGGACATAAGTGGCTGCGACTAGAAGGAAATGTGTAAGCGGTGCGAGCGTTTTCAGGGGGCACCCCATATTTAAAGCTTATGAGAGATAATACAGCAGCGCTGATCCCCCAGAATGCCCCTCTTCCCCGTCCGTGTCATAGGAGCTAGTGGGAAAATAGAATGGGATTTGGTGTGCCCAATTTACTCCGCACAGCTTACACATTCACTTCGGGGTTACTAATGCTCACTACATCACTTGATAAATTCTTTGAGGGGTGCGGTTTTCAAAATGGGGTCACTTTCTAGAGGTTTCCACTGTTTTGACTCCTCAAGGGCTTTGTAAATGCGACATGGTTCCTGAAACTGATCACAGCCAGATCTGCCCTCTAAAAGCTCTTTGGCGCGCCTTCCCTCCTGCGTCTGGCTGTGCCTTCATATATTAGTTTACACCCACAAGTGGGGTACTATGGTAGTCGGGAGAACTTGCCTAACAAATTGTGGGATGCGTTTTCTCCTTTAACCCCTTGTGAATGTGCAAATTCTAGGGCTAAACGAAAATATTAGTAAAATAAATTCAAATTTGAAAATTTCACCTCCATTTTGTATTAATTCCTGTTAAGCACTTATAGGGTTAAATTACTAGGTATATGTTGTTTTGGCTTATTTAAGGGGTGCAGTTTTGAAAATGGGGTGATTTATGGGGGGCTTTAATACAAGGGTCTTTCAAAACGCTTTCATAACTGGATTAGGCCCTTTAAAAAATGGGTTTTGGAAATTTCTTGAAAATTTTGAATATTGTTGTTTCACTTGTAAATCTTATAATGTCCGTAAAAATTAAAAGGGTGACTAAAGTTTGATGCCGACATAAAGCAGAGATCTGGGACATGAGATTTATGATATAATTTTGGCGGTCTGACTATCTGTATGTAATGTACATCATTTCAAACTTTATAAAATGCATATTTTTCAAAATTTCCACCAAATTTCCAATTTTTTTTATAATTAAACACAAAACATATCAACCAAAATTTACCACTAACATGAAGTACAATGTGTTACGAAAAAACAATCTTAAAATCACTTTGGTAAGTTAAAGCGTTCCAAAGTTATTGCCACATAAAGTGACACATGTCAGTTTTGAAAAATCGAGCTTGGTCAGGAAGTGAAAAAGTGCCATCGGCGGGAAGGGGTTAAGCAGATTATATTTCCGAAAGCAGGTGTGATCAGTTAAAAAAACCGGACCCATTAATATCAGATAGCATCAGTTGGTGTCAGCTAGCAGTTAGTGTCTGTTTTTTTTTTTTTAATACTGTCCATTTTTTTGCAGTTTATGCTTTCTGAGCATGCGCAGAAAATAAATGAACACAAAATAACGGGCAGTAACTGATTGCTATCAGTTACTGTCTGTTATATGTCCGTTGCCTATAGACCTCAATGTCAAAAAAATAATGGACACTTGCTGTCCGTTTTTTCAAGTTTTTTGAAAGTCCTGCATGTAGGATTTTTTTGTCCGCTTGAAAAAACGGACATGGTTGTAAACGGACACTAAAGTACACAAACAGACACTAAATTACACAAGATAAAATCCCATTGAAATGAATGGAAATTGCAAACGGACCAGCTAATGTCCATTGCTAAAATCTTGTACAGACAATAGCCACGGACACTGCTGAGCGGACACCAATAGTAGTGTGAACGCCCCCTTAGAAATTAGCTTTGTTATTATACGGAAACGGAGGATAAAACTTTACAGAACTAGACATCTTTTTCAATCAATGAAAAATCTGTGTTTATTGGATCTATTCTATATTTGCAACCCCATGGCATGGCAGAAAAACCCAAAACAAGTTTGCTGTATGTGTCCTGGGAAAAAAAACAAACATATGGTAACAGTATGTCATTAGAAACAAACGGAGTAATTTTTGTTTTCATACATACATTTCCTGCTGTAAATGTAAACATGGGTAGAAAAATGATAGCGAGTTTGGCTTCAGGTATCTTGGTACACACCACAGCAAGGACTGTCATGATTGCTCCAGACTAAGACAGAAAGAAATTTATAAAAGTACAAGCATATTTAGAAAACATGTAATTGAAATTTAACCTTTTTGTTATTAAATCTATAACAACTATTTTGATCTTAGGTTCCATTCACACAGCGGAAACCTTTTCCACCGTGTGAGTTCTCTGCGTAGCTAGCCACAACATGATGCCGATGCAGTGCATCAGCATTCCATCAGTGCATCCCGTTCCTGATTAGGCCTGAATGAATGGGCTTAATCAGGAGGGATCTCGAGCTGGGGCTGACTCAGCCATGCAATCCCGGGGAAGATAGGGCATGTCGCTTCTTTTTCCCACTTGCTGAAAAAAAAATTGCTAGCGGGAAAAAAAGTGAGGGACTCCCATTGAAATGAATGGGAGTAATTTTTGCAGGTGGATTTTGAGGCGGATTCTGCGGCAAAATCCACCTGCAAAAAACTCAGTGTAAACATACTCTTAATGATCACATTATAAAACCCATATAATACTACGAAAATTAAGAACCTGGTCTAAGAAATTATCCGTCTATCTTGTCTAGATAGTTTTATATAAAATTCCAGCAGAGCATTGTAAGAAACTCATTGATGGTTACCGGAAGTGGTTGTTCGCAGTTATTTTGTCTAAAGGTTGTGCTACCAAGTATTAGGCTGAGGGTGCCAATACTTTTGTCCGGCCCATTTTTGGAGTTTTGTGTAAAATGATCAATGATTTGACTTTTTTTTCATTCTCTTTTGTGATTATTCATTGCAAGCAAAATAAATGAAGATATTAATACCAAAGAGTTTGTGCTTGCAATCATTTTCTGGAAGAACATGAGTATTATCTGACAGAAATGCAGGGGTGCCAATACTTTTGGCCACCACTGTACATATCTTCTTTTGGGAGAAGAGGTAGGGAAAGTGCTGTCTCTTTGAACAGTGGTTTGAGGGCACAATTTTCCCAGTGAGGTGACAGCCACAGGAAAAGTCATGACCAGTAAAACACTAGAACAATAAAGCAAGTACTGCCATTGTAAATTTTCATCAGAAATACAATTTCCTGTCCCTTCCATTGCTGTAAAAATATTGTTGCTTTCACAACATTAAAGAAGACATGCAAAGCAAACTTCTTTTACATCACTGTACTCTCCACCTGATTTTTTTTATTTTTTTTTTTATACTTTGCAGTTATTTTATGCAAAACAAAGCAGAGTCCTCAAAACTGTCTAAGGCTGGATTCACACCAGCACTCAGTTTCCATGGGAGGATTCTACCCCCCATTCTGCTTGAAAAATGCGGAGAAATAAAGTCCTGCAAGCAGATGTTTTCTCTCCACATTTTTCCACAGGAAACCTAGTGGACCCCACTACGGTATATGCAATCCACGGGTCTCCACAGGTAAACACTTTTCAAGCAGATTGGGTTTGGATTTCAGGTGCCCAAGTGCCTGCCCGAAGAACGGACACAGGAGTGCAGGTGTGAACCTTGTGTATAGGAAAAATTGTAATTTCCTCATACATCCATAGTTCAGATATTTTACTAGGGCAGTTTAAGAAATTAAAGCTTAGCTGTAACTGGTTAAAAAGACAGTTTTTCTCCTAGACTGTTTTGATAATAATGTCCTCCTGTATTAACTTCCTGTAGCGTAGTCTACTCTATGCTTGGAATTTTAGTTTTCAAAGTTTCTCAAACTCTATGCTTTACTATCAATTCCTTAATGTAATGTATCAGTACAGCCTCACATGGGCTAGAGTACTAAAGTAGAGTGCAGTGTTATTATTGACCTCTTTATATTCTCCTAAATAAGTTGAGAAATATATAGCCAAGGAGGCAGAATTTTGTCTAATCATCATCAATAGCTGTGATAGCAATTTCAGTCATCACTGTGGGAAATATGTATGTCCATCATTTCATCATACGTAAAGCTTTGTTGTTTGTACAAATTGCATATATATCTTCATAGACTCAAGTAAAACGTTGGAGATGGATTCAGACTGCTGATAATGCAACCATACCAGAGTGATATGAGATGCAAGCATCAAAAAGAAGTGAGAGACTGACTCCCATAATGGACCAGAAGGTGAAACTAGATTTGGGTGGAATGTCCGAGAAATTGTGTAGTAAAATGTAAAAATACCTACAGCACCAAGGGATGGGCTAAAGCGTCCAGTGGCTGCTTTGCACACATAGCTTGCAAATGTAGATACAACTCCTACAAAATATAAAAAAAAAGAAATGTAATTCTGCATTTCCATTGATTTACACTATCAATAAATTGAAAGTCTTCCATTTTCATATTAAAGGGAACCTCTCAGGTTTTCTTTTACCATAAATTAGCCCAAACATGTACAGGAGAAAGTAATTACCGTATTTTTCGGACTATAAGACGCACCTAGGTTTTAAAGGAGGAAAATAGGGAAAAAAAATTTTGAAGCAAAAAATGGTAAAATATTTAATATATGGGAGTTGTAGTTTTGCAACAGCTGCAAGGCCACATTGACAGGTGACCCTGCAGCTGTACGGGGATGCATAGAGTGTTTTTTTTTTTTTTTGCGGGGCCAGAAGTACTTTTTAGTTATACCATTTTGGGGAATATCTATTGCTTAGATCACCTTGTATTGAAAAAAACCCCGGTGGTTTATGATATATGATTTTCTACTTTTATATATATATTCTAGGGACAGGAGGTGATTTATAACTTTTATTTATTTCATATTTTTATTATATATTTTTAAAGCTTTTTTTTTTTTTTTTTTTTACTATTTTATTCCCCCCCGGGGGCTTGAACCTGCGGTCACTTGATTGCAAGTCCCATAGACGGCAATACAACTGTATTGCCGTCTATGGGACATTCTGTATATTAGTATTACGGCTAGTCATAGACCCAGCCGCAATACTAATATAGCAGTGACAGGCCGGGGAGCCTCATTAGGCTCCCAGCTCTCACCCGAACAGGTCGGCTCCTGCGATATCGCCGCGCAGGAGCCGGCCTGCAACCTCACAGGTACGGGGGGAGAAGGGGCCACCGATACTGACCCGGCATCCGCTGTACTAGAGAGGCGGATGCCGGCGAGGGATAGACGCGGGCACAGGTGCCGGGGCCTGAGACATCGCTGCGCTCCTCTGCCCTGCATGAAGCCAGCGGCAGGGGGACGGAGGAGCGGAATAGCATCGCCGCCGCTGCTGCTGCTGGCTTCATGCAGGGCAGAGGAGCTCAGCGATGTCTCAGGGCGTCTATCCCTCGCCCGCATCCACCTCTCTATTACAGCGGATGCCAGGCGCCACATTCTGACTATAAGACGCACCCTTCTTTTCCCCCCAAATTTGGGGGAAAAAAAGTGCGTCTTATAGTCTGAAAAATACGGTACCTTCCCTTTGGTGTTCCTCTGTAATTTTTCTGTTGCAGCAAAGTGAAATTATAAATGCTTGAAAGCATAGTCATAGGCAAATAAACCTAAGTGTTCATATTGGGTGGGGATAGCTTTAGCCTAGTCACTATGTCCACTTTCTAATCACGTCTTCTGGGGGAATATGGGGGGAGGGGTCAGGCAGTGAGAGAGACAGATGTCAAGGTTCCCTTTAACTAGCAGGGTTTGGGGACACTCGTTCACATCAGGGAGAGTGTGTGCCTACATAGGCAGTACGGAGACTTACAAGTCATTCCTGCTCCGCTAGGGATTCTGGGTAAACAATATGCAAATCTATTCTCCTGGATGAAATTAGGAGAACAGAGTGCACTCTGTACACCACCCTATAGAGGGCAGCATCCTTAACATCATGGACGACTCAGTTATAAAGTCTTTTAATCATGATGTGGATTTAATTGCCAAATCAGTATTTCTGTCCCAAAAGGAACAGATTCCCAGCTATGGACAGCGCTGTTTCAGCCTATTGGGCCATCCTCAGCATAGCGTAGGGATACTGATTTGGCAGAGTGAGAGACTATAGACCACGGTTTGGGGACACTCGTCCACATCAGGGAGAGTGTGTGCCACTATGTAGGCCGCATAATCCACGTCATAATCCGCCCCCTCACAATGGTAGTCTATGTAGACCGCCAGGCTTCTTTTTTCCGTGAGTGGCAAAAAGAAGCGGACTGCCCGTTGCCCGTGCAAATGCACATACAGCTGAAAGCTGTCAGTGTAGGCCTCAGATCGTGTGACTGCGGCCTACACTGACTGCAGAGTTTGACCTCTGCCCCGACGCAGGCGCGTTGACGTGAGTCATCAGCACCCGCAGTCAAAAGGGAGTGGATGCTGGCGGGTTCTCATGGGTACGTAAGTAAGACTGTGTGAATGTGTGTGAATGCCATACTGACGAGCATATAATAGTGGGGGATGCGTACTGAGGAGAATATAATACTGGGGGGCATACTAAAGAGCATATAATAATGGGGGATACATACAGAAGAACATATAACACGGGGAGGATGTGTATTGTGAAGCATATAATACTGTGTGTGTTGGGGGGGTACAGAGGAGCATATTATACTGGGGGAGCGTATGGAGTAGCATATAATACTGAGGGGGGGCGTATTGATAAGCATATAATACTGTGTGTGGGTGCCACTGTAGAGCATATAATCCTGTGGGGGGGCTACTATGGAGTGTATAATACTGTGTGAGGCCTACTGTGGAGCATATAATACTGTCTGGGGTCCCCTCAGTATTTATATCAAGCAGGATTTTTCTCTCCACATTTTTCAGGAGTAAACCAGGCAGACCTCATTACAATATGTAAAGACCGCACATGTACAATATGAGTCTAAAGCTGGGAGTGGTACCACATCTGTGGAAAACATCTTGCGTGGTACCAGTCCCAAAGAAAACCAACCTGATGGACTTGAATGGCTACCGACCTGAAGCACTGACATCCCACCTGATGAAGGTCCTAGAAAGACTGGTCCTGATACATCTACGCCCACTAGTGTGTTCTGCTCTGAACCCCCTCCAGTTTGCCTATCGGCCAGCCATTGGGGTGGATGATGCCATCATCCACCTTCTTCACAGAGCTCTCTCTCACCTGGAGAAACCCGGGAACACTGAGAATAATGTTCTTTGATTTCACCAGTGCGTTCAACACCATTCAACCAGGGATACTGAGGGAAAAGCTGAACTGTGTTGGAGTAGACCATCACCTGTCCAACCGGATACTAGACTACCTCATAAACCGACCTCAGTATATGAGAGCCCGGGACTGTGTCTGATACTGTGATCTGTAATACGGGGCACCACAAGGTGCAGTTCTTGCCTTATGTCTCTTCACTGTACACTGATGACTTTAGGCACAACTCATCCAGCTGTTACTTACAGAAGTACTCCGATGACTCTGCAATAGTAGGCCTCAACACTGATGGTGATGATAGGGAATACAGAGACTTAAACCGGGATTTTGTAGAATGGTGCCAGCGGAACCACCTCAGGATTACTGCTGGGAAGACCAAGGAGATGGTGGTGGATTTTAGTAAATGGAGAAGTGCTCCGATCCCAATGGGGATCCAAGAGTCATGCATTGAGGTAGTCAAGAACTATAAGTATCTGGGTGTGCTCCTCAATAATAAACTGGACAGGGCTGATCACCTGGAGGCACAGCACAGAAAGGGTCACAGCAGGCTCTACCTGCTCAGGAGAATGAGGGCCTTTGGAGTCCAGGGGCCACTTCTTAAGGCCTTTATAAACTCTGTGATTGCTTCAGCCATCATTTTCAGTGTGGCTTGCTAGAGGAGCAGTATATCAACCAGGGACAAAAATACACTTAACAGGTTGATCAGAAGGGCCAGTTCTGTCCTGGGTAACCCCCTGGACCCAGCACAGGTGGTGGGTAACAGAAGGATACTGCCCGTGGTGAGCTCCATGTGGGAGAATAAATCCCACCCCATGTATGAGACCTTGACGGCACTTGGCAATACTGTAAGTGACCGACTGCTTCATCCTAAGTGTAAGAAGGAGCGCTATTGGAGGTCCTTCTTCCCAACCGCTGTCAGGCTACATAATCTACATCAAACCAAGTGAAGATCACTCCACACAGAGAACTAAATGATCCTGAAGTCTTCTTTATTTCTTTTCTTCCTAGCTGCTATGGATTCCTAGTATTTTTCTCAGCTTATGTGTGTCTCCTTCTGTAATATATTACTGTTTATTATCCTGTATCTGTATTTACCATGCTGCTATAACACACTGAAACACTTACCTTATCTTATTATAGTCTATCGGGTTCACAGTTTTCTGTTGGTAACCGCTTTTTAAACGGATTGGGCTTTCGTATTTCAGGTCCCCAAGTGGACACGAAGAACAGAAGCCCAAGCGCAGGTGTGAGCCTAGCATAAGGCTTAATGGGTTAGATGTCCATTTTAAGTCAATATCTTGGATATGAGTTTTCCTTGCAGTGCCCTTGTATACCAGGCGATTTATTTTTATGTCGTACAATTGACAAATGTTGATATTGCCATTCATGGTCTGAGTAAGTTATATCCTCCAATTATCACAAAAAGAAAAGTATATTCCCCTGCAAGAAACCTGTAGGAGTTCTGTCTGCTTTTTGATTCTATATAATTGTAAAATGATTTTGGTTGCATGTCCGATGTTAACACATGTTTAATATATAATACCCTTTAAGCTTACCTGCTGACATGTAAAGTGCAAAAAACTGCTCTTGGCCCAGAATAGAGACAATACTGGATGAAAATGTCCATAGCACATACATATTTGCAGCCATATGGAAGAAAGAGAAATGACTAAATGTGGAAAGAATCATCGGAAGGCACACATTATCTGTAAAGAAAGAAAAAAAAAAGTGAAAAAAGATGCTTATTAAACCCCTTAAAGACACGAACGAAAACTGCCATAAGGACACAGCCCCGTTTGTCAAAACTGGCAAGTGTCACTTTATGTGGCAATCATTTTGAAATGCTTTAACTTACCCAAGTGATTTTGAGATTTGTTTTTCGTGACACATTACACTTCATGTTAGTGGTAAACATTGATCAATATATGTTTCACTAATTCTGGCAATGTTCTGCTTTTCAGTCATACCACCCAAATGTGTTAAAAATTATTTCATATCATATCTCTGTTTTATTTCGGATATTAGAAGGCTTAGAAAGTCTAACAGTGATGATCCAAATTTCAAGAAAATGTCCCAAACTCATTTGTTAAGGATGAATTTAGTTCTGAAGGAGATTTTAACCCCGACATCAGCTTTACTATAGTGCTGTTATAGATATCTGGTATCTGCTGCACTCTGCACTCTGATCGTGGGTATTGCACTGGCCTTCCAAAGTAACCCCCCCCCCATTGGCCTCATAATTTTATTGGTGTGGGAGCCATTCTGTTACTATGACATCCGTGAGTTTTATGAAAGCTTCCAGGTCTATCATAGGAGCCTTCATAGCGAAGTCCCACAGTGAGTTGAGAGAGGTGTATTATAGTCTATAGGACATGCAATCAAAATGATTGCAGGTTCAAGTCCCATAAGACGGCTAATAAAATAGTTATAGAAAAAAAATGTAAGGTTTTTTTTATATGAAAAAAATAAAAGAATAAATTCAAATCACACACCCCCCTTCCCATATAAAACAAAAAAAATTACTGTAAAACACCTGTTCTACAAACTTCTAAAAATATTTTTCGCACACTGTGAAAGCTGTACTGAGGGGACATTGCCCAGGTCTGACATAATAATAAACAGTAACTAGAAAAAAGGCAAGGACCTTGAACAATGCTGTAGCTACTGTCCAATTTTAATATTGTGGACACCAAACTCTTCTTGAAGATAATGGCTTCACAGTAGATTGCCTATGTATGGAAAAATAATACATTATGACGAGAAGGGTTTTGCGCTGGGACGGGGGTCCAGGGATAATATCATAATGGCAATATATATAATTCTTTATGAATGAACACAAAATTATAATTGTTAATTTCACAAATATTTGAGGTTGGTGATGTATTTTAACATGTTTGGAAATGTTTAGTAACATTTTACATTCCTCTGATAGATAAACCACGTAAAAAAAAAAAAAAAAGAAAAATAATTCTATTTACCGTATTTTTCGGACTATAAGACGGAAATACAAAAAAAATAATTTTGGGGAAAAAGAAGGGTGCGTCTTATAGTCTGAAGGTGGCGCCTGGCATCCGCTGTAATAGAGAGGCGGAAGCCGGCAAGTGATAGACGCCATTACAGGTGCCGGGGCCTGAGACATCGCTGCGCTCCTCTGCCCTGCATGAAGCCAGCAGCGGCAGGGGCTCCTCCGTGCCCCCGCCGCTGGCTTCATGCAGGGCAGAGGATCGTAGCGATGTCTCAGGCCCCGGCGTCTATCCCTCCCCGGCATCCGCCTCTCTAGTACAGCGGATGCCGGGTCAGTATTGGTGGCCTCTTCTCCCCCGGGGCCGGTCCCCACCGGCCCCGTACCTGTAAAGTTGCAGGCCGGCTCCTGCGCGGCGATATCGCAGGAGCCGACCTGTTCGGGTGACAGCCGGGAGCCTAATGAGGCTCCCAGGCCTGTCACTGCTATATATTAGTATTGCGGCTGGGTCTATGACCAGCCGCCGTAATACTAATATACAGAATGTCCCATAGACGGCAATACAGTTGTATTGCCGTCTATGGGACTTGCGATCAAGTGACCGCAGGTTCAAGCCCCCGGGGGGGAATAAAATAGTAAAAAAAAAAAAAAAAAAAAAAAAAAAGCTTTAAAAATATGAAATAAATAAAAGTTCTAAATCACCTCCTGTTTTTTTTTCAATACAAGGTGATCTAAGCAATAGATATCCCCCAAAATGGTATAACTAAAAAGTACAGCTGGCCCCGCAAAAAAAAACACTCTATGCGTCCCCGTACAGCTGCAGGGTCACCTGTCAATGTGGCCTTGCAGCTGTTGCAAAACTACAACTCCCATATATTAGATATTTTACCAGTTTTTGCTTCAAAATTTTTTTGCCCTATTTTCCTCCTCTAAAACCTAGGTGCGTCTTATAGTCCAGTGCGTCTTATAGTCCGAAAAATACGGTACTCAAAAATGAAGTCAGACACAACATATCTCTTATTATGATCAATACCAAGTAAACACAAAAAAAATAAACAAATAAATAAAAATTTTATCAGAGGGGAAGAAGGACACTTACGAGATGCAGGGTTGGAAGTAAAGTATCGGACCATTATGCGCTGGAGGTTGGGTACTCTCCAAAGGCAGAATACAAGAACATTAGCTGCAATTATGCCTGTGGAAAGATTGTCAAGAGTAATTGTAAAAGAAAATATTTTAATTTTATTTTTTACATTAAGGTGTGTGGATAGAATAAAAGTGCCAGATCTTGGAGGAAGCTGGTGCCTCTTCCTTGTATCCATTCACAGCTATTGCCCCAACTGTCACACAGAAGTAAATAGTCCCTTAGTGATCTGATAAGTATAATTATGGGAACAATCCCCTTTAAGGAATTCTGTTCGCTTTTTTTTTTATGTAGATTGTGAGCCCCATATAGGGATCACAATGTACATTTTTTTTTTCTATCAGTATGTCTTTGTAGAATGAGAGGAAATCTACACAAGCTCCTTGCAGATGTTGCTCCTGGTGGGATTCGAACCCAGGACTCCAGCGGTGCAGGGCTGCAGTGCTAACCACTGAGTCACCATGTTGCCCCCTTCTAATTACTTTTTTCAACAACTGATCTCTAATTAACACTGCTTCTCTCTCACTGCCTGTAGCAGCCCTGGCAGATATGTAGTCAATTGGGAGGGAGCCATGTTGGACAGAATGAGAAAGAAGCAGTGCTAACAGCATTTGATCAGCAAGAATAGCTGAATAATGTTAGATTAGAAGTAAAAACGAAAAAACCCAAAACCAACAAATAAACATCCACGGCATGGAGAGGTGGATTAGAGAAACTGCATCTGCATGTAATACTAACTGTAATATGCCTGAATAGAACATGCTATATAGAAGTGAATACAGCCTTTCCCTAGCAACACAGAGTTAGTAAGAATGTGTCACAAAAGTAATTTATTTTTACATTTTTTATTTTTTTACATGTTTGGTATTTTTTTTCACAAGGACGGAAATATTAAAATTTAAATAATATTTAGTTTCTCAATTTTGGCCACCATGGGGAGTACATCCCATAATTGCAGCAAGGTGAGCCAGGTAAAAGAACTAGTGACCGAACTCAACACACTTCCTATTTTCTGGTTATGTGTAAGGCCACCTGCACACAATTCTGCAGTCTATTAAGGTCTATAGTTCAGTAAAAATGGCAAGGATGACTCACTGATGTATCTGTGTGTCACCTCTGGTTTTTACTGAACCATACAATCAAATGAATTGACGGACCCGCAATAATGAGTAGGTATAGGTCTATAACTTGCAGCTCTTCAATATGGCCCATTGAAATGCATGTGCCCATACTTTTGATTCCCAATTGCGGGTGAAAGTACGTTTGTGTGCCTGAGGCCTAAGGGGGGTATCTATTATTTGCTTAACCCCTCAAGGACCAGGCCATGTTTTGGTTTCGCATTTTCGTTTTTCCCTCCTCACATTTCAAGAGCCATAACTTTTTCATTTTTCAGTTCACAGAGTCACATGATGGCTTATTATTTGCGGGACAAATTGTACTTTGTAATGGCACCATTCAATATGCTGTGCAATGTACTGGGAAGCTGGAAAAAAATTCAGAATGAGGTGCAATTGGAGAAAAAATGCATTTGCGCCATTTTCTTATGGGTTTAATTTTTACAGCGTTCACTGTTTGGTACAAATGACATGTTACCTGTGTTCTACGTGTCAGTACGAACGCGGTGATACCAAATTTATATAGTATTTGAAATGTTTTGATACTTTTAAAAAAATGATAAACTTTGCAAAATAAAAAAAAAAAATTGTGTCATCATGTTCTAACACCTGTAACTTTTTCATATTTCCATGTATGGAGCTGGTTGTTGTGTCTTTTTATGCGGGACAAGATGTCGTTTCTATTGATACCATTTGGGGAAAGATCTGATGCTTTGATCACTTTTTATTCAATTTTTTATAGGAGGCAAAGTGTTGAAAAAAACGCTTTTTGGCGGTTTTTATTTTTTTTGCCGCTACGCCGTTCGCAGTACGGGATAAATGTTTTAATACTCTAATAGTTCGGGCATTTTGGAGCGCGGGGATACCTAATATGTTTATGTTTAATGTTCTTTAATTACTTTTATAGCTAATCTAGGGAAAGGGGGGTGATTTGAACTTTTATATTTTTTTTATTTTTTTAATACTTTTAAAAACTTTTTTTTTTCTTCTGTTACATTTATGATCAGACCCCTTAGGTACCTTGAAACCTAGGGGGTCTGATCGCTCATACTATTCACTGCAATACTACAGTATTGCAGTGAATAGGAAAATCGCAGCACTTCTATTAGACGATGCCTCTGGCATCGTCTAATAGATCTCGTGCAGAGACAAGCCTGGAAGCCTTCAATAGGCTTCCGGCTGTCATAGCAACCGATCACCGCCCTCATGTGACGTTCAGGAGGGCGGCGATCGGGGAAACATGGCGGCGCCCGTGCCGCCGGCGCCGTTTACACACTGCGGTCACGTTTGACCGCAGTGTGTAAAGGGTTAACAGCAGCGATCGGCTCGGGCACCGACCGCTGCTGTTAGTGGCAGGTCCTGGCTGTATGATACAGCCGGCATCTGCCGTGTATGGAGCGAGCTCAGCGTGTGAGCTCGCTCCATACATCCCCATGCGACCCACGACGTACAGTTACGTCAAGGGTCGCTAAGGGGTTAAAGAGCAGCAGTATTTTATTAGACACTGTACAGTGGAATGAGGAGAGACCATGACAGCAAAGCTACAGTAAAGAATTTGTGTGTTGCTGTGGAACCTGGAATTGGCTGGCAGGAGCACTAACTGACTATAAGTGTACTGCAGTGGCTTTTCCCTCTGGCAGATTATATTATTGTTGACAGGTAGCAGAGGTACATGATGGAGTGGTTGCTGAGTATACTAAGCCTATGTGTATTGAGTGGAGGGAACGACTGCTGAGTGTAATGAGATTATGTTTATTGGGGGAAAGTGAAAAGATTGCTCTGGGGAACATACAGAGCTGCTGTTCAAAGAGCTAACATTTTGACAATCACTTGCCCCAGTAAAAATGTATGATTCTCCTAATAAAATATATAAGAAAAAGCTTCTAACCAACCTCCTCTCACGCACACAATATTAAAAGGATCATCCATTTTCTAATATTTATAGTTTATCCTTAGAATAGGTCATCAATATTAGATATGCAAGGGTCCGAAAGCAGAAAATCCCACTAATCTGCTGTTTGGGGATAGCACAGCTGCCCCACTGAAGTGACAGTTACTCATTAATAACATGTAAACAGCAGTATTACTTGCCAGACACAGTCTTCTGTCCATCACTCAGACCGTTCCACCACTCATTCACCTACAAACCAAGACAAAAAAAAAAAAAAAAAAATAGATATATTATACAAATATATATAGTATATCTTCATCATGTACAACCTAGAGAAGGGAGAGGATGCGGATGAAAGGAAGAGTTAAACAGGAATTCTCTTAAGGATTTTATATAACCATCTTAGTGGTCGGCCTTTTTGCCTTGCTTAGTTGCCAAAGGATACGATTAGGAATGAAGGAACTGTCTATGGTCTGCCACTTGTCAGAGACACAGCCAAGATTTTCTTATTGTGACTGGGTTATAAGATAAGCACACTGCACGCAAAAGTGGATAACCTGGCCCCAATAAGGGAATCATAGCCAGAAAACTAATGAAAAATAAGTGACACACCAAAGTAAAATATACGTGTAAAACTGACAGTTTCATCTGTTTTTAATGTCAATGTTTTCTCCGATGCGTGCAGGTAGCCTTAAAAGACACGCACTACCAAAATTGTATCTAAATCACTTATTTATTGCAGTGTAGAGTCTGAGTAGAGGCTTATACTCGAGTATATACAGTACCTCATTGGTCTTTGGCTGCTATGGGCATAAAAGGAGAGAAATTCACAGTGTAATCATGATCCTCCCCTGACCTCAACCCTATTGAGAATCTCTGGAGTATCCAGAACCAAAAGATCTAAGAGTGTGAGAGGGAATTCACATCAAAACAGAAAATGTTAAAATTAGGAGTCATTGAGGAGTCCAAAAGTGAATGGGCCAGTCCCATTGTTCTAGTACCCAAACCGGATGGGACATTGCGTTTCTGCAATGACTACAGGAAACTAAATGAGGTGTCTAGGTTTGATGCCTACCCCATGCCTCGGGTGGACGAACTTATTGAAAGACTGGGAGGGGCCCGGTACTTTTCTACGCTTGATCTCACTAAGGGATATTGGCAGGTACCCCTGACAAATAGCGCCAAAGAAAAGACTGCCTTTATCACCCCTGAGGTACATTTTCACTATGTCATGTTACCGTTCGGGCTCCATGGGGCCCCAGCCACGTTCCAACGGCTAATGGACATTGTGTTGAAACCTTATGGAAAATATGCCTCAGCGTATCTGGATGACATCATCATTTTCAGTAATGACTGGGAGAGTTTGGGGATGGAGGAGACACGCTATTTGGGGTATGTTATCGGCCGTGGCATAATCAAACCCCAGGTCAACAAGGTCGACGCTATCCGGGAATGGCCTCGACCTCTGAGCACCAAACAAGTTTGGTCATTCCTGGGCATTGTTGGGTATTACAGGCGGTTTATACCCAACTTTGCCACGGTATCTGCTCCCGACTGACCTTCTAAAGCAGACCTGGGCAAAGCACGGCCCCCGGGCCATATCCGGCCCTCTGACTGATTCAGATCGGCCCACATAGCTTGACTAGGGAGGCGTGTCTAGGGGGGCGTGTCTAGGGAGGCGTGTTTTAGTGCCGGCAGGACAGTGCAAGAAGATGGAGACGTGGTGTGTGTCATAAGGTACTGAGAGGGGAATGTGAGATGCAGGGTGGAGTGTGTGTGTGTCTCTATATGTGTCTGTCTGTCTGTCTGCAACTTAGGCGCAGAGATGTAAGGGGAATGTTATACTAGGGCAGAGATGGCAGATGGAGGGGGGGACATGAAACTGGGGGAGATATGGAGGGGGGACATGAAAATGGGGGAAAGATGGAGGGAGACATGAAATGGGGCAGATGAAGGGGGATATGAAACTGAGGGAGAAATGGAGGGGGGACATGAAACTGGGGGTAGATGAAGGGGGCACTTAAACTGGGGGATCATTAAATTTGGGACAACTGGATGGGGCATTAAACCATGGAGGTAGGTGGAGGGGGACCTGTCTGCCTCTAGTTGCCCCCAGTTTAATGTCACTCTCTAGCTACACCTACGGTTTAATGTCTGCTTCCAGCTGCCCGATTTTAATGCCCCCCTCTAGTTCCCCCGTTTCATGTCCCGCTCCAGCTGTCATTAATTGATTGCCCCCCTCCAACTACCCCAACTGTTTAATGTCCCCCTCCAGCTGCTCCAGTTTCATGTCCCTTCTAGTCTACCTCTTGTTACACTGGGGCACCAGGAGAGGGACTTAATACTGTGGGAAGGGAACATTATAATGTGGGGACATATAATGTACGGGTGACTGTAGGAGGATTATACTTTGTGGGGGCACATGGAAGATCATTGGGAATGGGCGGGGTTAACGTAGAAGTGGGTGGAGCTAAATTTGCCACGGCACGGCCCCCTAGCATAGTTTCAATTTCTTATGCGGCCCCATGGGAAAATTAATTGCCCACCCCTGTTCTAAAGGGTAAAAGATCTGTCATGGTGCAGTGGAATGACCAGGCTGAAAGTGCTTTTCAGGTGCTAAAGGTGGCTTTGTGTGGATCTCCTGTCCTCATTACGCCCAACTTTAGGAGAGAGTTTGTGGTCCAGACGGACGCGTCAGATGTAGGTCTGGGAGCTGTCCTGTCTCAGGAGGTAAATGGAGAAGAACATCCGGTCACCTACCTGAGCAGGAAACTCACGCCAGAAAAGAACTACAGCATAGTGGAGAAAGAGTGTCTGGCCATAAAATGGGCATTAGAGGCCCTGAGGTACTATCTGATGGGGAGGCAGTTCTGTTTAGTGACCGACCACTCGCCCCTCACTTGGATGAGCAGGACCAAGGACAAGAATCCCAGGATGACTAGGTGGTTCTTGTTACTTAAGATCTTTAGGTTCACAGTGGAACACAGAGTCGGGAAACTGCAAGGCAATGCAGATGCCTTGTCCCGGGCTTATTGTTTGGTGTCTGGAGTTCTGAGAACTGAGAGGGGGGGTATGTGAGAGTGAAGGGTGTGGTCTGGGAAGACAGGTACATTCCAGCCAGGCACCTAAAGAGTGTATGGTAAAAACCCACACCAGGGAGGTCAGCTGACTAATCAAGGCCTGATAATAGTCTGTGTGTGAGGACTGGGAAGTGTGGCACCACACTGACAGAGCTGACCTGTTCAGACTGAACATACAAAGCAGGTACTGTGCCACCCGTTGTTGTTGCCAAGGTGGGAGTCTGGTAGCCATGCTTCTGTACAGACAGGGAAAAGTTTGTTTGTGTCTAGTTTAGTTCTCAGCCGAGAAGGTTTTTGTTTTGGTTATGTGTGCCTTTGCAAAGGCAACTAATGCACTGCAAGTAAATAAAGCCTGAGCTTGTGTGCCATCCAGTGTCTGTGTCCTTGTTTCCTGCACTGCTATTGAGGTTCACTGACCTGGTATAGTTATTTATTTGGGGCACTGTAATTAATAACAAGAGTCCGTTCAAATAAATGTTTTATGTGCCTATGCTTTTAAAGAATATTCACACAAGGATTTACATAAACCACAACTAAAGTCCAACTGAAACACAAAATGAATTAGAAGGCACCGTTCCATGGAAATGACACAGATTTCATACATTGTCAACACCTACAGGTATAAAATGCTGCTTTTTTTTTTAGACAATTCTGCTAAAGCAATCAGCAGCAATCTGAAAATGTTTGTCTAGGACCACGTTCTCACTATTGCTTAGATCCAAGTGGGATTTTTTTAGGACGTTCACATAATGTGCACCCCCACACAAGAGATCTGCTTTGAAAACTTTATTTAGTTCAGTAAAATTAGCACTGTACCTGCTTCCTCAAATCCCCATGTTTTGCCGGCCGTAGCTGTTCAAACCAGTCTGCTCGAATATCATCTAGATAATTTTTCATTTTACTTTTTAATGATTCATATTGCCAGATTGCAGCAGCTCCAAAAGAACAACCTGAGAACTGACCACACTTGTTAGTATTTTGATAGGTCTCTGCATAATGACATTATCTTATCTTCTACATACACACAGTACACAATAAAGTGTATAGATCATGTAGAGCACCCCACAGCTAAGGGCTCGTTCACATCTGCGCCCGGGTCTCCGTTCTGCAGGTTTCCGTTTCCTGCACAAAACTGGGCAGGAGACGGAAACCTGCAGGCATCTTTCAAACCCATTCATTTGAATGGGTTTGAAAAGTGTCTGACCGTGAGCGCGAGTGATCGTTTTATGCTCTCCGCGGCGAAACTGTTTTTTTTTTTTTTTTTAACCAGACACAGAGTCGGACATGCAGTACTCTGTGTCCGGTTTAAAAAAAACTGTTTCGCCGCGGACAGCATAAAACGCTCACTGGCGCTCACGGCCAGACTCGGCATGACAGGTTCTGCATGCAGAAGACGGAAACCTGATAACGGAGACCCGAACACTAGTGTGAACCCAGCAATTGTCTGTGATAAATAAAATATGGAATAATAAAGAGAAATTCAACAAAAAAAAGAGAATGTGTCTCAAAAGTAATTTAAATTTTTTTAAATTTATTTGTATGATACTTTTATGGCATCTTTACTTTTTTTTTCACTAGGATGGAAATATTCAAAATTATTTTTTTTCAATGTTTCTCTATTTTGGTCACCAAAAGGAGTACAACTTATAATTCCAACAAAGTGATCCAGGTATAACAATTGAACTGACAGCTGGACTCCCTTCAGATAAGGTTTACTACCCAATTCAGGTCTGGAACATCACACTAACATCATAGGTTTTAATGCCATCCTGCCACAAACCTAGGTGTCACCTACATAAAAATTTCCATGATCGAGAGGGAAAAACGTTAAAAATAAAAAAAAAATTTAAATTAAAAAACATTCTCTTATTGCAAAATAAAGATAAAGCAATTTTTATCACCATAAAAGGATCAAAAATTATTTGAAAAACCCAAATGGAAAAAATGTTATAGACTTCAATAAAAAAAATAGAAAATGTTCCCCAGTAATAAATATTTTAGCTTTATACTCTAGTTAAGTTACTCTAAACTACTAAATGTAAGTCACATACCCCAATAGTGAATAGAAGTGGTTTGTAAAGCTTTTTTAGTATGCTGCTACGTGCAATGGTAGGTTTTGCAATGGAACTTCTTGCCCCACTGTTGCTCCAGATTTCAGCTTCAACTCTTTCAGTCTGTCTTGAAACTTTCCTGAACCAACTCCTCTGTTCAATAAGAATCCTTTTAAAAGAAAAATGGCAAGGTAATTTAGCAAAGCAAATAAATATGGTTATATTGTTAGGGAGCCTTCACACGGAGTATACGCTCCACTCATTCTGAACGTAAACCACGTAGGAGGCCTTTTTCCCTATTGCTTTCCATGTGAGGGAGCGCTCGTATGTCGGCACCCATTCAAGTCAATGGAAGCTGTTTTTTACGCGCTCATTCACGTTCAGAATGAGTGGAGTGTATACTCCATGTGAAGGCTCCCTTAAGTGGCATTTTTTCCTGACAGAAGCTCATTAATTACCTTGGACAGCAATGGGTGGTGCCACTGACAGTCCTGTGGTGCCACTGACAGCCCTGTACTGTTAGGGTAAGTTCACACGGGGTTTTTTGGTCAGGATTTTGAGGCCGTATCCACCTCAATATCTTTGGAGATATTTTTTTAGTCAGAAAACAACAACATTTTTAAGAACATTGCATTTGATCCAGTGTGACATGCTCTATTAATTTAGACTACCGTATATACTCGAGTATAAGCTGACTTTTTCAGCACAGTTTTTGTGCCGAAAAAGCCCCACTCGGCTTATACTCGAGTCAGGGTCCAACTCAGGTGCATAACTACCGGGGTAGCAGCGGTAGCGGCTGCCACAGGGCCTGGGATATTAGGAGCCCGGCGACAGCCGCTACGGATGACGCGGCGGACAAAGAAGGAGGCACTTCTCTGGCAGCGGTGGGGATGCCCCCATCGCTTTTTGAGCGCTGGGGACCGCCCCCATTACTGCGAGAGAACTCATTTGCATACCGGTAAAAAACGGTATTTCTAAGGAACTGCACAGCGGAGACCACGTCTAAAGGTAAGAGACGAATAGCCTTTCTACAGGCTATTCCGACGTCTTATCCACAAAAAAAAAAGGGTTTTAATGGTAGAATCCCTTTAACACAGTTGACCATAAACTCCTCCTCACTATGCTTCACTTTGTCACCCTCATGGACCCAGCGCTCACCTGGTTCTTCTCTTAACTCTCAGACCGCACTTTCAGTATATCATTTGCAAGCTCTGTCTCTTCCCCTTGCCATTGGGGTTCCTCAGGGCTTGGTCCTAGGCCCCCTGCTATTCTCTCTCTACACAGCCCCCACTGGACAAACCATCACCAGATTTATGTTGATGACACTCAATTATAAACGTCATCCCATGACATTACCCCTGCACTACTACAGAACAACTGAGAATGTGTCTTTGCTGTCTCAAACATCATGTCTTCGGTCTATCTAAAACGGAATGTCTCAAAGATGGAAATACTGCTGTTTCCACCATCTAATAGACCTAACCCTGCTATCTCCATTGCAGTCTCCAGGCCTTACTATAACTCCTAGGCAGTATACCCGCTGCCTCGGGGTTGTGTTTGACTCAGATCTTTCCTTCGCCCCCACATCTGATCACTTGCACGCTCATGTCATCTCTACCTAAGAAACATCTCCAGAATCTGCCCGTGCTTTACCACAGATACATTAAAGACATTTATTGTCACCCTGATCTACTCTCGCCTTGATTACTGTACCTCCCTTCTAATGGATCTTCCCCTTCCCCCTACAATCTATTCTGAATGCAGTGGCTCATCTATCAGTCTAGACCAGGGGTGGGCAATTAATTTTCCCATGGGGCCACATGATAAAATTGTAACGGTTCTAGAGGGCCATGCGAGTCGCGGCAAATTTAGCTCCATCCACTTTTCTGCTGACTCCGCCCATTCTCAATCATTTTTCCATGTGCCCCACAAAGTAAAATCCTCCTACAGTCACCCTAACATTATACACCCCCACATTATAACGTTTTCCTCCAAATGTCCCACAGTATTAAGTCCCTCTCCTGGTGCCCCAGTATAAACCAGAAGAAACTAGAGGGGACATTAAACTGGGTCAGCTGGAGGGGGACATTAAACTGGGGGCAACTAGAGGCAGGCATGTCCCCCTCCAGCTACCCCCATGGTTTAATATCCTCCTCCAGCTGCCCCAGTTTAATGTCACCCTCCATCTGCCCCCTAGTTTAATGTCCCCCCTCCATGTGCATTCAGTTTAACTGCCCCCCTACATCTGCCCCTAGTCCCCCCCTCTTGCTCACACATGCTGTCTCTTCTCTCTTTATCAACCAGCAGCCCCCATTGCCGGAAGCTTGCAGAAAGCACACATTCCCGTGTGGCTCCGCCCACTAATGAGTCATAGCCTATCCTGGTGATAGGCTCTGATGACATCATCACAGGTCCTTTAAAAAACCTTCCACTAGCTATGCGGGCTGGATAGAAGCAGTCAGAGGGCCGGATGTGGCCCGCGGGCCACACATTGCCCACGTCTGGTCTAGACACTACAGCAATGCCTCCGGTCTGTGTCAATCACTACATTGCCTGACTATTCAATACAGAATACAATATAAACTTATCACCCTCATCCACAAGGCTCTCCATAATGCTGAACCTCCCTACATATCCTCGCTCATCTCTATCGCGCAACCCATGCTCTCTGTTCAGTCAATGACCTAAGAGTAGCATCCTCTATTATCAGAACCTCCCACTCCAGTTTCCAATAAGATAATCCTTTAATAGTCCCACAGTGGGGAAATTTCAGTATGTTACAGCAGCATAGTAATACAAATACAGGATAATACACAGTAATATATTATGGAAGTAAACACACATATGCTGAGAAGAGAAGATATACTAGGAGTCCATAGCAGCTAAGGAACAGAAGAAGAAAGAAGGAAGATTTCATAATCATAATCATTTAGTTTTCTGTACAGAGTGATATTTGCTTGGTCTGATGTAGATTATACAGCCTGATCATGGTTGGAAGGAAGGACTTGCAATAGCGCTCCTTCTCACACTTGGGGTGAAGCAGACGGTCACTTACAGTGCTGCCAAGTGCCATTAAGGTCTCATACATGGGGTGGGATTTGTTCTCCCGCATGGAACTCACCACAGACAGTGTCCTTTTGTCATCCACCACCTGTACTGGGTCCAGAGGGCTCCCCAGGACAGAGCTGGCCCTTCTGATCAGCCTGTCAAGTCTATTTCTGTCCCTGGTTGATATACTGTTCCCCCAGCAGGCCACACCGAAAAAGATGGCTGAAGCAAACACAGAGTTGAAAAAGGCCCTAAGAAGTGGCCCCTGGACTCTGAAGGCCCTCAGCCTCCTGAGCAGGTAGAGCCTGCTGTGACCCTTTCTGTGCTGTGTCTCCAGGTGATCAGCCCAGTATAGTTTATTATTGAGGAGCACACCCAGATACTTATAGGTCCTGACTATCTCAATACATGTCTCTTGGATCTCCACAGGGGTTGGAGCACTTCTCCTTTTACTAAAGTCCACCACCATCTCCTTGGTCTTCCCAGCATTAATCCTGAGGTGGTTCTGCTGGCACCATTCAACAAAGTCCCGGTTTAAGTCTCTGTATTCCCTATTGTCACCATCAGTAATAAGGCCTACTATTGCAGAGTCATCGGAGTACTTCTGTAAGTAACAGCTGGATGAGTTGTTCTGTCAAGTCTGAGAACATGAATCAAGATTCTTATACTTTGTATTGCATGTTTGTTATCGAAATACTAATTTTTCCTTGGTGAGGTTGCATAGTCAAAGAGACAAAGGATCTTAAAACCAAGATGGAGCTTGATTCTTATTTGGCACACCCAGTAACAGAATATCACAGACTGGAGCAAGGAGGTGTCTGGCTGGACATTGAAGTTTGGAGCCAATGGGAGATGGACAGCAGCTCAGGAATGCCATGGGGGCAGTAACCCCTCCTTTCTTTGTCTCTTAAGTGTGTGTACTTTTCAATAAAGAGCCAGTAATGCTGAGGTGGGCGAAGAGCATGGCTGGTTTGATACGGAACTCTGTGTCTGTCTCATTATTAGCGATTTGTGCACAAACATGCTCATTTAATTTGGACTGACTGATTGATCCAGGATATAGCCGAATGCGGCTATAACAGTTCCTAAAGTCAGCAGTGTACAGTGTGAGGAGAAATGGGGCAAGAACTGTACCTTATGGTGCCCCTGTACTACAGATCACAGTGTCAGACACACAGTCCCGGGCTCTCACATACTGAGGGCAGTTTGTGAGGTAGTCTAGGATCCAGTTGGACAGGTGATGGTTCACTCCACCAAGGTTCAGCTTCTCTCTCAATAGCCCTGGCTGAATGGTGTTGAACGCATTGGATAAATCAAAGAACATTATTCTCACAGTGTTCCCGGGTTTCTCAAGGTGAGAGAGAGCTCTGTGAAGAAGGTGGATGATGGCATCATCTACCCCAATACCCAGTCAATAGGCAAACAGGAGGGGGTCCAGAGCGGAGCAAACTAGATGGCGTAGGTGAGTCAGGACCAGTCTCTCTAGGGCCTTCATCAGATGGGATGTCAGTGCTACAGGTCGGTAGTCATTGTAGCCCATCGGGTTGGGTTTCTTTGGTACAGGTACCACACAAGATGTTTTCCACAGGGGGGGCCACACGGTGGCTCAGTGGTTAGCACTGCAGCCTTGCAGCGCTGGAGCCCTGGTGCTCAAATCCCGCCAAGGGCAAAAAACCATCTGCAAGGAGTTTGTATGTTCTCCCCATGTTTGCATGGATTTCCATCCCATATTCCAAAAAAGACATACTGATAGGGAAAAATGTACATTGTGAGCTCTATGTGGGGCTCACAATCTACATTTAAAAAAAAAAAAAAAAGATGTTTTCCACAGTTGAGGTACCACTCCCAGCTTTAGACTCATATTGTACATGTGCGTAATAACACCACACAGCTGGTCTCCACACATTTTAAGAACTCTTGCGCTTATCCCATCGGGTCCTCCGGCCTTGTCTGCTTTAATCCTCTTGATTTCCCTACACACTACAATACTTCTCCCAAGTTGCACCACCTCTCTGAAATGCTTTACCCTGGACTACCAGATTAACTCTCAATTTCTACATCTTCAAGCGCAATCTAAATACACACCTTCTTTTCCGACAGGCCTATCACAATTCCTAATGTAAACCCTTCCGCAGGTACAATGCCTAAAATGAACCCTCCTCTGTCATGTTCCCACATTACCCCACCCCTCCCACCCAGGATATGATGCAGCTTCAGACTAACTATATATCCAGGCCCCATTTGCACACTAAAAAACACTGACTGGTGATGGCTTTTTTGAGCAGGGCCCTCAGTCCCATTGTGTGAATTGACTATTTCTCTGTAATGTAATACTTTGTCTGTACTTGAACCCCACAATTTATAAAGTGCTGTGTAATGTTGGCGCTATATAAATAAAAATTATTATTATTAACAAAATAAACACATACCTTCGTCCATGACACAATCTAGTCCTTGTACAAGCGCTAACCATCCAGCAAGCAGGGTTCATGTTGGTTATGAATAACCAGAGGATTTAGATTCTCATACCCCTAAATAACTGAAAGGGAGAACAAACGGGTCACTTTTGCTTGCATAAATTTAGCTATTTAAATTTTGACAGTTTCAAATGAAACACATTGGAGAAGTTTACTGGGATCAGAGAGCTGCAAATTTTGCTCAAACCCTTTTTTTTTTTTTTTTGCTAATTTTAAACCTTCCTCACCAATTTTTCAAAAAGATGTTATTTTTTTAATTAAAGGGGCTCTATCAGCAAAATTTTGCTGTATTAGCCCCACATATGCGTGAATAGCCTTTAAAAAGGCTGTTCAGGCACCGCTAATCTTATCTGAAACCCCAGTCCCATTTTAAAATAAAACTATAAAAACATATAGGTAAATCATACCTGCGCACGCGCCGGATTTCAACCAATCAGATTTGAACCGCCAGAAGAAGATAAAGATGAAGCCGAGAACAGCCAGGACCGGAGGGCATTGCCGACAGAAGAAGAAAGAAGAGGTAGGCGTGCCTGAAGATGACGTCGTATCGTGCAAAACCGCCCCCCATGCTTGCAAAGGTATGATTTACATATATGTTTTTACAGTTTTATTTTAAAACGGGACGGGGGTTTAAAATAAGATTAAGCGGTGCCTGAATAGCCTTTTTAAAGGCTATTCACGCATATGTGGGGCTCATACAGCAAAATTTTGCTTATAGAGCCCCTTTAACCTAACTTTCCATTTAGTAATCCAGCAAAACTGAGTCACCAGTTCCCCCTGTTATGACACTTACATTACATTATAGTGCCCAAGACCAACAGTTCTTTTCATGAGAAAATGTCTTTAGGCTAAGGCCTCACGTAGTAGGCCGGAGAAAAAAGCGCTGTGGGAAAAGCCAAGGCGGCAACGTATCCCGTTTTTCACATAAAGTCTGCAGAGGTTTCCTCTGCTGACTCTCTGCTTCCATTATACCTATAGGGAAACCACCAGCATCTCCATTGGTATAATTCGCATAATGCAATTTCCACTTTGCATATTTTTCAAATTATGTGTGGACAGGATTTGCAGTGACTGTAAAATGCCATAGCCTTAGGCTAAGTCCCCACGTTATGGAAATGCAGAGTTTTTTGTTGCAGATTTTGCAAATTTTATTTGAGAAATTACGGTAATCTGAAAAGGCTGTTCTGTTCCAGATCATATAAAGTTCCTGCATGGTCGTATCCAAGCAAGATTAGAGAAAATCTTTAAAATTCTGCAAGTTATTTAACTATACATTTTTTCTTTTTTTTTTTCCAAGATGGCGCCGCATGAGTGGCAGCCTCGATACAGAGCTCCAAGCTGAGAGCAACCTTTATCTTTCCTTTTCACTATTTTTGTCTGTATCTTCAAGAATCCTCTACTCAAGCAACTAGCACTATGAATTAGCAACTATAAATCGAATGGAAGACCCTGTGGGGTATTTTTTTCCTTTTGTTTCTATTGTTAAAGCATGGACAAGACTTAAGACCTGATTCAGCTGGAGTTTTCCTGTGTGCACATGTGCCTGTTA
Source organism: Leptodactylus fuscus (assembly GCF_031893055.1). NCBI lineage: Eukaryota > Metazoa > Chordata > Amphibia > Anura > Leptodactylidae > Leptodactylus > Leptodactylus fuscus. Next base: position 101,758,789 of record NC_134266.1, on the reverse strand, counting down.
CCATCCCCCCACAAGCTAAGAACAGCATGGTCACCATGCGGCAGACAAGGCATGGAGGAGAAACCTGCATGAAAGTGCAGACTTCTTCTTTCGAGGCGATGCTTTTTATTGTTTATTGCTGATGTGTGAAGATGCCTATAGCTGTCTGGTATTTCTTTCTTTTACTGTGGACACGTAGGACTCTGTTACAGCCTGGGAACCTACCATCACCCACCTACCCCACGAGTTTATGGAAGCTTGGCAAGAGAGCAGCACCCTGTCTACCTGGATGGCTTCAGACTTCTTTGGGCAGAACACAGTGGTAAGAAGAAACGAGCAGGGCTTGTGATGAAGGACATTTGGGGTATTTTTTATGGTTAATGGACATTATTGCTGATGCAAGATACCGAACTATCAGCTGTGAGCAGGAGATCTCACTACCTACCAAAGAACTACCATATGTTATCGTGATAGCTGCAAATGTCCCCCACCTCTGCAAAAAAAAAAAAAAAGTTTCTGCCTGTTATATCTACATGTTGTGACCCCCCTCCTGTATTATCAACATCACTTCACACAGAGAACTAAATGATTCTGCAGTGTGTCTTTGTTTCTTTCTTTTTAGTTGCTATGATTCCTAGTATCTCTCTATCTGCCATGAGCTTGTATGTGTTTCTCTCTTGTTATATACTACTGTACCATCCATGAAACTGTATCACTGAAATTTCCCCAGGATGAACTATAAAAGGAGTACATAGTAGTAGATAGCAAAAAATAGTAGAGTAACTTATAGCATAAGGAACACAATCCTGCAGTTTATCAATAGACTTGTTATAAAATCAAAAAGAACTTGGTTATGTGTGACAAAGCTTAAAGGGATTCTACCATTAAAACATGTTTTTTTTTCTAATGACCACGTCGGAATAGCCTTAAAAAAGGCTATTCGTCTCCTACCTTTTGATGTGGTCTCCGCCGCTCATCCGAAATCCCGGTATGCTAATGAGTGTCCGGCAGCAATGAGGGCGGACCCCAGCGCTCATACGCCGATGGATGCGTCCCCACTGCTGCTGGAACTGGGCAATCCAGCCACGCCTTCTTCCTTATCTGCCTCCTCCCCTTCTGTGTCCTCTTCTTTCGTCGTCATGGGTGACGCATGCGCAGTCGGCTCTGGCAGTGAGACGCTGTTAGAGCCGACTGCGCATGCCGGCCGGCAGCCATATTTGCTCCGCGAAGTATTTGCCAAACATAGTGTACTGCGCATGCTCAGTAAGGTCCGTACAGCCCTCCGACGCGCGAGAGAACTCATCCAGGCGTTAGAGGGCTGTACGGACCTTACTGAGCATGCGCAGTACACTATGTTTGGCAAATACTTCGCGGAGCAAATATGGCTGCCGGCCGGCATGCGCAGTCGGCTCTAACAGCGTCTCACTGCCAGAGCCGACTGCGCATGCGTCACCCATGACGACGAAAGAAGAGGACACAGAAGGGGAGGAGGCAGATAAGGAAGAAGGCGTGGCTGGATTGCCCAGTTCCGGCAGCAGTGGGGACGCCTCCATCAGCGTATGAGCGCTGGGGCCTGCCCTCATTGCTGCCGGACACTCATTAGCATACCGGGAAAAAACGGTATTTCGGATGAGCGGCGCGGCGCAGACCACATCAAAAGGCAGGAGACGAATAGCCTTTCTTAAGGCTATTCCGACGTGGTCATTAGAAAAAAGAAACATGTTTTAATGGTAGAATCCCTTTAAGAACTGAGGGGGGAGGGGTATTTATGAATAGAGGAACAAGGTGGTATGATATGGGGGTTTGGGGCGATAGAGAAGAAGGTGGAAGTGAAGAGGACAAGGTAAAAGAAGAAGGACAAGAAGAAAAGGAAGAAAGAGACAAAGTGGGAAAGGAAGGAGAAGCAGAAGAAGGAGAGGGAAAAAAGAGAAAGGAAAGAAAGAAAGAAAGAAAGAAAGAAAGAAAGAAAGAAAGAAAGAAAGAAAGAAAGAAAGAAAGAAAGAAAGAAAGAAAGAAAGAAAGAAGAGAGGTAGTTAGTAGGTTAAACAAAGATAGAGGGAAAAAAAGGAGAATGAAGGAGGAAGACGTTGGGTAGTCAAGGACGCAACTTAGAGATGGAGGAGCAAAGTCAGAAAGAATCTCAGGGACAGAAGGAAACAAAAGACAAAGAGACATAGTGGCTGGATTAAATAGAGCATTCCAGCCAACGCTGTCAGATTTTCCGGGAATTTTAACTATATATTTTTTCATGAAGGTTAAAAAGGGAATCTATCATTTGCAATAGGCGTTTTTAACTAAACTTATCTTTGCATAGCCTTTAGAAAGGCTATTCCAGGGATACCTTTTATTCTATCATCGGCACTGACGTTTTTGAATTATCCTGGTTTTAGTGATCTGAAAATTAGCCAGCACAGAGCACCGAATGCCTTGGGCCCGTTCACACGGAGTAAACGCGCGTGTATTTTGGCAAGATACATGTGTAAAAAATACATGTGTAAAAATAAGACTCCCATTGACTTCAATGACATTTTTTTTACAAGTGTAAAAAGACACGTCAAAATAAACGTCAAAATACACGTATAAAATGTCATTGAATTCAATGGTTGTCTTATTTTTACACGTGTATTTTTTATACATGTATTTTGCCAAAATACATGCGCATTTACTCCGTGTGAACGGGCCCTTAGTGTTGCTTATGCACCGCAGCAGCCTTCTCCTTCTCACAGCCTCCTTCTTTACACAGGATCCCTCCTCCTACATTTCTTCTCTAATTCCAAAGGGCGGTGAAAAGGGGAAGACTGATGATGCTGCTGCGGTGCTCAAACAACAGCTAGAAGGCTTTTGGTGCTTCGTGCTGGCTAATTTGCATATCACTAAAACTGGGATAATTCAAAAACACCAGCGCCAATGATAGAATTAAAGGTATCCCTGGAATAGCCTTTCTAAAGGCTACACAAAGATAAGTTTAGTTAAAAATGCCTATTGCTAGATATGATAGATTTCCTTTAACTTTTAATTATCCACAAATTTAAGTATGCCTAAGTTCATGGGAAAACCCATTTAACCTAATAGGGACTGGCCACTGTGTTTTTATGATGGATGGAACCAGTGTCAAGTTTGTAGGGACATCCTTCACTGCAGTTTATTCTCCTACAGCAGCAGGAGGATGAGTTTCAAGATCCTTGGGAGAACACAGAAGTAGATTATTACCACTTTTAACTTCTCCTTTACATCCTAATTAGCAGTGAATGAGCGCTATGTCGTAAACAGAGGAAGCAGCAGGGCAGCTACCTCTATTGGACATGGCGGTTATGTGATCACCAGGTGCCTCCAGGAGTAACAGAGCTGCTAGGTCTTAGCAAACCTTGATGAGCACTGCCATTGAATAAGGGATTTCCAATATTATACTAATACAATGCACCCAAATAAAAATGTTGGATTACTGCAAAACAGCTTGCAGCTATAACTCAAGCGGATATATAAATAATCACCAGCAGAGTTTCATTAAACACTGGGACTTGCCACAGGGCATTAAAGTGCTTCTTTCGCTGCCTTATAAAAAAGATCTCAGAGGATACAGTGGCTTGCAAAAGTATTCATACTCCTTGAATTTTTTCACATTTGGTCACTTTACAACCACAAACTTAAATGTGTTTTATTGAAATTTTAAGTGATAGACTAACACAAAGTAGCAGATAATTGTGAAGTGGGAGGAAATTTATACATGGTTTTCAAAATTGTAGTCAAATAAAAATCTGAAAAGTGTGATTTGCAAAGGCATTCAGCCCCCTGTGCTCTGATATCCCTATTTAAAATCCAGAGCAATCAATTACCTTCAGAAGTCACTTAATTAGTTAATAGAGTCCAGCTGTGTGTAATATAGTTTCAGTATAAATACACCTGCTCTGTGAAGGCCTTAGTGGTTTGTTAGAGGACATTAGTGAGTAAGCAGCATCAGAAAAACCAATGACCTCACAAAGATAGGTCAGAGATTGTGAAGATTAAAGCAGGGTTAGGTTATAAAAACATATCTCAAGGAACACTGTTCAATCCATCATCCAAAAATGAAGAAATTATTCTGCAACTGCAAACCTACCAAGACATGGCTGTCCATGTAAACTTAACAGGTTGAGCAAGGAGAGCACTGATCAGAGAAGCAGACAAGAGGCCCACTGTCACTCTCGAGGAGCTGCAATATCTTGTACAGTGTATTCTGAACACACAGCATGTCAATTGCTGCTTGTTCACCCAGGGTTTTTAACCTTTTCAATGTAATAGTTGAAATCCAGGGCTGGTTGACCAGGAATCACAGCTGAAAACCAGTCATTTTTGGCTGTTATTTGCAGTCTCCAGGTCCACTGAGTTATTGATGCTTGTGGCTTTGGCCTGATGCACACGACCTAGCGTGCAAACCAATAGTCCTCTGAGAGGGCTTCTGACGAACATACAGCAGATCCTATAATTATTCATTGGAATCCCCCACAGTGGTAAGTACGTCATGGAATACACTTGGATGTCATTCTGCCGCTAGGTTCACAACTGCAGCTAGGTTTCCATTCTTCATGTCCACTTGGGAACCAAAAGAACGGAAACCTAAGTTAAAAGCGGTTAGACTATAATTGAATAATACGGTGTGGGGGCCACTGCGGAGCATGCAACACTGTGTGTGGGGCGGACCACTGTGGAGCATGCAACACTGTGTGTGGGGCAGACCACTGTAGAGCATGTAACACTGGGTGGGTGAGTGGGGGGGCCGCTACCCCTTTAAAGAGGACCTTTCACCAGTTTTGGGCACATGCAGTGTTATATACTGCCAGAAAGCCGACAGTGCGCTGATTTCAGCACACTGTCGGCTTTCCCGATCTGTGCCCGGTGTAAAGAGCTTACGGTGCCGGTACCGTAGTGCTCTATGGTCAGAAGGGCGTTTCTGACCATTAGCCAGAGACGTCCTTCTGCCTCGCGGCGCCAATCGCGCTGTACTGTGGAGCGGGGAGGAACGCCCCCTCCCTCCGCTCACAACTCGTCTATAGACGAGTATTATCAGGAGCGGGAGGGGGGAGTTCCTCCCCGCTCCAAAGCACAGCGCGATTGGCGCCGCGAGGCAGAAGGACGTCTCTGGCTAATGGTCAGAAACGCCCTTCTGACCATAGAGCACTACGGTACCGGCACCGTAAGCTCTTTACACCGGGCACAGATCGGGAAAGCCGACAGTGCGCTGAAATCAGCGCACTGTCGGCTTTCTGGCAGTGTATAACACTGCATGTGCCCAAAACTGGTGAAAGGTCCTCTTTAAAGGGATTCTACCACCAAACCGTTTTTTTCTATTTACCACATCAGAATAGCCTTAAGAAAGGCTATTCGTCTCCTACCTTGCTCAGCTGCCTCCGGCCCGCCATTCCGTAGAAATACCGGTTTTTACAGGTATGCAAATGAGTTCTTTCGCAGCAATGGGGGCGTCCCCATTGCTGCCAGAGAACTGTCTCCAGCGACGCCTCCATCTTCAACTGCAACCGCCTCTTCTGTCTTCCGGCTGGGTCAAACTGCAACGAGCAGAGCCGAGTGCACATGCTGGCCAGCGCCCATTTTTGGGAGGCTGTTTCTGTATTAAACTACAAGAGTAAGAGCGGCCTCCCAAAAATGGCCGGCATGCACAGTCGGCTCTAGTTATGTCTCACTGGTAGAGCCGACTGCGCAGGCGTTGGAGTTGACCCAGACAAGACGACGAGAGAAGGGGAGGATGCAGCTGAAGATGGAGGCGTCGCTGGAGACAGTTCTCTGGTAGCAATGGGGACGCATACCGGTAAAAAACAGTATTTCTATGGAACGGCGGGCTGGAGGTGACTGAGCAAGGTAGGAGACGAATAGCCTTTCTTAAGGCTATTCGACTTGATAATTAGAAAAAAATGTTGGTTTAGTGGTAGAATCCCTTTAAAGTATCTGAGATATCGCCTCATTGCCCATAACTGCTACAATTAAGAATTGGGTCTTGGACAAAAGTTTGCACCCGGGCCCACAAGACTTTAGTTATGCCACTGCTTAGCAATATTTTCTGAAATTCAAGATAAATTCGCTTAGAGACACCAATAAATAACTAGACAAAGCTAGCCTTTCCTGCCCGATATGCTGCACACCGCTACAATGTGTATTATCAGCAGCTACTGTACAGTTCCCAGACACAAGCACACGGCACCCTGACTTATCCAGAAAGAGGTAGGTCACACACATTGTCACCCCGTCCTAGGCTCACTAGACTAGGGGTACGTCATATCACTCACCAATAGAAGGAAGAGAGCTGTAGTTATTATATCATTGGGGATTGAAGGACCTTTCGTAACGTCATCACTATGCGACCAGTCACGTGTGGGAGGAGTCGGGCTCTGTAGGTGAATGAATTTCATGTCCTAGAATTCTGTCGCTAAGTGATAAGAGACATGTAGAGAGGTGTATATACACAGCGTGAATGTAATACCACTACAGAGGAGGAGTCTGCCATAAACATTCCTATGATCTGCCAAACTGAGTATGTCATGTAGCTGGTGAATGTGTCCGTCTCCGTCAGTACTAGGCAAATGCTTGAATCTATGGTATCCCAAAATGTTGTTTGGCCCATTTTAAGAGCGTTCTCAGTGTACCATAATATGTCTGTGTCACTCATTTACTCGTAGGTCCTCTGGTGACCTCTAGTGGTAGATTTCTGTAATTGCACGTTCTCTGGTTCTGGGTTACTTTTTTGTCTTTTATCGCTTTCCGTATGAAATAACTGAATCCCGTCCCGGAGCCTCTGCTGCTTTCATGGCGGCATATTATTTCAGCTGTATGCGGTTGCGTTATTGGTCGAGTGGTTACCGCAAGACCAGTAAGTAAACGCTTGGCTTATGCTCACTTTCAGGTCTGCGGCATTCGGGTCCGCACGGAGACCCACAGACCCCATAGACTATAATGGGGATCCACTGGTTTTCTGCCCGATTTAGAGAAATGTGTAGCCTTAGAGAAAAACCGCACTGTGTGAACCCAGCCATGTAATTCTGACTAGGTGATACATATTCTGATACTATGTGGTACATATTTGACACCTGTTGTACTTTCTAGAATTCTTCTTCTTGTTCAATAAAAGATCCCATGCAGATATTGTATTAAAACAGTTTTTAGTTGTCATGTTTAATATTTATCCTATTACAGTTCATAAATAATCTGTTTTCTCCAATGATGTTGCGAACAGGATAGTAAGTCCGCCCTTGGATAGCATAATAATATAATAAAACGGTTCCGGACGGCGGGAGGTATGTCCAGATTTCAGCTTATTGGCATCCTGCATGACACTGGGGCAGAGACGAGGGGGGAGACATGAAACTGTGGGCAGATGAAGGGGGGAGAGAACGGCATGACACTGGGGCAGATGAAGGGGGGGGAGAGAACGGCGTGACACTGGGGCAGATGAATGGGGGGAGAGTGGCATGAAACTGGGCAGAAACTGGGGGGACATGAAAGTGGGGACAGAGATGGAGGGGGGACATGACACTAGGGGCAGATAAAGGGTGTATATGAAACTGGGGGAGAGATGGAGGGGGGGGCATATAATTTACGGGTGACTGTAGGAGGATTATACTGTGTGGGAGCACATGAGAAATGAATGAGAATGGAGCAACAGAAAAGTGGGCGCGCTGCACATTTTGTCCCTCTTTCTAATCTTCAAAAGTTGGGAGGTATGGGTTAGAAGCGAGAGGCCCTTAAAGGGGTATTTCCATGTCTCTTAGGGTCAGTTCACACGTGAAAACCGCCTAGCTTATTTGTGCAAGGTAAAAAACCTCGAGGAGTTTTTTTGACGCTGTTTTTTGCATTCCACACGGTTTTTGACGAGGTTTTTGACGCGGTTTTCGCTAGCGGTTTTCGCTAGGGTTTTTTTTTCCTATATGTGCTATAGAAACTGCAGGCGAAAACCGCGCGGTTTTCGCCTCCCATTCACTTCTATGCAATTCTTCAGGCGTTTTCCGCCTGAAGAAAGGTCATGTCGCTTCTTCAGGCGGAAAACGCTAGGAGGAAAAAAAAAGCTAGTGGTCTACATAGACCACCATGTTAAAGGAGAGGTTTTTGAAGCGAATTCCGCTGTCAAAAACCTCCCCTTTGCCCACGTGTGAACTAGCCCTTATTCACCAGTATTCGCTGCTGTAAACTCTTCTTTCTTCCTGGTTTTCTTGCATCAATTGGTGAGCAGGGTTTCATATGTAAAGCCAGCAGCAAGACGACGTCGCTTCTATGCCGCTGGCCTTGCGTGCCCGCTCCCAATGCAGCTAATAGTGCACAAATAAGGTCAGTTTTATAAGTTGGTCAAACACAGCTGACTGGTTTTAAAAAAAAAACGCCTTAAAAAGCATTTTTAAAGCTAATTTTTTCAAAAAACCCTGGGCGGGGGGGGGGGAGGCCAGACCCTCCGGTAAGTAGGGCCCCGCCAAAGTCAATTGCCCAGGGCCCCGCAAAGCCTGGATCCGCCACTGTTCTGAATTGCCCTTGGAGTTTAGTTTGTACGTCTGTATATATCACCACTTGTACTTCTGTTATTTGTAACAATGCATTGGTTATTCTAGCTGCCATATCTATCAATCATTCCATGTCATCCGTGCTAATACACCAGTCCATATGCAAGCCTTCACTACTAGCTGTATGACCAGTCTGTTCTGCAACCCTGGATTGTACATAGCAATGATTCCCTAGTAGAACATCGCTTGTAACACGATTGGACATTTGCCACAAGCACAACTCAGCTAGGTAAGTGACACCACACCAAATAATTGCCATAGTTCACTACAAATAACTCTAACAATGTGACATATATACCACATTGCAGCATGAAGGACCTTGTCTACATCGCCAAATAAATACCACAGTGCAGCACAAAATGAAATATCAAAGTGCAGCACAATCAAGACGTAACTACCGGGGTAGCCGTGGTAGTGGCTGCCACAGGGCCCGGGACATTAGGGGGCCCGGTGACAGTTGCTACCGCTGCATTTTTTTTTTTAATAGGCCATTGCTGCTGGAGCAACTGCAGCAGGTAACAGGCCCTATTTACTTACAATCCTGGCTCCTGCTCATGGCCTCCATCACTTTTCCTTCTGCGGAGGCCCCCGAGTATAATGATAAGAGATGAGGGGACATAAAAAACACTGTTACTTACCTCTCCTGGCTCAAGGCCTACTTATGTGACGTCCCTGATGTCAAATGGGCCGGGGCTTGCGTTCTTATGCGCCGTGACACAAGTCCTGGCTCAAGTGCTGTCCCGTACGTCATTGAAGGTGGCAGACATCATCAGGGATCGGAGCCAAGGAGAGGTAAATAACAGTATTTTTTGTTTGTATCCAACCCTGGGTCCCTGATTGCTGGGTCTGAAAAGACTCCAGAGTATAAAAATTTTTCATGGGTGTCCACAATGTGGCATAATACTGTATGCAGGGGCAACTCTGGGGCACAATACTAAGTACAATGGCTACTATGGAACATAGTAGTGCGTGCAGGAATGCGTGGAGTTGGTCTGGGTCTTCAGAGAGAGGGATCAGTTGATCTTCGACGGGGGTCCATCCGTTGGAGGGGAGGCAATTTCAAAAGTTTGCCACGGGGCCCTGCCATTCCTAGTTACCTCCAAGATACCTTCAAAGTACACCAAAGAATAGAGTTTTTCAAAAAGGCCGAACAATGTACAACATGAACTATCTCCCCAGAAAAGTTACGCAAATACCACTGTGCAAGCAGTTGGCCAGCTTAACAGAACCTGACTTTCCTCACTATATCTCTGTGCATTGGATACTGTTGAAATCCATTGTATGACAGGTCTAGTATTGTGTTGTGGTTTCCTTTGCAAGCAAAAGCATGATGCAGAATTTGAATGTAAGATGGTGGTAACCAATCTTCTCCATGTTTACTTTGGAGTGGTTTTCCCACCAAAACCATTTCCTTAGGAGAGAGAGCGAATAACTTGCAGTTCAGTGTGGATCTGACCACTGAGAATCCCACTGATCAGCAAAGTGGAAAACATTTGCCCATGTGCACTGCTCCATTCATGTCAGTGGGAGCACTGGAGATAGCTGAACTCAGGTCTGGCTCCAGGTTTTTGTGGGTCCTTGGGCAACGGGGCCTCAGAGGGCACCTTTTGGAGCAACCTATGCACACTGCAGCATAAAAAAAAAAAATCTAAATTGGGTGTGGTTTTCTTGCTGAGGGGGACCTGCTTGAGTGACCTGTAATACTGTCCATTCCATACAAGTAGATCAGACATCAGAATCTAAAGAGAAATTTTAGGCAGACATCTGCCTCTGATTCCTCTTTATTTTCAGCATGCTCTTGTGTCTTTCACTGCTGATTAGGCACAAATAAATAAGCTTAACCAATGGGGAGTGTCAAGCCGCAGTATCCGTGGCAAGATCCAGCAGGACACTTTTTTTAAAAAAAAAAGATGTCCTGCACTAATTGTTTTCAATTGGAGGCAGAATGACGGAAGAATCTCCCGCTGTTTCGGGGGTAAAATCCGCTGCAAAATCAGGGCCAGATTCCACCATGTGCCCAGGGCCTGATTCTGTTAACAGTGCAGTGAGCATCTTCATCTGTATTAATGAAAGAGACTGAGCTGCACCCCCCCCCAAATAAATAAATAAATATATACACAAGCAGGGTATAATAAATATATACAGGGACTTAACTAGCATAGACTCGGGCCCCATAGCAGACGTTTGACTTGGGTCCCCCCCTTGGCATAGCGCCCCCTTTCCTGGCCCCCACACAGTATAACGCTTCATTTAAATATACTATAATGTCCCACAGTGGCACCTTCTCACAGTATAATATCCCACAGCGGCCACTCTAAACGGCATAATGTCCCACAGCAGCCCCTTCACAAGATATAATGTCTCATAGTGGCCCCTGCACATGGCATAAAGTCCCATAGTGGCCTGAACCAAACTGCCTGGCCAGAAGTGTAGTAAGGGCTAGTTCACACAGAGTTTGACTTAAATGGGAGCTGCTCGATCTTGCCGCACATTCCGTGGCTGAATCAGCCGCAGCTCGAGACATGCTCCAATGTAGGCCTTCATAGAGCAGGATGCCGCAACTGAATGATTTCCGCGACCTTTTCCTCCGTGTGAACGTAACCCTTAGGGGTTCAAGTACCATTGCAGTTTTGGAAATTGCAGCCCGTCAATCATACCTACGAAAACACTGATGGTTTCCCTATAGGTATAATGGAAGCAGAAAGTCCGCAGAGGAAACTTCTGTGGCTCTTCCATGAAAAGTGCTGTGGGAACAAAACCACAATGCATTTCTGATTTTGCTGGAGTAGTTTTCAGACGATATGTCTCATTTGCAGAGCCCTTAGAGTACCAAAACAATGGAAACCCCCCAAAGTGACCCCATTTTAGAAACTACACCTCTCACAGAATTCATCAAGAGGTATAGTGAGCATTTTGACCTTACGGCTGTTCCACAGATTTTACTAACATTGGGATGTGTAAATGAAAAATGACTAAAATGTCACTTTATCCCCAAAGTTTTCATTTTCACAAGGGGTTAAAGGAGAAAAAGCCCCCCACAGTTTGATAGACAATTTCTCCTGAACACGGCAATACCCTATATGTGGTCATTATCTGCTGTATGGGTACATGGTGGGGCACAAAATGGAAAGAGCGCTATTTGGCTTTTGGAGGTTGGATTTTCCTGGAATATTTTTCAGGTGCCATGTCGCATTTGAAGAGCCCCTAGAGTACCAATACAGTGGAAACCCCCTAAAAGTGACCCCATTTTGTAAACTACACCCCTCATAGAATTTATTTAGGGGTAGAGTGAGCATTTTGACCTTACAGCTGTTTCACAGATTTTATTAACATTGGGACGTAAAAATGAAAAATTACTTTTTTTTCCAGTAAATCGTCCATTTAGCGCCATATTTAAAATTTTTGGCAAGTAGTTAAAGAATTAAAAGCCCACACAGTTTGTTACACAATTTGTCCTGAACACAGCAATACCCCATATGTGGTCATAATCTGCTGTATGGGTACAGAGGACCTTTCATCAGATCGGGCACATGCAGTTTTATATACTGCTGGAAAGCCGACAGTGCGCTGAATTCAGCTTTCCCGATCTGTGCCCGGTGTAAAACGCTATCGGTCCCGGTACCGTAGGGCTTTACAGTCAGAAGGGCGTTTCTGACACTTAGCCAGGGACGCCCTTCTGCCCAGCAGCGCCTATCGTGCTGTACTGTGGAGTGGGGAGTAACTCCCCCCTCCCGCTCCTGATAATACTCGTCTATGGACGAGCTGTGTGAACAGAGGGAGAGGGCGTTCCAGGGCGGGGCCAGGCGGATCGTGACAGCAGTAGACAGCGGCTTTCTGTGGCTGCCCAGGGATCCCCGCTGTCTGCTTCTTCACAGCGCAGGCTGAGAGTTAACTCTGGACACTGGCAGGCTGGGGCTGCGGCAGCCCCGCCTGCCAGTGTCCGCAGATGACTCTCAGCCTGCACTGTGAACAAGCAGACACCGAGGATCCCTGCATCCCACGATTGACCCATACGTCCTTTGCGATCTACCAGTAGATCGCGATCAATGTATTGGGCACCCGTGATCTAAGGCATGTAGCACGCCACTGAAGTTATGGTTACTCTTAAGTAATTGCAAAGAGGTGATGAGAATATTAATAGGGAGAGCTTCGGTTTTAGTAGGATCCACTCTATAGCCAGAGAAACCCCCAAACTCCGTTAGAGTAGTTAATAAATTAGGAAGGGTAGTGTGAAGGGAAGTCTGGGTAAGAAGAACATCATCCGCAAACAAGGAGATCTTAAATTCTCTATCACGCACCTTAACCCCAGCAATGTTCGGGTTCGATCGAATTCTGGCAGCCAACGGTTCTACACAAAGGGCAAAAATTAGAGGGGAAAGAGGGCAACCCTGTCGTGTCCCATTCCGTATGGGAAAGAGACGGGAGGCGGCATTTGGGAGTTTAACATCAGCAGAAGGGACCGAATACAAGGAACGAATTGCTGTCAGAATGCTCCAGAAAGACCGAACCTCTTAAAGAGGACCTTTCACCAATTTTCCAAAGGCAGTTCTATATACTGCCGGAAAGCTGACAGTGCGCTGAGTTCAGCCAGGAACGTCCTTCTGCCTCGCGGCGCCTATCGCGCTGTATTGTGGAGCGGGGAGGAACGCCCCCTCCCTCCCTGATAATGCTCGTCTATGGACGAGCTGTGTGAGCAGAGGGAGGGGGCGTTCCTCCTCGCTCACACTGTGCAGCTCAGCGCACTGTCAGCTTTCCGGCAGTATATAGAACTGCCTTTGGGAAAAATGGTGAAAGGTCCTCTTTAAGAGTGGCAAACTTTGGCACATAGCCATTAGAGTTCTATACTGGCTATGATGCTGAAATTTGACATACTAGCTCAACTTTTGCTGCTAAACGCGATAAAATTATTACCAGCTATCAGAAAACAATATATCGGCCGCAATTTTGTGTCAAAGTAGCTTGAAAATCACGCCGCATGACATTTATGCCAAACTTTGCCCAAATATAACTCAAGACCAAAAACCAATAGTAACTGGTGCTTTGCCCTGTATACCAAACATCTACATGACTTTGCATTGCTGCAATATCATGGTCAAAGCATATGTAATTGTGGAGATATTCACACCCACATATGATGAAAAACGTATAAAATTCAAATTTTACCTTTTTTTTTAGGTCAAATTTCTCAAAAAGGGTACCCCTAAAATCTATTAATTCTGATATCATTGGAAAGAGCACATTTTTCTCTACAAGGATCATCGTTTTGTTTTGTTTTTTTGGAGTCTCTCGGTTTAAGAAAAGAAAAATGCCACTGAACATGGTTTTTTTTTTAATCATACACAATGAATGGTAACTGCACTATTCAAACCCTTGCGTTGGTCCATGGTGGTTATACCACTACCAATTCCCTAAGAATTGGTATTATAATCCTATTAAGAATTGTAATAATGCTGTCTTTCGAGAATTGGCAGCCCCATCGCCTAGGAGCCATGGCCGATAGCCGTGCAAGGCCAGCCACAGGCGGTCTCTTTATTGCAGGTTCCGAAGCCTGAGGGTGGGTGTCTTTGCCTAGGATCCCAAGCCTAATATTGGGTATCTTTTGTTGGTTCCCAAGCCATAATGTTCAGTAAATACATAGAAATTGTTTATCCAGCTCATCACAATCTTGATATATATTGTCGGCACCAACGAGCACGGACACCTTTTGGATCTCCAGGTGATGATGTATTCAATATGTAGATAAAAATCCAGCTTCAGATGGAATCCGACACTTTCAAACGTACGTGATGAAGTAAAATTTGATCGCCGCCAGTGTCTGTTCAGTCTCGTGCTGGCACCTCCTTGCTGGGAGTCCTGTGATCGCTGAGACCAATTAGGTACAGGATTTCCAGAAATTAGTTGCCGCCATGATACTGAACAGATACAGGCGGAGGACAACGGGGTGCTGGGGACAGATTAGTATACTTTTTTTTTTTTTTTTACATCTCTCTGGTGGCCGCTACAGTGATAACTCCAGTTTATAGACAACCTGTTTTAAGGGGTTTTCTGAGCCAAATCTTGTATGGCAGTGAGCTCCCCATCATAAAGTGGCCTCCTTACTGGTCCCCCATAATGTATGGGGAACAGTGATGGGGCCATTATATTGTGTGGGAGCAGTGATGGGGTAACATCCTGTGCAGAAAGGGGATGTTAAACTGTGTGGGACATATTAAAGGGGTTGTCCATGGTTAAACTTTTTTTTGGCCTATGCTCAGTATATAAGCCATAAATACCTCAAACCTCACATTGCAGAAACACAACGTCTTTGGCTACTACAGAAAAAAAATGTGTTTTACAGAATCAACAAAGTGAAAGAAATTTACCTCATCCACACATTGCAGGAAAAAATAAGATGTGGAACAGCCACAAACTCTAAAATGTGTGCACTTCAAAAAACGTGGCCGGTTACTTTCAGCTACGCAATTGAGAGAAAGTACAGGGAAATTGCATCAAAAGTGCAATGAAATACACTGTGGAAAAAAATACATTGTGATTCACCGCTATTTTTTTCCACAGGGTTTTTAGCTGAGTCTCGCTGTTGTGCCTCATCCTGATCATCTCAATATACTGTGTACTACACTGTAAAGGGTGCATTCACATGGAGGAAAATGGTGAGGAATTTGGTGTGGAATTTCAGCGCTGAAAAAAAGCCTCCCATTGATGTCAATGGGTTCCTTTTTCTGCTAGCAGAAAAAGACATTGAAGTGTTAGGGCTAGTTCACACAGGGACATGGAGGAGGATTTTGACAGCGGAATCCACGTCATAATTCTCCTTCTTACAATGTTAATCTATGTAGACTGCTAGCTTTTTTTTATTCTGCTAGCAGATTTTTCTGCTAGCAGAGAAAAAGAAGCGACATGACCTTTCTTCAGGCGTTTTCCGCCTGAAGAAAGCAATAGAAGTGAATGGGAAGCATTTTTTACTGCGTGGGTTTTTGCAAAAAACCGCGTTGCGTTTTTTTACAAAAAAAAATGCACGGTAAAAAACGCAACGATTTTTGCGACCCGTTCTCTTAAAGGATGGGAAAACTGCCTGGAAGCGCTTTTTACAAAAAAACGCTCCACAAAAAGCGTGCCAAGGTCAAAAAAACACTTCCTAATTAGGAAGCGTTTTTTTCTGGTGCCAAAATAAGCCACACGTTATTTAAGTGTGAACTAAGCCTAATGGAAGGCTTTTTTTTAGTGTTGAAATTCAGCACCAAATTCACCGTCATTTTCCTCCATGTGAATGGACACTAAGGCAAAGGCCCCACACCGCTTATTGCAGAAACCTCACAGAGGTTTCCTCTGAGGACTTTCTGCTTCCTTTATATCTATAGGGACACTGCCGGTGTGTCTGTCGGTATAAGTGACATGCTGCAATTTCCAAAACCACAACAGTTTTAGAAATTGCAGTGTGTCCGCTGCGTGTATTTTACTGCAATGTGTGGATGGGACTGTACACACTATATACCTATACACTCAGGCCTGGTTCACATCTGCGTTCGGTAATCCATTCGGGGAGTCCGCATGGGCCCCCCCTCAAACAGACTACCGAACGCATTAGCAAACGGTGTGCAGTGAAGGCACACGGACCCCATAGACTATAATGGGATCCATGTGCTTTCCGTGCGGTGTCTGCAGAGAACATGCGGACAGAAAAGTACTTCATGATCTACTTTCCTGTCCACATGATTAGTGCGGACACCACACGGACCCCATTATAGTCTATGGGGTCGGTGTGCTTTCACTGCACACCACTTGCTAATGCTTTTGGTAATCCGTTCAGGGGGGTTCCCATGCGGACTCCCCGAACAGATTACCAAACGCAGATATGAACCAGGCCTTATACATCCTACTAATATTATCCTACTAATATTATAAAGGTGAAAGTTTGTGTGTTTGGATGTTTGTGAGTTTGGATGTTTGTTCCTCAATCACAGCCAAACGGCTGAATGGATTTTGGGGAAATTTCGCACACACACACACACACACACACACACACACACATATTGCCCAGGAAAAGGTAATAGGCTACTTTAAATGTGGGTCACTCACCCCAAATTGCCACCGTGACCCTCCAAAGAACCCTCCGACACGGCTGTAGCAGCTGGCATTCCGCCAGCACTGATCTGTGCACGCACCTCCTATTGGTGCATGGCAGGCTGTGGGTGGGCTCTGGAGCCAGGGCTGCGGCACCATAGGTTGGGAGCTGAAGGTGGGCGTGCCGATTCATCAGGGACACAGTGAGCAAGATGGCGGCAGCCCACATGGTCCTGGCGCCGCAGCTATCCCAGACCACCTACACACTTCGCGGACGGCTAAGGAGGAGGCTGCTGCACACGACATACCACATAACAGGTCAGTGCAGGGGGTTGGGAGGGGGTGTTCCTAGGTCAATGTCCCCAGTGATCAACCACATTCCCCAGCTCCAGGTGTTGGGCGGCTGGCTGCGTATGGCAGGTAGACTGCAATAGAGGCTCTGGTATTCTGCAATGCACTGCAGAATACCGGTGCCTCTGTTGCAGTCTACCTGCCTAGGCTGCAATAGCAGCGAAAGACTGACAGGCCAGGGAGGCAGCACAAGGCTTCCGGCTGTCATAGTAACCTGACGCCGGCCCCCTCCTCTGCCTCATATATGCCACACGCAGCCAGCCGCCCGACAACTATGTGCAGTGAGCGAGCGGAGAGAGCGGCAGGGGAGTGTGGCAAGGTGAGTCCAACTACACACAGATGTACGGGGGGGACATGAAGCTGGGAGCAGAAATGGGGGGACAAGAAACTGGGGGCAGATGAAGGGGGGGACAAGAAACTGGGGGCAGATGAAGGGGGGACAAGAAACTGGGGGCAGATGAAGGGGGGACAAGAAATTGGGGGCAGAGATGGGGGGACAAGAAACTGGGGGCAGATGAAGGGGGGACAAGAAACTGGGGGGCAGAGATGGGGGGACAAGAAACTGGGGGCAGATGAAGGGGGGTACAAGAAACTGGGGGCAGATGAAGGGGGACAAGAAACTGGGGGCATATGAAGGGGGGACAAGAAACTGGGGGCAGAGATGGGGGACAAGAAACTGGGGGCAGATGAAGGGGGGACAAGAAACTGGGGGCAGATGAAGGGGGGGACAAGAAACTGGGGGCAGATGAAGGGGGGGACAAGAAACTGGGGCCAGAGATGGGGACAAGAAACTGGAGGCAGAGATGGGGGGACAAGAAACTGGGGGCAGAGATGGGGAGACAAGAAACTGGAGGGAGAGATGGGGGTATACTATATATACTTTCACATATACATTATAGCATATACAGTATACTCACACATATACACTTATATACATTCATATACCATACTATCAGTTACCCGCGACTTCGTCTGCGGGTTGGCGGTGGCGCTGAACCGCTTATATTTCTTGTCCCCATCTCTGCCCCCAGTTTCTTGTCCCCCCCATCTCTGCCCCCAGTTTCTTGTCCCCCCCTTCATCTGCCCCCAGTTTCTTGTCCCCCCTTCATCTGCCTCCAGTTTCTTGTCCCCCTTCATCTTCCCCCAATTTCTTGTCCCCCCCCCCTTCATCTGCCCCCAGTTTCTTGTGCCCCCATCTCTGGCACCAGTTTCTTGTCCCCCCTTCATCTGCCCCCAGTTTCTTGTCCCCCCATCTCTGTCCCCAGTTTCTTGTCCCCCCATCTCTGCCTCCAGTATATTGTCGCCCCCTTCATCTGCCCCCAGTTTCTTGTCCCCCCATCTCTGCCCCTGAGTTTCTTGTCCCCCTATCTCTGCCCCCAGTTTCTTGTCCCCCATCTCTGCCCCCAGTATATTGTCGCCCCCTTCATCTGCCCCCAGTTTCTTGTCCCCCCATCTCTGCCCCCAGTTTCTTGTCCCCCCATCTCTGCCCCCGAGTTTCTTGTCCCCCCATCTCTGCCCCCAGTTTCTTGTCCCCCCATCTCTGCCCCTAGTTTCTTGTCCCTCCATCTCTGCCCCCAGTTTCTTGTCCCCCCATCTCTGCCCCCAGTTTCTTGTCCCCCCATCTCTGCTCCCAGTTTCATGTCCCCCCTCCTACATCGGCCCTAGTGTAGTTGGACTCTCCTTGCCACTCTCCCCCGCCGCTCTCTCCACTCGCTTACTGCACATAGTTGTCGGGCGGTTGGCTGCGTGTGGCATATATGAGGCATAGCGGGGGCTGGCGTTAGATTGCTATTACAGCCGGAAGCCTTGCGCTGCTTCCCTGGCCTGTCAGTCTTTCGCTGCTATTGCCTAGGCAGGTAGACTGCAATAGAGGCGCCGGTATTCTGCAGTGCATTGCAGAATTACGGCGCCTCTATTGCAGTCTAGCTGCTATACTCAGCCAGCCGCCCGACACCTATGTGCAGTGAGCGAGCGGAGAGAGCGGCGGGGGAGTGTGGCAAGGTGAATCCAACTACACTGGGACCGATGTAGGGGGGGGACATGAAGCTGGGGAATGTGGTTGATCCCTGGGGACACCGACCTAGGGACACCCCCCCGGGACCCCCCTCCCCAACCTCCTGTACCCGCTGCACTGACCTGTTATGTGGTGTGTCGGGTGCAGCAGCCTTCTCCTTAGCCGTCCGCGAAGTGTGTAGGTGGTCTGGGATAACTTCGGCGCCGGGACCATGTGGGCTGCCGCCATCTTGCTCACTGTTTCCCTGCTGAATCTAAATCTGAATTTAAAGTAGCCTATTACCTTTTCCTGGGCAATATGTGTGTGTGTGTGAAATTTCCCCAAAATCCATTCATTCATGATTGAGGAACAAACATCCAAACTCATAAACATCCAAACATCCAAACACACAAACTTTCACCTTTATAATATTAGTAGGATTAAATATACATATTTTACCAAAAGAGTATACTCATCTTTGTCAGAAGCGAAGCATCGGAGTAGACTGTCCCTGTCTTCCCCACACGCTCCGATGTGAGAGATGAGGCAATAGTTTACAAGGAGGGAGGGGGAGGGGAGAAGTTCAGGCAGCAAGGACAGGGAAGAAAGGAACGATTGCTAGAGCAGATAAGTGAGGGATTACAAGCGGCCATTAGCTAATGCTGAAGCTTTACCTGGTGTCCTCCTATATATATACTTTCCCTATATATCGGGAGTGCACCATGTACAGCTTCTGCATCAGCTAATGGGGGCCCCTGTGTGTTGAGCCAAATGCATTGCTCAGGATCCCATTTGGGCCCCTGAACATCTGCCGTGGGTAAATGAGGAATTAACAGTTGGAGGTCGGGGCCCACCGGGGGATACACCGGTTCCCCGGTAGGCCAGTCCAACCCTGTAACTTGGTATAGAAATCCCCAAAAAGAGAGGCGATTTCAGCAGGATGGTGACGGAGAACCCTTCCGCAGTCACGTATCGCATGGGGGACTGACGAGGCCTGGCGATCCCGCAACACCTTAGCTAGGAGCGTGTGCGCCTTATTACCTCGCTCATAATACCGTCGTCGAATGTACAGTAGGAGGCGTTGAGTGGCATGTGAGAGTACATGCCGCAGATCCGCCCGAGCAACAACCAATTTGCGAAGTAAGGTGACAGAGGGACGGGCCGCTAGACTATCAACCAGGGATTTTATTCGAGCACGCAGTACTACTTCTCTGGCCAACCTGTCCTTTTTCATGTGGGTTGCTAGGGCAATGCAGTGTCCCCTCATCACAGCCTTATGTTCCCAGAGAACAGACTGCGACTGAACAGAAACTACATTAGAGGAAAAATAATTGGAGAGATGCTGACGGAGAGTTTCACGGGAAAGGAAGAGAATGCAATAAAGTTTCATTGAGACGCCAATGACAACGCCTAGAAGAGGGGGGAGCAGGGGACAGAGTAACCGAGACAGAACCATGATCAGAACATGAAATGGTCCCTATATCGGTGGTTGCCAAAAGTCGAAGCGTCAGCGTATTACCAAAAAAATAGTATATCCAGGTATGTGTTTTATGAGGATGGGAGTAGAAAGTATAGGAACGAGCAGTAGGGTTGTCTACCCTCCAAAGGTCATAAAGGGCCGCAGATCGAACGAGTCGTCGGAACTCTCGGGCTAAGCGCAACTGAGAAGCATTGAGAGGTTCATCAACAAGAGACAAACGGACTACACGTTCAGAGAAAATCATATTAAAGTCACCTCCCAAAAGGAGCGCTGCGCCCGAAAAATTCCGAAGCTGTTGCAAAACCTGTTTAAGAAAGGGAACCTGTGAAGTATTAGGGACATAAACATTACAGAGGACAATGGGGTGCCCATGAAGCTGGCCCTCCAATATAATAAACCGCCCACGAGGATCTAAGTGAGAGGCCTTAACAGAGATAGGACATGACCTGGACAACAATATAGCGACCCCTCCCTTCCTACGACTATCAAACGCTGAGTAAGCTACAGGGTAGTAGTGGCGAACAAAATTATAAGAGCCCGTCTGGTCGAAGTGGGTCTCCTGCAAGAAGGCCACATCCGCCCGGAGGGACCGAAGCTCACGAAGAACTATGCGGCGTTTGACATTGGAGCCCAGACCCTTCACATTAAAAGTAATACAATTAACCATTATAAAATAAGAAAAACAATACAGCAAATGCTAGGCAAGAAAGTGCACAGAGGGATCTCACCCAATGTAGGACCCCAAGAACAAGGACCCACGGGAGGGAATCCGAAGACCACCACAGAAGACGTCCTAGCATGCTACACCTGTAAAGACACAGACAAACGGAGAAAACAAAAGGAAAGAGAACAAACAGGGGGACACAAGACAGGCAAAAAAACCAAGAACCATAAAATGCAATCATATTGATCAGGGCTAACCCCCCTGACCAGGGCCAAAAAGTGCCCTAAGCAGGTGCACCCTACGAGGACCAACTAACGCCTCGCAGCTAGGCTAAGCCCTATAAGAGGGAATGGGAGGAGAGGGCAGTACACCACCAGGAGATCATACAAAAAAAATATTCGCAAGAGGAGGGGGGGGGGTTGAAAAAAGGCAACAAGAAAACTCACACCCCACTCCCCCTGCCAGGCAAATTACAGCTAAAGGGAAGCACAATACAGGACCAACCAAAATAAGAACATGTGAGAGGAAAAGAAAAAATTTAGCATAGGCATCCCACAAGGAGAAAAATGAAAGTCACATATCTCAGGGAGGCGATGCATTCGCCTGTTGGGTGCCAGGTACAGGATGATGTCGTGGAGACTGGCGACTGCGACGCCTAGGGGGGACCACAGTCCATATCAGTGGAGGAGGTGGTGGAGGGGCCACAAGGTCCCAATTGGGCAAGTCCGGAGGAGTCAAATCCAGCATCTCGCAGAATTGAGCTAAATCAGTGTGGGCACGAAGGGTAGCAGAGCAACCATTCCTCCGAGCAGTTAAGACAAAGGGGAAACCCCAGCAGTAGGGTATTTGGGCAGTTGAAGCAAGGGGCGTAGGTTTCTCCGTTTCTGCAAGGTAATCCAGGAAAGATCCTGGTAGATCTGTATCTTGGCCCCATCAAAGTCAAAGTCCTTGAGACCTCGGGTCTTAGACAAAATAGCCTCCTTCGTGGCGAAGTCATGCAGGCAGCAGATGACATCCCTGGGGGAAGACCCCACGCCTTTAGGACGTAGAGCACAGTGCGTTCTGTCAAGCTTGATTTTATGAGTCGGGGGTTCCTCCAGAATGGCATTAAATATCCCCTCCAGAGTAGCCTGCAGATCCTCTGCTTGAGTAGCTTCAGGTAGACCTTTAATCAAAAAAAATTATATATGTGGGTATAAACTGCTGCTTGGGCACACAGCAGGGCTCAGAAGGGAAGGAGCACTGCGCTTTTTAGCTTTTGGGGTACAGATTTAGAGGGACCCTCTGGGGGCCATGTTGTTTTTGCAGAGCCCTGGAGTTGACAGTAAACTGGAAGTGGTGGATGATGAGGACACTGACCCGACCTGGACAGGGGGGATGTCAAGCGGGGAAAGTAGTGTGGATGTTGAGGCAGGTGCAGCACCAAAAAGGGTAGCTAGAGGCAGAGGCAGAGGTCAGCAGCTTAGGCAAAGCCAGGCCACACCCGGAATCTCCCAAGATGTTCCAGTTCATACCCAGCACCGAAAAACTCCCACCTCAAGGGCACGTTTCTCGAAGGTGTGGAGTTTTTTCAAGGAATGCGCCGAGGACAGATATAGTGTTGTTTGCACAATTTGCCTCTCGAAAATTGATTAGGGGCTCTGAGAAGAGCAACCTGTCCACCACTTCAATGCGCCGTCATTTGGAATCCAAGCACTGGAATCAGTGGCAGGCAGCAACGGCAGGACAAAGGCCGTCTGCCGTTCACGCCTCTGCCTCTGCCACTGCCACTGCCACTGCTGACTGTGCTGGCGATGCACTCCAGAGGACGAGCCAGGACACCACTTCATCTGCCTCCGCCACTTTGATGACTTCTTCCTCATCCTCCCCTGTTCCTGTCTTATCTCCTTCTCCTGCACCATCAAAGGCACCATCAGGCGCTTCTTTACAACAACCCACCATCTCTCAGACATTGGAGCGGCGGCAGAAATACACCGCTAACCACCCACACGCGCAAGCCTTGAACGCCAACATCGCTAAACTGCTGGCCCAGGAGATGTTGGCGTTCCGGCTTGTTGAAACTCCCGCCTTCCTGGACCTGATGGCAACTGCGGCACCTCGCTATGCCGTCCCTAGCCGTCACTACTTCTCCCGGTGTGCTGTCCCCGCCTTGCACCAGCACGTGTCACTCAACATCAGGCGGGCCCTTAGTTCCGCGCTTTGCACAAAGGTCCACTTGACCACCGACGCGTGGACAAGTGCATGCGGACAGGGACGGCACACTGGGTGAATGTAGTTGAGGCTGGGACTGCTTCCCAAACTGGCACGGTGTACCTCGTCTCCCCGCCTAACATTCCTGGCAGGGACACGAGAAGAACACCCCCCTCCTCCTCTTCCTCCACCGCCTCCTCCTCCGCCACCGCCTCCTCCTCCGCTGTTAGATTGACCCCAGCTACGAGTTGGAAACGTTGCAGCACTGGCGTTGGTAGACGTCAGCAGGCCGTGCTGAAGCTGATCAGCTTGGGGGAAAGACAGCACACTGCCTCCGAGGTGAGGGATGCCCTCCTCGATGAGACGGCAATATGGTTTGAGCCGCTGCACCTGGTCCCAGGCATGGTCGTTTGTGATAACGGCCAGAACCTGGTAGCAGCTCTGGAGCTTGCCGGACTCCAACATGTTCCATGTCTGGCCCACGTCTTCAACCTAGTGGTGCAACGTTTCCTAAAGAGCTACCCCAATGTTCCAGAGCTACTGGTGAAAGTGCGGCGCATGTGCGCCCACTTTCACAAGTCGACAGTAGCCGCTGCTAGCTTAAAATTTCTCCAGCAATGCCTGCATGTGCCACAACACCGGCTTTTGTGCGACGTCCCCACACGCTGGAACTCAACGTTTCAGATGTTGAATAGAGTGGTTGAGCAGCAGAGACCTTTGATGGAATACCAGCTACAAAACCCTAGGGTGCCACAAAGTCAGCTGCCTCAGTTTCTCATCCATGAGTGGCCATGGATGAGAGACCTTTGTGACATCCTACGGGTGTTTGAGGAGTCCACAAGGAGGGTGAGCTCTGAGGATGCGATGGTGAGCCTTACAATCCCGCTCTTGTGTGTTCTGAGAGAATCCCTGATTGACATCAGGGATAACTCAGAGGCTCCCTCCACCATGAATTGGTCCAAACTGGGGTTTTTAGAGGCTCCCTCCACCATGAATTTGCCCAAACTGGGCTGTTCAGAGGCTCCCTCCACCATGAATTGGTCCAAACTGGGCTGTTTAGAGGCTCCCTCCACCATGAATTGGTCCAAACTGGGCTGTTTAGAGGCTCCCTCCACCATGAATTGGTCCAAACTGGGGTTTTTAGAGGCTCCCTCCACCATGAATTTGCCCAAACTGGGCTGGTTAGAGGCTCCCTCCACCATGAATTTGCCCAAACTGGGCTGTTTAGAGGCTCCCTCCACCATGAATTGGTCCAAACTGGGGTTTTTAGAGGCTCCCTCCACCATGAATTTGCCCAAGCTGGGCTGGTTAGAGGCTCCCTCCACCATGAATTGGTCCAAACTGGGCTGTTTAGAGGCTCCCTCCACCATGAATTGGTCCAAACTGGGCTGTTTAGAGGCTCCCTCCACCATGAATTGGTCCAAACTGGGGTTTTTAGAGGCTCCCTCCACCATGACTTTGCCCAAACTGGGCTGGTTAGAGGCTCCCTCCACCATGAATTTGCCCAAACTGGGCTGTTTAGAGGCTCCCTCCACCATGAATTGGTCCAAACTGGGGTTTTTAGAGGCTCCCTCCACCATGAATTTTCCCAAACTGGGGTGTTTAGAGGCTCCCTCCACCATGAATTGGTCTAAACTGGGGTTTTTAGAGGCTTCCTCCACCATGAGTTGGTCCGAACTGGGCTGTTTAGAGGCTCCCTCCACCATGAATTGGTCTAAACTGGGGTTTTTAGAGGCTCCCTCCACCATGAATTTGCCCAAACTGGGCTGGTTAGAGGCTCCCTCCACCATGAATTGGTCCAAACTGGGCTGTTTATAGGCTCCCTCCACCATGAATTGGTCCAAACTGGGGTTTTTAGAGGCTCCCTCCACCATGAATTTGCCCAAACTGGGCTGGTTAGAGGCTCCCTCCACCATGAATTTGCCCAAACTGGGCTGTTTAGAGGCTCCCTCCACCATGAATTGGTCCAAACTGGGGTTTTTAGAGGCTCCCTCCACCATGAATTTTCCCAAACTGGGGTGTTTAGAGGCTCCCTCCACCATAATTTGGTCCAAACTGGGCTGTTTAGAGGCTCCCTCCACCATGAATTGGTCCAAACTGGGGTTTTTAGAGGCTCCCTCCACCATGAATTTGCCCAAACTGGGCTGGTTAGAGGCTCCCTCCACCATGAATTTGCCCAAACTGGGCTGTTTAGAGGCTCCCTCCACCATGAATTGGTCCAAACTGGGGTTTTTAGAGGCTCCCTCCACCATGAATTTGCCCAAACTGGGCTGGTTAGAGGCTTCCTCCACCATGAATTTGCCCAAACTGAGCTGTTTAGAGGCTCCCTCCACCATGAATTGGTCCAAATTGGGCTGTTTAGAGGCTCCCTCCACCATGAATTGGTCCAAACTGGGGTTTTTAGAGGCTCCCTCCACCATGACTTTGCCCAAACTGGGCTGGTTAGAGGCTCCCTCCACCATGAATTTGCCCAAACTGGGCTGTTTAGAGGCTCCCACCACCATGAATTGGTCCAAACTGGGGTTTTTAGAGGCTCCCTCCACCATGAATTTTCCCAAACTGGGGTGTTTAGAGGCTCCCTCCACCATGAATTGGTCCAAACTGGGCTGTTTAGAGGCTCCCTCCACCATGAATTGGTCTAAACTGGGGTTTTTAGAGGTTCCCTCCACCATGAATTTTCCCAAACTGGGGTGTTTAGAGGCTCCCTCCACCATGAATTGGTCCAAACTGGGCTGTTTAGAGGCTCCCTCCACCATGAAATGGTCCAAACTGGGGTTTTTAGAGGCTCCCTCCACCATGAATTTGCCCAAACTGGGCTGGTTAGAGGCTCCCTCCACCATGAATTTGCCCAAACTGGGCTGTTTAGAGGCTCCCTCCACCATGAATTGGTCCAAACTGGGGTTTTTAGAGGCTCCCTCCACCATGAATTTGCCCAAACTGGGCTGTTTAGAGGCTCCCTCCACCATGAATTGGTCCAAACTGGGCTGTTTAGAGGCTCCCTCCACCATGAATTGGTCCAAACTGGGCTGTTTAGAGGCTCCCTCCACCATAAATTGGTCCAAACTGGGGTTTTTAGAGGCTCCCTCCACCATGAATTTGCCCAAACTGGGCTGGTTAGAGGCTCCCTCCACCATGAATTTGCCCAAACTGGGCTGTTTAGAGGCTCCCTCCACCATGAATTGGTCCAAACTGGGGTTTTTAGAGGCTCCCTCCACCATGAATTTGCCCAAACTGGGCTGGTTAGAGGCTCCCTCCACCATGAATTTGCCCATACTGGGCTGTTTAGAGGCTCCCTCCACCATGAATTGGTCCAAACTGGGCTGTTTAGAGGCTCCCTCCACCATGAATTGGTCCAAACTGGGGTTTTTAGAGGCTCCCTCCACCATGACTTTGCCCAAACTGGGCTGGTTAGAGGCTCCCTCCACCATGAATTTGCCCAAACTGGGCTGTTTAGAGGCTCCCTCCACCATGAATTGGTCCAAACTGGGGTTTTTAGAGGCTCCCTCCACCATGAATTTTCCCAAACTGGGGTGTTTAGAGGCTCCCTCCACCATGAATTGGTCCAAACTGGGCTGTTTAGAGGCTCCCTCCACCATGAATTGGTCTAAACTGGGGTTTTTAGAGGCTCCCTCCACCATGAATTTGCCCAAACTGGGCTGGTTAGAGGCTCCCTCCACCATGAATTGGTCCAAACTGGGCTGTTTAGAGGCTCCCTCCACCATGAATTGGTCCAAACTGGGGTTTTTAGAGGCTCCCTCCACCATGAATTTGCCCAAACTGGGCTGGTTAGAGGCTCCCTCCACCATGAATTTGCCCAAACTGGGCTGTTTAGAGGCTCCCTCCACCATGAAATGGTCCAAACTGGGGTTTTTAGAGGCTCCCTCCACCATGAATTTTCCCAAACTGGGGTGTTTAGAGGCTCCCTCCACCATGAATTGGTCCAAACTGGGGTTTTTAGAGGCTCCCTCCACCATGAATTTGCCCAAACTGGGCTGGTTAGAGGCTCCCTCCACCATGAATTTGCCCAAACTGGGCTGTTTAGAGGCTCCCTCCACCATGAATTGGTCCAAACTGGGCTGTTTAGAGGCTCCCTCCACCATGAATTGGTCCAAAATGGGGTTTTTAGAGGCTCCTTCCACCATGAATTTTCCCAAACTGGGCTGGTTAGAGGCTCCCTCCACCATGAATTTGCCCAAACTGGGCTGTTTAGAGGCTCCCTCCACCATGAATTGGTCCAAACTGGGGTTTTTAGAGGCTCCCTCCACCATGAATTTGCCCAAACTGGGGTGTTTAGAGGCTCCCTCCACCATGAATTGGTCCAAACTAGGCTGTTTAGAGGCTCCCTCCACCATGAATTGGTCTAAACTGGGGTTTTTAGAGGCTCCCTCCACCATGAATTTGCCCAAACTGGGGTGTTTAGAGGCTCCCTCCACCATGAATTTGCCCAAACTGGGCTGTTTAGAGGCTCCCTCCACCATGAATTGGTCCAAACTGGGGTTTTTAGAGGCTCCCTCCACCATGAATTTGCCCAAACTGGGCTGTTTAGAGGCTCCCTCCACCATGAATTGGTCCAAACTGGGCTGTTTAGAGGCTCCCTCCACCATGAATTGGTCCAAACTGGGCTGTTTAGAGGCTCCCTCCACCATGAATTGGTCCAAACTGGGGTTTTTAGAGGCTCCCTCCACCATTAATTTGCCCAAACTGGGCTGGTTAGAGGCTCCCTCCACCATGAATTTGCCCAAACTGGGCTGTTTAGAGGCTCCCTCCACCATGAAATGGTCCAAACTGGGGTTTTTAGAGGCTCCCTCCACCATGAATTTGCCCAAACTGGGCTGGTTAGAGGCTCCCTCCACCATGAATTTGCCCAAACTGGGCTGGTTAGAGGCTCCCTCCACCATGAATTGGTCCAAACTGGGCTGTTTAGAGGCTCCCTCCACCATGAATTGGTCCAAACTGGGGTTTTTAGAGGCTCCCTCCACCATGACTTTGCCCAAACTGGGCTGGTTAGAGGCTCCCTCCACCATGAATTTGCCCAAACTGGGCTGTTTAGAGGCTCCCTCCACCATGAATTGGTCCAAACTGGGGTTTTTAGAGGCTCCCTCCACCATGAATTTTCCCAAACTGGGGTGTTTAGAGGCTCCCTCCACCATGAATTGGTCCAAACTGGGCTGGTTAGAGGCTCCCTCCACCATGAATTTGCCCAAACTGGGGTGTTTAGAGGCTCCCTCCACCATGAATTGGTCCAAACTGGGGTTTTTAGAGGCTCCCTCCACCATGAATTTTCCCAAACTGGGGTGTTTAGAGGCTCCCTCCACCATGAATTGGTCCAAACTGGGCTGTTTAGAGGCTCCCTCCACCATGAATTGGTCTAAACTGGGGTTTTTAGAGGCTCCCTCCACCATGAATTTGCCCAAACTGGGCTGGTTAGAGGCTCCCTCCACCATGAATTGGTCCAAACTGGGCTGTTTAGAGGCTCCCTCAACCATGAATTTGCCCAAACTGGGCTGTTTAGAGGCTCCCTCCACCATGAATTGGTCCAAACTGGGGTTTTTAGAGGCTCCCTCCACCATGAATTTTCCCAAACTGGGGTGTTTAGAGGCTCCCTCCACCATGAATTGGTCCAAACTGGGCTGTTTAGAGGCTCCCTCCACCATGATTTGGTCTAAACTGGGGTTTTTAGAGGCTCCCTCCACCATGAATTTGCCCAAACTGGGGTGTTTAGAGGCTCCCTCCACCATGAATTGGTCCAAACTGGGGTTTTTAGAGGCTCCCTCCACCATGAATTTTCCCAAACTGGGGTGTTTAGAGGCTCCCTCCACCATGAATTGGTCCAAACTGGGCTGTTTAGAGGCTCCCTCCACCATGAATTGGTCCAAACTGGGGTTTTTAGAGGCTCCCTCCACCATGAATTTGCCCAAACTGGGCTGGTTAGAGGCTCCCTCCACCATGAATTTGCCCAAACTGGGCTGTTTAGAGGCTCCCTCCACCATGAATTGGTCCAAACTGGGCTGTTTAGAGGCTCCCTCCACCATGAATTGGTCCAAAATGGGGGTTTTAGAGGCTCCTTCCACCATGAATTTGCCCAAACTGGGCTGGTTAGAGGCTCCCTCCACCATGAATTTGCCCAAACTGGGCTGTTTAGAGGCTCCCTCCACCATGAATTGGTCCAAACTGGGGGTTTTAGAGGCTCCCTCCACCATGAATTTGCCCAAACTGGGGTGTTTAGAGGCTCCCTCCACCATGAATTGGTCCAAACTGGGCTGTTTAGAGGCTCCCTCCACCATGAATTGGTCTAAACTGGGGTTTTTAGAGGCTCCCTCCACCATGAATTTGCCCAAACTGGGCTGGTTAGAGGCTCCCTCCACCATGAATTTGCCCAAACTGGGCTGTTTAGAGGCTCCCTCCACCATGAATTGGTCCAAACTGGGGTTTTTAGAGGCTCCCTCCACCATGAATTGGTCCAAACTGGGCTGTTTAGAGGCTCCCTCCACCATGAATTGGTCCAAACTGGGCTGTTTAGAGGCTCCCTCCACCATGAATTGGTCCAAACTGGGGTTTTTAGAGGCTCCCTCCACCATGAATTTGCCCAAACTGGGCTGGTTAGAGGCTCCCTCCACCATGAATTTGCCCAAACTGGGCTGTTTAGAGGCTCCCTCCACCATGAATTGGTCCAAACTGGGGTTTTTAGAGGCTCCCTCCACCATGAATTTGCCCAAACTGGGCTGGTTAGAGGCTCCCTCCACCATGAATTTGCCCAAACTGGGCTGTTTAGAGGCTCCCTCCACCATGAATTGGTCCAAACTGGGCTGTTTAGAGGCTCCCTCCACCATGAATTGGTCCAAACTGGGGTTTTTAGAGGCTCCCTCCACCATGACTTTGCCCAAACTGGGCTGGTTAGAGGTTCCCTCCACCATGAATTTGCCCAAACTGGGCTGTTTAGAGGCTCCCTCCACCATGAATTGGTCCAAACTGGGGTTTTTAGAGGCTCCCTCCACCATGAATTTTCCCAAACTGGGGTGTTTAGAGGCTCCCTCCACCATGAATTGGTCCAAACTGGGCTGTTTAGAGGCTCCCTCCACAATGAATTGGTCTAAACTGGGGGTTCCAGCAATATGCGCACAAGAGCTATGATTAAGAGACCAGGTTGGTCTCGAAACGCGTCAGCCATTACTATGCGTTACTGACAGCGGTTTTTATATTGTCCTGTCCGACCATCTTTCGTATGTGTTTTTTCTATCTACATGGAGTGTTTTTTGTGAATTTTTAAAGAAGAAAATATGAATAAAATCATTGGATTTTAAAATTTACTGAACAAGTGTCGCAGATCCTTCTATGTTTCACCACGATTTGGAATACTAACAAGAAATGGTGTTGCAAGGAAGAAAAGAAGAGTAGTGGTTATGGGTGACTCACTGCTAAGAGGCACAGAGGCAGCTGTCTGCAGGCCAGACTTAACCGCACGAGAAGTATGCTGCCTCCCAGGAGCAAAAATCAAGGATGTGGCCGATAGGATACCAAGCCTCCTCAGCTCCAAGGACGACTACCCATTCCTACTGATACATGTAGGTACAAACGACACGGCCAAAAATGATTTACCAACTATCTATAAAGACTTTGAAAATTCGGGGAAGACAGTGAAGGAACTGGATGCGCAGGTAGTATTCTCATCAATCCTCCCAGCTGATGGTCATGGCATCAGGAGATGGAATAGAATACTAGAGGTAAACACCTGGCTTCGACGGTGGTGCCGAGAGCAAGGATTTGGATTTTTGGACCATGGCGTGAATTACCTCTACGATGGACTCCTTGCTAGAGACGGGATACATCTCACAAAACCTGGGAAAAACATATTTGCCAGAAGACTTGCCACACTCATCAGAAGGGCTTTAAACTAGAAGAAGAGGGGATGGGAAGAAAAAAGAAAGACAAGAACATGCAGCTAAAAGACATACTAAACAAGGTTACTAGATGTGGTAAAGAGGACCCAAGACAGGATACTCAGAAGGAAATTACGAAAAAGGATGCAACTGAGCACAATCTGAAATGTTTTTACACAAACGCACAAAGCATGGGAAACAAACAAGGAGAACTAGAGCTGATGATACACAAGGAAAACTATGACGTCATCGGCATCACAGAAACCTGGTGGAACGACATGCATGATTGGAACATACAGATGGAAGGATACAACTTATTCAAAAAGAATAGAACTAATAAAAGAGGGGGTGGAGTTGCATTGTATGTTAAAAAAGAACACATCTCCACAGAAATTACAGTTTTACAGAATGATAATCTACTGGAAATTATTTGGGTAGTAATTCAAGGGAAAAACAATGATAAGGACATCATACTAGGCGTTTATTACAGACCACCAGGACAGACAGAAGACATGGATGAGTTTTTTTCACAGCAAATGACCACGCTCTCAAAGAAACATGAAATAGTGATCATGGGAGACTTCAATTACCCTGACATTCATTGGGAAACCCACACAGCCAAGAGTAAAGGCTCCATCAAATTTTTATCCTCTCTAGCAGACAACTTCATTGCCCAGCTAGTAGAAGAAAACACGAGAGGAACATCCATTTTGGACCTAGTCCTAACCAACAAAGAGCACATGGTTAAGGGACTACGGGTAGCAGGGACACTGGGATTGAGCGATCATGCTATACTTGAGTTTGGGGTTGAAAGAAGAAGAAGACCTGAGAAGACACAGACTTCAAGGCTCGACTTTAGCAGGGCAGACTTCAAGAGCCTGAAGGCAAGGGTTAGCAGAATTCCATGGTGCAAAATTCTTAAGCACAAAAATGCACATGAAGGGTGGGAAATCTTCCGTAGGGAAATCATTAAAGCACAGGAACTAACAATACCTAGAAGGAAGAAAAATGGGAAGCACCTAAAAATATCAGGATGGATGACCAAAAAATTACATAACCTGCTAAAAAGGAAAAAGGAAACATACAAAAAGTGGAAGATGGGAAATATACCTAAGGAAGAGTACACAGCAGTCTGCAGACTCTGCAAGACAAGCATCAAAGGAGCTAAGGCTGAACACGAATTGAAGCTTGCAAAAGAGGCAAAGAGTAAGGTAAAAGGATTTTGGGGATATGTTAAAAGCAAAAGAAAAGTGAAGGAGACCATTGGAGTCCTGAAGAATGACAAAGGAGAAACAGTTAACATGGTGGAACAGCAGGTGGAGCTACTAAATTCATATTTTGTATCCGTCTTCTCCCAAGAAACTAATGGAAATATCGACATTAATGGTTATGGAGATGAGGGGAAGGAGGACTCCAAGCTGATTATAAGCGAAGGTCTGGTAAGAGAGCACTTAGCCAAGTTACAGGAAACCAAGTCCCCAGGACCAGATGATTTACACCCTAGAGTCCTGAAAGAGATAGCAGAGGAAATAACAGAAACCCTTGCTATAATCTTCGGTAAGTCATGGGAAACAGGAGTGGTCCCTTTAGATTGGAAAAGGGCAAATGTTGTCCCCATCTACAAAAAGGGGAAAAGGGACGATCCAGGAAATTACAGGCCGGTAAGTCTGACCTCGATAGCAGGAAAAATGTTTGAGCAAATTGTCAAGGAACATTTACTTCGGTACCTGGATGGGAAGGCATTAATTAACCAGAGCCAGCACGGCTTTATGACCAATAAATCTTGTCAGACTAACCTGATTTCCTTCTACAACAAAATCACTGAATGGTTGGACCAAGGGAATGCCGTGGACATAGTATATCTTGACTTCAGTAAGGCATTTGATAAAGTATCACATAACCTTCTTATTGAAAAAATGATTAAGTATGGCTTTGACAGAAAATCAGTTAGGTGGATTCACAACTGGCTTAATGATCGGGCACAACGAGTAATACGAAATGGCTACACATCGAACTGGAAGAAAGTCAAAAGCGGGGTGCCGCAGGGCTCTGTTCTGGGCCAGTACTTTTTAATATCTTTATAAATGATCTGGACGATGGAATTATTGGGGAACTCATAAAATTTGCAGATGATACGAAGATAGGAGGAATAGCCAACACTAGAGAGGAGAGAGAGTGTATTCAAAAGGACTTAGACACACTGGAACAATGGGCTGAGGCAAACAAAATGGTATTTAACAGGGACAAATGCAAAGTTCTACATCTGGGTAACAGAAATGTAAAAAACATATATAGTATGGGAGGAATAGAACTAAGTGATAGCATAGGGGAAAAGGACTTGGGCATAATAGTAGATCACAAATTCAACATGAGCCAACAGTGCGGTGCTGCTGCAAAAAAGGCTAATAAAATCCTGGGATGTATTAAGACAAGCATTGAATCTAGATCAAGAGAGGTCATTATTCCGCTGTACTCTTCCCTGGTCAGACCACACCTGGAATACTGTGTACAGTTCTGGGTGCCTCAATTCAAGAAAGACATCAATATATTGGAGCAAGTCCAGAGAAGAGCAACCAAAATGGTGGAAGGTCTGCAAACCATGTCCTATGAGGAGCGGCTAAAAGAACTGGGATTGTTTAGTTTGCAGAAGAGAAGGCTGAGGGGAGATTTAATAGCAGTCTACAAATATCTGAAAGGTAGTCACAGTGCAGAGGGATCTACCCTATTCTCATTAGCACAAGGAAGTACAAGAAGCAATGGGATGAAACTAAAGGGAAAGAGATACAGATTAGACATTAGGAAAAACTTTCTGACAGTGAGGGTAGTGAGAGAGTGGAATAGGCTGCCACGGGAGGTGGTGGGCGCTCCATCAATGGAAATCTTCAAGCGGAATCTGGATAAACATATAGCTGGGATGATTTAGGAAGACCTGCACTCGCAGGGGGTTGGACCCGATGGCCCTTGAGGTCCCTTCCAACTCTACCAAAAAAGTAAAAAAAAAGTAAAAGGTATTGAGTGTGTAAAGTGTGTTGTTGTTAGGCTGTGATGTTGGGGTAATAGAGGGTCTTTGGTGTGTTAGATGCCCCCAGACATGCTTCCCCTGCTGTCCCAGTGTCATTCCAGAGGTGTTGGCATCATTTCCTGGGGTGTCATAGTGGACTTGGTGACCCTCCAGACACGGATTTGGGTTTCCCCCTTAACGAGTATATGTTCCCCATAGACTATAATGGGGTTCGAAACCCGTTCGAACACACGAACAGTGAGCGGCTGTTCGAATCAAATTTCGAACCTCGAACATTTTAGTGTTCGCTCATCTATACTGACTCTGACTCTGACACCTGACAACTGACTCTGATACCTGACTCTGACACCTGACTTCTGACTCCGTCAGAGATCAGACTCAGGCATCACATACAAGCCAGCACATACACTATGCCTCCCAATGATTGGCCAGGATTACAGAGCCCCTGCTGACACTCAGGAGTAGAAGATACAGTGTATATAGGAGCTGCAGGCTGAGAATCTCAGATGAGACCTGAGACCTGACTACTGACTCCTTCATAGATCAGACACTTAACCAGTTAATCCCTCATATTATGCCCCTGATTTCCCCTGACATAAATACTGTGCCCCTAATGACCACCCCCTTATTCATAATGCCCTCCTCCCTTATACTCAGTGGTGTAACTAGGAATGGCGGGGCCCCCGTGGCGAACTTTTGACATGGGGCCCCCCCAATATACCGTGCATAGAGCGACAGCACCACCTGGTGGTGAATAGTGTGCATAGAATACCAATAGAATATACCATGCACAGTGCTACAGCACCACCTGCTGAGAAATAGTGTGCAACGCACATAGAATTAGAGATGAGCGAACAGTGTTCTATCGAACACATGTTCGATCGGATATCAGGCTGTTCGATGTGTTCGATTCGAATCGAACATCACGTGGCAAACTCCAAAAAAATTCGATTCCTCTCCCACCTTCCCTGGCGCTTTTTTTGCACCAATAACAGCGCAGGGGAGGTGGGACAGGAACTACGACACCGGAGGCATAGAAAAAAATCGGAAAAAGTCATTGGCTGCCGAAATCAGGTGACCTCCATTTTAGACGAATAGTGGATTTCAAATCCGGGTCATATGAGAATGTGAACTTTGTGACTAAGAGACAGGGATAGCTGTACAGGCAGGGATAGCTAGGGATAACCTTTATTTAGGTAGGAATGTTATTAAAAATAACTTTTTGGGGCTCTATCGGGTGTGTAATTGTGATTTTTGTGACATAAACTTTTTCCAATAGGAATGCATTGGCCAGCGCTGATTGGCCAGCGTACGGAACTCGACCAATCAGCGCTGGCTCTGCTGGAGGAGGCGGAGTCTAAGATCGCTCCACACCAGTCTCCATTCAGGTCCGACCTTAGACTCCGCCTCCTCCAGCAGAGCCAGCGCTGATTGGTCGAATTCCGTACTCTGGCCAATCAGCGCTGTCCAATGCATTCCTATAGGAAAAAGATAGCTTGTGAAAATCGCAAGCTGACAGGGATTTCCATGAAATAAAGTGACTTTTATGCCCCCAGACATGCTTCCCCTGCTGTCCCAGTGTCATTCCAGGGTGTTGGTATCATTACCTGGGGTGTCATAGTGGACTTGGTGACCCTCCAGACACGGATTTGGGTTTCCCCCTTAACGAGTATATGTTCCCCATAGACTATAATGAGGTTCGAAACCCGTTCGAACACTCGAACAGTGAGCGGCTGTTCGAATCGAATTTCGAACCTCAAACATTTTAGTGTTCGCTCATCTCTTCATAGAATACCAATGGAATATACCATGCACAGAGCGACAGCACCACCTGGTGTTGAATAGTGAATAGTCCCCTTTGCAAACAGAGGAATCAGTGGAAGCAGTTGCAGCTTTCTGTCCTGCTTGGAGCAGCTTTAAAAAAGCTAAGTATAAAGCGAGTGTGTGAGCTTGCGAGTGTGGTTTGTTCCTAAGTGTGGTTTGGTCTAAGTGTGACTTAAGATTAAGTGATTTTAGATTCAGAGACTTTACAAGGAAAACCCTTTCACTCTTTATTTGAATTTGTTTGTTTTGCTGTAATATTCCCCATCAGGTAAGATGAACTCCTTATTTACCAATGCTGTCCAGTGTGCATCTTGCAACATGTATGCTTGAGTAAGCTTGAGCTTGAAAGATGCAAGCACGTTGCTCATTTGGAAGCCCAGATCATGGATCTAAATGAGCAAATTGCAACACTGAGATCCATTGATAACTTGAAAAGGAGTTTGTTGCTCACAGAGCAGCAACTTGCTGGGGCAAGTGCAGAGGGGAATGGTAGCATGGAGGTGCAGGAACTTGAGGCAGCTAGATGGGTGACAGAAAGCAGCGGGGTAGAGGGAAGAGTGCCAGGGAGGTTAGTCCTGAACTGGCACCCCCCAACAAGTTTGCTAAATTGGCAGATGAGGGGGATGTTAATAAATGGTTAACACTGCTGCAGCATGACACTTCCTCTGAAAGCCAGGGGAATGTCTGCTCCAGTAAGAAGGGGGATAGGAGCGCAGAGAAGACTAGACAGGTGCTGGTAGTGGGAGATAGGACATACTAAAAAGAATGAACATT
This sequence comes from Leptodactylus fuscus, assembly GCF_031893055.1. Taxonomy (NCBI): domain Eukaryota; kingdom Metazoa; phylum Chordata; class Amphibia; order Anura; family Leptodactylidae; genus Leptodactylus; species Leptodactylus fuscus. Next base: position 101,722,040 of record NC_134266.1, on the reverse strand, counting down.
CCCCATACGTCAAACAGCAGCGCAACAACTGGGGTATTCCTGCCCCTGCGAGCAATTAGGACAGGTGGAACTTTTACTTAATCAAAAGTGGAACCTCCCCTATAAGAGGCCAACTGACCCCCTCCCCCCCGCGTTTTTTTCTGTCCTGCTGGGCAGGACAGGTGGCAGGGGAAGGTTGGGAGGGGGGGCAGAGTTCCTCTCTCCCACTTTCCCTTTTTTTCCTTTTATATATTTTGTTGCTGTGGGTTGGGCGCCCCCCTCCCCAAGATTGGGGGGGGGGAGAGCTCGACTGCAGCCTACCTGAAGCGTTGAAGGCGCGGGCAGGGACCCGCGCACTTCGGCGTTCGGCGCCGGCTTTCCCGGGCTCCTGTACGGAGCTTCGGAGTTCGGCGCATGCGCAGGACGGGCCCGGCTGTGTTATACGCTCCCGTGCCGCCGGGCATGCGCAGTAGCTCGCGCCTGTCCGACGGCTTTCTCTGCTCTCCCCGGCTCTTAGAAACTGAGCGGGGGGGAGTATTGGGACACGGTGAAGGGGCACGGAGCTCCCCCTTGGTAGGGGGGAGAGTATGAAGCCCCTGGGTCCCTCGCCTTTACACCACCCACCCCCCCTCGGGAGGGGCGGGGTTTATTGTGCCCTCCCCCTCTGGGAGGTATATTAGTATGGCAGCTTCTGCCTGTCAGTCGCTGCTCAGGTGTTGCAGGGACTGGTTCAGGCTCTGAAGCTTGCTCAGCTTGGTGGTGTACAGAGAGTCTTCAACTCAGCATTTAAACTTTCTGGACTGGATTGTAAGGTATTTTTTTTTTTTTTTTTTTTTTCTTGGTTTAGGGAAGAGATCTGTAGATCCCTGTCAGGTATGGGGGGAGATATTTTTATGAATTTGGTCTCTTTTTTAGATGGCTTCTTCATCCTCGTCGTCAAGTTCCGACGAGGGAAGACGCAGGAAATCCGCAGCGGTGCGCAGACACGCACCATGCAAGGATTGCAATATTCCATTACCTGACGGATATGAAAATTCACGATGTCGTCAATGTAGGGCTCCACGGGCGGAAGAAACCCAGGTTCATGAGGTCATCTCCTGGGTGAAAGGTTTTGTGGAGGAGTCTATGCGTGAAATGAAGGACTCTATCGCCCATCTCACGAAGAGACCTCGTCTGGAGTCCACTTCCCGTCCGTTTCCTCTGAATGAGGAATTTCAGATTGTGGATGAAGTCTCTTCAGATGAAGAGTCGGTGGATACGGGTCCGTCTTTTCCCTTGGAGAAAATGCCAAGGCTGATGAAAATGGTGCGTCCAGAGCGTGACGGGGACCCGGACCAGAAGGGACAGAGGTCCTTCAAGGTGGAGCCGGCAGTGGCAAGAAACATGGAGGCGGAGTGGAAGCGCCCGGAGAGGTCGTTTCAACTCTCCAAGAAGTTTCGGACCCTCTTTCCGGTGGAGGAGGACCAGTTTGATCGCTGGGGTCCGCCCCCGAGGGTCGATATGGCCGTTTCGAAGCTGTCGAAACGAACAGTGGTGCCATCGGCAGATGGCTCTAATCTACAGGATGCGATGGATCGGCGTACGGAGGTAAGTGGCCACCTTAAGGTGGGGAGACAAGATCTCAGGAGAACATACCTAATCCCTTCTCTTTCTATCAGGGTTCCCTACGTCGAATTTATACTTCAGCAGCTGCGCAGGCCTCCGTGGGAATTTCAGCGACCGAGGTCGTCCAATTTTTGAAAGGCAATGTTTCAGCCCTTCGGAGGAATATTGATGCGGGGGTCCCACGCGATGAATTGCTGGCGTTTCTGTCGTCCACTTCGTTGGCGGTGGACTACCTGGCGGAAGCGGCATCATATCAAGTGAAGATCGCGGCGAGGGCTATGGCATTAGCCACAGCGGCTAGACGGCCCCTTTGGTTGAAGCCCTGGAGGGCTGACAATACATCGAAGTACAACCTTTGCGCTCTCCCCTTCGAGCCTGGTAAGCTCTTCGGTAAGGAGCTGGATGCCATTATGGAGGGGTTAGCCGACAGTAAGGGGAAGAATCTTCCCCAAGGAGCTCTGGGTAGAGCAGGCCCTTCATTTCGGGGTCGAGGATTTAGACCCTTCCCCTCTAGGGGAACATATCAAAGGCGCCCCGGGGCCCGGGGCAGAGGCTTTGGTCGGCGTCTCACCCGTGAGGCAGAGAAGAAGAAGCCAAGTTTCTGACATTCAATCCTCCCCTCCTCTACCGCCCGTTCCCATTTCCCCAATTCCGGTAGGAGGGCGTTTGTCTCTTTTTCTCCCAGCTTGGGTTCGCTGTATTCAGGATCCGTGGGTTCTGCAGCTGGTAGCTGCAGGATTCAGAATAAAGTTTATTTCGAAACCCCCCGACAAATTTGTCAGAACCCGTGTTTTATTGGATCTCAAACAAATTCTCCTAGAGAGGGCCGTTCAGGAGTACCTGGACAAGGGCGGCCTAGAACCGGTGCCTCAGGTAGAGCAGTCAACCGGCGTGTATTCTCCAGTTTTTTTGGTACCAAAAAACTCAGGGGGCTGGAGAATGGTGGTGGATCTAAGAGGTCTCAATCGTTACATTGTCAAGACTCATTTCCGAATGGAAACTATCAGGTCAGTATTGCCGTTCCTGCAGCACGGAGACATGTTCGTCACGTTAGATCTGAGAGATGCATATCTACACTTCCCAATATTTCCACCGCACAGGAGGTTTTTGAGAATTGCGGTTGTGTTGAACGGTACGTTGCGCCATTTGCAATTCGCAGCCCTGCCGTTTGGGATTTCTTTGGCCCCCCACACCTTTACAAAGGTTGTGGCTCCGGTCGTTGCGGCTCTTCGGCTCCAGGGTATCTTCATAGTACCCTACCTGGACGACTGCCTGTTGAAAGCCCAGTCAGCAGAGGTCCTCACTGCCCACCTAAACACCACCATCGCCTTCCTAGGCGAACTGGGTTGGCTCATAAATTGGCAAAAATCCGTGGTTATTCCGTCCACTCGGATCCAATTCCTAGGATTCATCCTGGATTCCCTCAAGATGCGAGTTTCCCTACCTCCCGGGCGGGAGGAGAAGATTCGCCGGGCAGTACATCACTTAGCGGTGACACGGAGAGTTCAGGTGAGAACATCCATGAGGGTCCTGGGATTGATGGCGGCAGCTGCAGATGCAGTGCCATGGGCACTATGGCACATGCGGCCATTACAGTGCGAGACTCTCAGGTTATGGAACCGCAGCCAGACGGGGCTGCAAAGACTCATCCAGTTGTCTGTCGAAACCCGTCGGTCACTACGGTGGTGGTCCCATCTGAAGAACGGGAAGTCCACGGTCCAGCCTGTCTGGACCCTGTTGACAACAGATGCCTCCCTCTATGGATGGGGAGCGCATCTGGGGGAGACCCTAACAAGCGGAACATGGGGGCCGGAGGAGAGGTCCCAGTCATCAAATTGGCGCGAATTGTGCGCAATCCTCAAGGCACTACGTTATTTCACCCAAACGCTCCGCGGCAAGGCAGTCAGGGTCAGGACAGACAATGTCACGGCGGTCCTGTATCTGAACAAACAAGGAGGGACGAGGTCCCCATCTCTGCTCAGGTTAGTAGGCCAGATCTTCACCTGGGCGGAAGGCAACGTAAGTCATCTCACGGCGGTGCACATAAGAGGACATCTAAACACGTTGGCGGATCAGCTAAGCAGAGGCCTGACTGTGGCGGGCGAATGGTCGCTGAACCAGGAAGTTTTCCTTCAACTTACCCAGATGTGGGGTCTCCCCGAGGTGGACCTGATGGCCACCCAGTACAATGCCAAGTTGGAGAGGTTTTGTTCCCTCTACCAGGAGGACAACCCCTTGGCAGTGGATGCCCTATCAATACCTTGGAAGTTCAGGCTGGCATACATCTTCCCTCCACTTTCCATGGTTTCGAAGGTATTGGCCAAGATCAGACAAGACCAGGTATCGGTCATTGCGATCATACCATTCTGGCCAAAGAGGGCATGGTTTACCCACCTCATGCAGATGAGTCGAGGGAACTATTGGAGACTTCCGCTTCTTCACAACCTGGTAACCCAGAACAATCGGCTATGCCAGGACCTGGAGACGTTCAACCTGACAGCCTGGAGGTTGACCGCGCCTTATATGGACACGGAGGACTATCCCAAGCCGTTCGAGCGACCTTAGCTTGTTCTAGGGCACTATCAACTAACAGAGCTTATGTAAGGATTGGTAGAATCTACCAACAATGGTGCGAGGAGAACCGGCGATCCGGTTCGGAGATTGAGTCGGTGTTGGAGTTTATGCAGAATGGCCTGGACAAGGGGCTTGCTCCGGCGACGATAAGAGTACACATGGCAGCATTGTCTGCGGTCCTGGGGATCAGGTTGTCCCAGAATCCCTTGGTGAGTCAATTCTTGAAAGGAGCCTCTAGGCTCCGCCCCTCTGTTCACAGCCCGGTCCCTCAATGGGATCTGGGTACGGTACTACAGGGACTTTGTGAGCCCCCCTTTGAGCCGCTGCAGGAGACAGATTTGAAATGGGTATCTTATAAGGTGGCATTTTTGTTGGCGGTTACCTCAGCAAAACGAGCTGGGGAGCTGCAGGCTTTGGCTGCTACAGAGCCTTACTTATTATTTTTCCCAGACAGGGTCCAGTTGAGGTACCTGCCGAGCTTCCTACCCAAGGTGCCCTCTGGGCAGAATATAAACCACGTTATCTCACTGCCCACCTTCTTTCCTTCCCCAGTGAGCCGGGAGGAGGAAAGGTGGCATACCCTGGACCTAAAGAGATGTCTAAGTATCTACCTGGAACGGACTAGCGCGTTCAGGAGGGCCGAGAACCTGTTTGTGAATGCGTCAGGTAGGAATAGAGGGGAGAAAGTATCCAAGGGTACCCTTTCACGTTGGATCAAGGGAGCCATTTTTCAGGCCTTCCAGAATCAGGGACTGCCACCTCCAGACTTCGTCCGGGCACATTCCACCCGTGCGGTGGCCACCTCCTGTGCGGAGAGACAGTCCGTCTCTTTGGATCAAATCTGCTCAGCGGCAACATGGAGTTCGCACTTGACATTCGTAAGACATTACAGATTGGAGCGGTTCGCGGCAGAGGCAGTGGCTTTTGGCCACTCAGTCCTTTCATCAGTCTGCCAGGAAGTCCCACCCTAGGGGGGATTTACTTGCTACCTCCCCAGTTGTTGCGCTGCTGTTTGACGTATGGGGAATGGAAGATTATGTAGATAATCTGTTTTCCCATAGTCCAAACAGCAGCGCAAGCTTCCCTCCCTTCCTGTTCTGAAGATATTTTCGGAATATTATACTTTATAATTACGCGGGAGGAGGGGGTCAGTTGGCCTCTTATAGGGGAGGTTCCACTTTTGATTAAGTAAAAGTTCCACCTGTCCTAATTGCTCGCAGGGGCAGGAATACCCCAGTTGTTGCGCTGCTGTTTGGACTATGGGAAAACAGATTATCTACATAATCTTCCATTATTACCAATGGGGAAAGATGTAAAATAAAGATTTCATGTGCTTTCTAGATTTAATAAAAGAGGAATGAACAGGATATATCTGTAGTGTATAATGGAATGAATACATATTCTATAGAAACAGATGTATAATACTTTTCCTGTGCTAGATACACCAGGAATAAACAGGATATATCTGTAGTGTATAATGCAATGAAGTATATTCCATAGAAACAGATGTACAATACTCTTCCTGTAGGAGATAGACCAGGAATGAACAGGATATATCTGTAGTCTATAGTGGAATGAGTGTATATTCCATAGAAACAGATGTATAATACTTTTCCTGTGCTAGATACACCAGGAATAAACAGGATATATCTGTAGTGTATAATGCAATGAAGTATATTCCATAGAAACAGATGTACAATACTCTTCCTGTAGGAGATAGACCAGGAATGAACAGGATATATCTGTAGTCTATAGTGGAATGAGTGTATATTCCATGAAACACAGATGTATAATACTTTTCCTGTGCTAGATAGACCAGGAATGAACAGGATATATCTGTAGTCTATAGTGGACTGAGCGTATATTCCATAGAAACAGATGTGTAAAACATTTCCTGTGCTAGATAGACCAGGAATGAACAGGATATATCTGTAGTCTATAGTGGACTGAGCGTATATTCCATAGAAACAGATGTGTAAAGCATTTCCTGTGCTAGATAGACCAGGAATGAACAGAATATATCTGTAGTGTATAATGCAATGAAGTATATTCCATAGAAACAGATGTACAATACTTTTCCTGTAGGAGGTACACCAGGAATGAACAGGATATATCTGTAGTCTATAGTGGACTGAGCGTATATTCCATAGAAACAGATGTATGATACTTTTCCTGTGCTAGATAGACCTGGAATGAACAGGATATATCTGTAGTCTACAGTACAGTGGAATGAGCGTATATTCCATAGAAACAGATGTACAATACTTTTCCTGTTCTAGATAGACCAGGAATGAACAGGATATAACTGTAGTCTATAGTGGAATGAGCGTATATTCCATAAAAAAACAGATGTATAATACTTTTCCTGTTCTAGATAGACCTGGAATGAACAGGATTTATCTGTAGTCTACAGTGGAATGAGCATATATTCCATAGAAACAGATGGACAATACATTCACTGTCCTAGATAGAACAGGAATGAACGGAATATATCTGTAGAATTAAAACATATTCCAAAGAAAGAGATGCCTATTATTTTGTCTGTTTTTGATGCATCTGGAATGAATAGAATTAAAAGGGGACTTGGGCATTTTTTTTCCCAATATGGCCAGGTAGACACCAGGTGAAAACAATAACATCCACTCACCACCCCGGCTCCAGCGCTGATACCTACCTTCCGCCTCTCCGGTCTACATCCGTTTCCTGATTTGAGACGGGACCTGGCATGTGATACAGCAGGTCAGCTCAGCTAGTCATTGGCAGAGGTAGGACAGCCTATGTAAAAAAAATCTCCAGCCCTGAGTTCTCCTTTAGGTTATGTTCTCACTTCAGGAACATTTCGGGGAAAGGCGGCTGTCTCTTTATAGACAGCCACAAATAATGATCATGATCATTATTTGTGGCCGCCTATATAAGTGGAAACTTAGACTGAAGGTACTATTTATGGTAAACTACATATATTTTCAATTTTACAGTAGTAGATGAGTAATCATTTGTATGTTATTGTTAGATTTGGAGTATCTATTGTGTTGTATGTTTATTTATTGGAATTAACAGACATTCCTACTAAACATGACACTGGATGAGGAAAGTTAGTTTTGGTATGTTAGGGGGCGTTCACACTAGCGTCGAAGTCCGACAGCTAGTGTCCGATGCTAATGTCCACACAAGTTTTTGGGGAAAACTACATATAGGATTTAGCTGTCCGCTTGAAAAATCAGACATCTTTGCAAACGGACACTTAAGGACACCCACAGACAGTAAAGAACGCACATGATGTCCCATTTAAAATAATGCAAAATGTAACGGACACAGCTAGTTCAAGATTTTGCGTGGACATTAGTATCGGACAGTAGCTGTCGGACACCAACGCTAGTGTGAACCCTGCCTTACCTGTATTTTGATATCAATTGGTTTCCCATATTTACGGTTCTTGTGTTTTAAGAATTGTTTGCTTTCTTATTTCATGGCACATTCCAGTTTTCTATGCTGCTCCTTTGGCACATTCACTTTAAGTCTATAAAAATGAATGAACAAGGAATATGGATAATTGTTAGTAATTCAATATTACTGCTGCATGTGCAAATACTGATCCTGAATTTACATGTAAATGTGACTGCCAACTTCTACATATCTGTGAGTGGTTTCAAATGTAGTTTTCCCCTTTTGCAATGACAATAAGATAAGATAAGATAATCCTTTAATATTCCCACAATGGGGAAATTTCAGTTATACAGTTTCATAGATGGTACAGTAGTATATAACAGGAGAGAAACACATACAAGCTCATGGCAGATAGAGAAATCCTAGGAATCATAGCAACTAAAAAGGAAAGAAACACAGACACACTGCAGGATCATTTAGTTCTCTGTGTGGATTGATGTTAATAATATAGCCGAATGTGGTTGGAGGACACGAGGAGGGGGGTCACAGCATGTAGATATAACAAGCAGAAAAACATTTTGCAGAGGTGGGGGACATATGCAGCTATCATGATAACATGTGGTAGTTCTTTTGGTAGGTAGTGAGATCTCCTGCTCACAGCTGATAGTTTGGTATCTTGTATCAGCACTATTGTCCATTAACCACAAAAAATGCCCCAAATGTCCTTCATCACAAGCCCTCCTCCACCTCCTTTCTTCTTACCACTGTGTTCTACTGCCCAGAGAGGTCTGAAGCCATCCAGGTAGACAGGGTGCTGCTCTCTTGGTTAGCTTCCATAACTCCTGGGGTAGGTGGGTGATGGTAGGTTCCCAGGTTGTAACAGAGTCCCACATGTCCACAGTAATAAAAAGAAATACCAGTCAGCTGTAGGCATCTTCACACATCAGCAATAGACGCCAAAAATCATCTCCTTGAAAAAAGAAGTCCACATTTCCATGTAGGTTTTTTCCTCCATGCCGCATGGTGTCCATGCTGTCCTTAGCTGGGGGGATGGTAACAGGCACATGTGTACACACAGGAAACCAGCTGAACCAGGTCTTGAGTCATTGTCCATGCTTTACAATAGAAACAAAATACTCCACAGGGTCTTCCATTTGATTTATAGTTGCTAATTCATAGTGCTAGTTTGCTTGGTTACAGGATTCTTGAAGATACAGAGAAAAAGAGTGAGGGAAGATAAAAGTTGCTCCCAGCTTGGAGCTCTGTATTGAGGCAGCCAGCCACTCAGGGGGCGGCGCCAGGAAGTAGTTACATGTATTACACTAGTTTTTGTTCCATGCAATTATTACTATTATAAGACATAGCTAAACAGATAGTTATCCCAGTCTGGAGAAGCAACATTCTATAGGTAAACAGATTTCCACAATGTGTGAATAAAAGATCACTTTTCCTTTTATACTACATTTTTACTTTATACATTTTTACTTTATACTACATTACATTACAGTACTCCGATGACTCTGCTATAGTAGGCGTTATCACTGATGGCGACGATAGGGAATACAGAGACTTAAACCGGGATTTTGTTGAATGGTGCCAGCAGAACCAGCTCAGGATTAATGCTGGGAAGACCAAGGAGATGGTGGTGGACTTTAGTAAACGGAGAGGTGCTCCGACCCCGGTGGAGATCCAAGGAACATGAGATAGTCAGGTCCTGTAAGTATCTGGGCGTGATCCTCAATAATAAACTAGACTGGGCTGATCACCTGGAGGCGCTGCACAGGCAAACTCTGTGGTTGCTTCAGCCATCTTTTTCGGTGTGGTATGCTGAGGGAGCAGTATATCATCAGGGACAGAAATAGACTTGACAGGCTGATCAGGAGGGCCAGCTCTGTCCTGGGGAGCCCCCTGGACCCAGTACAGGTGGTGGGTGACAGAAGGATACTGTCTATGTTGACCTCCATGCGGGAGAACAATTCCCACCCCATGTATGGAACCCTGATGGGACTTGGCAGCACTGTAAGTGACCGTCTGCTTCACTCTAAGTGTGAGAAGGAGCTCTATCGCAGGTCCTTCCTTCCAACCGCGACCAGGCTGTATAATCTACATCAAACCAAGTGTAGATCACTCCGCACAGAGAACTAATGACTATGACGATGACCATGAAGTCTTCCTCTTTCTCTTCCGTTTTTTCCTTAGCTGCTATGGACTCCTAGTATATCTTCTCTTCTCAGCATATTCGTGTCTACGTCTGTATTATATTACTGTGTATTATCCTGTACCTGTATTACTGTATTACTATGCTGCTGTAACATGCCGAAATGTCCCCAATGTGGGACTATTAAAGGATTATCTTATCTTATATTAGAATGAATGTTGCTTCTCCAGACTGGGATAACTATTTGCCTCAGTATACATGGATATTATTTTGAGATGCGTTATTGTTTTTTGAATATTTACTGTCTAAATATTTACCTAAATGCTGACAGTTTCAATAATACCAGTTTTCACATATTTTGAATTTAAGATCCAATTCTTTAACCCCTTAGTGACCAGCCTGTTTTGGACCTTAATGATCAAGCCACATTTTAGAAATTTGCCATGTGTGACTTTATCAGTGAATAATTCTGTAACATGTTGTACTTTACTGAGAAGGTAAAATTAGACTGATATAACTTGTGTAAATTTATTAAAAAACTCACAAATGCTGAATATTTTGAAAATTTTTCAATGTTTTCCATGTTCAGCTGCGATATCTCACATATACACAATAATACAGGGCAAAAAAGTTAGTTATCTATTTCTAAATGTTACTTTTGTGTTTCAAACATATTTGAAATAATTTTAGCATATTTGAGTAATTTAGACAATTTAGAAGTTTATCAAGTTTATAAGCAAATTTTGGAAATTTTGAGTTTGTGATTTTTTTTCCTGTACCAAGCTATGTTTGCAGACAGGAATAGGTGGCATAATGATAGAACCTTTCATTAAATGACCCAATTTGGAAAACTAGACCCCTTCAGGTATTCTTTGAGAGGTTTAGTGAGCATTTTGATCAAACAAATATTGTTTTGCAAGAATTATTACAAATGATGAAAAAAATTACATTTTCATTTTCTTCAAATATGTGTCATTTTAAAGCCATTTTCTTTTTTGCACACAACACATCAAAAAGAAGAAACACACCCCAAAATATCACCCCACTTCTCCCGTGTTAAAAAATGTACACTTTGTGGCCTTAGTCCTATGTACGCACATACAGTAGGGCCCAAGAGGTAGGGAGGGCCAAATGAATTTCAAAACTCAAATTTTGCTTGCCGATATTTTAGGCCCATTGCACATTTCAACAAGATTTGAGTTACCAAAGCAATTGAAAACCCCCATAAATGACACCATTTTATAAACTACACAGCTTAAGGTATTCATTGAGGGGTATAGTGAGTACTTTGGCCCCATAAATTTTGAGAAAATTTGCATCAAACAAAAAAATTTCATATTTTTTTACACAAAAGTGTCATTTTATAGGCAGTTTTTTTTGCACAAAACACATGAAAATGAAGAAAAACACCCCAAAATAGATGACTCCATTTCTCCCATGTTCAAAAATGCACACTTTGTGGCCTTAATCCTATGTACGGATGCACGGTAGGGCCCAAAAACAATTGAAAACCCCAATAAATGACACCATTTTATAAACTAGACCCCTTGAGGTATTCATTGAGGGGTATAGTTAGTATTTTGACCCCATAGATTTTAAAAGAATTTGTGTCACTTTGTAGGCTACACTTTGTAGCCTTAATCCTATGTACGGACTTACGGTAGGGCACAAAAAGATCGGAGCACCAACTGGATTACAAGACACAAATTTTGCTTGCAGATATTTTAGGTGTAATCAAATTTTATTGAAAGATTTTTTTAACAGGAAATAAGAAACAAACAAATAAATCAAGCAAATAATGAGGATAGTAGAACCCTAAAATGAAACAGGGGGCCACGCAGGGCCCCAGGGTAAAGTATACGTAAGGGGGGATGTCCTCTCAGAGAGGACACAGTCCTACTAAAAATAACAAACCAAACAAAAACAAGGGAAGAAGACGGAAAGAAGAAACAAAAGAGAGAAAGAAGGAAAGGAGGAAGGAAACAAGAGAACGGCAAGACTAAGTCCACACACTAGATACCAGACAACCACACAAAGGGATGGGGAATGACAAAGACCAGGAACAACTACAGGAAGACAGACAGCAAAGACCGGGGAAGAGACACAGTAGGGAGATCAGGCAAACAGAGCAGAAAAGTCTGAGGATTCCTGGAACTCCACCCACAGCCTTGCAGATATTTTAGGCCCATTGCACATTCAATCAAGATTTGAGTTACCAAAACAACTGAAAACCCACATAAATGACTCCATTTTATAAACTAGACCCCTTACGGTATTCATTGATGGGTATAATGAGTAACGCGTAGCCTTCTTTTACCTCTGTCTTTGGAACCAATAAAGTGATTTTATTAACCTACATCCACTCAGTGGCACTCTCATACCCGGTTTTTACCATTTTCAATTTTTCCCTTGTGTTTACTCACCACCTTCCAGGTTGATGTCTGGGAGTAGCTGCAACTGAGGGCTCCATCTTACAAGTGCCAGGGCGCCAGGTTTTTTTTATTATTATTTGTCTATATCCCAGATTAAACACTTGCCTACTGTTATTAAACAATACTGCTACCTTAAAAACTCTGATGGAGTGAGTAAAGAAACCTTGTCTGGTTTCAAGAGACATGTATATTATCTAAGGAAATCACCAGAGATCAACAGGCTGTATGTTATTCACTATCTTGGTGATGAAAAACTGCATCGGCCCTCAGCCCATGGTAATCAGAAGTTTTCAGAGCGACTTTTTATACCTACAATGATAAAAGTGCTGACTTCTGCCAAAGAAGATATTTTGAAATCAAAGGATTTCAAACAGACTTACGGTTGTTTGTTAACAAATATGTCACAATCTGACAAGCGACATTTACCACGTGATTTAAAACAGGTTCAAAATGTGGGCTTTAAAGTAAACCAGGAGAGAAAAATCAGTAATGATGAAATCTCCTGTCTACTTGAGCTTTGCAATCAATTGGAGTCATTTTTTTATTAGAGTTCAAATGTTTCCAGAACTTACTGTATCTTTTGGTCATTCTGACATAATCAAAGAGGCTTGCACACTTATTGATCTATCTTGTCAAGATCCCACTTTACCACAGTTGCTATCATGTGATCAACCTTCAATATTGGAGACTTTTTTTCTGTCTCCATTAGTTATGAGAAATGTAGCACCGATAAGTGATCCAATATTCCCTGTTGCATTCCTTCTTCATGTAAAAAAATACATGAAGGATCATGAATATTTTTTAAATGAAGTTCTCAACATGCTGATCTTCACAAATGTGACATGTGTGCCTCTTGTCACAGATAGAGAACCAGGAATTATAAGGGCACTGGAGAAGAACTTTCCTCAAATAAAAAATGTGCACTGTGTTAATCATATATTAAGAGATGTTGCTATATGGATTCGAAATCATGGTGGCAAGAACGACGACCTAAAGGTCCTTAGGGATCATATGATTCAGATTATTAATACAAATTCTATTGAGGACTACCATCAAAAATATGAACATGAGCATTTAAAATATACTTTGATCAACAATTCAAAAACACTTTACTGAAACACTCAACTAAATTCTTTACTGACCAGTTTGTTGTATTCAGAAAAGATAGTACAGCAACAAACAATATTAGCGAAAGCTTCAACAAAATGGTGAAAGAAGAAACTGAATGGAAAGAATTACCTGTAGATGCGCTAATTCTGGCAATGTACCACATGCAATGTTTTTACCTTTTTGAATTTCAGCGAGCTTATTGTAACATGGGGCAAAATCATGTAAAAAAAACAATTTTCCCATTTTCTTAAGCATTGCATTGATGTAGAATTTCCAAAGTTTTATGAACATGAAAAAATTGTTGAAGCTATTAAAGGTGAAGCTCCAGCTTCTGTTTTTGCTGTAGAAAAAGGAAAAAACTACAGAATGACACAGAAATTATTAGCTAGAACAATTGTGAATTCTGGAGGTGTTTCCCTTTGTGCTCAGTCATCTACTTTCATAGTAAGAGACTTCAAGGGGCCTAAAGTACAAGCTGTAAAATTTGCACCAGTACCAATGTGCTCTTGTGTTAGTACTGGTAAATGCTACCACATTATTGCGGCTGAAATGTGTGTTGGACTTGATGATAAGAATGATAAACACACATACTCGCTGAGTTTGCTTTTAAAGGGGCTCTATCAGCAAAATCATGCTGATAGAGCCCCACATATGCGTGCATAGCCTTTAAAAAGGCTATTCAGGCATCGGTAATGTTATATTAAACTACCCCCCCCCCCCCCCCCCCCGTTTTAAAATAATAACCTAAAAAAGAATGTGCTCTACTCACGGATCGTGCACGCTGGGCGGGCATTCAGGGTGTGTCTTCATCTTCATCCCCGCCTCTTCTTCCTCCGATGTCTTCAGGTCCCGTCTTCCTCCGGCGCTTGCTCGCGGACACTGATAAAAAAAAAATAGCTTGGGCGCATGCGCAGTAGCCGTAGTAGAAGCCGCGTGCTACTGCGCATGCGCCCAGGCTATTTTTTTTTTTATCAGTGTCCGCGAGCAAGCGCCGGAGGAGGACGGGACCTGAAGACATCAGAGGAAGAAGGGGCAGGGAAGAAGATGAAGACACACCCTGAATGCCCGCCCAGGGTGCACGTTCCGTAAGTAGAGCACAATCTTTTTTAGGTTATTATTTTAAAACGGGGGGGGTAGTTTAATATAACTTTACCGGTGCCTGAATAGCCTTTTTAAAGGCTAAGCACGCATATGTGGGGCTCTATCAGCATGATTTTGCTGATAGAGCCCCTTTAAAGAAGAAACGAGGCAGATGCCAAAAATCGGGAAGGAAGAAGCCAAGGCTTGATGATTATGATTATAATATTTTACCAGCTCCAGATTCATACCACACCACATTTGATTTCTCAAATCAAATGTGAGGAAGGAAGTATAAATGAACATGTGAATGATTCACTTTCTACAGATATAAGATAAGATAAGATAATCCTTTAATAGTCCCACAATGGGGAAATTTCAGTGATACAGTTTCATAGATGGTACAGTAGTATATAACAAGAGAGAAACACATACAAGCTCATGGCAGATAGAGAAATCCTAGGAATCATGGAATGTACTGTGTTCCCAAAACATTAAACACCAAAAATAAAGGCTGCGAATATTGAAACTTGTGAACCATGGATTGTAAAACCTGAAAAGGAAGACCTTAATATTCTTGAAGACCTTAAAGGGATATTCCCACGTCGCATACTCACCAGTCTTCGTTGCTGAAAATTCTTCTTTCTTCCGGCTTTGTTGCGTCATTGGTGGGCGGGGTTACTTATGCAAAGCCAGCAGCGAGATGTCGCTGACCCTGCGTGCACGCTCATAGATCAGTCTAGCCTTCACAATGCGAATACAGACCCGGCATCCGCCTCTCTCTATTACAGCGGATGCCGGGTCTGTATTCGCATTGTGAAGGCTAGACTGGTCTATGAGCGTGCACACAGGGCCAGCGGCATGTCGCCGCTTGGCTTTGCATATGTGAATACAGACCCGGCATCTGCTGTAATAGAGAGGCGGATGCCGAGGAGTGTAGACGCCGGCACAGATGCCTGCAACATCGCTATTCTCCTGCCCTGCATGAAGCCAGCAGCGGCAGAAGCGATGCTGTTATTCCGCTCCTCCACCCCCACCCCCCCTTCGAAATAGCAGAATCGCTCCTAGACATTTAATTTAAATAGAAAAAGACTTATATTGGTGTGTGTATGGTTCAGCATCAGTGAGTCTTTTGTAAGGTTGTAGGGGTTTGGATAAAAATCAATATAAACATCCACAACTGATTGGTGGCTAACAAGTTTTTGTGGAGCAGTGGACAATTGTATGTGAGGGATTTCACCATTCATTTGACCCTTGTAGCTAAAATGCAGCAGCTTTATTCTTGAGACGGTATTAGGACATTTTAAGCTTTGTAACATTCTGCTCTTATTTGTACATAGGGTGAGTATAGACTACAGATATATCCTGTTCATCCCATTATACACTACAGATAGATCCTGTTCATTCCACTATAGTCTATAGATATATCCTGTTCATTCCTGGTCTATCTACTAGAGGAAAATTACTGTACATCTGCTTCTATGGAATATGTGTTCATTCCAATATACACTACAGATATATCCTGTTCATTCCTGGTTTATCTACTACAGGAACAGTATTGTACAACAGTTTCTATGGAATATCTGATCATTCCATTATAGACTACAGATATATTCCATTCATTCCTGGTCTGTCTAGCAAAGGAAAAGTATTATACATCTGTTTCTATGGTATATACGCTCATTCTATTATACACCACAGATATATTCTGTTCATTCCAGGTCTATCTACTACAGGAAAAGTATTCTACATCTGTTTCTATGGAATATGTGTTCATTCCTTTATACATTACAGATATATCCTGTTCATTCCAGGTGTATATAGCACAGAAAAAGTTTTATACTTCTGTTTATATGGAGTATTTGTTCATTCTACTGTAGTCTATAGATATATCCTGTTCATTTCTGGTCTAAATACTACTGGAAAAATATTATACATCAGTTTCAATGCAATATACGCTCATTCCATTATACACTACAGATGTAGTCTGTTCATTCCTGGTATATCTAGCACAGGAACAGTATTATACATCTGTTTCTATGGAATATATGTTCATTCCACTATAGTCTATAGATATATCCTGTTCATTCCTGGTCTATCTACTACAGGAAAAGGTTTATACATCTGTTTCTATGTAATATGTGTTCATTCCATTATACATTACAGTTATTTCCTGTTTATTACTGGTCTATCTAGCACATGAACAATATTATAAATCTGTTTCTATGGAAAATACGCTCTTTCCACTATAGACTACAGATATATTCTGTTTATTCCTGGTCTATCTAGCACAGGAACAGTTGTATACATCTGTTCCAATGGAATATACGCTCAGTCCACTATACACTACAGATATATCCTGTTCTTTCCAGGTCTATCTGCTACATGAAAAGTTTTACACATCTGTTTCTATGGAATATGGGTTCATTCCATCATATATCACAGATATATCCTGTTTATTCCAGGTGTATCTAGCACAGAAAAAGTTTAATACATTTGTTTATATGGAGTATATGTTCACTATACTGTAGTCTATAGATATATTCTGTTCATTCCTGGTCTAAATACTACTGGAAAAATAATATACATCTGTTTCAATGCAATATACGCTCATTCCATTATACACTACAGATATATCCTGTTCATTCCTGGTCTATCCAGCACAGGAAAAGTATTAGACTTCTGTTTCTATAGAAAACATAACAGGTTATGGTCTCTAGATTTTAAGGACACGTTGATCCAGGGTTTTTATACTGACTGCCAGATTTGGAGTCGGGAAGGAATTTTTTCCCCTGAAATGGGGCAATTGGCATAAGCCTCATGGGTTTTGGTTTTTTTTTTGCTTTCCCCAGGGTCAACACTGTAGGGATTGTAGGTTTATAGGTTGGACTTGATGGACTAATGTCTTTATCCAACATCATCTACTATGTAACTATGCAATGCACATAGAATATCAATAGAATATACCACGCACAGAGCCACAGCACCACCTGGTGGTGAATAGTGTGCAACGCACATAGAATACCAATGAAATATAACATACACAGCGCTACAGCATCACCTGCTGGTCAATAGTGTGTAACGCACAAAGAATACCAACAAAATATACCATGCACAGAGCTACAGTACCACCTATGGTCAATAGTGTGTAATGCACATGGAATATCGATGGAATATACCATACACAGAGCAACAGCACCATCTGGTGGTGAATATTGTGCAATGCACATAGAATACCAAAGTAATATACCATGAACAGAGCAACAGCACCACCTAGTGGTCAATAGTGTGTAATGCACATAGAATACCAATGGAATACACCATGTACAGATCGACAGCACCACCTGGTGGTAAATAGTGTGCAACACACATAGAATACCAATGGAATATACCGTGCACAGAGCCATAGCACCACCTGGTGGTGAATAGACAACAAGAAAACTTCATATGCCTCACATCAAAAACAAGCAAGCGCTGTGCAGTAAAAGCACACGGACCCCATAGATTATAATTGGACTATGTGCTTGCCGCGCACATGATTCATGCAGGCAAGAAAGTAGATTGTGAACTACTTTCTTGTCCGCATGATCTCCATTATAGTCTATAGGGTCGGTGTGCTTTCACTGGCACGCTGCTTGAAGTTGCCAGTTTGGTATTCCGTTCGAGGGGGTTCTCATGCGGACTCCCCTGGACGTAATACCAAGGCAGTTGTGAACGAGTCCTAAGACCTCACAGCTCACAGTGCATGTCAGAGCAAATGAGAATCTTGAGGTCAAAGGTACTGCCCAAGGAGCTCAGAGACAGAATTCTGGCAAGGCACATATTTAGCCAAGGTTACAAAAAAATTTCTGCAGCACTCAAGCTTCCTAAGAGCACAATGGTCTCCATAATCCTTAAATGGAAGAAGTTTGGGACAACCAGAACTCTTCCTAGACCTTACCATCCAGCCAAACTGAGCAATTGTTGGAAAAGACCCTTGGTGAGAGAGGTAGAGAAGACCCAAACATCGCTGTGGCTGAGCTCAAGAGATGCAGTAGGGAGATGGGAGAAAGTTCCACAAAGTCACCTATCACTGCAGCCCTCTACCAGTCAGAGCTTTATGGCAGAGTGGTCCGAAAGAAACCTCTCCTCAGTGCAAGACATATGAAAGCCCATATAGAGTTTGTCAAAAAAAAAAAAAACACATGAAGGATTCCTAGACTATGAGAAATAAGATTTTCTGGTCTGATGAGACGAAGTTCGAACTTTTTGGCGTTAATTCTAAGTGGTATGTGTGAAGAAAACCAGACACTGCTCATCACCTGCCCAATACAATCTCAACAGTAAAACATGGTGGTGGCAGGATAATGCTATGAGGGGTGGGGGTGGGAGTTCAGCTGCAGGGACAGGACAACTGGTTGCAATTGAAGGAAAGATGAATGCGGCCAGGTGGTGCTGTGGCACTATGAGTGGTATATTCCGTTGATATTCTATTTGCATTACACACTATTCACCACCAGGTGGCGCTGTAGCTCTGTGCATGGTATATTCCTTTAAGATTCTATATGCATTACACACTATTCACCAACAGGTGGTGCTGTAGCTCTGTGTGTGGTATATTCCATTGGTAATCTATGTGCATTACACACTATTGACCACCAGGTGGCGCTGTAGCTTTGTGCATGGTATATCTCGTTGGTATTCTTTGTGCGTTACACACTATTGACCACCAGGTGATGCTGTAGTGCTGTGTATGTTATATTCCATTGGTATTCTATGTGCGTTGCACACTATTCACCACCAGGTGGTGCTGTCGCTCTGTGTGTGGTATTTTCCATTGATAGTCCATGTGCATTGCAGACTATTCACCACCAGGTGGTGCTATAGCTATGTGAGTAGTGTATTCCATTGGCATTTTATGTGCATTGCAGACTATTCAGCACGCTTTCACTCTGTGTGGTGTATTTAATTAGTACTAGCTAAAGCCCGTGACTTCGTCCACTGTCCCCTCCCCCTTGCGCGATCCACCTGCAGCGCGGCCCGTGGCACCCCATGGCCCTTTCCTTGCATCCAGCGCGGTCATCTCCCACAGCGTCGTGGGCCAGGACCCCACGGCCCGCTGCTGCACCTCTGGCCCTCCCCTTTCCCTCCACCTGCACCCCCCGCTCTCCCCTTACCCCCCACCCGCGTCCCCGACCCCCTTTCACCCTTTAGAGTTACAGTCACCTCCTACCTCTTCCCCCCAGCACCACCCACCCGTGACCTTGGTTACCCCCCCCCCCCCCCCCTACTTGCCTTCTGCCTTCTGGTGTGAAACCCAACCCCCCCCCCCCCCCGGCCCCCTCTCTAACCCCTACCACCAGCACCACCCCCAAACCAGCAAACCCGCCCACCCCCGGCCTCTACCGATCACCCATGCCCCACCACCCCTCTCACCCTTAAGCAAGCTGCTCCCGCAGCTCAGTTGACTAAGATGGCATTTCCTCTGCCAGCGCTGCTATGTTTGTGTGCCGCGCCGGCACCCGGAGCAAGCTGACCTGTCGTGATGTCCTCTGCCGGTGCGTGGGCGCTGCGCTGCTCCTTCCCCGCTATATTCCTTCTCTGCGTCGGCAGCCGGACCAAGCTGCGGGGCCGGCGTCATGTTTCTATGGCAGCCGGGAGGCGTGTGCAGGGTCCCCGGGCTGTCGGTCTTTCGCTCCTACTGCAGCCTATGGCACGTAGCCTGCAGTAGAAGCGCTGGTTTTATGCTAAGCGCCCACGCACCGGTAGAGGATCGTTGCGGACACCGGCCACCCCCCCACCCCTCCTGTTTGGCCAGCCGGCATGCTTGCAGTGTGTAGGCGGGCTGGGGTGGCAGCGGCGGCTGGAGCATGTGGGCTGCCGCCATGTTGATTATGGTCTTCCCGGTCAATCGGCCTGCCCACACTTTGCCAGCAACGTATGGTGCTGCAGCGCTGTCTCCCTAGCCCGCCCACACCCTGCCATGCACCAATAGGAGGAATAGGAGGTGCGTGGAAAGACCTGGGCTGGCAGAATGCCAACTTCTATAGCCGAGGCAGAGGGGTCTTTGGAGGGTGACGGTGGCGATTTGGGGTGAGTGACCCACATTTAAAGTAGCCTATGCGTATTTCGTGGGAATTATGTAGGTGTGTGTGAAATTTCCCAGCAAACCGTTCAGCCGTTTGGCTGTGATTGAGGAACAAACATCCAAACCCACAAACCCACAAACTAATATTAATAGGATTCTATGTGCGTTGAACACTATTCACCGCCAGGTGGTGCTGTCGCTTTGTGCGTGGTATATTCCATTGGTATTCTATGTGCATTGCACAATATTCACCACCAAATGTTGCTGTTGCTTTGCACATGTTATGTTCCATTGGTATTCTTTTTGCATTGCGCACTATTCACCACCAGTTGGTACTGTCGTTCTGTGCATTGGTATTCTATGTACATTACACACTATTCCCCATCAGGTGGTGCTGTCGCTCTTTGCGTGGTACATTCTATTAGTATTCTATGTGCGTTGCACACTATTCACCATCAGGTGGTACTGTTGCTGTCTGCGTGGAATATTCCTTTGGTATTCTAAATGCATTACACTCTGTTCACCACCATTATTATATTCCATTCTATTATATTCCATTGGTATTCTTTGTGCATTGCACATTATTCACCACCATGTGGTGTTGTTCCTCTGTGCATGTCCATTTGTATTCTATGTGCATTACACACTATTCACCACCAGGTGGAGCTGTAGTCTCTGTGCATGGTATAGTACAGGGGTAAGGAACGTACGGCTCTCCAGCTGTTGCAAAACTACAACTCCCAGCATGCATATTGGCTCTGCTGTTCTGGGAACTCCCATGGAAGTGAATGGAGCATGCTGGGAGTTGTAGTTTCACAGCAGCTGGAGAGCCAAAGGTTCCCTACCCCTGGTATAGTACATTGGTATTCTTTGCTCACCTGGTAGTGCTGTCGCTCTTTGAGTGTTATATTCCATTGGTATTCAAAGTACATTACACACTATTCAGCACCAGGTGAGGTGGTGCTGTTACTCTGTGTATGTTATATTCTATTGCATTCTATGTGCATTACACACTATTCACCATCAGGTGGTGCTGTAACTCTTTTCATAGTATATTTCATTGGTATTTTATGTGCGTTGCATACAATTCACCACTAGGTGGTGCTGTTGCTCTTTCCATTTTTTATTCCATTGGTATTCTATGTGCTTTTCACACTATTCACCACCCGGTGCTGCTGAAGCTCTGTGCGCGGTATATTCCATTTGTATTCTATGTGAATTGCACACTATTCACCACCAGGTGGTACTGTCACTCTGTGTATGTTATATTCCATTGTCATGTCCATTTTATGTGCAGTACATGGAATTCTCCACATAGTGTCCCCTGTACACTGTGTAGTGTAGCTCTGTGCATGGTATATTCAATTAATATTCCATTCTATTATATTCCATTGGTATTCTTTGTGCGTTTGCACACTATTCACCACCATGTGGTGTTGTTCCTCTGTGCATGTCCATTGCTATTCTATGTGCATTACACACTATTGACCACCAGATGGTGCTGTAGGTCTGTGCGTGGTATATTCCATTGGTATTCTATGTGCGTTGCACACTACTCACCGCTATGTGGTGCTGTTGCTCTGTGCATGCTATATTCCATTGGTATTCTATGTGTATTACACACTATTCAACCCAAGTGGAGTTGTATTCTGTAGTGCATGGTATAGACCATTGGCAGTGGCGTAACTAGGAATGGCGGGGCCCTGTAGCGAACTTTTGACATGGGCCCCCCCCAACCGACACCGACGCCCTCGACCGACCCCCTCTTCCGCACTCTATTATGTCCCTTAGTAAGCTCTGCACACAGTATTATGCCCCATAGTGTCCCCTGCACACTGTATTATAGCTCAAAGTGTCCCCTGCACACTGTATTATAGCCCATAGTGTCCCCTGCACACTGTATTATAGCGCATAGTGTCCCCTGCACACTGTATTATAACGCATAGTGTCCCCTGCACACTGTATCATAGCACATAGTGTCCCCTGCACACAGTATCATAGCCCATAGTGTCCCCTGCACACTGTATTATGCCCCATAGAGGCCCCTGCACACTGTATTATAGCCCATTGTGTCCCCTGCACAATGTATTATAGCCCATTGTGTCCCCTGCACAATGTATTATAGCCCATTGTGTCCCCTGCACACTGTATTATAGCCCATTGTGTCCCCTGCACACTGTATTATAGCCCATAGTGTCCCCTGCACACTGTATTATAGCCCATTGTGTCCCCTGCACACTGTATTATAGCCCATAGTGTCCCCTGCACACTGTATTATAGCCCATAGTGTCCCCTGCACACTGTATTATAGCCCATAGTGTCCCCTGCACACTGTATTATGCCCCATAGTGTCCCCTGCACACAGTATTATAGCCCATTGTGTCCCCTGCACAATGTATTATAGCCCATTGTGTCCCCTGCACACTGTATTATAGCCCATTGTGTCCCCTGCACAATGTATTATATCCCATTGTGTCCCCTGCACACTGTATTATAGCCCATTGTGTCCCCTGCACACTGTATTATAGCCCATTGTGTCCCCTGCACACTGTATTATAGCCCATTGTGTCCCCTGCACAATGTATTATAGCCCATTGTGTCCCCTGCACACTGTATCATAGCCCATAGTGTCCCCTGCACACTGTATTATGCCCCATAGTGTCCCCTGCACACTGTATTATAGCACATAGTGTCCCCTGCACACTGTATTATAGCCCATAGTGTCCCCTGCACACTGTATTATGCCCCATAGTGTCCCCTGCACACAGTATTATAGCCCATTGTGTCCCCTGCACAATGTATTATAGCCCATTGTGTCCCCTGCACACTGTATTATAGCCCATTGTGTCCCCTGCACACTGTATTATAGCCCATTGTGTCCCCTGCACACTGTATTATAGCCCATTGTGTCCCCTGCACAATGTATTATAGCCCATTGTGTCCCCTGCACACTGTATCATAGCCCATAGTGTCCCCTGCACACTGTATTATGCCCCATAGTGTCCCCTGCACACTGTATTATAGCACATAGTGTCCCCTGCACACTGTATTATAGCCCATAGTGTCCCCTGCACACAGTATCATAGCCCATAGTGTCCCCTGCACACTGTATTATGCCCCATAGTGTCCCCTGCACACAGTATTATAGCCCATTGTGTCCCCTGCACAATGTATTATAGCCCATTGTGTCCCCTGCACACTGTATTATAGCCCATTGTGTCCCCTGCACACTGTATTATAGCCCATAGTGTCCCCTGCCACTGTATTATAGCCCATTGTGTCCCCTGCACACTGTATTATGCCCCATCGTGTCCCCTGCACACTGTATTATAGCCCATTGTGTCCCCTGCACACTGTATTATAGCCCATTGTGTCCCCTGCACACTGTATTATAGCCCATAGTGTCCCCTGCACACAGTATTATAGCCCATTGTGTCCCCTGCACAATGTATTATAGCCCATTGTGTCCCCTGCACAATGTATTATAGCCCATAGTGTCCCCTGCACACTGTATTATAGCCCATAGTGTCCCCTGCACACTGTATTATAGCCCATAGTGTCCCCTGCACACTGTATTATGCCCCATCGTGTCCCCTGCACACTGTATTATAGCCCATAGTGTCCCCTGCACACAGTATTATAGCCCATAGTGTCCCCTGCACACTGTATTATAGCCCATAGTGTCCCCTGCACACTGTATTATGCCCCATAGAGGCCCCTGCACACAGTATTATAGCCCATTGTGTCCCCTGCACAATGTATTATAGCCCATAGTGTCCCCTGCACACTGTATTATAGCCCATAGTGTCCCCTGCACACTGTATTATGCCCCATCGTGTCCCCTGCACACTGTATTATTGCCCATAGTGTCCCCTGCACACAGTATTATAGCCCATAGTGTCCCCTGCACGCTGTATTATGCCCCATCGTGTCCCCTGCACACTGTATTATAGCCCATAGTGTCCCCTGCACACAGTATTATAGCCCATAGTGTCCCCTGCACACTGTATTATAGCCCATAGTGTCCCCTGCACACTGTATTATGCCCCATAGAGGCCCCTGCACACAGTATTATAGCCCATAGTGTCCCCTGCACAATGTATTATAGCCCATAGTGTCCCCTGCACACTGTATTATAGCCCATAGTGTCCCCTGCACACTGTATTATGCCCCATCGTGTCCCCTGCACACTGTATTATTGCCCATAGTGTCCCCTGCACACAGTATTATAGCCCATAGTGTCCCCTGCACACTGTATTATGCCCCATAGTGTCCCCTGCACACAGTATTATAGCCCATTGTGTCCCCTGCACAATGTATTATAGCCCATTGTGTCCCCTGCACACTGTATTATAGCCCATTGTGTCCCCTGCACACTGTATTATAGCCCATTGTGTCCCCTGCACAATGTATTATAGCCCATAGTGTCCCCTACACAATGTATTATAGCCCATAGTGTCCCCTGCACAATGTATTATAGCCCATAGTGTCCCCTGCACAATGTATTATAGCCCATAGTGTCCCCTGCACACTGTATTATAGCCCATAGTGTCCCCTGCACACTGTATTATGCCCCATCGTGTCCCCTGCACACTGTATTATAGCCCATAGTGTCCCCTGCACACAGTATTATAGCCCATAGTGTCCCCTGCACACTGTATTATACCCCATAGTGTCCCCTGCACACAATATTATACCCCATAGTGGACACCCATAAACAATTATTATACTCTGGGGTCTTTTCCGACCCCAGAGTATAATAATCGGAGACCCGGGGGAAGAAAGACATAAAAAAATTACTGTTACTTACCTGTCCTGACTCCTACGCAGTCTTGACCGCTGTCGGCCCTCTTCTATGACGTCAAATGTCACATGACCCGGGAAACAGGCCGGGTTGATGTGACGTCAGAGACGTCAGACAAGTAGGACGGAGGCCTGGCAGGATCGTGGAGAGGTAAATAACAGTGTTTGTTATGTTCCCTTACCTCTCCCGGTCCACCGATCATTATACTCAGGGGTCTGCAAAGACCCCCCGAGTATAATGATAGCCTTTGTGGGGCCGCGGTGTCACTTGCCGATCCCGGCCCAGCCAGGATCGGCAACTGAATAGGGCCCGAAACGGCCTATTAAAAAAAAACAAAAACAACAAAGCGGTAGCGGCTGTCACCGGGCCCCCTAATGGCCCGGGCCCTGTGGCACCCGCCTCCGCTGCCTCTATGGTACTTACGCCACTGACCATTGGTATTCTTTGCTCTGTGCGTGGTATATTCCATGTAAATGAATGGGTATGAAAGAGTCCTGCAGCTCTCCATCTCCTGCTCTGTTTTGTGCAGGAAATGGAAATCTGCAAAAAGGACTCCCTGGCGCTGATTTGAACGAGCCCTTAGCTGGGTGTTTTTTGTATTTGAGAATATGTTTAATATTGATGCACACCAGCACAGAGTTATTTTGTTTGCTTTGTAATACATTTTTGTCTGTTTCAACAGATTGTTCCATTTATCAAGATGGACTTTGAGTCAAGGGTTGCCTTGTGGCTGTCCAAACTGAAGGCTGTATTTGGGGGAACCAACGTACCCACTGAAACGGTGGATCATCGTACAACTCGTGAGTTGAGACATAATCTCAAACAAATTCTGCACAGATGCATGAAGGTGTTGTGGAATAGGGCTTCATTGAGCAACTATGTGGCCAAACAATTGATTAGTCTCAGGGTGCAGGTATTCCCATCGTTTGGTATTGATAACGTTGATTTTATTAAAAAATGGGAGGATATCTGTAACAATTGCAGCCGTGACCTGATGCAACTAATTATTGAATATAACTCTAAAACCCTAGACGAGCTGGCAGCGCAGATTAAACGGATCGAATTTGAATTACAAAAGAAATTGGCATCTCATGATTTTGATGCCTTTAAGAAAGAATTAGAGGAGGTTGCCGGTATGTGGGAAAGACAAATCCAGACTTTAAAAAGTAAGAAATATCAGAGGGATCTAACCGACGCACAAAATAATCGTGTCTATAGATGGCACTCCAGGGACAATTCTTTTAGACCCTGGTCCTTTTCTTTCTCCTCTGCCAGCTCTACTGATGGTGATTCTTTCTCATCATTCAAGCATGATAAACATTTTATGCGCCAATACAAGAGGAAACAGGACTCCGGTGATGATGGACAAAAAAAAAAAACACTTTTTTTCAATGGGGGTGGAGTCTAATCGAAGTACAGACACACTACAGGTAATTAACCTTTCAGATGTTATTTTAAATAAACCCCAATGTGAAGTCCTTGAACTGGGTCTTAATTTTGTTCCCTCTAGTAAATTTGATGCATTTACGGCCACCGAGGACCTTCAACTTTTTTGCAAGAAAACTTATTTTTAAAAAGATGTTTCACAAGGATTGTTCCCAGGGTATTTTCACTACCATTGAAGAACAACAAGCGGTGCGGGATTTACAAGAATTATTGGAGGAGCAAGAGTTAACAGCGTCTAATTTATTTCCATCTTCCATCATCCCACCATCAACCAAATTTCCACCATTAAATTTGATGTGTGGATCTATTCGTCTAATTGGTGAACAATGAATTTGAAAATATTCCATCAAATATTTCCAATCATAATATTACCAGGACACAGAGACAGGCTATTATGGAGCTGTCCCTCATGACAGACTTAGTCAGAAAGCCATCTGATAAGGGGGTAATATTGTATTGTGGCCTAAAACCCTTTATAGACGGGAAGCTTTACGTCAGTTGAAAATACACTATGTTATAAAAAATTAACATATAATCCTTCACAGCAATTCACATCTGAACTTTCTATTATTCTGCAGGCTGCTGTTGTTCAGGGCACTATTTGGCAAAAACTGATGTCATATCTCCTTCCAAGCTTTTTGTCATGTGCAACATTTTACATGCTACCAAAGGTACACAAAAATTCCACATGCCCCCTGGGACGCCCAATAGTGTCTGGGATGGGTAGTCTGTGTGACCCAGCATGCAAATTCATTGATCATCATTTGCATCCATTGGTCGAGGTCCTTCCGTCATATGTTAAAGACTAGACATGAGCGAACACTATTCGAAACAGCCGTTTCGAATAGCACTCACCCATAGAAATGAATGGACGTAGCCGACACGCAGCCGCTTCCATTCATTTCTAAGGGAGCGTGCTATTCGAAACGGCTGTTTCGAATAGTGTTTGCTCATCTCTATTAAAGACTCTTCTGACATTCTCTTAAAGGTTGATGGCCTTCATCTTGAAGATATGTATTTATTCACTTGTGACATCAAATCATTGTATACTTTTTTAGATATATCCAATACGGAGGAATCCCTTGGTGAGTTTATAATGCATTTTTCTATTTATCTATTACTTACCTCGACAAGTCCCGAGGCTGGAATCGCGCACCCCGAAGAAACTTCTTTGATATGGTGAGTGGCAACTGACTTTTTCTTTTTTCTAAGTGACTTAGATTTGTACTAACACACAATTTTTTTTACATTTGAGGGTGGATTTTTCCCACAGCTCCAGGGAACGGTGATGGGGGCGTCTTGTACGCCCCCATATGCCAATCTGTTCCAGGGGCTGTGGAAGAGACCCATCTTCCTTACAGATCCAGTCCCTCTTATAGAACATGTGGTCAATTGGTGGCGTTTCATTGACGATGTTCTTTTCGTTTGGCAGGGGTTGTTTGGGGAATTGGAGAGATTCATGGAACTACTCAATCATAACGATAAAAATGTTAAAGTTACTTGGACATACAGTCGCCACCAAATTGAGTTCCTTGATATCAAGCTGTCAGTTGACACTGAGGGATTCGTGAACACTGATCTTTTCCGTAAGCCTACTGCCACTAATGATCTCCTTCATTATAACTCTGCTCACCCCAAACATCTAATTAACAATATCCCCGTAGGTCAGTTCTTACGTGCACGTAGAATCTGCTCAACCAACACTTTCTTCGAAACAGTGGCTCGGGACCTAGAGCAACGATTTACATCTAGAGGCTATGATAAAGAGAACAATCATCCGAGGGTATAACAGAGCGAGAGCCTCTAATCGTATTGATCTTATCAAGAATA
This sequence comes from Leptodactylus fuscus, assembly GCF_031893055.1. Classification (NCBI taxonomy): domain Eukaryota; kingdom Metazoa; phylum Chordata; class Amphibia; order Anura; family Leptodactylidae; genus Leptodactylus; species Leptodactylus fuscus. The sequence continues at coordinate 101,693,574 of NC_134266.1, read as the reverse complement.
ACAAAAAGAAATTACCTACCTTGACATATGGTTCTTCAAAAGAGAACAAGGTGCGTTTCATCACCACATTTAATTCCCAACATATGAAAGTGCGGACTGTTCTTAAAAAAAATTTTTGGGTTCTATTATTGGATTCTGTGTTGACACTATATCTCAACCAATCTCCATCTATTACGTATAGATGGTCCCACAATCCTAAAGATGCTCTGGTGAGAAGCCACTTTGTGGGAGACTCGAGCCAGCAAACTCTAAGTGTCCATGGCCCTAAAACTGGCTGCAAGCCATGTGGTCATTGCGTGGCATGTACGAATGTGGACACAGCTGACATCTTTTGGGATTGGGGACATACACGCACATACCAGATTCGGAAGGTCTTGAATTGTCAGTCCACAGGGGTGATTTATTTCACCTTCTGTCCCTGTAACCTCTTATATATTGGCATGACTACTCGTGAGTTTCGCCGCAGGGTCCGGGAACAGGCACTGGGGATCCTGCATGCTAGAGAGGTGGAGGATATTAGTTCTCTTAAAACAATACCCAAACATTTTCGTTTACACCACAACTCAGATCCCTTTTTACTGAGGGCGAGAGCAATTGATCAGGTCGTTCCGGGCCCTCGGATGGATAAATGGAAGAAGCTCCTGGAACAAAAAGAGAGCCGGTGGATTTATACACTTAAAACGGTTCAGCCACTGGGCTTCAATGAAAATATTAGTTTTGCCCCCTTATAATATTCTGTGCAGCATTTTGTTTGTTCTCATGCTTGGGATGTGTCTCCTCACTTGTATCTATTTTACATTAATAATTAATTATTTTTATTTTTTATGTGTTGGTTCGTTTGAAATGTTGTCTGTAATGGGTGTTTTTATAATTTTTATTATCTCTATTTTTTTATAATAATAATAATATTTTATTTATATAGTGCCAACATATTCCGCAGCGCTGTACAATTTGTAGGGTTCAAATACAGACAGAGAGATACATTACAAAGAAAGTCATTTCACACAATGGGGGTGAGGGCCCTGCTTGCAAGAGCTTACAATCTATGAGGTAGAGGGGGTGACACAAGAGGTAGCAGGGGCGGCATTGCTTATGCAGTATTCAGACAATGTTGTAATAGAGGTTACTGTCAATCAGTGGCGGATCCAGGGTTTGCGGGGCCCTGGGCAATTGACTTTGGCGGGGCACTACGCGCAGCGCGCCGCAGCAAATTAGGCCCCGCCCACTTTTATATTGACTCCGCCCATTCTCATTCATTTTTCATGTGATTCCACACAGTATAATCCTCCTACAGTCACCCGTAAATTATATGTCCCCCCTCCATCTCTCCCCATTTTCATATACACCCTTCATCTACCCCTAGTTTCATGTCCCCCCCTCTATCTCTGTCCCCAGTTTCATGTCCCCCCCTCCATCTCTGTCCCCAGTTTCATCACGTTCTCCCCCTTCATCTGCCCACAGTTTAATGTCCCCCGTCTCTGCCCCAGTGTCATGCTGTTCCCCCCTCCCCTTCATTTGCCCCCCAGTTTCTTTGGGCCCCCTCCATCTCTGTCCCCAGTTTCATGCCGTTCTCTCCCCACCCCCTTCATCTTCCCCAGTGTCATGCTGTTCCCCCCTCCCCTTCATTTGCCCCCCAGTTTCATTAGGCCCCCTCCATCTCTGTCCCCAGTTTCATGCCGTTCTCTCCCCACCCCCTTCATCTTCCCCAGTGTCATGCCGTTCCCCCCCTCCCCTTCATTTGCCCTCCCCCCCAGTTTCATGGGCCCCCTTCATTATGTTCCACCTTAATATTTAATACAAAACAAACACTTACATTCACCTTCCATCACTCACCTTCCATCGTTCCCCCGACACTCCTCTCTCCAGTCACATACGCGATGCAGGAGCTGTGACAGCTCAGCTCCTGCTTAGCTGCGGCCCGGCTTGCGTGTGTAAGCGTGATGTGATGACGTCATCGCGCCTACACACGCAAGCCGGGCCAGAGCTTTAAAGCAGGAGCTGAGCTGACAGCTCCTGCTTTAATCGCGTATGTATTCAGCTCATCGGCGGATGGACGCCGATGAGCTGAAATCGTGACAGGCAAGTGCCGGGGGCCCCCAGAGGCTCTGTGGGCCCCGGCACTTGCCCGACTATGCCGAGCTGACCCGGACCATTTTGTTAGGTTGCCCGGCTCGCCCGGCCCTGGATCCGCCCCTGCTGTCAATACACAAACATAAAACTTTATGAGCCATCACTAGTGTGTCCTTTAACAAGAAGATCATATACCTGTGTGATGAGAAGAAGAATGAAAGTCATAATCATGCCATGTATAAGTGCACTTTGGTTAATCTGCCCTTCGGTTAAAATGCAATTTGGTTAAGATTAGAGATGAGCGAACACCGTTCGATCGAATATCAGGCTGTTTCAGGTATTCATTCCCAATCGAATACCACGCGGCATACGCAGTAAAAATTCGTATCCCCTCCCACCTTCCCTGGAATGTTTTTGCAGGGGAAGTGGGACAGGAACTACGACAACGGAGCCATTGAAAAAAATTTAAAAAACCCATTGGCTGCCAAAAACATGTGACCTCCCATTCATAAGAACGGCCGCCGCCATATTCGTGTCATTTCGCGGTGAAAGATGGGGAGAGAAACATACCTGCTGAGGGCTAGATAGACATTAGTTTCAGATAGGCAGTGAAAACCCGAAGAACAACAACAGCTCTTCTCAGAGCTATACACTACAGGAGTCCAGCTTTCCACGGACGGTGGAAAACAGGGATACTGAACAGTTACTTGTTGCTATATATGTATGCTATATATATACACCAGCTTTTGTTAGGGGTGCCCCCCCACAAAATAGCAGGAATGCACAGCTGTTACTTCTTGCTATATACGTGCAAACCAGCTTTTATTAGGGGTGTCCCCCACAAAATAGCAGGAATCCACAGCAGTCAGTTCTTGTTATATACGTTTAAACCAGCTTTTCTTTGGGGTGTCCCCCCCCCTAAATTTTCAGGAATACAGAGCAGTTACCTCCTGCTATATACGTGTATACAAAATAGCAGGAATCCACAACAGTTACTTCTCGCTGTATACGTGAAAAACTGTTTTTTTAGGTATGTGTCCCCCCCCCCCCCAAAAAAAAAAAAAAGATAGCTGGAATCCACAGCAGTTACTTCTTGCTATATATACGTGCAAACCAGCTTTTCAGGCAGTGTGTAAGCCAAAAACAGGGATACAGAGCAATTAGGTCCGGCTCAATCCAGATATCCAGGGTGTGTACCCCCAAAACCTAGGTGGGAGACACCGAAATTCAGTCCGGCTATGTACGCTCAATACAGATATCCAGGGTGTGTACCCCTAAAACCTAGGTGGGAGAGACACAAATTCAGTTGGCTATGTACGCTCAATCCAGTTTTTCACGGTGCGTACCCCCAAAACCTACCTGGGAGACACAGAAATTCAGTCAGGCTATGTACGCTGTATCCAATTTTTAAGGGTCTACCCCCCAAAAGCTAAGTGGGAGACCCAGAAATTCAGTCACGCTGTATCAGCTCAATCCAATTTTGTGTTCAATCCAGTATTGTTTGCTCCTCATGATGTGAACTATGCCTTTGTTTCTTGAAAAGCAACCCAACATGAAGTCAGCCATATGTGCCATTATGTTACTTGGCATGACTTTGCTGCCCCCAACTGTAAGGGTCACTCTTCATTTCCTCCATTTTCCATTCCCCTTCACACCATCCGTGCTGAAGCAATGGGATGGACTGAAATTCACCCTCAAGCCTCGTGTGGGACAGTGACATGAAATGCCACTTCATCCCCCTCGTCTTCCTCCGCCAGCCAGCGGTGCGAAGATGACAGGAGTGTGCTCTGAATGTTTTCAGCCTAGCAGAGGCTACTTCTCACTTATGAAAATGGCCGCACTTTGACCAGTATATCAGGCACAATGGTGTAGGTTTCAAAGAACCTTTGCACCAACAAGTTGAAAACGTGGGCCATGTGTGGACCGTGTTTGAGTCTGGCAAGCTACAGATCTGCTACCAGGTTCCGGCCATTATCACATACGCAAACATGCCTGGGCCCAGGTGCAGAGGGGAAAACCATATTGCCATATCATCCTGGATGGCATCCCTCACCTCGGAGGCAGTGTACTATCTGTCCCTCAAACTGATGAGCTTCAGCACAGCCTGCTGACATCTCCCCACGCCAGTGGTACAGCGTTTCCAGCTCGTAGTTGGGGTCGAGGTTGCAGCGCAGGAGTAGGCTTTCAGAGAAACCCTGCCATGAATTTTGGGCTGGGAGTGGAGATAGGCCACCCCAGTTTGCACCCCGGGCCCAGACTCCACTACATTCACCCGGCCTGTTATTAAAGATAAGCAACATCCCTGACCGCAGGCGCTTATCGATGCATCAGTGGTCAAGTGGACCTTGCAGCAAAGCGCGGAACTCTGGGCCCGACTGATATTATGGGACACGTGCAGGCGCAAGGCCGGGACAGCACACCAAGACAAGTAGTAACGGCTAGGCCCAGCATAGGGAGGTGCCCCAGCTGCCATCTGGTGACAGAAAGCCTGGGTATCCAGAAGCATAAACGCCAACATCTCCAGGGCCGTTGAGGGCTTGGACATGTGGGTGGCTTACGCTGTACTTCTACCTGCAATGAAACGTCTGGGAGATGGGGAGTGGCTGGGAAGAGGCGCATGATGGTGCAGGCCAAAAGGGCAGATGAAGGTGAACTCCCCAATGTGTCAGAGACAGATGTGTAGGTGTCCAGGCTGGTGTAAACAGTGGAAGAGGCAGTGTCGGCAACGCCGGGCCACGATTGTCCTGCATTTGCTCTCTCCCACTGAGCCCAGGGCTTGCCTTCCAAATAACAGCGCACGCAAAAGGTGGTAAGGTTGCTCTTTTCAGAGCCCCTACTCAGTTTAGGCTTGCAAAGTGTGCAAACCGCACTAAATTTGTCATGTAACTGGTGACACTAGGCACCTCAGTGGTGGTAGTGTGGCCAGGGGGTGCCACTAGCCTCCTGTGTGACAATGAAATCATCTGCCACTTCGTCATCCTCCTCTTCCTCCATCAATATATGCTGTGAAGTGGACAGGAGTGTGCACTGAATATCCTGCTGCAATGGTTCTGCTCCTATGCCTGACTAATTAACGTACAATGCGTTATCCCTGATAGTGATGAGGGATTCTTGCATCACAACATGCGCCTATACTTGTCCCTCCTGGTGACACTAGGCCCCTCAGTGGGGGTAGTTTGGCCAGGGGGTGACATTAACGTGTCCCAGACCTTGGAGAGTGTGACCCTGGTGGGTGTGGACCAGATGGCAGTTGTTAGCCTGTTGGAGGAATTAGTCTGGCAACATGGGCAAGTTTTGCATGAGTGGCAAATCTGTGGCCTTGCTGCCTCTGGACATGCCTCTGCCTCTAGCCACCTTTTTTGCTGCTGCGCTTGCATCCACATCTACACTGCTTTCATCCCTAGACATCACCCCAGTCCATGCCTCTGCCTGTAGCCACCTTTTTTCCTGCTTAGCTTGCCTCCACATCTACACTGCTTTCCCCGCTATACACCACCCCTGTCCATTTAGGGTCGGTGGCCTCGTCGTCCACCAACTCCTCTTCCAATTGCTCACTCTCCTCTTACTGCAAACCGCACATGACAACAGCATGCCCTGATGGCAACTGTGTCTCATCATCATCACTGAGCACGGAAAATGATGGTTGCGGGTCCACAACCACAAAATTGCGAGGTGATGGCGGATGCTCCAGTGTTTGGGCATCAGTACACACAAAGTAGTCTGGTAGCTCCTGGGATTCAGGAAGTGGTTCAACAGAGGGAGAGACAGTAAAAGGACCCGAAAAGAGATCCTGAGAGGGGGCAAGGGTGGGATGAGTATGTTGGGAAGATTGGGCATGTTGGGAGGAAGGAGGGGCAGACACTTGGGCAGAACACAACTGCAGGTAGTGGCTGACCGGCTGACCGGCTGCTGGAAAAGCAGCTGGAAGCATTATTCACTAGCCATTGTAACACCTGTTCCTGGTGCTCGGGCCTGGTCTGTGTTATACCCTGCACCCTGCTTAACACAGCTGTCATATCAGCAATTGTGATAAGCGCAAGCTACTGTTTCTTGTCCAGTGGAAAGGATGGGATAGGATTTCACATAAGTCTGCCACCCATAGAAACTCATGGTGCAGAAACTGAGGGAGCTGACTTTGATGCACCCTTGGGTTTTGTAGATGGAACTCCAATCAAAGGTCTCTGCTGCTCACACACCCTGCTCAACATACGGTATCTAGGGTTTCAGCACGTGGTGACCTCGAACAACAGCCGGTGCTTCAGGCAGATGTAGGCATTGCTGGAGTGTATTGAGGCTAGCACCAGGTACTGTAGACTTGCCAAAGTGGGAGCACAAGCGCCTCACTTTAACCAGTAGCTTGTGTAAATTGGGGTAAGTTGCTAGAAACCGTTGCACCAATAATTTGAAAACGTAGGCCATGTGTGGACCGTGTTTGAGTCTGGCAACCTCCAGATCTGCTACCAGGTTCCGGCCATTATCACATACCCCAACCTGCACCTGGGCCCAGGTGCAGTGGGGCAAAAAATATTGCCATCTCATCCAGGATGGCATCCCTGACCTTGGAGGCACTGTGCTGTCTGTCCCCCGAGCTGATGAGCTTCAGCACGGCCTGATGACATCTCCCCACACCAGAGTTGCAGCGTTTCCAGCTCCTAGGTGGGGTCGATTTAACGGCGGAGGAGGAAGGTGGTGTTTCAGCACTCCTGCCAGGAATATTGGGCGGGGAGACAAGGCAGGCCGCCACAGTTTGCGATCCAGCCCCAACTACATTCAGCCAGTGTGCCACGATTGAGATGCAGCGTCTCTGGCCGCATGCACTTGTCCACGCGTCGGTGGTCAAGTGGAACTTTGTGCAACTTTGCACAGAACTTAGGGCCCGCCTGATGTTACGGGACACGTGCTGGTGCAAGGCTCAACTCACCCTAAGGGCCAAAAACACTGCTGGTGAATTTTTTTTCAGTTTCAAAGGACTTTGTGTTTAGATTTGGCCCAGTCGCAGCTACAGGACATGCCTTTGAAGGCAAGGTTTCCTTTAGTGGCTCCATCTCAGCAGGATGATGATGGTGAAGCTTGGTTAAATCTGGTGACGGAAGGGAAAGTGGTTTCTGATCTACATCTAAAGTACTGGAGCATGTTGTTTGGACTATTAACACCTGATCAGAACCCTGTAGAGGTAATGTAGAATCCGATATTAGAGGACCATTACCGGTAGTAGTGGTTGCAGCCAATTCTCTACCTTTGCAGTCCTCTAAATAAAAGTTACCCCCAGGACTTGATGCCAAAATGTTATCAATTTCCCAATCAAAATCAAGGTCAATGTCTGGGTCCTCAGTCCAATCCACTGCATCAATCCCACACAATGAGAGTGATGGTTCTGGAACCACCGTTTTAGGGGCTAAGAATTTTAAAGGGGCTAACACTCTGCTGCTGCAAGGCTCAACTCACTTAAAGGGCCTAAAACTCTGCTGGTAGCTTAGTTTAAGGGGGCTCTATCAGTAAAATCATGCTAATAGAGCCCCACATATGCGTGAATAGCCTTTAAAAAGGCTATTCAGGCACCGTAAATCTTATATTAACCCCCGGTCCCGTTTTTAAATAAAAGGGTAAAAACATATATGCAAAACTTACTTGAACGTGCACTCTGGGCGGGGGTGCACGGTGCGACGTCATCTTCGGGCACGCCTGCCTCTTCTGTCTTCTTGGAGTAACGCCCTCTTCTCCGTGTCTCCTTCCGGCTTCTTCTCGTAAAATCCCGCGCCTGTGTAGTAGCGCTTCCCTCTGAATCGCTACTGCTCAGGCTCACTTTCCATTTCACTTAATGGCAGTTTGCGATTGTACTGCGCATGCGCAGTACTGTCACGTAAGTCTACGGGGACTGAGCCTGTGCAGTAGCGATTCGGAGGGAAGAGCCTACTACGCAGGCGCAGGATTTCACAAGAAGAAGCCGGAAGAAGAGGGCGTTACTCCAAGAAGACAGAAGAGGCAGGCGTGCCCGAAGCTGACGTCGCATCGTTTATCCCCACCCAGGGTGCACGTTAAGTTTTGCATATATGTTTTTATCCTTTTATTTGAAAACGGGACTGGGGGTTAATATAAGATTTACGGTGCCTGAATGGCCTTTTTAAAGGCTATTCACGCATATGTGGGGCTCTATTAGCATGATTTTGCTGATAGAGCCCCTTTAATTTGGAAGGGCTCAGGTTAAGGGCCAGAAAAGTTAATTTTGGAAGGTCTTACCACATCACACACACATCCACAATGACAGTTAAGGGTGCGGGGTTTTGGATTTCCCATTGCCTATTCTATCTGTGGTTGTCATGGGCAACGTGATTTAAAGGGGTGCTTGTTAATGTTTCTTTAGCTTAAATTTGGGTTTCTGTCCATCCATTTGGGGAAGAAAGAAGGCTGTGATAGTGGGGTAAAACAGTGACTTGGGCTTGTTAGATGCCCCCAGGCATGCTTCCCCTGCTGTCCCAGTTGCATTCCCGAGGTGCTGTCATAGTGGACTTGGTGACCCTCCTGAGTCGAATTGTGGGATCCCTTGAAACGAAGCATTTTTCCCCATAGCCTATAATGGGGTTCACTATTCGATTGAATAGTCGATTATTGAGCGGCTATTCGAAACGAATATCGAATATTTTACTGTTCACTCATCTCTAGTTAAGATGGATGCTGCATATGCTGGATTTTATGCTCTCTAATGATAAAATTTCCTTTGCACATTTTATCACTCGTCACTGCGCACTGTGCACTGTCACTTTCTTATTTATTTATTTATTTATTTTGTACACTCATTTTTTGCACAATTTTAATATTTGTTATATATGCATATATGAATATTGTGGATATCAATTAACACATTCTTATGATATATTTATATATATTTATTGTCATAATTTTTAATCACTAACTTATAAAATTGTCTTTGTTATTATGTATAGTAGCACACAGTCACTTTATTTACTGATGAATTAATTTGATATTCGGGCTCCAGCAGTAGTATCCATTATCCAGCATCATGAGAAATGGATCGATCATTTATTTACATTTGGCGCCTGCGCGGCGGCCATTTTTGATGTGATTTTTTACTATTTGGCCTATTGCAATATTAAGCAGTTTGCGTATGCGCAGAGCGATCACGCTCCGCCATTTTCTTCCCTTCAGTGCCGGAAGCACTATTACGGCTTTGCACATGGAAACGTGGCGTTACACATGGTGATGCTGATATGTAATGACGCAACCTGTACACTGGTTTTTGTTTGTACCTAATTTCTACCCCTATTTATACCATCATGTTACTCCATTCCCTATTTCTTGACAAAGCCCATTTTTGGGCGAAACGTACGTTGGGTGGTCGCAGATCCCTATGGTTCTGGTTGTATAGGTAATACCCTCCATAGTAGTCCCTTGTTTGTTTTTTTATCAGGTTTGTTGGTGTATTTACACATATGTTTATACTTCTCATGATTTCATAGTGATACTGATGTACGTGGTTGTATTTACTCACAATACTGCCTTTATACACAAACGTTTATTGGGACCTTTTGTGTATACATGCTTATCATCCTATACTCCGCTTTCCATTGGATTTTAGTATTGTTTGTTCTTTCCCCCTTTTTTTCAACTCTGTGTACTTTGTTTACTGTTTTTATTTTATTATTTTAATAAAATCATGGTTTTATTACCTTAGCTGGGTGTTTTTTGTATTTGAGTATATGTTTAATATTGATGCACACAGCACAGAGTTATTTTGTTTGCTTTGTATTACGCTGTGTGTGGTATGTTCCTTTGGTATGCTTTGTGAATTACACACTATTGATCACCAGGTGGTGCTATAGTTCTGTACATGCTATTTTCCATGGTATGTTCCATTGGTATTTTTTTGTGCGTTGCACACTATTCACCACCAGGTGGTGATGTCGCTCTCTGCGTGGTACATTCCATTGGTATTCTATGTACATTACACATTATTATTAGAGATGAGCGAACACTAAAATGTTCGAGGTTCGAAATTCGATTCGAACAGCCGCTCACTGTTCGAGTGTTCGAATGGGTTTCGAACCCCATTATAGTCTATGGGGAACATAAACTCGTTAAGGGGGAAACCCAAATTCGTGTCTGGAGGGTCACCAAGTCCACTATGACACCCCAGGAAATGATACCAACACCCTGGAATGACACTGGGACAGCAGGGGAAGCATGTCTGGGGGCATAAAAGTCACTTTATTTCATGGAAATCCCTGTCAGTTTGCGATTTTCGCAAGCTAACTTTTCCCCATAGAAATGCATTGGCCAGTGCTGATTGGCCAGAGTACGGAACTCGACCAATCAGCGCTGGCTCTGCTGGAGGAGGCGGAGTCTAAGATCGCTCCACACCAGTCTCCATTCAGGTCCGACCTTAGACTCCACCTCCTCCCGCAGAGCCAGCGCTGATTGGCCGAAGGCTGGCCTATGCATTCCTATGCGAATGCAGAGACTTAGCATCAGATGTAGCAATCTGATGTAGCAGAGCCGAGGGTGCACTAGAACCCCTGTGCAATCTCAGTTCACGCTAATAGAATGCATTGGCCAGCGCTGATTGGCCAATGCATTCTATTAGCCCGATGAAGTAGAGCTGAATGTGTGTGCTAAGCACACACATTCAGCACTGCTTCATCATGCCAATACAATGCATTAGCCAGTGCTGATTGGCCAGAGTACGGAATTCGGCCAATCAGCGCTGGCTCTGCTGGAAGAGGCGTAGTCTAAGGTCGGACCTGAATGGAGACTGGTGTGGAGCGATCTTAGACTCCGCCTCCTCCAGCAGAGCCAGCGCTGATTGGCCGAATTCCGTACTCTGGCCAATCAGCGCTGGCCAATGCATTCTATTAGCCCGATGAAGTAGAGCTGAATGTGTGTGCTTAGCACACACATTCAGCTCTACTTCATCAGGCTAATAGAATGCATTGGCCAATCAGCGCTGGCCAATGCATTCTATTAGCTTGATGAAGCAGAGTGTGCACAAGGGTTCAAGCGCACCCTCGGCTCTGATGTAGCAGAGCCGAGGGTGCACAAGGGTTCAAGTGCACCCTCGGCTCTCCTACATCAGAGCCGAGGGTGCGCTTGAACCCTTGTGCAGCCTCGGCTCTGCTACATCAGAGCCGAGGGTGCGCTTGAACCCTTGTGCACACTCTGCTTCATCAAGCTAATAGAGTGCATTGGCCAGCGCTGATTGGCCAGAGTACGGAATTCGGCCAATCAGCGCTGGCCAATGCATCCCTATGGGAAAAAGTTTATCTCACAAAAATCATAATTACACACCCGATAGAGCCCCAAAAAGTTATTTTTAATAACATTCCCCCCTAAATAAAGGTTATCCCTAGCTATCCCTGCCTGTACAGCTATCCCTGTCTCATAGTCACAAAGTTCACATTCTCATATGACCCGGATTTGAAATCCACTATTCGTCTAAAATGGAGGTCACCTGATTTCGGCAGCCAATGACTTTTTCCAATTTTTTTCAATGCCCCCGGTGTCGTAGTTCCTGTCCCACCTCCCCTGCGCTGTTATTGGTGCAAAAAAGGCGCCAGGGAAGGTGGGAGGGGAATCGAATTTTGGCGCACTTTACCACGCGGTGTTCGATTCGATTCGAACATGGCGAACACCCTGATATCCGATCGAACATGTGTTCGATAGAACACTGTTCGCTCATCTCTAATTATTATCATTATTATTATTATTATTATTATTATTATTCTTTATTTATATAGCACCATTAATTCCATGGTGCTTTACATTTGGGGGTTACATACAGTACACAAAATATACAGGTAGATATAATACTAACAATGACCAACTGGCACAGTGGGGTAGAGGACCCTGCCTGCAAGGGCTTACAATCTATGAGAGAAGGGGGGTAGAGACAGAAGGAGAGGGGGAGACTGTACAGATGGTGATGTGGTGATAGTGTTATTGGAGGTTGTAGGCCTTCCTGAATAGGTGAGTCTTCAGGGCCTTCTTGAAGCCTGTGATTGTGGGGATCAGTCTTATGTGTCATGGTAATGAGTTCCAGAGTATGGGGGATGCACGGGAGAAATCTTGGAGGCTGTTGTGTGAGGAGCAGATGAGAGAAGAGTGGCGTAAGAGGTCATTGGAGGATCTGAGGTTACGTGTAGGCAGGTAGCGGGAGATTAGGTTGGAGATATATGGAGGGGACAGGTTGTGGATGGCTTTGTATCTTAATGTTAGTAGCTTGAACTCAATTCGCTGGGCTATGGGTAGCCAGTGGAGTGACTGGCAGAGGGGAGCAGCCGATGATTCGGGGTGAGATGAATTAAACGAGCAGCGCAGTTTAAGGTGGACTGGAGGGGGGCGAGGGTGTTTGCTGGGAGTCCATGGAGAAGGGTGTTGCAGTAATCTAGGTGGGAGATTATGAGGGCCTGGACGAGCATCTTATTCGCTTCAGGGGTGAGGAAGGAGCGGATTCGGTGGATGTTCTTCAGTTGGAGGCGGCAGGATGTGTTGAGGGTTTGAACGTATGACTTGAAGGATAGGTCGGGGTCCAGTGTTACTCCAAGGCATCGGGTCTGTGGGACAGGGGTAAGAGTGGTTCTGATGACTTTGATAGATGGGTCGCGTGGAGGGGCCATACAGGATGGGGCAAAGATGACGAACTCTGTTTTCTCCGTTTGAGAAAGCGAGAGGAGAGGATGGAGGCTACAGCCGTTAAACAATCTGGAACTCTGGCCAGCAGAGAGGTAATGTCTGGTCCAAAGATGTATATTTTGTTATTGCTCTGTGAATAGTATATTCCACTGGTATTCTATGTGCGTTTCGCTCTATTAGCCAACAGGTTGTGCTGTCGCTCTGTGCGTTGTATATACCATTGGTATTCTATGTGCATTACACACTATTCACCACCAGGTGGTGCTGTCACTCTATGCAAGGATTATTGCATTGATATTCTATGTGCGTTGCACACTATTCACCACCAGGTGGTGCTGTCGCTCTGAGTCTAGTACATTTCTGTGGTATTCTATGTGAATTACACACTATTCACCACCAGTGGTGCTGTAGCTCTGTGAATTGTGTAGTCCAATGGTATTCTATAAGCATTACACACTATTCACCACCAGGTAGTGCTGTAGCATTGTGCATGGTATATTCCATTGGTATTCTATGTGTGTTGCACACTGTTCACCACCAGGTGGTGCTGTCGCTCTGTGCATGGTATATTCCATTGGTATTCAATTTGCGTTTCACATTATTTACCACTAAAAGGTATTGTAATGTGTGTTGTTCACTATTCACCACCACGTGGTTCTGTAATAATAATAATAGTAATAAATTTTATTTATATGGCGCCTTGTTGGCACAACGCTGTACAATTAGTAGGGTTCAAATACAGATAGAAAGATACATTACAAGAAATGCCATTTCACACAATGGGACTAAGGGCCCTGCTCGCAAGAGCTTACAATCTATGAGGTAGAGGGAGTGAAACAAGAGGTAGCAGGGGCGGCATTGCTTATACAGACAATTTTGTCATTACACAAACATAAAACTTTGAGCCGTCACCAGTCGTGTCCTTTAACATGTGGATGGAGCTTGGACATATAAAGTTAGCCTGAGATGGCATCATATCATGTGGGGTAATGTGGGAGCTTGAACAGAGGAGGGTTACATTTTGGGGATTCTAATGACGGTACGGAAGGGTTTACATTAAGAATTGTGATAGGCAATTGGGATTGTCTGAAAAGATGCGTCTTTGGGAGCTAATCTGATTGTCCAGGGTAGAGCATTCCAGAGAAGTGGTGCAAGTTGGGAGAAGTCTTGTATACGAGCGGGGGAAGTTCTGATAATAGAGGATGTAAGTGTTAGGTCATTGAGTGAATGGAGAGCACGGGTTGGGCGGTAGACAGAGATGAGGGAGGAAATGTAGGGAGGTGCAGTATTATGGAAAGCCTTGTGGATGAGGGTGATAACTTTATATTTTAGCCAATGTAGTGGCCGGCACAGACCAGAGGCATCGCTGTAGCGTCTAGACTGATAGATGAGCCTGGCCGCTGCATTCAGAATAGATTGTAGAGGGGAGAGTTTAGTGAGGGGAAGACCGATTAGTAAGGAGTTACAGTAGTCAAGGCGAGAATGAATCAGAGAGACAATAAGTGTCTTTAGTGTATCTCTGGTAAGGAAAGGGCGTATTCTGGAGATGTTTTTGAGGTGGAGGTGACATGAGCGTGCAAGTGATTCAATATGGGGAGTAAAGGAAAGGTCTGCGTCAAACATGACCCCAAGGCAGCGGCCATACTGCCTAGGAATTATAGTAAGGCCTGAGACTGCAATGCATATATCAGGGACAGATTGATTAGATGGTGGAAACAGTAGTAGTTCAGTCTTAGAAAGATTTAGTTTCAGATAGAGCGAAGATTTGTCTCAGATTTGAGACAGCAGAAAGATAGTCGCTGGTGTTCTGTATGAGTGCAGGGGTGATGTCACTGGAAGATGTGTATAATTGGGTGTCATCAGCATAAAGATGGTACCTGAAGCCAAATCTGGTGATGGTTTGTCCAATGGGGACTGTGTAGAGAGAGAAGAGCAGGGGGCCTAGGACCGAGCCCTGAGGAACCCCAACAGCAAGGGAAAGAGGGGAGGAAACAGCGCCTGCAAATGATACACTGAGAGTGCGGTCTGAGAGATAAGAGGAGAACCAGGAGAGCACAGTGTCCTTGAGGCCGACTGAGCGGAGCATAGTGAGGAGGAGATGATGGTCAACAGTGTCAAAAGCTGCAGAGAGGTCCAGAAGAATAAGAAGAGAGAAGTCACCATTAGATTTAGCCATTAGGAGATCATTGGAGACTTTGCTGTAGCTCTGTGCATCGTATAGTCTATCGATATTCTATGTGCGTTGCACACTATTCACCACCAGGTGGTGCAGTAACTCTGTGTATATTATATTCCATTAGTATTCTACTGTATGTGTATTACCCACTATTCTCCACCACGTGGTGCTTTAGCTCTGTGCATGGTATATTCCATTGGTATTCTTTGTGCATTACACATTATTGACCACCAGGTGGTGCTGTCGCTCTGTGTATGTTATGTTTCTTTAGTATTCTATGTGCTTTGCACACTAATCACCACCAATTGGTGCTGTCGCTCTGTGCGTGGTATAGTCCATTTTTATTATATGTGCGTTGCACACTATTTACCACCAGGTGGTGCTGCCGCTCTGTGTATGATATATTTAATTTGTATTCTATGTGTGTTGTATGCTATTCACCACCAGGTGGTGCTATTGTTCTGTGCATGGTATATTCCATTGGTATTATATGTGCATTGTGCACTATTTATCACCAGGTGGTGCTGTAACTCTTTGTATGGTACATCCATTGGTATTCTATGTGCATTACACACTATTAACCACCATGTGTTGCTGTAGCTCTGTGCATGGTACATTCCATTGGTATTCTATGTGCATTACACACTACTCACCACCAGGTAGTGCTGTAAGCTCAGTGCATGGTATGTTCCATTAATATTGTAGGTGCATTACACAGTATTCATGAGCAGGTGGCGTGATAAAATAAGATAATCTTTTAATAGTCCCACAATGGGGAAATTTCAGTGATACAGTTTCATAGATGGTACAGTAGTATATAACAAGAGAGAAACACATGCAAGCTCATGGCAGATAGAGATACTAGGAATCATAGCAACTAAAATGAAAAAAATACAAAGACACACTGCAGGATAATAATAAATTTATTTATATAGCGCCAACATCTTCCGTAGCACTGTACAATTTGTAGGGTTCAAATAAAGACAAAAAGATACATTACAAAGAAAGTCATTTCACACAATGGGACTGAGCCCTGCTTGCAAGAGCTTACAATCTATGAGGATCATTTAGTTCTCTGTGTGAAGTGATGTTAATAATACAGCCAGCTGTGGTTGGAGGACATGAGGAGGGGGGTCACCGCATGTAGATATAACAGGCAGAAACTTTTTTTTTTTTTTTGCAGAGGTGGGGGACATATGTAGCTATCATGATAACATATGGTAGTTCTTTGGTAGGTAGTGAGATCTCATGCTCAGAGCTAATAGTTCGGTATCTTGTATCAGCACTATTGTTCCTTAACCACAAAAAATGCCCCAAATGTCCTTCATCACAAGCCCTGCTCGTTTCTTCTTACCACTGTGATCTACTGCCCAAAGAAGTCTGAAGTCATCCAGGTGGACAGGGTGCTGCTCTCTTGCCAAGCTTCCAAAAACTCGTGGGGTAGGTGGGTGATGGTAGATTCCCAGGCTGTAACAGAGTCCCATGTGTCCACAGTAAAAGAAATACCAGTCAGCTGTAGGCATCTTCACACATCAGCAATAGATGCCAAAAATCATCTCATTGAAAGAAGAAGTCCACTTTTCCATGCAGGTTTCTCCTCCAGCTTTCTCTGCCGCATGGTGACCATGCTGTCCTTAGCTCGTGGGGAGATGGTAACAGGCACATGTGCACACAGGAAATTCCAGGTCTTGAGTCTTGTCCATGCTTTTCGCAATAGAAACAAAAGGGAAAAAAAATACTCCACAGGGTTTTCCATTCGATTTATAGTTGCTAATTCATAGTGCTAGTTTGCTTGAGTAGAGGATTCTTGAAGATACAGACAAAAAGAGTGAAAAGGAAAGATAAAGGTTGCTCTCAGCTTAGAGCTCTGTATCGAGGCTGCCACTCATGCGGCGCCATCTGTGCATGGAATTTTCCATTGGTATGCTATGTGCATTGCACATTCTTCACCACCCCTCCCCTCTTCCTCCCCTCTTTCCCTTGCTGTTGGGGTTCCTCAGGGCTCGGTCGTAGGCCCCCTGCTCTTTTCTCTCTACACAGCCCCCATTGGACAAACCATCGCCAGATTTGGCTTCAGGTACTATCTTTATGCTGATGACACCCAATTATACACATCTTCCCATGACATCACCCCTGCACTAATACAGAACACCAGTGACTGTCTTTCTGCTGTCCGTAATATCATGTCCTCACTCTATCTGAAACTAAATCTCTCTAAGACTGAACTACTACTGTTTCTACCATCTAATAGATCTGTCCCTTATATATCCATTGTAGTCTCAGGCCTTACTATAACTCCTAGGCAGTATGTCTGCTGCCTCGGGGTCATGTTTGACGCAGACCTTTCCTTCACCCCTCATATTAAATCACTCGCACGTTCATGTCACCTCCACCTCAAAAACATCTCCAGAATACACCCTTTCCTTACCAGAAATACACTAAAGACACTTATTGTCTCTCTGATTCATTCTCTCCTTGACTACTGTAACTCCTTACTAATCGGTCTCCCCCCTCACTAAACTCTCCCCTCGACAGTCTATCCTGAATGCAGCAGCCAGGCTCATCTATCAGGCTAGACGCACGCACGCACGCACGCACGCACGCACGCACACACACACACACACACACACACACACACACGGAGGTGGGGCGAGCGCGCCACTTCCAGTGAAGAGCCATGAGGGTTTTAGCAGCTGTAAAAAGATAAAGAAACAACTTCGATGTCTTTTTGCCCAAATGTGCAGGGGGGAGATTAAGCAAATAAACAAGGGGATCTAATGGGACACTCTGGCGTGTGATACTGGGTGCTGACCTGTGTATCTAATCCTTTGATCTGATCTGTATCTCAGTTTGGATATCAGTGGTGGATTGTACATGTGCAGTGATAGTGTTTATGGCAGTTGGAATATGAAAGAAAGACTTGCAGGTTTATATTTGCTAATGGGGGTCAGGGTTTTGGGAAATCTGTATCTCTGGAACAGTACGTTACAGCAAGTTGGGGCCTCATCTTAAACCTTCCCGGACACCTGAAGTATCTGTGTGCCAAATTTGGTGAAGATAGGTCAAGTCGTTTGGTCGCACATAAAGAACAGACAGAGAGAGAAATTCACTTTTATAATCTAGAGCGAAGAGATAATTAGAATTCCAATGAAACTGGGACCCTGAGGACGAAAAAGAGCAAGCTAAAACACAAAGTAATAGAGCCTCAGTTTTATCAGATTATGCATATATCCTAACAGATGCCCCACCCAATACAAATCTGGAGGGTAGAGATGTTTTAGGATCACTGACTTTCAGGATATTATCTTCTAATGCTGTGACTTTCAACTCTTCTTCCTTTGGCTAACCCCTGTAAGAGATTTCAAGTTTCCTTAGTCCATCAAAGTTAGATCTGAGAGGATCAAATACCCAGGACCCCCACAGATCACAGATACCCAGACAGTTATAGGTACTGTTTACATACCAAGATCTGCAAAGCTCACTTGCCATACAAACTGTAGTGGTGAGTGTGGGTAATGCAGCATGAGCTGTGCTTTCTCGGAACTGGTGATCTACATGGGTCAAGAACCACCACAGATCTAATATTAAAGAGGACCTTTCACCATCTGGGGCACTTGCCATTTAATACGCCGCTAGAAAGCAGACAGTGCGCTGAATCGGCTTTCCTGTTCTGTGTCCCCAGTGAAGAGCTATCGTGTGATCTGAGCTGATCTGACTGTGATCAGTTTCAGGAGCCATGTCGCATTTACAAAGCCCTTGAGGTGTCAAAACAGTGGAAACCTCTAGAAAGTGACCCCGTTTTGAAAACCGCACCCCTCAAAAAATTTATCAAGTGATGTAGTGAGCAATACTAACCCCGAAGTGAATGTGTAATCTGTGCGGAGTAAATTGGGTACACCAAATCCCATTCTATTTTCCCACTAGATCCTATGACACGGACGGGGAAGAGGAGCATTCTGGGGGATCAGCGCTGGTATATTATGGCGTATCCCATGAAAACACTCGCACAGCTTATACAATTCCTTCTAGTCGCAGCCACTTATGTCCTAATGATTTGGCAACTTTTGGGGTTTTTATCTTCACATTGTACAAGCTAGATTTTTATTTTCTGCCAATGTGGCCATATGAGGGCTTGGTGTTTGCGGTATTAGATGTACTTTTCAATGCCACCATTTTGGGGTGCCTGTAACTTATTGACTACATTTTATTAACTCTTTCTGGGTGGGATGTAAAAGGAAACATCAATTCTAGCATTGCTTTTAGCATTTTTTTTTTTCCCGTGCAGCATACAGCATAAGTAACATGTTACCTTTATTCTATGGGTCGGTACGGTTACGGCGATACCTCATTTATATTATTTTTTAATGCGTTGCTATTTGTGCAGAATACAATTCAATTTAGGGGAAAAAATCAATTATTTTTGCATCGCTATCTTCTGAAAGGCATAACATTTTTATTTTTCGGTAGACAGAGCTCGTTGAGGGCTTATTTTTTGCGGGATGACATCTGTTTTTTATTGGTACCATTTTGGTTTTCATCTGACCATTTGATTACGTTTTATTGAACATTTTGTAAGGGAAGGGTGGTGAATAATCATTATTTTGTGCGTTTTTCTAGGGGTTTTTTTATGATGTTCGCCGTTCGGGTTAAATAATGTTTTAATTTTATTGTTCAGGTTATTACAGACACGGTGATACCAAATATGTAATGTTTTGTTCTATTTTTCTTTATTTTACATAGTAAAACATTTTATATGAGGAAAATTGGATTTTTGGGGCTTTATTTATTTCTAATTTATTTTAAACTTAAACTTTTTTATTTTAACTTTTTTTATAACCCTTTTTTTTTCTATCCCCATGGGGGATTGAAGCAGTGATCTGCTAATCACTGCTTCACTAGATGTTTGACCGCCGGCATCTCAGGGGATAACACCCGCGATTAGACCAGGGCATGTTACAGCTGACACCCGCAGGGTATGGTGCGCATAGTTTCTGTACTATGCAGAAACTAGTGCCGTACTATTACGGCGGATGTCGGGAAGGGGTTAAAGGGATCCTATCATTCAGACATGAATTTTTCTAAGTACCACGTCGGAATAGCCTTAACCCCTTCCCGACATGCGCCGTAATAGTACGGCGCATGTTGGGTGTGTAACTATTGCGACCACCCGGCCGCCGGGTGTCTACTGCTTTAAGCAGTAGACAACCGGCTCTAATGCCTCCGATCAGAGGCATTAACCCCTCCGGCGCCACAGTCAAAGGCGCTGGAGGCGCCATTTTCCCGACGGCGTCATTTTGCCGGTGATCGCCGGCTCCTGGAGCATGCTCCAGGGCCGACGTCACGTTGGCATGACAGCCAGGAGCCTTTACAAGGCTCCCAGGCTTGTCTGCAAGTTCTTTCTTTTGCAGGCTGGTCTATGCAGCCTGCAAAAGAAACTATGATTTTTTGCAATGCATTGCATTAGTGATCAGACCCCCTGGGGTTCAACACCCCTAGGGGGTCTAATAAATGCAAAAAAAAAAAAAAAGTAAAAGTAAAAAAAATTAAAATATAAAAAGTATTAAAAATTCAAATCACCCCCCCCCCTTTCCCTAGAACACATATAAAAGTAGTTAAAAACTGTGAAACACATATATGTTAGGTATCCCCATGTCCGAAATCGCCTGCTCTACAAATCTATAAAAATATTTTTCCTGTTCGGTAAAAGCTGTAGCGGGAAAAATAGTCAAAAGTGCCAAACCGCCGTTTTTTCACTGTTTTGATTCTGATAAAAATTTGAATAAAAAGTGATCAAAGCAATAACATTTCCCGAAAATGGTAGAACTAAAAAGTACACCCAGCCCCACAAAAAAGATGCCCTATGCATCCCCGTACACGGACGTATAAAAAAGTTACGGCTGTCGGAATATGGCGACTTTTAGAAAAAAAAACTTAACAGTTTTGGATTTTTTTTAAGGGGTCAAAATGTAAATAAAACCACATAAATTTGGTATCCCTGGAACCGTACCGAAACACAGAATACAGGGGACATGTCATTTTGGCTGCACACTGAACGCCGTAAAACCAAAGCCTGTAAGAAAGTCGCAGAAATGCATTTTTTCTTCAAATCCACCCCTTTCTGAATTTTTTTTCTGCTTCCCAGTACATTATATAGAATAATTAATGGTGGCATCATGAAGAAAAATTTGTCCCGCATAAATTAACACCTCATATGGCTCTGGGAGCAGAGAAATAAAAAAGTTATGGGGTTTAGAAGGAGGGGAGTCAAAAATGAAAATCAAAAAATGCCATTGGCGGGAAAGGGTTAACAAAGGCTATTCCAAAGAAATAATACCGAGCAACCACAGGAAATATACTCAAATTAATCCTGTACAAAATACAAGGGAGATTTACAGCAGCAGTGATTTCATCCAAAAACCCCTTGGGGAACGACAGACCGATGGATGTGAAGAAGACTATGCTACTCTCTTGGGATAAACAACACACGCACTTTATTCCGCTTTCTTAAAAACACGACGCTACACACAGCGTTTCGGGGATTCCCCTTTTTCAAGTGTAACAGAAACACACAAAATACCCTAATAAAAACAAACATTTTGTTTTTTTTTCTATGGCCACCATTATCAGTGGTTGGGAATAACAATAATTTTGGACTTTGTTAGATAACACTAAGGTCTTCAATGGCTCCTGTGAAAGAATACCTTTATTTTTATTGTTACTAATTTAACCACTTCAGTACCGGGACAATTTGTGGTCCAGGACCAGACACATTTTAGGTTTATTATGTATGTGCGGTTTTGAGGTCTGTAAAATTTTTCTCGTATGTCTTAGTCAACTAATTTTTGCGTCTTTTTTCGGGGACACATAGGGCTTTATTTTTATGTTATTTTTATTTTCAAATGTGTTAATTTTTTTTATATCCAGGAAAATATAAACAAAATAGGAGGGAAATTGTGTCTGGTTTTCAATTTATAATTTTTTTTTTTATTTAATAACACAAAGTGTCACTGAAAAACTTTATAATATAGTTTTTCCTCTCCGTTACGGTAATTTTTATTTTGTATGGTGTCGTCGGGGGTGGGGCTATAACCTTTAATAACGGCGTTTTATTAGCGTATTATTTATTTATTTTTTATTATTTTATTTACATTTTTTTAAAACTTTATTATATTTTTATTTTATTTTTTTCCCAGATTGTGTCCCCATAAGGTGATAAGAGACCTTTGGGGACATCTAATCACTTTTTATTTTGTACTTGAGGCTGATTTCTCCTATAACTGAGGCTGCTACATTTAACCTCAGTTACTGGAGGAATACAGACTCCTGCACACTGTATACACAGTATGGAGAGCTGATCTGAGTCCTGTAGGACCCAGCAGCTCTGGCAGGATACTGCTCCCGGCAGAGCACGTGTCTGCCGGGTCAGAGGGCAGCTGATTTATGGCTGCGTCCATAGCTGTGTATACAGCGCTCATTGAGCGCTGTATACACAGCGATAGAGATAGCAGAGCAGGTAATAAATCTTCCCTGTTATCTCTCTGGGAGCTCCGGCTGAAGTTACAGCCGGCTCCTAGTGAAAGCAGCTGAACGATCTTGTGCAGCTGCTGTGTTCTGACTTGGACGTACAGGTACGTCCTGGCAGAACTAGACAACCACTATCCGGACGTATGGATGTGTCTGGGCGGTCCGGAAGTGGTTAAGACTTGCCATCTCACATTTTTTATGTATTATTTATTGTGTTATTTGTTTTTTATTAGGATATTTTGTGTGTTTCTGTTACACTTGAAAAAGGGGAATCCCCGAAACGCTGTGTGTAGCGTCGTGTTTTTAAGAAAGCGGAATAAAGTGCGTGTGTTGTTTATCCCAAGAGAGTAGCGCAGTCTTCTTCACATCCATCGGTCATTCTTCTGCAAGAAAGGCTATTCGTCTCCTACCTTTTGTTGTCTTCTCCGCGTCGCTGTTCACCTACAATCCCGGTTCTTGTCAGTATGCTAATGAGCTCTCTCACAGCATTTGGGGTGGGCCCCAGTGCTCAGACCGCTTTGGGAGCGTCCCCAATGCTGCGAGAGAGCTCTCTCCAGCGCCGCCTTCTCTTCTTCAGCAGTGTCATCTTCCTCCTATTCTTCCGGCGGTGGGTTGTAACTTCTAAGGCCTCGGGCGGAGCAGTCTGCGCATGCCCACAGGCCACGAGAAAATGGCCACTTGCATAGTATTCGAATCGTACCGAAACATAGAATACAGGTGACATGTCATCTTGGCTGCACAGTGAAAACCTTATAAACGAAACCCTTAAGTAACACACAAATGCAGTTTTTCTTCAAAATCACCCCATTCTGAATTTTTTTTCTAGCTTTCCAGTACATTGTACAGATTAATTAATGGCAGCAACATGAAGACTTTGTCCCGCAAACATTAAGACCTCATATGGCTATGAGAGAGGAGAAATAAAAAAAGTTATGCGGTTTGGAAAGGGGATGGTTGTGGGGGAGTCAAAAACGAAAATCAAAAAATGCCGTCGGTGGGAAGGCGTTAAACATTGGGATTGATAAATTAAACAAGAGGGGTCACAATGGACACAATCTTGTTTTGTGCCTCTGAATAGATCAATGAAGCCAAAAAGTTGACTTGAGACACTAATAGTGGCATCCATATGTAAATAGTGTGTATATTGTTTAAACCCATCCCTAAAATTTTACCTATTCAAAACTGCATATAAAAAGGTCCAGGCCACTCTATGAAAGGTCTACCCACTTCCAAAAACATTTACATTTCTACTTGCTTTTACACAGCTGCCATCCAGTGTGAACCCTGCATCTGCTTCACATAGGACAAGACAAGATAAATGATTGGCCAGTAATTTTTCCAGAAGCTTATAGTGATGAATTAATATGGATTAATAAATGTAATTTTACTTCACAATCCAGAACTGTCTGTTTTAGAACACTACACGTTAGGTCAGACCTGGGCATTGTACAGCCCATGAGCCACATCCTGCCCACCATCTCTGAATAGCCTACGTGAGATTGTTGTGCAGGGGCATTTTCCCTGTGCTTGGAGTACAGCATTGTAATCCATCCAGCGGTGCCTTTCTTCTGCTCTGTTGGCCATTCTCTGCCTCTTCTTACATGAGACCACCCCAAAATGGTCAACGGACATACGCAGTTGGCTGTTCCGTCGGCCATTTTGTGGTGGTCTTCTATAATTAATGACGTAATTAACATGGATATCTTTCTTTCCCCAAAAAAGGCTTTAGATGTATGTACAATTATCCAGTTTGAATCAGGCGTAAATCTTTTTGAGATCAGGGTTTCTATGAAGAGCTCTAAAAATGTTGCATACTTAAATTGTGTTTCAGGAACATGTAAAAAATTGCAAGTTTAATATAGTAATGTATCTGAAGCTCTAATTGAAGGGAAGTGTGGGAAATCATGCCCAAGTCATTAGGTTTATCTCAGACGTTTTAGGCAAAATACTCCCCATGTACAAAGAAATTTTTATAGTCTCTGACAAGAGCCCTTTCACTAGGAAGTGGCTGTGCAGTGGTTATAATACTGAACGTGGGCACTGTCTTGACTTCTAGCTGTTTTTATGCTTTAACTAGACCAGCAACAGAAGAACAACATATTGAAGTACACTTTTTTTTTCAATGTTTGGACAGATTCAGAAGGCCATAAAGCAATTGCATTTTAGTGTTCATTATAGAGTCTCAAAGCAGTAACAAGTCTAATACAATAAACACAATGAACTGATGAGGAACGGCACATTTAGATTTGTTATAACCTATTTATTCCATCTCCCTATGCCACTGTATTCAACATCATTACATACTTTAGTACATACAAGTGTCTGTATTTTCACTGTAGAAACAGTTTGAAGACCAGTAACAGTCAAATACAATGCATCTGTAATTTTCAGTAGGTCAATAATTAGTTGATGTTGAGCCACAATTAGCACAGTTTGACAACCACAAGAATGGATGGCTTATGAAGCATTGCTCATGTCCAAAGTCTGCATCTGAGATTCTAAAGCAGAATTTTGACTCTTCTTTCCTCCTTGCTGTTTCTTTTGCTTTTTTGTTTGTTCCTCATCAATTGGAGCTGGCTTTACAAATTTGATCATTTCTTTTAATCCTAAAGGGAATGGAATTTTATTAGAATAGAAAGTATTACATACATTTGACAAAATAAGTATTTGATACACTCGCAATTTTGCAAATTTTCCCACCTACAAATAATGGCGCAGTCTGTAATTTTTATCATAGGTACACTTTAACTGTAAGAGACAGAATCTTTAAAATTCAGACAATGTGAGTTTCTGGATTTTTTTTTTTTTTTTTTTTTAAATAATTTGCATTTTATTGTATGAAATAAGTATTTGATACAATAGAAAAACAGAACTTAATATTTGGTACAGAAACCTTTGTTTGCAATTACAGGAGGTCAAACATTTCCTGTAGTTCTTGATCAAGTCTGCACATATTGCACTGGATTTTGGCCCATTCCTCCATACAGATCTTATCCAGATCTTTCAGGTTTTGGAGTTTGCGCTGGGCTACATTGACTTTCAGCAACCTCCAAAGATTTTTTTAATGGGTTCAGGTCTGTAGACTGGCTAGGCCACACCAGGACCTTGAAATGATTCTTACAGAGCCACTCCTTAGTTGCCTTGGCTGTGTGTTTTAGGTCATTGTCATGCTGGAAGACCAAGCCACGACCCATCTCCAATGCTATTACTGAGGGAAGTAGGTTGTTGGCCAAAATCTACCGATACATGGCCAGAGTCAATCTCCTTTCAATATGGTGCAGTCCTGTCTCCTTTGCAGAATAGCACCCTCAAAGTATGAAGTTTCCACCCCCATGCTTCACAGTTCGGACAGTGTTCTTACAGTTGTACGCGTCCCTTCTTCCTCCAAACATGGCGAGTGGATTTGACACCAAAAAGTTCTAATTTAGTCTCATCTGACCACATGACCTTTTCCCATGACTACTCTGGATCATCTAGCTGGTCAGTGGCAAACTTCAAATGGGTCTGGACATGTGCTGAGCAGGGGGACCTACAGAATTTAAATCCATGACAGTAATAACGGTAATCTCAGAGACTGTGGTCCCAGCTCTAGTCAAGACATTGACCAGGACCTCCCGTGAAGTTCTGGGGCGATTCCTTACCTTTCTCAGAATCATCTTTACCCAACGAGGAGAGATCTTGCATGAAGCCCCAGACCAAGGAAGATTGATAGACAACTTGTGTTTCTTTCATTCTGTAATAATTACACCAATCGTTGCCATCTCATGAAGCTGCTTACCTACTGTCATATACTGTAGACCATTCCAGCTTTGTGCAGGTCTACCATTTTGTCTCTGGTATCCTTAGACAGCTCTTTGGTCTTGGCTATGGTGGAGAGGTGTGAACTCCTGTCCACACACAATCTCACTCAAACAGGTGCAATTAATACAGGTAATGGATGCAGAGTAGGAGGCCTTCTTAAAGAAAAACTAACAGGTCTGTGAAAGCCAGAATTCTTGCTGGTTGGTAGGTGATCAAATTTTTATTTCATGCAATAAAATGCAAATGAATTATTTAAAAATTATACAATGTCTTTCACAGTTGAAGTGCACCTACAATAAAAATTACAAACCTCTCCATTCTTAGTAGGTGGGAAAACTTGCAAAATTGCCAGTGTATCTTATTTTACGCACTGTAGTTACACAAACTTAAAAATACATAGGTTCATCAAATTCAAGTTATTAAGTAGACAACACATCTTATTTAGAATGCCTGTAAATTTAAAGGGGTTGTCCAATTTCTGGTATTGATGGCTTACCCTTAGGATAAGCAACCAATATCAGATCTGCAAGGCTCTGACAAAAGGGCTCCAAGTATTGTTTGCATTCTGGTTCAAGCCTGTCAGGATAGTGAAAACAGCACTGATTAACTAAACATTTCACCTGCAGCAGCTGACCATGAGTGATAAGAGGTGTCCTCAGAGGAGAACCTCAAACCCTCTCCCAATTATCAGTAATTACTATACTATAAGTAATATAGCTTTTGAACAGGGGCTTTCTTTATGAGATAACTCCTAAGTCCTTACTTCTGGAACAGCCAAGCTAAATGACCTACTAATGGCTGAATCCAACTACTACTAATCTAATACATATTGACTTTTGATCACTCCATTCCTCCAGAGACTCTCCTAACTAAGCATCCAAGGACAGGATCTGCTACCTCCTTTCATACATGATATTTAACTTCTCCTACTCCTAAAATAAATGGTTCTCCATGCTTTTTCCGTTAGATTCCCAAAAGGCTCAATACGTGATCCCCTGCTCTTCTCCATCTACACCTTGACAATCTAATCAACATTTGATCTTCAAAACCATCTACAAGCAAACGTAACTCTTGATTTCTTTACTCCTAATCTGAACACCTCGCTAGCCCTGTCTGTCATCTCCTTGTTTATGTCTTACTGAAACTAAACATGGATAGGAGTGACCTTATCATCCACTGGCTCCCATGCTAAAAATATATTTATTGTTAACATCCCATACTTCTTCAATATGATGCAAGTGTGTTGCCTAGGAGTCACATTTGACTCGGTCCTCACATTTAAAGGGGTATTTCAGCTCCTTTTTTTTTTTTTTTTTTTTTATTGAACACCTATCCTCAAGATAAAAGATCAGGATCTTGTGACCCCTTCTGCTAGGTGTCTGTTTACATGACACTGGCTGTTTTATAACAATGTAATGTAATTACAGGCTGGTCTCACGGAAGTGAAAAGGACGATATTGTAATTGCAATATCATATCATAAATATTTCATAAATGCAACAAAATGGCATGTGATTTAACACAGTGAAGTAGTCACTTTGTTCACATAAGTGTTTCAATTTATTAAAGCAGCCGGTCATCATGAGTCCTGGGTGTCAACCCCCACTGATTTCTAATGCCAACGTTAGGTCATCAATAGTAATAAAAAAAAAACAAAAAAAAAAAAAAACCTGAACTCACAACCGCACTGGAGTCTCCAATTTACATGACATTTACTTTTTCAATGTTTCGATTCAGAACCTGAATACAAACTGCCACTTAAAGATCGTTAGAAAATAAAAAGGATCAAAACAGCTCAAAGCAAATCTTGCTGAAAAGTGGAAAAGGATATAGCAAAATATACATGTTCAACAATAAACAAAGATAAATATCTTTCAAACTCACCAGGAGGCATGTAATCTCTTAGTTTTTCTGGCACAATAATGCCTTCATCAGTTTGGTAATTCTCTAAAATTGCACAGATGGTCCTTGTTGTAGCACACATTGTAGCATTTAACATATGCACATACTCCACCTGCAACAATATTTAAAATATTTAGTAGAAATTACACAAAGTTTAGAAAACCTAATCTTGATAATGCTTTCACTATAAAACTGACATAAGAAATTTTTTTTAAGATGAATGCAGAGTAGTATTTGCTATTTGGCAGCTCTAGCCAAAATCTGAAAATTCCTAAAATGCACATGATTAAAATGTCAAGAAGATCTATCAATTATGGTGCATATAATACAGTGTGGGATACTGTGTGGGAGGCCTACAGTGGAGCATATGATACTGTGTGGAAGCCAAAAGTGGAGCTATATACTGTGTGGGGGCCCAAAATGGAGCATATAATACTGCATGGGGGCCACTGTGACGCATAGAATACTGAAAGGGGTTTACTCTGGAGCATATAATACTGTGTTTGGACCACTGTGGAGCACATTGTACAGCCTGCACATGCCCACAGGCCACAAGAAAATGGCCGCTTACTTAATGTGTAAGCGGGCATTTTTCTTGTGGCCGCAGGCTCTGCCCGAGGCCTATAAGTTTGACTGCCTGCGCCAGAAGAAGACGCGAGAAGAGGACATTCCTGAAGAAGATGGAGGCGGCGCTGGAGAGTTCTCTCGCAGCATTGGGGACGCCCCCAGTGCTGTTTGAGTGCTGGGGACTGCCCCCAGTGCTGCGAGAGAACTCATTTGCACACCGACGGTGGCGTGGAGAAGACATCTAAAGGTAGGAGAAGAATAGCCTTTCTTAAGGCTATTCCTACATGTCAACAAGAAAAAAAAATATTTTAATGGTAGAATCCCTTTAATGATAGCATCATGAAGAAAAACTTGTCCCACAAACATTAAAACCTCATAAGGCTCTGAGTGTGGAAAAATAAACCAGTTAAGGGAGTCAAAAACTCCGGCGGGAAGAGGTTAAAGTAGAAGAGAAAAAATCCATTTTTCCAATTAAAAATCCACATATACTGCATAAATAATAAAATAAATATATATTTGATACTTTTAACTACCTGAATAATAAAGTTAAAATGATATTTTTAAGCAACAGTGAATGGGCACTACCATTCCTCTTTTAAATAGGACATGTGCTTGTACAGTATAAGACTGTCCAGTCAATGCGGTCAAGGACATACTTTTTTGTCAAAAGGAATGTTAACGCCCCACTGATTTATTTAAGGCATTACATTAGTTTAGATTTCATAAGGAAAATAAGAATAGTATAGGCCTAAATTTGTAATTTTCTTATAAGATTACCTTATCCATCATCTTTTTTGTTTGTCCATAACGAATACGTAGCCTTCGAGCTTGATAGTCAGTACAGTTGGAACAGGACACTAGCTCTCTAAAGGCACCAGAGCCTGGAAACCAGGCTTCTAAATCCAGCTTCTTACTTGCTGCATGATTTAAAGAACCTAAATAAAATAAAGTAAAAAATGTACTGTCAGAAAATTAGGTGTTAATTTAGTTTTGTACTTTAATTATTAAGGGGTTTAAAAATAGTAGCGTTTCTCTTATTTTCTACCCAAATAAATAAAAACATAACCTTAAAATGTCTCTGTTTTCAAACTGGCCAGTAGTGTACACAAAATTAGATTTTCCTTTTTTTGTCAGTTTTACGCTAGGTTCACACTAGCATTCGAGTCCCCAAAGGATTCCACTAAAAATAGAGAGTCAAAGGTCCCGTAAGCTTGAAAATACCCACTTAAAAACCTGAACTTTGAGGCTTCTTTTCAAGCAAAAGAAACAGTATGAATTCATATCATATAAAAAATACCAGCCCTTTCCAATTTTACATATAAAGATAAGGAAACAATAACACATAATTGGTATCTCCGTGCTTAAAAATGCCCAAAGTATTTACCTCATACAGTGCATGCTAAATTGAAAACAAAACCACAATAAAGCCATTTTGTACCCCAAAGCCATCCTCATACAGCATCGTAAAACAGAGATTGAAAAAAAAAAAAAAAAGTTATGGGTGTCATAATATGGCAATGCTATGCATATTTTCAAGTTAAATTTTTTTTTCAATATAATAAATATCTATAGTATGTGCAGTAGTGGGCATACCTGATACAATGTTGACAATACGGTATGGAATGCCCAGTGCTTGGTAAAACGCTTCTGCTGTCGTAATCATCTCTTCAAACAATTCCCATGATTTGTTATCATGAGGTGATGCATAAACAAACTGCTCGATCTAAGGTACAGATGATAGAGGAAGAAAAATAGATTAAATATATGCTAAATAACACTTAAATGAAATATGACAATGACCAAGACTACAAACTACTGGTTGTCTGGCTGGTAAAAAATGTCTATAAAAAGTCATACAAACCAAGGCCTGCCGATTAAGTTTCCTGTACCCACACTAGCTGCTCTATACTTATAGATACTCTATACTTATCTAAGCATACAGAACACTCCCACATACTTCAAACTATACATTTATCCTAATTATCCTCCCCTTCTGTAGAAATCAGTCTTGGGACGTATCTCCCAAGCCCAATCTTGTATCATCTTTCCCAGATATATTGCTGTACTAACATGCTACACACTTAAGACATTTAGCCTCATGATCAACATTATGGGCTTAAAACTGCTGAACGCAGATGAAGAATCTGTGGCTAGAACCAATGTACCCTTATCTGCGCCCCTCCTGTGGAGATGAGGTCCTGGAGTCTCTTGGTTCCCATGGCTTTCTCCAGAGTTATACTGCTAAACTACAGTATGGGATACAATGAGTACAGATAGAAGCAAGAACTACATTACACCCTTGGCTTTCAATTACCTTCTCAAATTGGTGCACTCTAAAGATGCCTCGAGTATCCCTTCCATGGGAACCCACTTCCTGACGGAAGCAAGTGGACAGACCAGCATACCGGATCGGTAAGTCCTCAGGCTTTAACCATTCATCACGATGCAAAGCTGCAATTGGTTGTTCTGAAGTAGCAATCAAATACTTTTCATCAATGGATCCATCATCATGTTTTTCACTTCCCTTTCCAATTACCTAATAGAAAAATAAAAGAATAGCAGATATATATTTATTTAAACTGTATTGTTTAACAAGACAGAAATTAAAAATATTTAACCCCGTCCCGAAATGTGATGTACATATACAGCACCATAGGGAAAAATTTCTCACACAATGCCCTTCATGTATGGTAGAAGATGGAATCCGCTCAGAAGTTTAGCTGGCATCATAAGCAACAGGGTTTAAACTGCAACAGCTCAAACCATTCTGCAGCTTCTGTGATCAGAGGCAACAATTACAAATCAACCTGCAATTAATAAGCCCTATCATCTCTCTATTGACTGCAAACTCAAAAAATTATGGCCCTCAGAAAATCAGCAAAATGTTAAATATACAAACTGGGTATCACTAGAATTGTACTGAGCTGCTAAATAAAGTTAACATGTCATTAGTACTACATGGGGAACGGCATAAATACAAAACACACAAAAAAAAACCACTAACATTTTTGATTTTTTTTAGTCACTTTGCCTCCCACACAAATACTAAGTGATCAAGAGGTCATATGTACCCCAATAAAAACATCAAGTCATCCTGCAAACATAAAAAAACCCTTTACATGCCAAAAGATGGTTGTTACAAAACAGTGACACAAATACGATTTAAAAAAAATAAAAATTAATAACAAAACATAACAAAAAAAATCTGCAGTGCCATCAGATAAAAGTAGTAAATACAAACATTATATAATTGGCTCTTCTAGTATAATAGTACTGACTAACAATGAAACAAACATATTCACAATTTGGTTGAGTGATGACAAAAATAGGATTCCTAATGCCTAAGCTTCTGAGGCCTGGTTCACACCTGTGTTCGGGATTCCGTTCGGGGGGTCCCCATGCAGATTCCCCAAACGGAATACCAAATGCAGATGTGAACCGGGCCTGATTTGTAGCCCCTTTGCTTCTTCTCAAAACATTTTTAAAAAGTGATCAAAAATCTTTATGTACCCCCGTAGTACCAAAAAAAATGTAGCTGATCCTGCAAATGACAAGTCCTTATCCAACCTCGTAGATAGATAAATAGAAAATAAAAGTGTTATGGCTCTCAAAATATGGAGGGGGACAAAAAAAAAGGTATTGTTCCCTGATGTACTCTGCCCAACAAACCAAAACAGAGCCCCACAATTTAAACTGAAACACTAGTAAAACCTAAAAATTGGGCAGTTATGACCCAAATCAAAATCACGATTAATTAAACTCCAAACATAATTAATAGTCCTTATTACACCTACTCTAAGGGATATAGCTTCCAAATCTGGTTCAGATCTCAAGGGATTCCACTGTGTCTATCATAGATCTCCATGTGTACTGTAGATCTATGCTATGATAGAAAAAGGGAGCTGCAGCCCCTGCCCTGCATAGATCACTACTTAGAAGACGACGAAGGACCTTGTAGTGACGTCATTACAGGGACAAGCCAATCACTGAGCAGTAGTGACATCATCAGAGGTCCTGTGCCACTAGCAGGGAAGAGACAGAGGCCGTGAATCGAAAACAGGAGGAGGGACTTACATAAAAGAACTCTAGCGTGAGTTAGCATGGAAATCAACGCCAGTTCCTACCTAGCGCAGATTTCCATTTTGCCACTGGGGCCTCAGCCACTTCATAATTCTGTCTTTCCCTGCGTCAGTCTGGCCTTTTATCAAGACTGGTACATGATACGACAGTGTTAATAAATTTCCCTGAGTGAATCTAAAGTTTCTCTGCGGCTCGGTAAACCTTCCCAAATGTAATACTGCATCTCCTGGTAATAGTCCCCCAAATAACTAATATAATTTATGTGGGCGGGCTATTACCTGTAGACGGGCTCTATTACAGTTACAGAGCCATAATACACCCCTACATGAAGAATAACCCCCTCCCTCCCCCATAAGTGACAAAAGCACTTTTAGGACACTATTATATTAATAGTGTTCAACAACAGTAATAATGCCTCTCCATTTGTAACACTATTACTTATATAGGCAGACTATTACCTGTGGGGGCCACTAATACTGTAATAGTGCCATAATAGTGCCCCTTTACAAGTAATATCCCCTATGTAATACTCTTACTGAACTAATGCCTCCCCACATACTGATCGCTGAACTGTATATAACATCAGGGGCGGACACTGAAAGCAAAGGGCCCTCCCTTCAAAAATAATAATGATGCTCAAATATATAATGGCATGTATCTGCGCACGCACGACATTGACTCATTAGAAACATAACAGAAAGCACTCATACATGACACATGCCACACACATTAGATATATGATGCACAGACACTTGCTCACTCCCTGGAGCATATTTATTAGGCACTGTACGCTAGAGTTTTGACATACAAAGCATAAAAAGATGCAATTTTTTTGTGCAAATAAGTGTTGTGCAACATTTTTACTTATGCAGCACCTCTGCCACTTGCCTGTAACTGCATGTGGCCCGGAGCTTAAAAATGTCAGAATACTGGCATGTGTTGTAGCTGAAATTTATACCTGTACTCGACTGGTGTAGATTTAAAGAAGTCCTATGACATAGGCAGTATTGCATACCACTAGAAAGCTAACTGTGACCTGAATTTAGCACACTCTCAGCTTTCCCAGTGTGCACACCATTAGTTTTGACACAGACATCCCTCCATTGTCAGAAGGGCGGGCCTCACAGCTGTGTCATCACTGGGCGGCAGTACCGAAACTAACGGCACCAATACCTCCAGCACAGGGCGCATAGCAGCAAAGCTGACAGTGCACATTATTCAGAGCACTATTAGCTTTCAACACCAAATTTACCAAAGCTTTGGAAAAATTAGGTATTTTCTAAATGTAAATTTCTGTGCTTTTAAGGCGTGGAGTCTTTCTACATGAAGGACTAACTACTATAGTAGTTATAACTGAAGATTCCCTACGTCTTGTCTTTTTTTAGCCCCCCTCCCTCGTCCTTCTGTTCTCTCCTTTTCTAGGTTTGGAGACTACAGCTCTGCTCCTACTGAACATTGGCTGGTGAGGCTGGACCCCATGGCCTTTTTCAACACTACCTGTCTGGATCACTGCTCCCCTTGGATGAGATCTGCATCGCTCATAGCTGTCATGTCTATGCATGGACCTTATTTCTAAGTGTGTAACATTTAATGTCAAGGGCCTGGGCTCCAACATGGTCCTGAGGGAACGTGGAATGGTGTTTCTTCAGGAAAAGTATTACAACCATTCAGGAACATTTAGCTAAGGTAGCGCCCTATAGATTAATGCAAGATTTTCAAAGAAACCTAAGGCATAATCTGGGAATTGCCAGACCAGAATAACCACTCCAAAAGGAAGACATTTAATTGCCAGAAAGAGTGCCCAATCTGTACCATTAAACTAAAATTCAGAATGGGGTGGAATTAGAGAAAAAAAGGGATTTTTGTGTACTCACCTGTAAAATCCATTTCTCGTTGTTTCACTGGGGGACAAAGTACCTTGGGGGTATAGACCTGGTCACAGGAGGCGGAGACTAGGAAAAAAAAAAGGCAGTTGGCCCCACCCACACAGGCTATGCCCTCTCACCGGTAGCACACTCAAGCAGTTTTGTACCACAGCAGTAGGAGAGAGTCCCAAATGAAAAATTATACATGAAACCAATAACCACCAAAACCTAAACTCGTGAAGGAGAAAAAAAACACAACCCTGTGCAAAAAACTTAATATGGGTGGACTTATGTCCCCCAGTGAGACAATGAGAAAAGGATTTTACAGGAGAGTACACAAAAATCCCTTTTTCTCGCCTATTTCACTGGGAGACACAGCACCTTGGGACGTTCAAAAGCAGTTCCAGAGGGAGGGAACAAAACAGACAACCTTGTGAACAATCAGCGCACCGCTGCCTTCAGAACCTTTCGATCCAAACTGAATGCACATGGAGAGGGGGCATTAAACTAGGGGGCAGATGGAGGGTGACATTAAACTGGGGCAGCTGGAGGAGGATATTAAACCATGGGGAGGGGGGGGTAGCTGGAGGTGGACATGTCTGCCTCTAGTTGCCACAAGTTTAATGTTCCCCTCCAGCTGCCCCACTTTAATCTCCCCTCTAGTTTCTGCTAGTTTATACTGGGGCACCAGGAGAGGGACTTAATATTGTGGGACATTTGGAGGGAAACGTTATAATGTGGGGGTGTATAATGTACGGGTGACTGTGGGGCACGTGGAAAAATTGAGAATAGGCGGAGTCAGCGGAGAAGTGGGTGGAGCTATATTTGCCGCTGTGCACATGGCCCTCTAGAACAGTTACAATTTCTCATGTGGCCCCATGGGAAAATTAATTGTCCACCCCTGCCCTAGATAAAGGAGGACTCTCAGTGAATTTTCTTACCTAGTGCCATATGGGTATACTTACCATCTTTACCTTGAGTTATGAATTTATATAATACACTAAAGTGTAAAGGTATTAAAGCATAAACTACATAAATGAGGTATAGTAGGGTATATTGTACCCAACCACATAATATAGGTAAAATAACACTTTTACTGCAACTGCAGTTTTTTTTGCAGATCCACCCCACTCTGAATGATTTTCTAGATCCCTGCACATCACAAAAAACATTAAATTGTACCACTGTCATGTACAATTCGCCATGCAAACATTCAAATCTTGTACAGTTCTGTGAACGCAGATATGAATTTGGGGAAATATATTTGGGGAAAAAAAAAAAAAAGGGCACCAACAGTACATGGGGTACTGTAACAGTACATTTCCAAAAACTCTGATGTAATTATGCCATTTCCACCAGATCATGCACTTATACACACCTTATACAGTTCCTCATCAAATTGGCTTAGCTGAGCTACTTCCTGCATGATATCTTTCCTCATGAAGAATGGAGTATAAATAGGGATGTAACCTTTTCCAGCTAAAGTGTGAAGTGCATACTGGATAATAGCTTGCTCCAAAAACACTAATGGACCCTACAGAGAAATAGGAAATAAAAACACAAACACATTTTAGATAGCATTTTCTTAAGGCAGGATTTTTGTTAAGTGACTATAGCTTAAAGGTGATGCTCAGACAAATATGAACAACCCTTTTAACATTTAAATCTGTTTGAGGCAGTGAATTTTTTTTTTTAAAGAGGACCTTTCATGGTTTGGGGCACAGGCAGTTCTATATACTGCTGGAAAGCTGAAAGTGCACTGAATTTAGCGCACTGTCGGCTTTCCCAATCTGTGCCCCGGGTAAAGAGCTATTGGTCCCGGTACCGTAGCTATTTACAGTCAGAAGGGCGTTCCTGACAGTCAGTCAGGTACGTCCTTCTTCAAACCAAGCCTATCCCGCTGTGCTGTGTGAGCGGGGAGGAACGCCCGATTCCCTCCTGGTAATACTCGTCTATGGACGAACACTGTGAGCAGAGGGAGGAAGCGTTCCTCTTCGCTCACACAGTACAGCGCGATAGGCTCCATCCCCCGAAAACGCCACCGAAACTGGCGAAAGTCTGCTCCGGCTCCACTGCAGGACCTGGGATGACGTCATCCACGGTCTTTCAGCTGTGCTCAGATAGGTGCGCACCAGTCTGGGGGGCATCCCAATGGCCGATGTGCGCTCCACTATACATTCACTAGGTTCAGTGGGTGTGGGCGCCGGATTCAGTGCGAGCTGGAGAACATAGCGGCTGCTCGCAGCTCCGGCTCGGCGCGGCCAGCCCGCCTGAACTTTGCGAAGCTCAACAAGTCCAGCGGCTGGGGACAGTCTGCGCCCCTCACACGCTGCCGCCTACTTCACAGCTCAGGACCGAGGTGGACACGCGGCCTGGCTCTCCGACACCTCACAAGTGAAGCGGCAGCGGCGACTGTGTGAGTACACCAGGGAACTGAAGGGTATAGGGCTGGGTGCCCAGCCAAGGGGCGCAGGAGTGGCATTTAGGGGGCCATAGGATCAAGCAGGAGGCAAGTGCAGGGGATAGGGGTTTTCGGGGCACGAGACCACAGAGCATTGGGGGGTCACGAGGGAGGAGTTTGGTAGGTGCGCATGGGAGGACAGGGCAACGCAAGGTGGTGTTGCTAAGGGGAATTTGGGGGCCAGGCCGGGGCTGCGGGGACACGGGGGAAGGATTTGGGGGGCCCACATGGGAGGAGAGAGCCGCAAAAGACGGCTTTATGTGGCCCGGGGGGGGACTACAGTGCCGTGCGCTGGTGGAATATTCTTTGGAATAATTCACAAGTGAGTCCAGGCTGTGTTTTGTTTCATGTTTTTTTGTTTTCCACTATGGGATATTATACCATGTGAAGGTGCCACTATGGGACATTTTTCAGTAAGACTGTGTTTTTGAACAAAAACGCAGACAATTTTCCAATAAAATGCACCATGTCAACACAACTATACCTCGAAGTGAAAGTATCAGTGGCCTATGACTGGATGCAGCTATAGCTACATCCAGATAGTTTGTTACTACACTTTCATTGCTTCTAACACGAAAGTACAGGTGTATGCTGAAAATAGCAATAAACGCACGCGTCCAGAAGCATCTTGTGGTTTTTTTAAAAACTGAAATCGGTACTCCATACAAAAAGAGGTTGCCTACTGGAGTTTTAGCATAAACTGGAGACCATTTAGCATTCTTTACTGTTTTTTTTCGCAGGCTTGCTAAATGGACACCTGGTCAGTGTAGTTAAATACTGACAATTTGCAGGTATTAAAATGCATATAAAAATACTCACCTTAAGAAAGTACCCTCTGCTACCGGCAACAACTGCCCCTTTTTCTCCTTCAAAGCCATCCACCATAGTTACAAGATCCACATGGGAGTATTTCTTTTGTTGAGTGCAATCCCCTGACAATCGTTCCACTTTGTTATCTTTATCCTAAAAGAAGCAAACCATCAAACCAAAAAGTCAACTCAGTTTCAAAACACCAAAAAAATTAAAACCATAGTGGGAGTCACACACAGACTAGTCCCACTTGGGCTGTATTTGCTCGTGGACTGACAGCATGTCAAACTGCTAAACCACAGCAGAAATCCAAGGCTTAAATTAGGACCAGTGTGCATTTGTGCCATATGTACATGCCCTAAATTAACTTTCCTTTAACCACTTCAGTACCGGGCCAATCTCTCTGGTTCAGGGCCAGACACATTTTTGTTTTTTTTCGTATGTGTGTATTTTTCTGTTACCTCATCAGGAGCATGCCCAGGCGTTGTAGGGAGGTCATACAGGCATGTGGAGGCCACACACACTACTGAGCCTCATTTTGACATGTTTTAAGGACATTACATGAAAGTTGGATCAGCCTGTAGTGTGTCGTTCTACTTTAATTGGGGGGAGACTCCAAATCCAGGCCTCCATTGGTTAATAAATTTGATTTGCATTGATGATTTGCGTGTGATTTTGTTGCATCACATTCAAATTTGTACAGAACAAAGTATTCAATGTGAATATTTCATTCAGATCTAGGATGTTATTTAAGTGTTCCCTTAATTTTTTGAGCAGTGTATTTCAATCCAAACATTCCCCTATTTATTTTGGTTGCCCTTCATTGCACTCTCTCTGTCCTGAAATTATGCACAATAGTTATCGGTGGCTGTACCAGTGATTTGTATAGAGCAGGAGTCGGCAACCCTTGGCAAACGTGGATAATTTGCTGGCACAACAACCAGCATGGGACCTGCATAAAGATGGAGTGTCCCTTCAGTGCTCTCTTAGAACTGAACTATAGGACACTCCCCCTTCCTCTTGCTGCCCTCTCTGCCTCCAGTGAGCCCAGGAAGCGTTGCTCATTACGGTACAGCAAATGGACCCTGCCTGCTACAGTGATGAGCTCCTGCCGACTGCTGATGGAGCTCTTCTCCTTTTCTTTGCAGGATGAAAAGTGAAAGTAAAAAAAAAAGCACCAGGTCCAGCTTGGGTTTTCTATTCCTGTTAATGTCAGTCATTTGGAGTTATTAATGTGAGGCACATGGCGTTAATAAAACTAGATTAATAGCAATTAACCCCTGTGTGCGTCACATAAGGGTTACTAATATGTGAGATATGTGGAGGTACTAATAGAGGGCCTCAATAATGAAGATGCTTAATTATTACCTCTATGTCTCTCAGATATCAGTAACGCATACAGGCGTTAATGTGAGGTACATAATGAGGTTAATTTCTATTAAAGAGGACCTTTCATGTGCTCATGTGCTTTCAAACATACTTCCAGTTATAAACAACTTTTCATAAATGAATAAAAAACAGGTGAAAAAAAACCTTGTAATAGATCTTAAGGAGATCTGTTACCTTCCCCACCTATTAAGCTGTTCTCCTATTCCTTATCTGATGGTTTAGTTTGCATTATATCAGTCAATCTTCAGCCTCACACAGAGGTCTAGAGAGTGAAATTCTCCTGTTTCTGGTTATTTGATAGTATTTGTGCTCTCACAGCCTCTTATCTACAACCTAGCAGTGTTAAAAAAATAAAAATTTTTTAGCAAGGAATAGCAGCAGCAATTGTTTTAGTCTTTTCTAATTCCCCTCCCCTCTTCATAGACTAATATGGAAAAAGTAACTTTCTAAGGGGGCGTTCACACTACCATCTAGATTCCATCTTGAGAGTGTCCATAAAAAAAACAAACAAACAAAAAAAAACCCAGCACCTAAAATAACCGCCAAAAAAGAGCAGTAACAGACAGTGCCGATGCCTTGGTGTCAGTTTTTCTTTTTTAAACTGATCCGTTAAAAAATACACGAAAACTGATACAAAACCCATCACTTAAAGAGGACCTTTCACCGATTTGGGCACAGGCAGTTCTATATACTGCTGCAAAGATGACAGTGCGCTGAATTCAGTGCACTGTCGGCTTTCCTGATCTGTGCCCTGGGTAAAGAGCCATCGGTCACGGAACCATAGCTCTTTACAGTCAGAAGGGCGTTCCTGACAGTCTGTCAGGTACGTCCTTCTCAACAGCAGCGCCTATCGTGCTGTGCTGTGTGAGCGGGGAGGAACGCCCCACTCCTCTCCTGATAATACTCGTCTATGGATGAGCACTGTGAGTAGAGGGAGGGGGCGTTCCTCACCACTCACACAGCACGATAGGCGCTGCTGTGGAGAAGGACGTACCTGACCGACTGTCAGAAACGCCCTTCTGACTGTAAAGAGCTACGGTACTGGGACCGATAGCTCTTTACCTGTGGCACAGATCGGGAAAGCCAACAGTGCGCTGAATTCAGCGCACTGTCAGCTTTCCAGCAGTATACAGAACTGCCTGTGCCCAAATTGGTGAAAGGTCCTCTTTAAGGCCCATTTTTGTCCGTTAAGTTTCAGTCTGTTTTTGTGTTTATTTG
This sequence comes from Leptodactylus fuscus, assembly GCF_031893055.1. Lineage (NCBI taxonomy): Eukaryota > Metazoa > Chordata > Amphibia > Anura > Leptodactylidae > Leptodactylus > Leptodactylus fuscus. The sequence goes on along the minus strand of NC_134266.1, from coordinate 101,653,068 downwards.
GTTGTTATAACACTGAATGACATCAGGAAGAAGGAACCATTTTCCACTTGTCATACACAAAACCACATAGACAAACAAATAAACAAAAATAAGAATATAAATTGCACACCTCATCATTACTGATGGGAACACTTGGATGCAGCAGGTTTCCTATTTCTCGCAGACACTCAAATCTTGCACTCTCTAAACGTAAACGCTCTGCGTCTGTTTCTGCAATTTTTTCATCTATTATAATCCGTAACTTCTTGATTTGTGTTACTGTCAATGACTGAAAAATAAAAAAAATTACACAAATTAAAATCACTTAAAACGAATGAATATTCCAGCAGTCAAAAGCACAGACAGTTATCCCCCCTTCTGCACATGAGGAATACATTGTTATGGGAAAACACTGTTAAGTATTTTATAAGACATAAAAGATATACTTATATACTTCCCTCATGTAAGAGCTTTAACACCTGTATAGGCAATATAAAATGAACAGAAAAAAACAATGTCTAGTTGTAAGTCAACTGATTGCAGCAAGTACTTCCATCCTGCCCTATATGTAGTAAGGCAGGTATAGAAAAAGAAGACCTGTACTGATATTTCCATTTTACTTAATGCTTGTATTCTCTATTAAATAGGGATTCTGGTGCATATTGTCCTTGATCTATGCACTGCACTCTTACGAATATGTCAACTCATCTGGACTTCATGGGAATCACATGTTTTTCAATACCCGTTGCTGCTACTGCTCGCTAAATCTGTAGATCAGGCACCTAGCAGCAATCTGGCTGATCAGGCCTACTGGGCATGAGTGACATCACCCTCACAGTCTCCTCACATCACAAGGGAGAAGTCAATCACGTCCATGAAGCATGATGAGCAAGATGCTATGGGTACTTAGGTTGATTTGCATTTACTTTTTATGCTTTCAAACAAAAGCAAAACAGAATTACTTGATCCTGCACAAGGTGGGACCAGTTTACATTGGAAAAACCACCTGACCAGTCCCCTTTAACTCAGATAGAATGTAATATAAAAACAAAGCATGGCCTATAGGGTATGTGGATATAAGGTAAACTTACACTTAATATATCTGCTGTTATTTCCTCCACATTACATATATCGCCTGGAAGAATGTCAGTGTCACCAACAGGTTCTTTTTTCTGCAATGACAATGAAAAAAAGTTAGCTGTGATCACTATGAGGATAACGCAGTATCACTGAGCTTGGGCAATACTCTAATGCGCCCCCAACCAGAGTTTGTATCTACTACACAAAAAGTTAATAATGGGATAGTCTATAAAGGAAAGGCCAAACTCTTGCTCATCTTTAACTCTTTTTCTAAGGCCCTCATTCAAAATATCCATTTATTGCTCTGGGATGCGAGGAGTGGTGTCAGATTCTAATACGCCATTCTATGCAAGAGAATAGTTCTTATAATAATCGATATTCGTAATCACAATGTTTCCCCCTTTGTAAGGTTTAATAGTTATCCCCTCTTCTAGTTACGAGAGTTTGTTACACTGTTAATTCAGGGGCCATCAAATTGTGATGAACAGGGTTATTCACGCAGACATTTATTGATGAGGCTGAGGAATTGACCAATAGGTTTCTGGAGAGAAGTTTTCCCAGCATGTAGTTGTCTCTGCTAGAAAAGGGGCCGATAAAAAAAATATTTTCCGTCAGGATCTCCCTATTCTGAAACAAAGAACTAACAGGGTGTTTTGCCAACTACTTTAAAGGGTCGGGTACGGCTTTAAAGAAGGCAACTCTGAATGCTATATTAATTTTATTATATGGAGAATCAGTGATCACATAAAATAAAAGAAGATAGTGTGATATTGCATACACTTTTGTATAATACAAGTTACAAAGGTTAAGTACAAAGCTTCACCAGGAATTATAAGCATCTTCTATCCGGCATCAGCTGGGAGAGGTGGGCCAGCGAAGACAGAGAGTTCCTGGGATCCACACTGCACCATGGGCGTCCCCTTAGCACGCAGGTCCAGACTTCTAATTTCAGAGCAAACTTTCTCAGCTTATATCTTATTTGAAAGCAAACGTCTGCGTAACCAAGTGCTACGCACACTAATACATCAGTATTTTTCCAGTATAAGGCCTCCCCCCTTCGAATGGCCAATTCTTCAGAGGTTAACCTGACACTGGAAAAAGAAAACCTTCATCGGATGTTGAATGCTCCTGGTACTAAACACACCTGCATTGCCATCAACCATTGTTATATGGTACAGCGTTCTCTTAACAATATTATGTGCGAAACATTGATAAGAGAGCTATGCGTAAATATGCACTGTCTCTCACTAAACATTACCAAGGGGTTACTTCTAGAGGATAAAACTCTGACCATGGTCATGTGATGAGCACACAGGTGCCGCTTGTTACAGTCACAGGACAGTATTCAGACAGCTGCCTGGTAATGGTAAAAAGTCGGCCTCGGCTTATGCTCGGGTCATTACGGTAATATAGTTGCAGACCCGGCATCCAGACCGGCATAAAGACACCGGGAGGGGTGCGGGGCCGCAGCATCGCCACGCTCATAGCAGGAGCGTAGCGATGCTGCTCATTTCAAACTGCAGAAGTACTTACAGTACCTCTTCGAGCAGGGCCGGAATACAGAAACCCCCCCCCCCCACACACGTAAGCCCAGGCCCGCACCCGACATGTAGCTGCGTTCCGGCCCTGCTAGCAGAAGTACCGTAAGTACTTCTGCAGTTTGAAATTGACAGCATCGCTACGCTCCTGCTATGAGCGTGGTGATGTTGCCGCTCGGCACCCGCCCCGGTGTCTGGATGCTGGGTCTGTAACTATAATGGCGCCGCTCTGCTTCAGAGCGGTCACCATACCAACCAGCACCTCGGAGCTCCCTACAATCATGCCTGCAATCAGAGATTGCCTGCAATCGTGTGGCCGGCCGACGGCAGAAGCGCTTCTGCCGGGAATTCCCCTCAGCGCTCCTGCTGCCAGTCAGCTACAGTTCTCCTTCAGGTCCAGTCGGCTGGGGATTCTGTTCAGAGCTCTAGCTGGGGATTCCCTTCAGAGCTCTTGCCGGGGATTCCCCTCAGAACTCCTGTACAGGCTCCCCTGCTGAGACTGAGTCCCCCCCACCCCACCACACACACACACACACACACTTGGAATTCAGCCTGACTACATCCAGGCTAAGTATAAGGTATCTGCACTGCTCACATTCCGTTGGGAAGGGGTTAATAGGAGCACTGCAGATACGCTATATTCAGCCAGGCTGAATTCCAAGTAGAGGAACAAAAAAAAAAAAAAAAAACCAGTCCTCAAGCTCAGGGAAGGGGCAGACAGACAACCAAAACACCCCCTCCCCTTCCCCAGCACCTACTGCACCCAAGAACTCCGAGCATTTTAATTTTTGAAATTTTCCAGTAGCTGCTGCATTTCCCCCCTAGGCTTATACTCGAGTCAATAAGTTTTCCCAGTTTTTCGTGGTAAAATTAAGGGGGGTCGGCTTATATTCGGATCGGCTTATACTCGAGTATTAGAAAAATGCTTCACAGCCCTAGGTGTTGTTTTACGTGGACCCAATGTGTATGCAGGAAAAATTATTCCATATACTGGCACTGTTGCACGAACAACCTAAAACCCTGCCGGTGCAGGTATTTGTCCAACAATCCCAAAGAAAAAAAGGTATGAATTCAGCATTCAGTCCAGTGTGATATTTAAAAACTGTAGTACTTTAATAGTCCATCTTAAAAATTGGAACATATACAGAAACCAGTGAAAAAATAGAAAAACTGACACAGCACTTACATGACAATGGTTACACGAAAAAACAAAAGCCGCCTACGCGTTTCAGGGCCCAAGCCCCTTCCTCGAGTATATACGGTAGGTTAATTTTAACAGTGAGAGATAGAACATCAAAAATGAAATCCAGAAAAATCATGTTGTATAAATTTATTTGCAAAGAGAAATAAGTATTTGAGCTCTCTGGCAAACAAGACTTAATACTTGGTGGCAAAACCCTTGTTGGCAAGCACAAAACATTATGTTTCCACCTCCATGCTTGACAGTGGGGACAGTGTTCTTTGGGTCATAGGTAGCATTTCTCTTCCTCCAAACACAGCGAGTTGAGTTAATGCCGAAGAACTCAATTTTTGTCTCATCTGACCAATCTGGATGATTGTAACAGTATTTAGGAGAAGGTGCTGTAGTCAGATGAGACAAAAATTGAGCTCTTTGGTATTAACTCAACTTGTCGTGTTTGGAGGAAGAAAAATGCTGCCTATGACCTAAGAACACTGTTCCCACTGTAAAGCATAGAGATGGAAACACTATGTTTTGGGGTGTTTCTCTGCTAAGGGCACAGGACTACTTCACCTCATCAATGGGAGAATGGATGGAGCCATGTACTGTAAAACCCCGAGTGACAACCTCCTTCCCTCTACCAGGACATTAAAAATGGGTACTGGCTGGGTCTTCCAGCAGGACAATGACCAAAAACATATAGCCAAGGTAACAAAGGAGTGGCTCACAAAGCAGTACATTAAGGTTATGGAGTGGTCTGGCCAGTCTCCATACCTTAATCCCATAGAAAACTTATGGAGGGAGCTGAAGCTCCGAGTTGCCAAGCAACAGCCTCAAAATTTTAATGATTTAGAGATGATCTGCAAAGAGGAGTGGACCAAAATTCTTAGGTGTGCAAACCCAAACAGCAATTACAGAAAACGTCTGACTGTGGTGATTGGCAACAAGGGTTTTGCGACTAAGTATTAAGTCTTGTTTGCCAGAGGGATCAAATATTTATTTCTCTCTGCAAAATACAAACAAATTTATAAAATTTATACAATACAATGTGATTTTCTAGATTTTATTTTTGATATTCTCTCACTGTTAAAATTACCTTACCCTTAAAATTTTAGACTGTTCATGTCTTTGTCAGTGGGCAAACTTACAAAATCGGCTAGGGATCAAATAATTATTTCCTTCACTGTATAAGCTCAGCTTATTTTCAGAGAAACACAGTATTATAAAATAAATGAGATCCTGTGAAGCCTCAGAAGGGCTTCAAACAAGTTAGAAGGTGCTGGGATTGTCTGTGTCCAGCTGTACCCAAGTATCTTGACCCTTACAGGATACTTTAAGAATTGAAGTATCACAGAGAGCAAGGAGAGGTCCCAATATTTGAGGATCAAAAAAACAATGTTAGGGTGAATTCACACTGAGTAAACGCTAGCTTATTCTGAACGTAAAACACGTTCAGAATAAGCGGCGTCTAAAGCAGCTCCATTCATTTCTATGGGAGCGGGGATACGAGCGCTCCCCATAGAAATAAGTGGGCTGCTTCTTTCACTCCGTGCAGTCCCATTGAAGTGAATGGGGAGTGCCGGCGTATACGGCAAGCTCTGCTCATGCCGGAGCGTACACGCCGGCACTCCCCATTCACTTCAATGGGACTGCATGGAGTGAAAGAAGCAGCCCATTCATTTCTATGGGGAGCGCTCGTATCCCCGCTCCCATAGAAATGAATGGAGCTGCTTTAGACGCCGCTTATTCTGAACGTGTTTTACGTTCAGAATAAGCTAGCGTTTACTCAGTGTGAATGCACCCTTACTCTTTCCTTCTTTGCGATGTGACTCCCTGCTGTCTTATGCACTTCTGACTCATGTCGAGGACTGCTGAGGCCTTTGTTTGAGCCTCAGCTGTCCATGATGTCAGTTAGAAGCACTGAAGACAGCAGGGAGCCCAGGAGAGGTGAGTAACAGGTTTTGGTTTTTCACACATTTTTTTTTCACATTTAATAACCTCACCTGGGCCTGAAGAGAACCCATAGTTATAATAGCAGTTTGATTCTGACATATTCAGTGTGAACAAAACTGAAGGTAGAACCTCACAAATATTGTATTGACCGAAATAAAATGAACAAAATCACTTCAGTTATCCTGGATGGTGTTCTGTTTCGGTTATTTTCCGAATAATCTCCCAGCCCTATCATGAATGCACTAAATCAAAAGTTTATGCCTTTTAAAATGTAACCACGTCTACGTTTTCAGTTTCAAATAAAATGACAACATGCAAGGGCTACTTTCCACTTACCTTCATTTTTTCTCCAATGCTTTTGCTGCACAGATTCTTTGACTTGTTCAAAGCATCTGCCTGAAATCTGCCTAGAATTAGAAACATCAGAAGACATTTAGCCAGTATTGCACATGCTTCACACAATTTTTTTTTCAATTTTATATTGGATAAAAAAAAAGAAAAAAATCATGGATAAAATGAATAAATCAATGGGACTGAGGGCTCTGCTCGCAAGATCTTACAATCTATGAGAAACCTATTAAAATACAAACTCCTGTGGGAAGAATTTTTCATGTGCAGAATGTTTGAAGTTAGGTTTGCCTGACTGTAAATGTAAGGCCTCATGCAGACGATCAGGTTCCCACCCAATACAACAGCCAGATGTTCCATGACAAGGGTGAATAGTAATGGGGAGAGCAGAAAGCCCTGCCTAGTCCTATTATAGTTATACAGGGGAGTTATTATATACTGTCAGGCAGTTTTCGCCTAACCAATATTGCTGCTCAGTAAGGCTGCTTGCACACTACAGTAACACTACAGGGATGTGGATTCTACAGTTCCATAGATTTCTATGGAGCCTGCAAGATTCACAGCTTTGTGCACAAAGAAGTCTATGCAACTGCCAAATCCATGGCCTGGAGGCCCGTGAAAAATACTATAGTGTGCAAGCAGCCACTAAGGATACCAGACGTGTTTTTTCAGTGCATGTGTATATGATCTGTGTATATGTATGCGTGTGTGCATGTATGTGTGTCCAAGCGTGTGATCCATGTGTATGTATATGTTCATGCACGTGTGTGGTCCGTGTATATGTATGCGTGTGCGCACGCGTGTATTTGTGTGTGTGTACGCGTGTGATCCATTTGTATGTATGCGTTTGTGCATACACGTGTGTTGTCCGTGTATATGTATACGTGTGCACGTGATCCATGTGTTTGTGCGTGCGCAGTGCAAGTGTCCATGCATGCAGTAGTTGTGTGTGAGTACACATGTGCTCTGTTCGTCCGTGTGTGTAGTGTGCATCCATCTGAGTGTGTTTGCGTGCGTGTGTGTGGTATTTATGGGGTGATGTTCATATGGTGTTTGTGAAATGTTTTTGTGTTGTGGTGCAGCAGTGACTCTTTGGCGCCGTCACTATAGTCCGTCCCCGTCAGTCGTCACAACTGTTCTTTTTCCCTCAGCACTTTCGCTTTCACTTTTCCCCATTAAATGTATAGGGCCTAATTTTGGGGGCCCTAATCTCATGATGGGGGGAGGCTAGCGGAATGTAACGTGTGCAGTATTCTGCTCCTGTGGGTAGAGAGGGGGTGTGCCAAATTTCACCCAAATTGGGCGAGAACTGTGGATTTGTATACAACAGATTTTGATGTCCAGGCAAAACTGGACAACCCCTTTAACTATTTTCTAATCAGCCAGGACAGACTGGTGCTTCTGCTGAATAGGTCTGTTCCAGAGTTCTACTAAAGTCATTGATTGGCCTCACCAGTCACTTGACCGCTGAGGCCAATCAGCAGCCTCAGGAAGAGACCCATGATGTCACAGGTAGTGCCATCGCAATTTTTTTTTTCCCCAATGCCACCAGCTGATTTAAAAGTTAAATGGGTTGTCCAGAAAGAAATGGACAACCCTTCTAACTTTTAAATCAGCCAGAGGCATTAGAAAAAAAAAATAATGCCAACTTACATGTCCCCGATGCTCAGGTGTCCTCCCGTGAGTCACGTAAGGCCAATAAACGAAGGGCCTGCAATGTCACTACTTGTGACATCATGGGTCTTATTCCTGAAATCACCGACTAGCCTCAGCGGTCATGTGACTGCTGAGGTCAATCAGCAGAACTCAGGCAGGGACCCAGGAAAAGCCAGAGCATTGGGAACAGACAAGTATGCAGTTTTTTGGGGTTTTTTTTATTTTATTTTTTTATTGTTTTCAATGCCCCTGGATGATTTAAAAGTTAAAAGGGTTGTCCATTCTTGCCTGGACAACCACTTTAAGTTGCTAAATATGTTATCAGGTATGTTTCTCAAGTAGCACTCACCAGATTTTAAAAATAGTCTCCTGAAGTCACATATTTGGGAAAAAATATGTGGCTTTCATTCAATTCATTGAAAAGTGTGGAAAAAAAAGCCCCAATATCTTTTATTAAAGATGAGCGAGTACTATTCGAAACTCCAGTTTCGAATAGCACACACCCATAGGAATGAATGGACGTAGCCTCTTCCATTCATTCCTATGGGTGCATGCTATTTGAAATGGCCGTTTCGAATAGTACTCGCTCATCTCTATCTTTTATATGTCCCTTATTGAATACCTTGGAGGAAGGGGATTCTAATTTATTGATCAAGTCATTTTGGGGATGTTCATTCTGTTTTTGGCTGTCACAGTAGCTGTAATGACAGTATGGTGTCAGCAAAACAGAAAACTTGGCCTTCAAAAACAAGTTTGCACACCCACTCATTGCAGGCTCTCCTGTAGGCCCACATAATGTAGAAAATACTTAAATGTGGTGTCTATAAAAACTGCAGAAATAAGAAAATATATTTTAGAATATTTTTTACAATTTATTTTTTTGAGATTATGTGTATGACTGTAGGAAGAAGCACTTTAACTTTTTTTTTTTTTTTGCCCTTTTTCCAACTGATATATTTTAGGCCTGGTTCACCTCTGCGTTTGGTATTCCTTTTGGGGAGCTCCCAAACGGAATACCGAACGCATTGACAAGCGGTGAGCTTATGAAAGCACACGGACCTCATAGACTATAATGGGGTCCGGGTGTTTTCTGCGCGGTGTCTGCATGGAACATGCGGAGAGAAAAGTACTTCATGAACTACGTTCCTCTACGCATGACTCGTGCGGACACCGCGCAGAAAACACACAGACCCCATTACAGTCTATGGGATCTGTGTGTTTTCATTGCTTACCGCTTGTCAATGCGTTTGATATTCTGTTTGGGGGGTTCCCGAATGCAGATGTGAACCAGGCATCTGGTAAAGGTAAAGCATCTGGTATGGAAGTGGTTAAACAGAAGACAAATCGTAGTGTGAACGGGACTGATGCAGCACTCCACCTTGTATCACCTCATATGCAGACATCTCTTTACATTGAATATTCCAGTATATATTTCGGCATAAGCATGTGTAGTTGCAGCAGTGTGTGGGATTAGCCTCTGTATAATATCTCATAGGTTTGTGTGACTGAGCTATTGCTTGTGCTCGCGTGTTCTAGGAGACGTCGCAGTAGTTAGCCACGCCCCTGCAGTCCGCTTGCAGTATGGTTGCATCAGACGTTGTGCACATGGAGTGCAGGATGACGCCGGTACAGGATGACGCCCGGCATCGCCTATAGCCAGCACACTAATGTGACGTGAGGGTCACCAGAACGGCACAGCGCGTACAAAATGCACGATCTATAAAGACTGATCTACGAGCCTACACGGACTGAGCAGAGAATAAAGGCTTCATTGCTACTCACATTTTCTCCATGCTGTATCTGCTTCTAATAGGGCGTCTACCAAGCCTGGGTCCTTAAATCTCTTCCTCTGCGTCTCTCTGACCAGCTCAGGGTTCCCGCCCTTATCTTCACGGAACAAGTCTAGCTCTAAAACCATGATGAGATCCGCACTCTAGCGACACACAGTCCGGTGACAGCGGCTGTACAGTAAGCACAAGAAAGCAATGAATCCCGGAGGCTACAGAGCGAGTCACGTGGGAGAGGGAGGAGTCTGCCGGGATCTCATTGTGTGTGGATGAGAGCGGACACCTCATACACTGGATTGGTGGAATGAAAGGATGACTGTACGGTCACGTGACTGGACGCTACAGGAAGCAGAACATGTAAGCTATGACCCGTATGGGTTGTGACTAAATACTAGACGCCGTAGGGACCTGCTCCTTACCAGGTCTAGTATTTAGCCGGCTCAGTGTGAGTGGTCTATTTCCCATTACTGGTAAGGACCTTTTTGCCCCCTAGTGGTCGGTTCCTTAACTGAGATAGTATTTAGCCAGCTCACAGTGAATTGGCTAAATCCCGTACTCCAGAGGGACCAAGACCTCACCAGTGATATAGTATAGTATATAGTATATATATGGATACAGCCAGGTCATCACCAGTGATAGTGTTTAGCCAACTCTATGTGAGCCGTCTATTTCCCATCATTTGTAGGGACCATTTTTCCCCCTATACATGAGTCCCCCTGCGAACTTCCGGTTGGCACATGCGCAATGGAAGGGCGGCAAGAAGACTTCCTGTTCCTTAGTGAATTAACCAGGGCTGGGTATGTACTTCAGGGTATGGTCCTCGGGTTACGACGAGCCTGCTGCAGAACCTCATTTTCTGAATGCTATACAGTGTATAGCATTCGGCAAATGAAGGCTGATTGTGTAGCAGGCTCGTCCTTGCTACGAGCAGGTAAGTATGCTGTTACCAGTTGACTTTTTCTCATTGAAATGAATAGACCAGCGTTGATTGGCCAGTTGCCAGTGATTTGGCCAATCAACGCTGGTTCTGCCAGAGGCTCGTCTGAGGAGGCGGAGTCTAACATCGGACTATTCATTCCAATGAGAAAAACTCTTGCCTGCCCGTGGCAAGGACGTGCCTGCTGCAGAATCAGTGTTCATTTGCCGAATGCTATACATATATATAGCATTCGGCAAATAAATATATATACTGTATAGCATTTAGCAAATGAGGTTCTGCAGCAGGCTCGTCGTAACCACGAAACAGTATGCCTATACCCCTGCTAGACATGGCAAACTCTCAAAACCGGAAAGAGATCTTCGACCGGAAATAGGAAGGGCGGGACTTAATCCTTTGTTATTGTTGTCAAAGGGGGACTCATGTATTGGTCGGTCCTGATCTCTTAGGGCTAGTTCACACGTGGGCAAAGGGGAGGTTTTTGACAGCGGAATTCGCTTCAAAAACCTCTCCTTTAACATGGTGGTCTATGTAGACCACTAGCTTTTTTTTTCCTCCTAGCGTTTTCCGCCTGAAGAAGCGACATGACCTTTCTTCAGGCGGAAAACGCCTGAAGAATTGCATAGAAGTGAATGGGAGGCGAAAACCGCGCGGTAAAAAACCGCGCGGTTTTTTGCACACAAAACCGCGCGGTTTTTTGCAAAAAACCGCGCGGTTTTCGCCTGCAGTTTCTATAGCACATATAGGAAAAAAAACCTAGCGAAAACCGCGTCAAAAACCTCGCCAAAAACCGCGCGGAATGCAAAAAACAGCGTCAAAAAAACTCCTCGAGGTTTTTTACCTCGCACAAATAAGCTAGGCGGTTTTCACGTGTGAACTGACCCTTATAGTATTTAGCTGCTTCACTGTGAATTGGCTAAACCCCGCTCTCTGCAAGGACCTTTATAATAACTGGGCTCCGACTTCAGTAATGTTTGTAAATCTCACAATAAAGGGACAAGATTAGATCATTAGAATTATAAGATAATAATAAGACACATATTATCTTTATTATTCCAACAATTATTTGGAAATAATAATAAAAGCGGGAAAAATATTTTTCAGCAAACAGTGTGAGGGAGTTTTCCATGTTTCATGCTTACAAGGTTTCATACCGGCGAGGTCCTCTCCAGTGATAGTATTTAGCCGTCTCACACTGAACTGGCTATTTACTATACTCCGTAAGGACCTTTTCCATGTTTCATATACTTACAAGGTTTCGATAGTATTTAGCCGTCTCACACTGAACTGGCTATTTACTATACTCCGTAAGGACCTTTTCCATCTTTCATGTACTCACAAGGTTACATACCGGTGAGGTCATTTCCAGTGATAGTATTTAGCCGTCTCACACTGAACTGGCCATTTACTATACTCCGTAAGGACCTTTTCTATGTTTCATGTACTTACAAGGTTACATACCGGTGAGGTCCTTTTCAGTGATAGTATTTAGCCGTCTCACACTGAACTGGCTATTTACTATACTCCGTAAGGACCTTTTCTATGTTTCATGTACTTACAAGGTTTCATCCTGGTGAGGTCCTTTCCAGTGATAGTATTTAGCCATCTCACACTGAACTGGCTATCTACTATACTCCGTAAGGACCTTTTCCATCTTTCATGTACTCACAAGTTTTCATACCGGTGAGGTCCTTTCCAGTGATAGTATTTAGCCGTCTCACACTGAACTGGCTATTTACTATACTCCGTAAGGACCTTTTCCATGTATCATATACTTACAAGGTATCATACCGGTGAGGTCCTCTCCAGTGATAGTATTTAGCCGTCTCACACTGAACTGGCTATTTACTATACTCCGTAAGGACCTTTTCCATCTTTCATGTACTCACAAGGTTTCATACCGGTGAGGTCCTTTCCAGTGATAGTATTTAGCCGTCTCACACTGAACTGGCTATTTACTATACTCCGTAAGGACCTTTTCCATCTTTCATGTACTTACAAGGTTTCATACCGGCGAGGTCCTTACCAGTGATAGTATTTAGCCGTCTCACACTGAACTGGCTATTTACTATAGTCCGTAAGGACCTTTTCTATGTTTCATGTACTTACAAGGTTACAAACCGGTGAGGTCCTTTTCAGTGATAGTATTTAGCCGTCTCACACTGAACTGGCTATTTACTATACTCCGTAAGGACCTTTTCTATGTTTCATGTACTTACAAGGTTTCATCCTGGTGAGGTCCTTTCCAGTGATAGTATTTAGCCATCTCACACTGAACTGGCTATTTACTATACTCCGTAAGGACCTTTTCCATGTATCATATACTTACAAGGTATCATACCGGTGAGGTCCTCTCCAGTGATAGTATTTAGCCGTCTCACACTGAACTGGCTATTTACTATACTCCGTAAGGACCTTTTCCATCTTTCATGTACTCACAAGGTTTCATACCGGTGAGGTCCTCTCCAGTGATAGTATTTAGCCGTCTCACACTGAACTGGCTATTTACTATACTCTGTAAGGACCTTTTCCATCTTTCATGTACTCACAAGGTTTCATACCGGTGAGGTCCTTTCCAGTGATAGTATTTAGCCGTCTCACACTGAACTGGCCATTTACTATACTCCGTAAGGACCTTTTCCATCTTTCATGTACTCACAAGGTTTCATACCGGCGAGGTCCTTACCAGTGATAGTATTTAGCCGTCTCACACTGAACTGGCTATTTACTATACTCCGTAAGGACCTTTTCCATGTATCATATACTTACAAGGTATCATACCGGTGAGGTCCTCTCCAGTGATAGTATTTAGCCGTCTCACACTGAACTGGCTATTTACTATACTCCGTAAGGACCTTTTCCATCTTTCATGTACTCACAAGGTTTCATACCGGTGAGGTCCTCTCCAGTGATAGTATTTAGCCGTCTCACACTGAACTGGCTATTTACTATACTCTGTAAGGACCTTTTCCATCTTTCATGTACTCACAAGGTTTCATACCGGTGAGGTCCTTTCCAGTGATAGTATTTAGCCGTCTCACACTGAACTGGCCATTTACTATACTCCGTAAGGACCTTTTCCATCTTTCATGTACTCACAAGGTTTCATACCGGCGAGGTCCTTACCAGTGATAGTATTTAGCCGTCTCACACTGAACTGGCTATTTACTATACTCCGTAAGGACCTTTTCCATGTATCATATACTTACAAGGTATCATACCGGTGAGGTCCTCTCCAGTGATAGTATTTAGCCGTCTCACACTGAACTGGCTATTTACTATACTCCGTAAGGACCTTTTCCATCTTTCATGTACTCACAAGGTTTCATACCGGTGAGGTCCTCTCCAGTGATAGTATTTAGCCGTCTCACACTGAACTGGCTATTTACTATACTCTGTAAGGACCTTTTCCATCTTTCATGTACTCACAAGGTTTCATACCGGTGAGGTCCTTTCCAGTGATAGTATTTAGCCGTCTCACACTGAACTGGCCATTTACTATACTCCGTAAGGACCTTTTCCATCTTTCATGTACTCACAAGGTTTCATACCGGTGAGGTCCTTTCCAGTGATAGTATTTAGCCGTCTCACACTGAACTGGCTATTTACTATACTCCGTAAGGACCTTTTCCATCTTTCATGTACTTACAAGGTTTCATACCGGCGAGGTCCTTACCAGTGATAGTATTTAGCCGTCTCACACTGAACTGGCTATTTACTATAGTCCGTAAGGACCTTTTCTATGTTTCATGTACTTACAAGGTTACATACCGGTGAGGTCCTTTTCAGTGATAGTATTTAGCCATCTCACACTGAACTGGCTATCTACTATACTCTGTAAGGACCTTTTCCATGTATCATATTGTTAAATATCTTGTATTTGCCGGTGAGACTTGTGTCCACTGTTAAATATCCGGACCTGGCCTTGTCCACGATAGGAAGAAGTCAGCTTGTTATAAATCAGTGTAGAGGTTTATTAATATCTTGAAGGAAAACACAGGAACAGGGAAAATGTCCAAATAACACAAATATCAGTCAATTGTCAATAGCTTACATCTTCAGAGAAGTTAAATCATCTGGATATCTTGTAGTTACAGCTTGGTTCATGCTTGTCATCTGGTTGGTGGACTTGGGATATTCACGACATCTTGTCCAGGATGACAGAGAGGGATGGCAGACAGACCTGCCATAGATTCCCCATGGATCCCCCTCATGGATGACGACCACGACGTGTGTGTCTGTCACTCATTTATATTCATGAGAGTGGGTGTTACCTTCCATGTTACAGCTATGTAGGGAGATTTCTAAAATGGTGTACTCTAACCGCACCCATGTACCCAAAATACAACAGATATGATGTCAGTAGAGTGTTAACCCCATGTCTGCTAGAGAATATTGTAAATATATAATATTTAACATTTCCCCCTTTTGAGAGTGAAATATCTGTTTGAACTCTCAAGATATACCATACAACAATATTCATACAATTAGATTATATCTTCTTTCTTCTTTGCTGGAACTTAATTTTCATTGATTGTCCATGTAACAATAATTTCATCAATTTGCAATACATTTTGACATTAATAAATGTTATGTTATGTTATGGTAAACTGTGATCAAAGATGAAAACAATTTGATCCACTATCTAACCTACACCTGATGAAGGCTCTTCTTTCATCGTCTGGTCTTCTGGTCATCTCTTTTTCCGTCATAATAGAAGGCTTATTACCACAAATGTAGTTCTTGACTTAAAGTCCTTTAGATTTCCTCCGTGTTGTGCAGATATTATAACATTGTCCATTAAAGTTCATATTGAGAAGATATTGATATAACAACAAAGTCCATATGTTATGTTTCACTTTACCAAGACATAGACTGTAGAAGGGTTTCCTTCTGTAATTACCTTGACCTCCTGTCACTGTACAATCATGTGACACTTCTGGAGCAATACTGCAAAAGCAAGGCAAGTGTGAATTCTGACATCATCCCTGCTGCTTGTCAGTAAGGTTCAGTCCTGGAATCTCAGTCTCTTGGATACACAATATCTGTGTTCGGGTTTTATCATTCATAACCCTTTTGCGTACAAACAACTTGAAGTCTTGAAATAGAGAGGATTCCACCAAACATTGATGAGGACGTCTTTATATCTGTCCAATCATCCGCTGATCAAAGGTTCCAAACTCCAGTAATAGTTTTTAAACACAGTCCTTGGCATAAGCTTAAGCATATAGCATCATACCTTCAGATTTTGTCTTTTCCCGCACATCTTCTTCTTGTAACTGTTAAAGTCTTTTTATTAACATTTGATATCAAACTTTATCATAATCTTGGACTTGATTGAAGATAAGTTTTCTTTCCCTAATAGCTAAGCCAAACTAGGCAATTAACTAAACTATAATATCACAGTGTACCATACCACTCATTTATATATCATACTTCTCTTTACATTGTATCAATATTTATATTTGACTTATTAAAATATTGATATTCAATACATTTATCAAACTATCAGATAATAGTACTTTGGATACAATAATCTATATAAACATCATATATCAACATATATATCTTTATATCTATATGTATGAATATATATGTGTAATTTACTTGTGATGACAAATTGCAACATAACTCTGAAATATAATGTGATTATTAATTACCATTCTATAGACAATCACAATATTTATTCTTTAGTTAGAACTTTTCACCAATTATACTAAACATATGTTCCTATATGAATGTGTTATCATACTTAATCATACATTTTAGTCACTTTATTTTCCTTTTTAATAAGAAATAATTTTATTTTAAACATTCATTTATTAAATATCATTGTGTTCTTTATCTGAGACACAATATTAACCTTTATTCATAAAAACGTATGTGCCTAAAGTTTCCTCTTAACACCTCGTCTCTTCACAGATTCCTGTGACCTTCTTAACCTTTCAGATACCTCCAATACCAAGAATAGAGACAAGACTTAAGACACTTGACTCTGTCTTACACTTAACTGTATATATTCTTGTGTACTGGTTGTATATGAACACCATATATATTAAATAAGTATATAAAACATAAGCATTTCAAAATGTCACATCCTATAATCAGAAGTTTAAAGAATAAACCAGAGACTATCACTCTTGATATCCCATATTCTTTGATGATATTATACTTTTCCTTTCATGAAGATGATTAGCTTATCTCATTTGCATATAAGACATATTTTTCCCAATGTTTGTAGATGTTGATGTGTGTAAGTGTATGCAAGTGTGTGCGTACATGTAAGAATACATAATCAATAAAACAATAATACAATAAATCAATACTGGCTATAACTAACTAGATTTTCTGCCATAACTAATATATTTATTATCCCATGATCCAATTACCCCAATAAGCCTTTATTGTTTGTCAGGTTTGAACAAATATATTGAAGAGCTATCTATATCTTAGTCAAAAGCTTCTTCTTTTGCAACAAACTATTCACAAACTAAAATAACCTTCACCCTACTGCATCTGTCACCTTTCCTCAGCTCATGTGACTTAAACACTTGGTTTTCCTGTAGGTATAAACATATGAGGTTCCTTTCAATGGATTTCAAATATATTTGCTAATTTCCCAGTTTAATATAGAGTATCACATAAGATAAAAAATAGAAAGAAATAGAAAAAGAAAATAGAAATAGAAAATAGAAAGAAATAGAAAATAGAAAGAAAATAGACGTCTCTTTGTTGGATATATTTTCCTTTTTTCCTTGTTGGATGCATCCTGATTTTCTTAGGCCTATTTGTGATGTCACAGATCTGTTGTATACACCAGTGGACACATAACACACATAACACTTATACTGACCAGCCCATCAGGGTCACAGGTCACAATGTGTTGCTGTCAATCAACTGACCACATGAACGAACACTTATTCTCACAGTAAGTAAGAGCTCCATGCCTAGTTGCATGCCTTCATACATAATGGATTATAACTTGAAAATACTTTACATGAAACTATTGACAAACATGCTTAAGGTAAGTTAGGACTTATATCACTTTATCATGCATTGTTATTAGTCACACCATGTGAAATTAGTTTACTCATTAATAGTTAGACACTCCATGTATTCTTTTGGCTATAAGGAAAGAATGATGAATGAATGGACATCACTGATTGAACTGATCCATTTTTCCATATATCTATATCTGATGAGAAAAAATAGATAAACTTTAGCAAAAACCAAATTAATACAATAATGATTTTAACCAATGGAAAATTTAATAACTTTATGGATCCCTAGTACTATTTGATCATATTCATATAATGTACATAACATGTTCCTCCTCTCTCTGCATCCAGAGAGTGGACTATGACAAAAATCTGTCACCACACATCAGGCTCTCCTCCTATATGTGTGTGTATATATATAATGATATGATCCATAGTATTATTCACAATAGCATAATTAGGATTATTTTACAAACATTATCACATAATCATGTGGATTATACCTGATCATTGGACTTCTCCTCATATAAAAGGGATTTCTCTTTACATAGCCAGATAGTACATAAGTAAATACTCAATAGACAGTCATTCCTTCAGAGATACTTTTAAACTCGACCCCTGACCTTCCTGTCAATCACATCCCACAATAACTCCACCAGGTCATTAGAGAATGCCAAGCTTGCCCTTTTCCTAAAAATATTAGGTAGCTCAAATTCCTCTTGGTTACTGGGAAGATCTGACATTTTGGAGACAACTGGTACATTCCCAGATACATTCTTTTGCAGATACTCAATAGATTTGGCTGGCTGCAATTCTTTAATTTCAGTTAATAATGGAATTTCAATTTGTGGATTTTCTTGCATGGCATATGGTTTATATGCAACATGTAATTTCCTACGTTTCTCATAGATTTTGTCACTTTCCCTCCTATAAATAGGGGACACTTTAACATGATTTGACAGATGTCTCTTAATAGGCTTTGCTTTTTGCTTTGGACATACTCGATTTACATTTGACATATGTTTCTGATGTCTTCTGGCCATGTCCAATAAACTAGCAGCTTCAAATAAAGTCTTCTTATCTGACGCACTGGCAAGGGTGACTGCATCCAAGAATTTGAACTTTTTAACAAAACTTTTCACCATAGATGAAGAGTTCACCTTTTGAATGACAGTTTTGTATGTTCTCTCAAATTTAGACATGAATGCATATGTACATTCTTTTCTGCCAATCTTTATCTCATTCAGTATATCAGGTGTTGGCATGCTGTCACCTCTAGTGCACCAGATTAGTTTCTTTAATCTCTCCACATCACTGTCTTTTAACCATTCATTTGACTCATTATCATAAGACATTTTTGCAGACAAACGTTCTGTAAAATCAATAGGAAGCCATAATTTAAACAGTTTATTTCTCTGTTCAATATTTAGATCAAATTTCTCTGCATGGCTTTCAAAAATTTCTGAGTTTCTACACACATGGATCTTTACATCATATGTGGGAATGGCTTTACTCAGATTGATCAAATATTCCTGAGATTTTAATTTCAATTTAGTTTCTTGTATCATTTGTTCCTCACCATCTATGGCCATTACTGCCACGTGGTGCTCTTTGTCAACATATTGAGATTTCTCATTATCTGTCTGAACAGATTTATGCATACTATTACTTAATTTCTTCTCTGTTACCACGTCATTAAAAATCTTTACCATAGAAGCTATATTCCTAAATACCTGCTTCTCTTTTGTAGAACAAATTTTATTTTCAATCTTAGAATTTGCCTGCTCACATTGTGTATATAAATCTTGCCATATACTCTCTAAACTGTCACTAGGCACAACTTTAAACTCAACGTTACATTTCTTAGACAATGACTCTAATTTTTCCATACTTTAAAAGTAAAATCTTTACTCACCACTGTAGAAAGCTTCACCTTTAGCTTGTCCTTGGAACAGTTGGTCCCTGTCATCAGAACGTCTCAGTACGTCTGGCACTTGTGGTCCTTCTGTGTTTCCTCACAGGCTTTCCTCACACAGGCTTCCGTATCATATAACACGTACAACAGTCATCTGTATCTCACCAATATAAGTTCTTTTTCGAAGTCTTCCTGAATCTTGCAATTCATACAACTTGCAAAATACTCCTCTCTTCCCCCTTAATTGCAAGTGAACGGAACGAGAAAAACAGGAAAAAAAACGACCGTGCTGGCTCGCCACTGTTAAATAGCCATGAAGTAACGGAGGAAGGCTGGCTCGCCACTGTTAAATAGCCGGACCTGGCCTTGTCCACGATAGGAAGAAGTCAGCTTGTTATAAATCAGTGTAGAGGTTTATTAATATCTTGAAGGAAAACACAGGAACAGGGAAAATGTCCAAATAACACAAATATCAGTCAATTGTCAATAGCTTACATCTTCAGAGAAGTTAAATCATCTGGATATCTTGTAGTTACAGCTTGGTTCATGCTTGTCATCTGGTTGGTGGACTTGGGATATTCACGACATCTTGTCCAGGATGACAGAGAGGGATGGCAGACAGACCTGCCATAGATTCCCCATGGATCCCCCTCATGGATGACGACCACGACGTGTGTGTCTGTCACTCATTTATATTCATGAGAGTGGGTGTTACCTTCCATGTTACAGCTATGTAGGGAGATTTCTAAAATGGTGTACTCTAACCGCACCCATGTACCCAAAATACAACAGATATGATGTCAGTAGAGTGTTAACCCCATGTCTGCTAGAGAATATTGTAAATATATAATATTTAACACATATACTTACAAGGTATCATACCGGTGAGGTCCTTTCCAGTGATAGTATTTAGCCGTCTCACACTGAACTGGCTATTTACTATACTCCGTAAGGACCTTTTCCATGTATCATATACTTACAAGGTATCATACCGGTGAGGTCCTCTCCAGTGATAGTATTTAGCCGTCTCACACTGAACTGGCTATTTACTATACTCCGTAAGGACCTTTTCCATCTTTCATGTACTCACAAGGTTTCATACCGGCGAGGTCCTTACCAGTGATAGTATTTAGCCGTCTCACACTGAACTGGCTATTTACTATACTCCGTAAGGACCTTTTCCATGTTTCATATACTTACAAGATTTCATCCTGGTGAGGTCCTTTTCAGTGATAGTATTTAGCCGTCTCACACTGAACTGGCTATTTACTATACTCCGTAAGGACCTTTTCTATGTTTCATGTACTTACAAGGTTACATACCGGTGAGGTCATTTCCAGTGATAGTATTTAGCCGTCTCACACTGAACTGGCTATTTACTATACTCCGTAAGGACCTTTTCCATGTATCATATACTTACAAGGTATCATACCGGTGAGGTCCTCTCCAGTGATAGTATTTAGCCGTCTCACACTGAACTGGCTATTTACTATACTCCGTAAGGACCTTTTCCATCTTTCATGTACTCACAAGGTTTCATACCGGCGAGGTCCTTACCAGTGATAGTATTTAGCCGTCTCACACTGAACTGGCTATTTACTATAGTTCGTAAGGACCTTTTCTATGTTTCATGTACTTAGAAGGTTACATACCGGTGAGGTCCTTTTCAGTGATAGTATTTAGCCGTCTCACACTGAACTGGCTATTTACTATACTCCGTAAGGACCTTTTCTATGTTTCATGTACTTACAAGGTTTCATCCTGGTGAGGTCCTTTCCAGTGATAGTATTTAGCCATCTCACACTGAACTGGCTATTTACTATACTCCGTAAGGACCTTTTCCATGTATCATATACTTACAAGGTATCATACCGGTGAGGTCCTCTCCAGTGATAGTATTTAGCCGTCTCACACTGAACTGGCTATTTACTATACTCCGTAAGGACCTTTTCCATCTTTCATGTATTCACAAGGTTTCATACCGGTGAGGTCCTTTTCAGTGATAGTATTTAGCCGTCTCACACTGAATTGGCTATTTACTATACTCTCTAAGGACCTTTTCTATGTTTCATGTACTTACAAGGTTTCATCCTGGTGAGGTCCTTTCCAGTGATAGTATTTAGCCATCTCACACTGAACTGGCTATTTACTACACTCTGTAAGGACCTTTTCCATGTATCATATACTCACAAGGTTTCATACCGGTGAGGTCCTCTCCAGTGATAGTATTTAGCCGTCTCACACTGAACTGGCTATTTACTATACTCCGTAAGGACCTTTTCCATCTTTCATGTACTCACAAGGTTTCATACCGGTGAGGTCCTTTCCAGTGATAGTATTTAGCCGTCTCACACTGAACTGGCTATTTACTATACTCCGTAAGGACTTTTTCCATCTTTCATGTACTTACAAGGTTTCATACCGGCGAGGTCCTTACCAGTGATAGTATTTAGCCGTCTCACACTGAACTGGCTATTTACTATACTCCGTAAGGACCTTTTCCATGTTGCATATACTTAAAAGGTTTCATCCTGGTGAGGTCCTTTACAGTGATAGTATTTAGCCGTCTCACACTGAACTGGCTATTTACTATACTCCGTAAGGACCTTTTCTATGTTTCATGTACTTACAAGGTTTCATACCGGTGAGGTCCTCTCCAGTGATAGTATTTAGCCGTCTCACACTGAACTGGCTATTTACTATACTCCGTAAGGACCTTTTCCATGTTTCATATACTTACAAGGTTACATACCGGTGAGGTCCTTTCCAGTGATAGTATTTAGCCGTCTCACACTGAACTGGCTATTTACTATACTCCGTAAGGACCTTTTCCATGTTTCATGTACTTACAAGATTTCATACCGGTGAGGTCCTCTCCAGTGATAGTATTTAGCTGTCTTACACTGAACTGGCTATTTACTATATTCCGTAAGGACCTTTTCCATGTTTCATATACTTACAAGGTTTCATACTGGCGAGGTCCTTTCCAGTGATAGTATTTAGCTGTCTTACACTGAACTGGCTATTTACTATACTCCGTAAGGACCTTTTCCATGTTTCATGTACTTACAAGGTTTCATACCGGCGAGGTCCTTACCAGTGATAGTATTTAGCCGTCTCACACTGAACTGGCTATTTACTATACTCCGTAAGGACCTTTTCTATGTTTCATGTACTTACAAGGTTTCATCCTGGTGAGGTCCTTTCCAGTGATAGTATTTAGCCATCTCACACTGAACTGGCTATTTACTATACTCCGTAAGGACCTTTTCCATGTATCATATACTTACAAGGTATCATACCGGTGAGGTCCTCTCCAGTGATAGTATTTAGCCGTCTCACACTGAACTGGCTATTTACTATACTCCGTAAGGACCTTTTCCATCTTTCATGTACTCACAAGGTTTCATACCGGTGAGGTCCTCTCCAGTGATAGTATTTAGCCGTCTCACACTGAACTGGCTATTTACTATACTCTGTAAGGACCTTTTCCATCTTTCATGTACTCACAAGGTTTCATACCGGTGAGGTCCTTTCCAGTGATAGTATTTAGCCGTCTCACACTGAACTGGCCATTTACTATACTCCGTAAGGACCTTTTCCATCTTTCATGTACTCACAAGGTTTCATACCGGCGAGGTCCTTACCAGTGATAGTATTTAGCCGTCTCACACTGAACTGGCTATTTACTATACTCCGTAAGGACCTTTTCCATGTATCATATACTTACAAGGTATCATACCGGTGAGGTCCTCTCCAGTGATAGTATTTCGCCGTCTCACACTGAACTGGCTATTTACTATACTCCGTAAGGACCTTTTCCATCTTTCATGTACTCACAAGGTTTCATACCGGTGAGGTCCTTTCCAGTGATAGTATTTAGCCGTCTCACACTGAACTGGCCATTTACTATACTCCGTAAGGACCTTTTCCATCTTTCATGTACTCACAAGGTTTCATACCGGCGAGGTCCTTACCAGTGATAGTATTTAGCCGTCTCACACTGAACTGGCTATTTACTATACTCCGTAAGGACCTTTTCCATGTTTCATATACTTACAAGGTTTCATCCTGGTGAGGTCCTTTTCAGTGATAGTATTTAGCCGTCTCACACTGAACTGGCTATTTACTATACTCCGTAAGGACCTTTTCCATGTATCATATACTTACAAGGTATCATACCGGTGAGGTCCTCTCCAGTGATAGTATTTAGCCGTCTCACACTGAACTGGCTATTTACTATACTCCGTAAGGACCTTTTCTATGTTTCATGTACTTACAAGGTTTCATCCTGGTGAGGTCCTTTCCAGTGATAGTATTTAGCCATCTCACACTGAACTGGCTATCTACTATACTCTGTAAGGACCTTTTCCATGTATCATATACTTACAAGGTATCATACCGGTGAGGTCCTTTCCAGTGATAGTATTTAGCCGTCTCACACTGAACTGGCTATTTACTATACTCCGTAAGGACCTTTTCCATGTTTCATATACTTACAAGGTTTCATCCTGGTGAGGTCCTTTTCAGTGATAGTATTTAGCCGTCTGACACTGAACTGGCTATTTACTATACTCCGTAAGGACCTTTTCCATGTATCATATACTTACAAGGTATCATACCGGTGAGGTCCTCTCCAGTGATAGTATTTAGCCGTCTCACACTGAACTGGCTATTTACTATACTCCGTAAGGACCTTTTCTATGTTTCATGTACTTACAAGGTTTCATCCTGGTGAGGTCCTTTCCAGTGATAGTATTTAGCCATCTCACACTGAACTGGCTATCTACTATACTCTGTAAGGACCTTTTCCATGTATCATATACTTACAAGGTATCATACCGGTGAGGTCCTTTCCAGTGATAGTATTTAGCCGTCTCACACTGAACTGGCTATTTACTATACTCCGTAAGGACCTTTTCCATCTTTCATGTACTAACAAGTTTTCATACCGGTGAGGTCCTTTCCAGTGATAGTATTTAGCCATCTCACACTGAACTGGCTATTTACTATACTCCGTAAGGACCTTTTCCATGTATCATATACTTACAAGGTATCATACCGGTGAGGTCCTCTCCAGTGATAGTATTTAGCCGTCTCACACTGAACTGGCTATTTACTATACTCCGTAAGGACCTTTTCCATCTTTCATGTACTCACAAGGTTTCATACCGGTGAGGTCCTTTCCAGTGATAGTATTTAGCCGTCTCACACTGAACTGGCTATTTACTATACTCCGTAAGGACCTTTTCCATCTTTCATGTACTTACAAGGTTTCATACCGGCGAGGTCCTTACCAGTGATAGTATTTAGCCGTCTCACACTGAACTGGCTATTTACTATAGTCCGTAAGGACCTTTTCTATGTTTCATGTACTTACAAGGTTACATACCGGTGAGGTCCTTTTCAGTGATAGTATTTAGCCATCTCACACTGAACTGGCTATCTACTATACTCTGTAAGGACCTTTTCCATGTATCATATACTTACAAGGTATCATACCGGTGAGGTCCTTTCCAGTGATAGTATTTAGCCGTCTCACACTGAACTGGCTATTTACTATACTCCGTAAGGACCTTTTCCATGTATCATATACTTACAAGGTATCATACCGGTGAGGTCCTCTCCAGTGATAGTATTTAGCCGTCTCACACTGAACTGGCTATTTACTATACTCCGTAAGGACCTTTTCCATCTTTCATGTACTCACAAGGTTTCATACCGGCGAGGTCCTTACCAGTGATAGTATTTAGCCGTCTCACACTGAACTGGCTATTTACTATACTCCGTAAGGACCTTTTCCATGTTTCATATACTTACAAGATTTCATCCTGGTGAGGTCCTTTTCAGTGATAGTATTTAGCCGTCTCACACTGAACTGGCTATTTACTATACTCCGTAAGGACCTTTTCTATGTTTCATGTACTTACAAGGTTACATACCGGTGAGGTCATTTCCAGTGATAGTATTTAGCCGTCTCACACTGAACTGGCTATTTACTATACTCCGTAAGGACCTTTTCCATGTATCATATACTTACAAGGTATCATACCGGTGAGGTCCTCTCCAGTGATAGTATTTAGCCGTCTCACACTGAACTGGCTATTTACTATACTCCGTAAGGACCTTTTCCATCTTTCATGTACTCACAAGGTTTCATACCGGCGAGGTCCTTACCAGTGATAGTATTTAGCCGTCTCACACTGAACTGGCTATTTACTATAGTCCGTAAGGACCTTTTCTATGTTTCATGTACTTAGAAGGTTACATACCGGTGAGGTCCTTTTCAGTGATAGTATTTAGCCGTCTCACACTGAACTGGCTATTTACTATACTCCGTAAGGACCTTTTCTATGTTTCATGTACTTACAAGGTTTCATCCTGGTGAGGTCCTTTCCAGTGATAGTATTTAGCCATCTCACACTGAACTGGCTATTTACTACACTCTGTAAGGACCTTTTCCATCTTTCATGTATTCACAAGGTTTCATACCGGTGAGGTCCCCTCCAGTGATAGTATTTAGCCGTCTCACACTGAACTGGCTATTTACTATACTCCGTAAGGACCTTTTCCATCTTTCATGTATTCACAAGGTTTCATACCGGTGAGGTCCTTTTCAGTGATAGTATTTAGCCGTCTCACACTGAATTGGCTATTTACTATACTCTCTAAGGACCTTTTCTATGTTTCATGTACTTACAAGGTTTTATCCTGGTGAGG
Organism: Leptodactylus fuscus; assembly: GCF_031893055.1. Lineage (NCBI taxonomy): Eukaryota > Metazoa > Chordata > Amphibia > Anura > Leptodactylidae > Leptodactylus > Leptodactylus fuscus. The sequence continues at coordinate 101,626,977 of NC_134266.1, read as the reverse complement.
TCCTTTCCAGTGATAGTATTTAGCCATCTCACACTGAACTGGCTATTTACTACACTCTGTAAGGACCTTTTCCATGTATCATATACTCACAAGGTTTCATACCGGTGAGGTCCTCTCCAGTGATAGTATTTAGCCGTCTCACACTGAACTGGCTATTTACTATACTCCGTAAGGACCTTTTCCATCTTTCATGTACTCACAAGGTTTCATACCGGTGAGGTCCTTTCCAGTGATAGTATTTAGCCGTCTCACACTGAACTGGCTATTTACTATACTCCGTAAGGACTTTTTCCATCTTTCATGTACTTACAAGGTTTCATACCGGCGAGGTCCTTACCAGTGATAGTATTTAGCCGTCTCACACTGAACTGGCTATTTACTATACTCCGTAAGGACCTTTTCCATGTTGCATATACTTAAAAGGTTTCATCCTGGTGAGGTCCTTTACAGTGATAGTATTTAGCCGTCTCACACTGAACTGGCTATTTACTATACTCCGTAAGGACCTTTTCTATGTTTCATGTACTTACAAGGTTTCATACCGGTGAGGTCCTCTCCAGTGATAGTATTTAGCCGTCTCACACTGAACTGGCTATTTACTATACTCCGTAAGGACCTTTTCCATGTTTCATATACTTACAAGGTTACATACCGGTGAGGTCCTTTCCAGTGATAGTATTTAGCCGTCTCACACTGAACTGGCTATTTACTATACTCCGTAAGGACCTTTTCCATGTTTCATGTACTTACAAGATTTCATACCGGTGAGGTCCTCTCCAGTGATAGTATTTAGCTGTCTTACACTGAACTGGCTATTTACTATATTCCGTAAGGACCTTTTCCATGTTTCATATACTTACAAGGTTTCATACTGGCGAGGTCCTTTCCAGTGATAGTATTTAGCTGTCTTACACTGAACTGGCTATTTACTATACTCCGTAAGGACCTTTTCCATGTTTCATGTACTTACAAGGTTTCATACCGGCGAGGTCCTTACCAGTGATAGTATTTAGCCGTCTCACACTGAACTGGCTATTTACTATACTCCGTAAGGACCTTTTCTATGTTTCATGTACTTACAAGGTTTCATCCTGGTGAGGTCCTTTCCAGTGATAGTATTTAGCCATCTCACACTGAACTGGCTATTTACTATACTCCGTAAGGACCTTTTCCATGTATCATATACTTACAAGGTATCATACCGGTGAGGTCCTCTCCAGTGATAGTATTTAGCCGTCTCACACTGAACTGGCTATTTACTATACTCCGTAAGGACCTTTTCCATCTTTCATGTACTCACAAGGTTTCATACCGGTGAGGTCCTCTCCAGTGATAGTATTTAGCCGTCTCACACTGAACTGGCTATTTACTATACTCTGTAAGGACCTTTTCCATCTTTCATGTACTCACAAGGTTTCATACCGGTGAGGTCCTTTCCAGTGATAGTATTTAGCCGTCTCACACTGAACTGGCCATTTACTATACTCCGTAAGGACCTTTTCCATCTTTCATGTACTCACAAGGTTTCATACCGGCGAGGTCCTTACCAGTGATAGTATTTAGCCGTCTCACACTGAACTGGCTATTTACTATACTCCGTAAGGACCTTTTCCATGTTTCATATACTTACAAGGTTTCATCCTGGTGAGGTCCTTTTCAGTGATAGTATTTAGCCGTCTCACACTGAACTGGCTATTTACTATACTCCGTAAGGACCTTTTCTATGTTTCATGTACTTACAAGGTTACATACCGGTGAGGTCATTTCCAGTGATAGTATTTAGCCGTCTCACACTGAACTGGCTTTTTACTATACTCCGTAAGGACCTTTTCCATGTATCATATACTTACAAGGTATCATACCGGTGAGGTCCTCTCCAGTGATAGTATTTAGCCGTCTCACACTGAACTGGCTATTTACTATACTCCGTAAGGACCTTTTCCATCTTTCATGTACTCACAAGGTTTCATCCTGGTGAGGTCCTCTCCAGTGATAGTATTTAGCCGTCTCACACTGAACTGGCTATTTACTATACTCCGTAAGGACCTTTTCCATCTTTCATGTACTCACAAGGTTTCATACCGGTGAGGTCCTTTCCAGTGATAGTATTTAGCCGTCTCACACTGAACTGGCTATTTACTATACTCCGTAAGGACCTTTTCCATCTTTCATGTACTTACAAGGTTTCATACCGGCGAGGTCCTTACCAGTGATAGTATTTAGCCGTCTCACAATGAACTGGCTATTTACTATAGTCCGTAAGGACCTTTTCTATGTTTCATGTACTTACAAGGTTACAAACCGGTGAGGTCCTTTTCAGTGGTAGTATTTAGCCGTCTCACACTGAACTGGCTATTTACTATACTCCGTAAGGACCTTTTCTATGTTTCATGTACTTACAAGGTTTCATCCTGGTGAGGTCCTTTCCAGTGATAGTATTTAGCCATCTCACACTGAACTGGCTATTTACTATACTCCGTAAGGACCTTTTCCATGTATCATATACTTACAAGGTATCATACCGGTGAGGTCCTCTCCAGTGATAGTATTTAGCCGTCTCACACTGAACTGGCTATTTACTATACTCCGTAAGGACCTTTTCCATCTTTCATGTACTCACAAGGTTTCATACCGGTGAGGTCCTCTCCAGTGATAGTATTTAGCCGTCTCACACTGAACTGGCTATTTACTATACTCTGTAAGGACCTTTTCCATCTTTCATGTACTCACAAGGTTTCATACCGGTGAGGTCCTTTCCAGTGATAGTATTTAGCCATCTCACACTGAACTGGCTATTTACTATACTCCGTAAGGACCTTTTCCGTGTTTCATATACTTACAAGGTTTCATCCTGGTGAGGTCCTTTTCAGTGATAGTATTTAGCCGTCTCACACTGAACTGGCTATTTACTATACTCCGTAAGGACCTTTTCTATGTTTCATGTACTTACAAGGTTACATACCGGTGAGGTCATTTCCAGTGATAGTATTTAGCCGTCTCACACTGAACTGGCTATTTACTATACTCCGTAAGGACCTTTTCCATGTATCATATACTTACAAGGTATCATACCGGTGAGGTCCTCTCCAGTGATAGTATTTAGCCGTCTCACACTGAACTGGCTATTTACTATACTCCGTAAGGACCTTTTCTATGTTTCATGTACTTACAAGGTTTCATCCTGGTGAGGTCCTTTCCAGTGATAGTATTTAGCCATCTCACACTGAACTGGCTATCAACTATACTCTGTAAGGACCTTTTCCATGTATCATATACTTACAAGGTATCATACCGGTGAGGTCCTTTCCAGTGATAGTATTTAGCCGTCTCACACTGAACTGGCTATTTACTATACTCCGTAAGGACCTTTTCCATCTTTCATGTACTCACAAGTTTTCATACCGGTGAGGTCCTTTCCAGTGATAGTATTTAGCCGTCTCACACTGAACTGGCTATTTACTATACTCCGTAAGGACCTTTTCCATGTATCATATACTTACAAGGTATCATACCGGTGAGGTCCTCTCCAGTGATAGTATTTAGCCGTCTCACACTGAACTGGCTATTTACTATACTCCGTAAGGACCTTTTCCATCTTTCATGTACTCACAAGGTTTCATACCGGCGAGGTCCTTACCAGTGATAGTATTTAGCCGTCTCACACTGAACTGGCTATTTACTATAGTCCGTAAGGACCTTTTCTATGTTTCATGTACTTACAAGGTTACATACCGGTGAGGTCCTTTTCAGTGATAGTATTTAGCCATCTCACACTGAACTGGCTATCTACTATACTCTGTAAGGACCTTTTCCATGTATCATATACTTACAAGGTATCATACCGGTGAGGTCCTTTCCAGTGATAGTATTTAGCCGTCTCACACTGAACTGGCTATTTACTATACTCCGTAAGGACCTTTTCCATCTTTCATGTACTCACAAGTTTTCATACCGGTGAGGTCCTTTCCAGTGATAGTATTTAGCCGTCTCACACTGAACTGGCTATTTACTATACTCCGTAAGGACCTTTTCCATCTTTCATGTACTTACAAGGTTTCATCCTGGTGAGGTCCTTTCCAGTGATAGTATTTAGCCATCTCACACTGAACTGGCTATTTACTACACTCTGTAAGGACCTTTTCCATGTATCATATACTTACAAGGTATCATACCGGTGAGGTCCTCTCCAGTGATAGTATTTAGCCGTCTCACACTGAACTGGCTATTTACTATACTCCGTAAGGACCTTTTCCATGTTGCATATACTTACAAGGTTTCATCCTGGTGAGGTCCTTTACAGTGATAGTATTTAGCCGTCTCACACTGAACTGGCTATTTACTATACTCCGTAAGGACCTTTTCTATGTTTCATGTACTTACAAGGTTTCATACCGGTGAGGTCCTCTCCAGTGATAGTATTTAGCCGTCTCACACTGAACTGGCTATTTACTATACTCCGTAAGGACCTTTTCCATGTTTCATATACTTACAAGGTTACATACCGGTGAGGTCCTTTCCAGTGATAGTATTTAGCCGTCTCACACTGAACTGGCTATTTACTATACTCCGTAAGGACCTTTTCCATGTTTCATGTACTTACAAGGTTTCATACTGGTGAGGTCCTCTCCAGTGATAGTATTTAGCTGTCTTACACTGAACTGGCTATTTACTATATTCCGTAAGGACCTTTTCCATGTTTCATATACTTACAAGGTTTCATACTGGCGAGGTCCTTTCCAGTGATAGTATTTAGCTGTCTTACACTGAACTGGCTATTTAGTATACTCCGTAAGGACCTTTTCCATGTTTCATGTACTTACAAGGTTTCATACCGGCGAGGTCCTTACCAGTGATAGTATTTAGCCGTTTCACACTGAACTGGCTATTTACTATACTCCGTAAGGACCTTTTCTATGTTTCATGTAGTTACAAGGTTTCATCCTGGTGAGGTCCTTTCCAGTGATAGTATTTAGCCATCTCACACTGAACTGGCTATTTACTATACTCCGTAAGGACCTTTTCCATGTATCATATACTTACAAGGTATCATACCGGTGAGGTCCTCTCCAGTGATAGTATTTAGCCGTCTCACACTGAACTGGCTATTTACTATACTCCGTAAGGACCTTTTCCATCTTTCATGTACTCACAAGGTTTCATACCGGTGAGATCCTTTTCAGTGATAGTATTTAGCCGTCTCACACTGAACTGGCTATTTATTACACTCTGTAAGGACCTTTTCCATGTATCATATACTTACAAGGTATCATACCGGTGAGGTCCTCTCCAGTGATAGTATTTAGCCGTTTCACACTGAACTGGCTATTTACTATACTCCGTAAGGACCTCTTCCATCTTTCATGTACTCACAAGGTTTCATACCGGTGAGATCCTTTTCAGTGATAGTATTTAGCCGTCTCACACTGAACTGGCTATTTATTACACTCTGTAAGGACCTTTTCCGTGTATCATATACTTACAAGGTATCATACCGGTGAGGTCCTCTCCAGTGATAGTATTTAGCCGTTTCACACTGAACTGGCTATTTACTATACTCCGTAAGGACCTTTTCCATGTTGCATATACTTACAAGGTTTCATCCTGGTGAGGTCCTTTCCAGTGATAGTATTTAGCCGTCTCACACTGAACTGGCTATTTACTATACTCCGTAAGGACCTTTTCCATGTTTCATATGCTTACAAGGTTACATACCAGTGAGGTCCTTTTCAGTGATAGTATTTAGCCGTCTCACACTGAACTGGCTATTTACTATACTCCGTAAGGACCTTTTCCATGTTTCATGTACTTACAAGATTTCATACCGGTGAGGTCCTCTCCAGTGATAGTATTTAGCTGTCTTACACTGAACTGGCTATTCACTATACTCCGTAAGGACCTTTTCCATGTTTCATATACTTACAAGGTTTCATACTGGCGAGGTCCTTTCCAGTGATAGTATTTAGCTGTCTTACACTGAACTGGCTATTTACTATACTCCGTAAGGACCTTTTCCATGTTTCATATACTTACAAGGTTTCATACTGGCGAGGTCCTTTCCAGTGATAGTATTTAGCTGTCTTACACTGAACTGGCTATTTACTATACTCCGTAAGGACCTTTTCCATCTTTCATGTACTCACAAGGTTTCATACCGGTGAGGTCCTTTCCAGTGATAGTATTTAGCCGTCTCACACTGAACTGGCTATTTACTATACTCCGTAAGGACCTTTTCCATCTTTCATGTACTTACAAGGTTTCATACCGGCGAGGTCCTTACCAGTGATAGTATTTAGCCGTCTCACAATGAACTGGCTATTTACTATAGTCCGTAAGGACCTTTTCTATGTTTCATGTACTTACAAGGTTACAAACCGGTGAGGTCCTTTTCAGTGGTAGTATTTAGCCGTCTCACACTGAACTGGCTTTTTACTATACTCCGTAAGGACCTTTTCTATGTATCCTATACTGACAAGGTTTGATACCGGTGAGGTCCTTTCCAGTGATAGTTTTTAGCCGTCTCACACTGAACTGGCTATTTACTATACTCCGTAAGGACCTTTTCCATCTTTTATGTACTTACAAGGTTTCATCCTGTTGAGGTCCTTTCCAGTGATAGTATTTAGCCGTCTCACACTGAACTGGCTATTTATTATACTCCGTAAGGACCTTTTCCATGTTTCATATACTTACAAGGTTTCATCCTGGTGAGGTCCTTTCCAGTGATAGTATTTAGCCGTCTCACACTGAACTGGCTATTTACTATACTCCGTAAGGGCCTTTTCTATGTTTCATGTACTTACAAGGTTTCATACTGGTGAGGTCCTCTCCAGTGATAGTATTTAGCTGTCTTACACTGAACTGGCTATTTACTATACTCCGTAAGGACCTTTTCCATGTTTCATATACTTACAAGGTTTCATACTGGCGAGGTCCTTTCCAGTGATAGTATTTAGCTGTCTTACACTGAACTGGCTATTTAGTATACTCTGTAAGGACCTTTTCCATGTTTCATGTACTTACAAGATTTCATACCGGTGAGGTCCTCTCCAGTGAAAGTATTTAGCTGTCTTACACTGAACTGGCTATTTACTATACTCCCTAAGGACCTTTTCCATGTTTCATATACTTACAAGGTTTCATACCGGTGAGGTCCTCTCCAGTGATAGTATTTAGCCGTCTCACACTGAACTGGCTATTTACTATACTCCGTAAGGACCTTTTCTATGTATCCTATACTGACAAGGTTTGATACCGGTGAGGTCCTTTTCAGTGATAGTATTTAGCTGTCTCACACTGAACTGGCTATTTACTATACTCCATAAGGACCTTTACAATGTTTCATGTACTTACAAGGTTTCATACTAGCGAGGTCCTTTCCAGTGATAGTATTTAGCTGACTCACACTTTATCCATGTATCATATACTGTACTTAGAAAGTTTCAGATGGTATAAGATAGTATATAGTCAGTGTATGACGAAATCTGTGAGGAAAGAGAAGATGTTATATTGTTTGACAGTTCATGACCCGGATATGTGAATCCCCTCATTGAATGTAAGGCTGCGATGTGATGACATGACCATTATTCAGTGTGGTGTGAATGTAGGCTTATAATATGAGTACTGTATACTGCTTATATATAGCTGATAACTGCTGTATTACCCAGAAGCCGCACGGCTTGTAACATCGGCAGCAGTTTTGTGAGTGAAGCCGCTGTTTTCCGGTAATATCCAGTATTCACTATACAATTGTATAGTAAACTGTGCTCAATGTATCTTAGGGCAGGTTCACACCTGTGCCCACTCTCTGCTTTGCAGGTTTCTGTCCTCTGCCCGAGAAACTGGACAGAAGACGAAAACTGGCAGTCACTTTTCAAACCGATTCATTTGAATGGGTTTGCAAAGTGTCCACCGTTGAGCGTCTTCTGGTCTCCGTGGCTAAAACCATTCTTTTTTTTTTAACTGGACACAAAGTCGGACATGCAGGACTTTGTATCTGGTTAAAAAAAAAAAAACAATTTTGCCGCGGAGATCAGAAGACGCTCACCAGCGGACACTGAGTTCTGGGTTTCCATCAGGGTTTCTCGGGCACAAGACGGAAACTCACAAAGTAGAGACCGGGCGCAAGTGTGAACCTACCCTTAGATCAGTCCTATTTTGTGTGGCCTCAGCCTAGAGTTACATGAAGGTATAAATTAAAGGGATTATTGGGACTATGATATTGATTGCTACGGTCTCTTCTCTACTTACCAAGCACAGCGCCATACACTGTATAGAGGCCGTGCTTAGTATTGCAGCTCATCCCCATTCATTTCAATTAGAATGAACTGCAGCATGGCCGTGTGACGTACAGATTTTACCTGAGTAGAAGTGGAGCTCAACAGCATATTTCTAGAATACTCCTTTAGGCTAAGGCCCCACGTTGCGGAAACGTAGCTTTATTTGTTGCAGTTTTTTGAGCCAAAGCCAGGAGTGGATTGTGCAAAAGGTAGAAGTATAACAACTTCCTATATATTGTATATATGTAGCCATTCTTGGCTTTGGCTCAAAACACTGCAACAAAATCTGCAACAACAAAAAAAAGCTGCGTTTCCGCAACGTGGGGCCTCAACCTTAAGGATCTCCATAGTGGAGTTACTTAATTACTGCCTCCAGGCACCTCACATATTAGTAACCCTTAGGCCGGCTTCACATGGACATTACAGTATGGGACGCTGAAGCTGCGAGGAAGCATCCTAGCATCATAAACAACTATACTGCTGGGAGTCCGGGGCCTGCTCTGGGAACCACAGCTGACAACCAAATGTGTCCATGCCAAGCTGGCCTTAGGGTGCCATTACACATGTGGTCTTTATTCACATTAGCGCATGTGCTGTTGTTTCTACTCTGATCAAAAACCCACCTGTGTAATGGCAGCCCTAGGGCGGGTTCAGGCTACCCTTGTTAATGTCCGTTGATGGATGACAGCAATGAACATTAACTGCAGCAGAGAAATGGCCAGAGACAGTCAGTGACCATTCCCATTAACACTAATGTAAACAACATGATGGACGCTGTCTCCCGTCTTTCCTCCGTCTTCCATCATTTATGTTTAGTTTTCTGACTGAAGAATAAGTAGTGCGTGCCGGACATTTTCCTTCCTTTTCAAAAATAACGGAAGAAACACAACAGACAGAAAAAAGGAGACAGAAGACAGCGTCTTTAATGAGGGGTTTTTAACATTCTAGTCAATGGGAACAGACGCAGGAGGATGAGGAGGCTCCATCTATGTCTGTTGCTCTCATCCTATGACAGATGACAGCAATGGACATGCATAATAGTAGTGTGAACATAACCTTACTCCATCATGTTCTAGGTCTTCCACTACTATATGCAGAGATCTTGTTGTGCCTTGATGGGTCAGAGTCGTTTTGGTGACACAAGAGGTGGGGGTGGGGTAAGTTATAGCTAATTGGTGGATTTCTTACTATTAAATTATGACACTCAGAAAACACTATTTACACTTATTTTTATTAAATTTAATTTTTTGGGCAAAAAAATAAAAATACATAAAGTAAAAACAACAAAATAACAGCAAAACATGAACAAACTCAGAGGTCACTTTTTAAAAGGATCCTATCATTCAAACGCAATTTTTTTATGACTAACACATCGGAATAGCCTTAAGAAAAGCTATTCCTCTCCTACATTTCGTTGTCTTCTCCGCACCGCCATTCGCCTGAAATCCCGTTTTTTTTCTGTATGCAAATTAGTTCTCTCACAGCACTGGGGGTGGGCCCCAGCACTCAAACAGCACTGGGGGCATCCCCAATGCTGCGAGAGAACTCTCTCCAGCGTCGCCTCCATCTTCTTCCGGTGCGCGGTGGGTCAAAATTCAACGCATGCGCAAGTCGACTTTGCCAGCGGGCCTCGGCCATTATTTTGTGGCCACTTATGCGAGCAGGTGCAGTACACTCCTGTAGTTCTATGGAGCTCTTACTGCGCCTGTTCTTGTAAGCGGCCACAAAAAAAGGGCCACCCGCATGTGAAGTTGGCTCTGCCCGTGACCCGCTGGCAGAGCTGACTTGCGCATGCGTTGAATTTTGACCCACTGCGCACCAAAAGAAGAAGATAAAGAGGCCGTTGCTGACGAAGATGGAGGCGGCGCTGCAGAGAGTTCTCTTGCAGCATTAGGGTTGCCCCAGGGCTGTCTGAGCGCTGGGGTCCGCCCCCAGTGCTGCAAGAAAATTCATTTGCATAATGACAAAAACAGGATTTCAGGTGAACGGCAGCGCAGAGAAGACAACAAAACGTAGGAGACGAATAGCCTTTTTTTAAAGGGATCCTATCATTTAAACACTTTTTTTCTAGTTGACACATCGGAATAGCCTTAAGAAAGGCTATTTGTCTCCTACCTTTATCAGTCATCTCCGTCCTACAGTTCGGTAGAAATACCAGTTTGTTACTTGTAATTGAGTTCTTTTGCAGCACTGGGGCGGGCCCCAGCGCTCAGACAGCACTGGGGGCGTCCCCAATGTTGCCAGAGAACTCTCTCCAACAATGCCTCCATCTTCAACAGCAACGACCTCTTCTACATCTTCTTCTGGCTGGGGTCACACTTCGGTGCCTGCACAGTCTGCTCTGCCATTGGGACACAGGCAAGAGCCGAGTGCACAGGCTGGCCAGCGGCCATTTTTTTGTAGGCCATTGCGCGTGCATGCACAGTACGCTCCTGTAGTTGTATGGAGGAGCGTACTGTGTATGCGCGCATAGCGGTCTCCAAAGAAAATGGCTCTAGCCTGCATCCCGATGGCAGAACCGACTGCGCAGGCACCGGAGTGTGACCCCAGAGAAGATGCAGGCGGTTTCTGTTGAAAATGGAGGCTTCGCTGGAGAGAGTTTTCTGGCAGCAGTGGGGATGCCCCCAGTGCTGTCTGAGCGCTGGGGCCCGCCCCCAGTGCTGCGAAAGAACTCATTTGCATACCGGTAAAAAACGATATTTCTACCAAATGGCGGGTCAGAGACGACGGATAAAGGTAGGAGACGAATAGCCTTTCTTAAGGCTATTCTGACGTGTCAGCTAGAAAAAAACGTGTTTAAATGATAGGATCCCTTTAAGGCTATTCCGACATGTTAGTCATAAAAAAATGCGTTTGAATGATAGGATCGCTTTAAATAATTGTACCCCTTCCCGACATCCGTAATAATACATGCCGGACCTTTAAAGATGGCGGCCATCATAGCCACTGGATCTTCACAGTATTTTATAATGGAGACCTGATACTAATGAGTCCAGCTATAACTACATCTAGGTATATCCCACTATCCCCCATGTCCCTCCAGTGTACCCCACATTACTAACAAGCATCCTGCTATCCCTCATATCCCTCCAGTGTACCCCACATTATTAACAAGCACCACACTATCCCCCTAAGTCCCAACAAGCATTATTTTATACTTTGGCTTTCTCCAGTGGTCTGAAATCACTGAAATGGATGGAGAGCAGCCATTCCATTAAGACTGGTGTGCAAAACACGAAACTCTTATCACCCCTGTGCATGATGCCCACGGGAAAGGGTTACCTTGTGGTGACCAGATACAGTCCTATGAAAAAGTTTGGGCATCCCTATTAATCTTAATCATTTTTAGTTCTAAATATTTTGGTGTTTGCAGAAGCAATTTCAGTTTGATATATCTAATAACTGATGGACACAGTAATATTTCAGGATTGAAATGAGGTTTATTGTACAATGTGCAATATGCATTAAACCAAAATTTGACTGGTGCAAAAGTATGGGCACCTCAACAGAAAAGTGAAATTAATATTTAGTAGATCCTCCTTTTGCAAAGATAACAGCCTCTAGTCGTTTCCTGTAGCTTTTAATCAGTTCCTGGATCCTGGATGAAGGTATTTTGGACCATTCCTCTTTACAAAACAATTCAAGTTCAGTTAAGTTTGATGGTGGCCGAGCATGGACAGACCGCTCTCAAATGATCTGAAAACAAAGATTGTTTGACATAGTTGTTCAGGGGAAGGATACAAAAAGTTGTCTCAGAGATTTAACCTGTCAGTTTCCACTGTGAGGAACATAATAAGGAAATGGAAGACCACAGGGACAGTTCTTGTTAAGCCCAGAAGTGGGCTTGAAACCTCATTTCAATCCTGAAATATTACTATGTCCAATGGTTATTAGATATATCAAACTGAAATGGCTGTTGCAAACACCAAAACATTTAGAACTAAAAATGATTAAGATTAATAGGGGTGCCCAAACTTTTTCATAGGACTGTAGGTCCTATAAGCCTACCCCCGCAATGCTAGCATTTCACCAATATCCATATACAGTCCTATGAAAAAGTTTGGGCACCCCTATTAATCTTAATCATTTTTAGTTCTAAATATTTTGGTGTCTGCAACAGCCATTTCAGTTTGATATATCTAATAACTGATGGAAACAGTAATATTTCAGGATTGAAATGAGGTTTATTGTACTAACAGAAAATGTGCATTATGCATTAAACCAAAATTTGACTGGTGCAAAAATATGGGCACCTCAACAGAAAAGTGACATTAATATTTAGTACATCCTCCTTTTGCAAAGATAACAGCCTCTAGTTGCTTCCTGTAGCTTTTAATCAGTTCCTGGATCCTGGATGAAGGTATTTTGGACCATTTCTTTCTACAAAACAATTCAAGTTCAGTTAAGTTTGATGGTCGCCAAACATGGACAGCCCGCTCTCAAATGATCTGAAAACAAAGATTGTTCAACATAGTTGTTCAGGGGAAGGATACAAAACGTTGTCTCAGAGATTTAACCTGTCAGTTTCCACTGTGAGGAACATAGTAAGGAAATGGAAGACCACAGGGACAGTTCTTGTTAAGCCCAGAAGTGGCAGGCCAAGAAAAATATCAGAAAGGCAGAGAAGAAGAATGGTGAGAACAGTCAAGGACAATCCACAGACCACCTCCAAAGAGCTTCAGCATCATCTTGCTGCAGATGGTGTCACTGTGCATCGGTAACAATACAGCACACTTTGCACAAGGAGAAGCTGTCAGGGAGAGTGATGAAACAGAAGCCGTTTCTGCAAGCACGCCACAAACAGAGTCGCCTGAGGTATGCCAAAGCACATTTGGAGAAGCCAACTTCATTTTGGAAACAAAGATTGAGTTGTTTGGTTATAAAAAAGGCGTTATGCATGGCGTCCAAAAAGAAACAGCATTCCAAGAAAAACACTTGCTACCCACTGTAAAATTTGGTGCAGGTTCCATCATGCTTTGGGGCTGTGTAGCCAATGCCGGCACCGGGAATCTTGTTAAAGTTGAGGGTCGCAGGGATTCCACTCAGTATCAGCAGATTCTTGAGAATAATGTTCAAGAATCAGTGACGAAGTTGAAGTTACGCCGGGGATGGATATTTCAGCAAGACAATGATCCAAAACACTGCTCCAAATCAACTCAGGCATTCATGCAAAGGAACAATTACAATGTTCTGGAATGGCCATCCCAGTCCCCAGACCTGAATATCATTGAACATCTGTGGGGTGATTGGAAGCGGGCTGTCCATGCTCGGCGACCATCTAACTTAACTGAACTTGAATTGTTTGTCCAAAATACCTTTATCCAGGATCCAGGAACTGATTAAAAGCTACAGGAAGCGACTAGAGGCTGTTATCTTTGCAAAAGGAGGATCTACTAAATATTAATGTCACTTTTCTGTTGAGGTGCCCATACTTTTGCACCGGTCAAATTTTGGTTTAATGCATATTGCACATTTTCTGTTAGTACAATAAACCTCATTTCAATCCTGAAATATTACTGTGTCCATCAGTTATTAGATATATCAAACTGAAATGGCTGTTGCAAATACCAAAATATTTAGAACTAAAAATGATTAAGATTAATAGGGGTGCCCAAACTTTTTCATAGGACTGTATTTCCTGTGCACCCCCTCACAAGCATTCTACATCTCTCTAGTGCACCCCCATAGTGTTAATAAACACTCAACAGCTCAGAGCACCCCCAAACAAGTTTCCTACAGCTCCCCATGTGTCTTTTAAGGCTGAAGCCCAACGTGGCAGAAACACCACAGCAAAAACCGCAGCTTGTTACAGGCCCTGCAAAGTGGATAGGAGTCTAGCGAATCCCATCAGAAAAATACCTGGGGAGTTTTTGTACATTGCAGCACATGGAAACTATATCTATGAAAACACTGGCAGACTCCCTATAATTATATCTAAAATGGAAAGTCCACAGAGGAAAACTGCACATTTTATGTAAAAGGCGCTGTGGGAAGATCGCAATGTTTCCACAGAGGTTTTGACCTATTATGACCAATAGTGGACCCTGCACACAGTATTATGCCCCATAGTGGCCCCTGCACACAGTATTATGTCCCATAGTGGCCCCTACACACAGTATTATGTCACATAGTGGCCCCTGCACACAGTATTATCCCCCATAGTGGCCCCCACAGGACTAAATACTGTCACGTCACCCGCTGACCGCTATACCAGGACAATTGTGGATAAAAAAAAATCTGGTCATGTGCATTACAATTTAGTAACTCCATGTGCCTCATATTAATAGCAGTTAACCCCATCATGTCCCTCACATTAACTCTTGTGTACCTCACATAAGAGTTACTGATATGTGAGAGACATGGAGGTAATAATAAAGTATCTTCATTATTATTACCCCCATATGTCTCACATATTAGTAACTCTTATGGTGAGGCACACAGGGGTTAATGTGAGGGACATGATAGGGTTAACTGCTATTAATATGAGGCACATGGAGTTAAAATGAAAGAAATTTTTTGAGAGAAGTCCTCAGTAGTTGATACCTTTTTTAATGACTAACTCAAAAAGTTTTTTGATGACATATCGAGCTTTCGAGACTCTATAGAGGTCTCTTCATCAGGATGGTATAACACAATTTCTGAAGGTAGGCATATATATACACACAGAGAAATGGAGTGTTAGATGCAAAATAGATGGAGAACAGAACACAATGTAAATAAACATATATATCAGTTCCCAGGGAAGTTCTCTGGGTTTATGGCTTCTTTGATCAGTGACTGTTGTCTAGTGGTTGTAAAACGTCATAAAACTCTGGGCCTGGTTTAACCCCCTTTGGAGCGTGTCAAAGTTCACCATAAGTTTAACCTCCCATATGAGGCGATCTTTTCTGCTCTTGAAATTCCCTCTCAGTACCAGGATCTTCATATCCTGGGCCATAGTATGATTTTGATTGCAGAAGTGTTTTGGCACAATGAGGTCCATTCTCTGTTCTCTAATCGTATGTCTGTGTGAGTTCATCCTCATCCTAAGTGACTGTCCTGTCTCACCTACATACAGGCCCTCAGGACACTTAGTACACAATATCAAATACACTACATTAGGTGTGCTGCAGGTGAAGTTACCTGGGATCTTGTAGTGTCGATCAGAGTTCAGGATCTTTATTTTGTCCGTAGTCAGTATGTGCGGGAAGGTCTTGCACCTCTTATTTCCACATGGAAATGTTCCTTTGTTAGTTGGAGGTGACAGTGAGCTGCTAATAATCATATTCCTGAGGTTTGGTGGCTGTCTGTAGCACAGTAGGGGGGGCTCTGGAAATATGGATTTTAGATGGTGGTCTTTTTGCAGTAGTGGATGTAATTTGCGTGTAATTCCTCTAAGCATTTCCAGGTGTGGGTTGTATGTGACAACCAGGGGCACCCAATTGTTCTCCTGTTTGGTGTTGTATTTTAATAACTCCGATCTTGGTATTCTCGTGGCCCTGTTGATTTGGTTTTCAACTGTTCTTGGATGGTAACCCTGCCTCAAGAATGTGTTTTTGAGGCCCCCAATGTGCTTGTCTCTGTCCACAGGGTCTGAACATATGCAATGGTATCTGATGGCCTGGCTGTAGACAATGGAATTCTTTATGTGTTTCAGATGAAAGCTATCCCATCTTAGGTAGGTAGGGCGGTCAATCGACTTCCGATACAGCGATGTCTCAATTTTGTTGTCCTGTATCTTGATGACTGTGTCTAGGAAGTTTATTTCAGAGAAGGAGTGATTGAGCATCAGGTTGATGGTGGGATGGAACTGGTTGAATTGTTCATGGAAGGTTTTCAGCTGTTGTTCAGACCCAGTCCAAATGATTAGGATATCATCAATGAAACGGTAGTAGGCCAGAGGCCTGGTGGTGCAGGTGGATAGGAAGTCACTCTCAAACTTGGCCATGAAGAGATTAGCGTACTGTGGCGCCATTTTGCTCCCCATTGCTTACTAAAACAAAAGTAATCACCCCAAATGCCTGACATTAATAAGCCTAGTAACCCCAGTATGTACCTGTTTTCTTTCTTTAGTTTCATTTTCCTGGAGCAGCAGATTCTTCTTCTCTTGCAGGACGGCAGGAGCTCGGCAGGGATAGGCCCCGCCTCCTGGGCTCTCCTCAGCCCTCTCATTGGTGGGCAGAGGACAGGCAGAGAAAGGGAGGGGGGAGAGAGGGGGAGCGTCCTGAAGCGCCAGACCTGCAGCTCCTGTGTGTCAGCCGTTGCTGCAGCTTCGGGGCCCCCTGTTGGTGGAAAGTATTCCACCAACAGGGGGCCCCGATCATTATACTCAGGGGTCTGAAAAGACCTCCGAGAATAATGATAGCAGCAGTAGCGGCTGTCACTGGGCCCCTTATGTCCCGGGCCCTCTGGCAGCTGCCTCTGCTGCTATGGTGGTAGTTACGCCACTGCCGCCGGGTGTCTACTGCTTTAAGTAGACAACCAGCTCTAATACCTCAGATTGGTCCCCGGACCGATCGGAGGCATTAACCCCTCCGGCACCACGGTCAAAGGCGCCGGAGGCCATTTTGCCGGTGATCACTGGCTCCTGGAGCATGCTCCAGGGCCGACGTCACGTTGGCATGACAGCCGGCAGCCTTTACAAGGCTCCCAGGCTTGTCTGTCAGTTCTTTCTTTTGCAGGCTGGTCTATGCAGCCTGCAAAAGAAATTATGATTTTTTTCAATACATTGCAATGCATTAGCATTGCATCTATAAAAATATATTTCCTGTTTGGTAAACGCCATAGCGGGAAAAATAGTCAAAAGTGCCAAACCGCCGTTTTTTCACTGTTTTGTTTCTGATAAAAATTTGAATAAAAAGTGATCAAAGCAATAACATTTCCCAAAAATGGTAGAAATAAAAAGTACACCCGACCCCGCAAAAAACGACGCCCTATGCATCCCCGTACACTGACGTATAAAAAAGTTGCGGCTGTCGGAATATGGCGACTTTTAGAATAAATACATTTTTAACACAGTTTTGTATTTTTATTAAGGGGTCAAAATGTAAATAAAACCATATAAATTTGTTATCCCTGGAACCAAACCGAAACACAGAATACAGGGGACATGTCAATTTGGCTGCACAGTGAATGCCGTAAAACCAAATCCCGTAAGAAAGTCACAGAAATGCATTTTTTCTTCAAATTCACCCCACTCTGAATTTTTTTCCTGCTTCCCAGTACATTATTTAGAATAATTAATGGTGGCATCATGAAGGAAAATTTGTCCCGCAAAAATTAAGACCTCATATGGCTCTGGGAGAGGAGAAATAAAAAAGTTATGGGGTTTAGAAGGAGGGGAGTCCAAAACGAAAATCAAAAAATGCCATCGGTGGGAAAGGGTTAAACAAGTCTTTTATGCTATGATGCGAGTTTTAACCAAGCCAGTTCCCAGCCGTGGACAGCGCTGTTTCAATCTGTTGGATCTCTTCAGCACAGCATAAGGATACTAGCCTTGGCAGAGTGAGAGACTATAGTCCGGGATTAGGAGACAGATATTATCCCCTAATAAAGGGCTAATTGTAAGTAAAATCGTCTTTTCTTTAAATTGTTTCAAAGGTAATAAGGCCCCATTCACACGGGGAGCGGATTTTGGCACCGAGAGTGACACAGGAAGCCACGTCACTCTCGGTACAAAATGCTCCTGCCACGATTTTCGCTGCTTCCAAAAGTCGCGGCTTCCCCCTCCGGAGTAGGCTCAAATGAATGAGCCTACTCCAGAGGGTGCTGCAGTGAGGCGAATGCCGGGCTGAATCAGCTGCAGAGTCCGCCTCAATCAATTTTTTTTTCCGTGAGTGGAAACATGCCGCTTATGGAAAATAGTAACCTGGCGGTCTACATAGACCTCCATTGTGAGGGGGCGGATTATGACGAGGATTCAGCGCCATAATCTGCCCCTCTTTGCCCATGTGAACTAGCCCTAACATAGAGAAGGGCACCACCAGTAGTTCAGCAGCTCTCACATAGATCCTGTGTTATAGTGGTTTCCACTGCACATGGAAGTTGTTAAATTACACTCAGTAAGGCACCTCCATCTTTTTAAGTAGTTTAATCCTAATTGTTGTGATATCTTATATGGTAGGTTCGCCTAGTTGCAGAATTTCGTGTTGATCAGAAAGCCTCCTTGTGACCGACACTCCACTTAACTTGAATGGGGCTGTTGGGCGTTTTACAGTTGCAGCAGCCCCATAGGAGTGCTGATCACGCAAACAAACTGGCGCTCCGTTAACAAGATCCCTCCTCCCCCATTAACTCTCCATTGGTCTTCCTGATCACTAGGGAAAATGGCTTGATACTTTATGCATTTATTTATTTATTTATTTTTTTAAAATAGGAAAGTTGATGGAAATTTTTTAAAATTTACAATTTTCAAAATTTAAAATTCTCTTCTTTTCAGACATACCACTGAAATACATTAACCTCTTCATGACGGCCCGCTGTATATAAACGTCGACGCTTGCTGGGCTTTGTACAGTGTTGACGTTTATAAACTGACCCTGGTAAGTTGAGGATTGTGTCTCCCCAAGGGTCAGGAACTCAGTGAACACCACACTAATAACTACTGGTGTTCATGGAGCCATGATCAGGACCTGATAGGTTCAGGTCCCGATCATGTAATGGCCATATCAGGGAAAGTTTGTTGCAGTAACAAACTTTCCCTGATAGTAGCTGCATCAGGCGTGAGTGTTAGCTGTAACTGACAGCTAACACCTTTGTCCTTAACTCTCAAGATCAGAGCTCAGCATGACTGCGGCATCCAAAGAGTTTCGCCACACCAAATGCCTCCCTCAGCGCCCTGCGCAAGATCAGGTGGTGCCCATATGCATCTTCTGCAGCCTGGAGTCTGGCCAGTCACCCCAGGCTGCTTGGTGCCACCAGTACCAGTGCATGGCTGGTTCAGGACCCCTAGTGTGACATCCCTAAAAAGTAAAAAAAATAAAATAATAATAAAAAAGTTAAGTGTATGGAAAAAAAAAAATAGTAAAACAAGGAAATAATGATTTTTCACCTCCCCCTCCCCTTAAAAAAATGCTATAAAAAGTGATCAGAGGCATATGTAGCCCAAAACCGTACCAATAAGAAGCACAACCAACTCTTCCAACCGAAAAAAACTATTGCGACACATCTATGAAGATGGTAATGCAAAAATAATTTATTTCCCAAATGAGTATTTGTTCTACAAAAGTAGCAACGCTTAAAAAAATAAATAAATATGAGGTATTGCCATAATTGTACTGACCTGCAGAATAAAAGTAACGTTACTTATGCTGTACCCTGCATGGAAAAAAATGAAAGGGTAAAAAGCAATTCCAGAATTGGGGGGGGGGGGGGGGGGTTATTTCACCAAGGAAGAGTTAATAAAATTAATAATAATAATAATAATAAAATTTAATTATTTAGCACCAACTTATTCTGTAGCACTTTACAAATCAGAGGACACATGAACAGACAATATGAGACATTACAATATGACAAAGAAATAAACATATCAAACAATAGGAATGAGGGCCCTGCTCGCAAGAGCTTACTCAAAAGGGCTTGTTTTCTACAATGGTCCAGACGTCTTTTAATAGAAAAGGTTGTGTAACTGAAGCTGTATGAACCCATCTCCAGACAGTATCTGTGAATAAACAGATACTAAATGAAAGAAAGGAGTACAGTGTAACTTCTAGATGGAGGGGACAGTTTTCTGAGGCACAGAGGAGGAAGGATAAAAAGAGTTCTTGTTCTACACCTCTGCACACTACACAATTGATCAGGTCACGTGATGAGCCTGCCCAAACAGTGATTTTAGGGCAGTTTTGAATCTGCTGTAGTTGGCAATTAATTGGATTGTCCAGGGTAAAGCCTTCCAGAGCACTGGTGCAGCTCGAGAAGATTCTTGGAGACGGGAGTGGATGTTTGGATAACAGAGGATGCAAGTCTAAGGTTTTGGCAGATCGGAGAGGACGATTATGGTGGTAGACAGTGATGAGAGAGGAGATATAGGGGGGTGCAGCACTCTGGATGGATTTATGGGTCAGAGTGCTAATTTTATATTGTATTCTGTGATGGATGGACAACCAATACATCAACTGACACAAGATAGATCCCGTCTGTGTACCGGTGTGACAGAAAGATGAATCTGGCGGCTGCAATCAGGACAAATTGTAGTGGAGAGAGTTTAGTAAAAGGAAGAATTGCAATAGGGAACAGCAACAGATAATCACCAAACTGAGAGACATGGAGAAAGTCATCAAAGACTTCCAGAACCCTCTGGATTCACCAATCACCATATAAGATATACAGGAAAGAATTGCCCTGCTGAAAGGCAAAAAGGCCAGCAGCCCTGACGGCATCCTACCAGAGATTATCAAATACAGCCCTCCAGCAATACATGCGGCACTGGCAAAGCTATTCACCCTCGTGCTCAATGCAGGACACTTCCCCCAAGACTGGAACAAAGGCGTCATAACCCCCATCTACAAGAATGGGGACCAATATGACCCCAACAACTACAGAGGGACGCTGGGGAAACTGTTCAACAGCATCATCAATAACAGAATCCTCAGGGGCCACACGGTGGCTCAGTGGTTAGCACTGCAGCCTTGCAGCACTGGTGTCCTGGTGTTCAAATCCCACCAAGGGCAAAAAAAACATCTGCAAGGAGTTTGTATGTTCTCCCCGTGTTTGCATGGATTTCCATCCCATATTCCAAAAAAAAAAAAAAAAAAAGACATACTGATAGGGAAAAATGTACATTGTGAGCTCTATGTGGGGCTCACAATCTACATTTAAAAAAAAAAAAAAAAAAAGAATCCTCACCTTCCTCACACAACACAGGGTCCTCAGCAAGAGCCAAGCAGGGTTCATGCCAAACCACCGCACCACAGACCATATCTACACCCTGCACAGCCTCATCAAGACGCACGTCCACAACACCAGAAGGGGCAAGATATTCACCTGCTTCGTAGACTTTAAGAAGGCGTTTGATTCAGTATGGCACCCAGGCCTGCTCCTAAAACTCCTAGAGAGTGTAATAGGAGGAAGAACGTATGACGTCATCAAGGGCTCCTACACCGGAAACCAGTGCAGTGTGAAGGTGAATGGGAAAAGGACAGCATACTTCCAACAGGCCCGAGGGGTCAGACAAGGCTGTAGCCTGTGCCCAACGCGCTTCAACATCTACATCAATAAACTGGCTACAGCCCTGGAGGCCTCACCAACCTCAGGCCTCACCCTGAACAATCGGGAGGTGAAGTTCCTGCTATACGCCGACAACCTCCTACTCCTGTCCCCCACCGAGAAAGACCTCCAAGAAAGCCTGTCAGTGCTGGAAAAATTCAGCACCACATGGGCTCTACCCATCAACCAGAAGACGACCAAAGTCATGGTATTTCGGAAGAAGGGCCACAACAAAGCCCCCACCCCACAATTCACACTGAACGGCTCCACACAGGAGAAAACCAATAGCTACACCTACCTGGGGCTGGAGCTCAGCCAATCAGGAAGC
The DNA here is from genome assembly GCF_031893055.1 of Leptodactylus fuscus. Classification (NCBI taxonomy): domain Eukaryota; kingdom Metazoa; phylum Chordata; class Amphibia; order Anura; family Leptodactylidae; genus Leptodactylus; species Leptodactylus fuscus. Next base: position 101,605,188 of record NC_134266.1, on the reverse strand, counting down.
TTCAAAGCAGCAATAGAAACCCTGAAAGCAAAAGCCTGCAGAACCTTCTACGCCATCAGAAGACAACTGTACCACCTCAAACCACCGGTAAGGGTCTGGCTGAAGATATTTGACGCAGTCATCTCCCCGATCCTTCTCTATGGCAGTGAGGTTTGGGGCCCAGCCACCTACCCAGACCAGTCAAAGTGGGATTCCAGCCCAACAGAGACCTTCCACCTGGAGTTCTGCAAGTACCTCCTCCATGTCCACCGCAGCACCTCCGACATGGCCTGCAGAGCAGAGCTAGGCAGACTCCCCCTATGGCTTACCATGCAGAAGAGGGTGCTATCATTCTGGACTCACATACAGGGCAGCAGTCCTGGCTCTTACCACCACCAAGCCTGGCTAAGCCACAGAGCCCCAAGAAAAAATGATACCCCCCAACCAAGCATCAGCCATCTGCCAAGCCAAAACCCCCAACATGTCCTGAACAAGGCTCAAATAAAAGGAGTCATTGAGAGAGACAAAGAGCGGTACATCGAGGAATGGAGAAGCGCAATAAATAACTCCGAGAAACTCAGTGTACCAGTCACTGCAAAGGGACTACACCATGGCCACTTACCTGGAGAGATACACCACCCCAAACACAGACAGACCCTGAGACGGTACAGACTGAGCGCCCACAACCTGGAGAAGGAGACAGGGCGACACAGGCAGACGTACAAGCCACGGGATAACAGACTGTGCACGGTGACCAGGGGGCCCTAGAAGACGATAGCCACTTCCTGCTACACTGCACCAAATACTCAGCTGTGAGGGCTGTCTACTACCAAATACTCTCTGCCCACATCCCAGACTTCATATCTGCAGACGAGAAGAGGAAACTCTACATCCTACTGGGAGAAGAAGAGGCCACTGTGGAGATCGCTGCCCAATACGTGTCCAGCTGTCACCAGATAAGAGCAAGATGAGACTCCACGGACTGTTATACCCCAAACTACCCACCCAACCCCACCTCCCCATATAGCGGTCACCAACTAAGAGGAAGATGAGACTCCACGGACTGTTATACCCCAAACCACTCACCCCACCTCCCCATATAGCGGTCACCAACTAAGAGGAAGATGAAACTCCATGGACTGTTATACCCCAAATCAGCCCCCCCTCCCCCTCGACTCCAACTCCCCACCCACTTTACTAGCTTTGGCAATGCCAAATATCCATTCGGACGTGCCAATAGAGCCTATTTGATTTGATTAGTGAAGACTAGAGAGAATCAGAGCAACAATGAGGGTTTTTGATAGTTCCAGGGTAAGAAAAGGGCTAATTCTAGTGATGTTTTTGGGGTGCAGGTGAAGTGATACGCACCCAAAAATGGCGTCATTACAAAATTAATTTCCTACCGCAGAAAACAAGCCCTCATATGGCTACATCACCAAAAAAAAGAAAATATAGCTTGTACAATTTGAAGACAAAACCCCCTAAAATCACCAAATCATTAGAACACAACTGGCTGCAGTAGGAAGTGAATGTATAATCTGTGCAAGCGTGCATTGGGGTACACTCCAAATTTAGAGTTTCCAAGGGAGAAGACACCAGAAGTGATAGAAGTTTGGTTTTTAAATGCCATTACACTTTTGCAGAACCATGAAATGCTAGTAAAATGGAATTCCCTGACATATGACCTCATTTTGGAAACTACACCCTGTGAGAAGGTGACTGGCATAGTGCTGGAATCACGGTATATCTGCCCCAGGTTTCTGACATATGTGTGGTCCAGTACAGGTCTTGTATAGGACTCAGCTCAGGTGTAGGTCCTAGGCTTGTTACTGGGCCACAAAAGGCTGCACAGCCTGCATTTTAGGGCAGATCCTGGGAGCGAGAGGATGCACCTGGGTCTGTCCTGAAATACTAAGAGTCTGGTGAAATTATACTGTGCTATTTTGTTTATTCATGTGGTTGGTAGAAAGATACATGTATAGTTAGCGTTATACGGTTTAGTTAGTGCACGGACAAGCAGGGTTTTGTTTGACATTTTTGCCTGAAGTTAAGGCTGTATTTTATTTTGCTTATTTGGTACCTGAAGTGAAGGTTTATTTATTTAGCGTTTTTTTTCAAATAATCCTGTTTGCACCAGATATTGTGTTACTGTCTCTGACTGTTTGGGTCCGCACCATTGCTGCTACCGAGCTACCTTCCCCACAACCCCTGACGTAATTTATCCAGGACTACAGTGAGCATTTTTAACCCCCAAGTCTTGCATTAATTAATTTTCCAGAAATGAATACATAGATAATAATGAAAGGTGAAAATGATTTTTCCAGGAATACTTAATTTCAGTGCGTAATATGTTGTGCACAGCTTGTATTAGAGAGGAATGCTCTAAAAGCTGTAGTGCCCGGGATACCTGCTTTACAGTTTTTGGCGTGTCCCTCTGTTGACAAGTTGGGCACATCACATTGGGCACTGAAATGGCTTATCTATGGGAAAAATTGCAATTTTCACTTTTCATATGCACATTTATTTCTGAAAATTAAATTAATCACTTGAGGACTGTACCTTCCAAATTGGGGTTATGTGTCTGCGAGTTCTACTTGACTGCCGATTCAGGGGTTATGCAAAGGTGGCATGATGTCCTTCCCTTATCTGCTTGGCTGTTCCCAAACAGCAGTTTATACCCATGTATGACATTGTTAACTATGTTATCCTGGATACAACAGGGTCATATATGTGAGCATAAACAGCCACATGGGCACACAGCAGGGTGCAGTTGTCAAGGAGTACTAAGTGCTTTTGGACCTCTGATTTAGAGCATTGGTTTTTGGACACCATGTCACATTTGTAGAGACTCTAAATATGTACTCCAAAAGCTAAAAAGCACACTGCTCCTACCCTTCTGAGCCCTGCTATGTGCCTAAGCAGCAGTTTACACCCGTATATATACACAACTTCTTTCAACCTGGGATAGCCCACTTAATTGATTTAGGCGTTCATGTCTCCGATACCAAAAACTGGACGCAACGTACTGGGCACCAAAATGGCATATTTTCTTTTTAAAAAATGTATATTTTCAGATCGTACATTAATTTTTCAGGATGCACTCTTGGGTTCAAAATGATAATACTCTCTGATAAATTACTTGAGGGGTGTAGTTTCTAAAATAGGGTCACTTTTAGGGTGTTTCCGTTGTATTGGTATTTTAGGGGCTCTGCAAATGAGATATGACACCTATTCCAACAAAATCTTCTTTTCAGACACCTGGTGTCGCTCCTTCCTTTCCGTTTGCTGCCATGTGTCCAAACATAAGTTTACACCCACATGTGGGATATTTCTGTGCATTGCAGAAATTGTATAACAAACTAAGATGCATTTTCTCCTTTAACTCTTTGGGAGTATGTTAATTTTAGGGCTAAATGATTGTATCGTAAAAAAAAAAGTAAGCATTTCATGGAAATTAACCCCTTCCCGCCGTTGGCACTTTTTGTCTTCCTGACCAAGTTCGATTTTTCAAAACGGACATGTGTTACTTTATGTGGCAATAACTTTGGAACGCTTTAACTTACCAAAGTTATTTTGAGATTATTTTCTCGTAACACATTATACTTCATGTTAGTAGTAAATTTTGGTTGATATGTTTTGTGTTTAATTATGAAAAAATAGGAAATCTGGAAAAATATGCATTTTATAAAAGTTTGAGATGATGTGCATTTCATACAGATAGTCAGACCGCCAAAATTATATCATAAATCTCATGTCCCAGATCTCTGCTTTATGTCGGCAAACTTTAGTCACCCTTTTATTTTTTATGGACATTATAAAGTTTACAAGTGAAACAATAATATTCAAAATTTTCAAGAAATGTCCCAAACCCATTTCTTAAAGGGACTAATCCAGTTATGAAGGGGTTTTGAAAAACCCTTGTATTAGAAACCCCCATAAATCACCCCATTTTCAAAACTGCACCCCTTAAATCAGCCAAAACAACATATATCAAGTATTTCAGCCCTATAAGATTTATATATTGATTTTATTTTACTAATATTTTCGTTTAGCCCTAGAATTTGCACATTCACAAGGGGTTAACAGAGAAAATGCATCCCACAATTTGTTATGCAAGTTCTCCGGACTACCTAAGTACCCCACTTGTGGGTGTAAACTAATATATGGACACACATCAAGACACAGAAAGGAAGGCGCGCCAAGGAGCTTTTAGAGGGCAGATCTGGCTGTGATCAGTTTCAGGAACCATGTCGCATTTTCAAAGCCCTTGAGGTGTCAACAGTGGAAACCTCTAAAAAGTGACCCCATTTTGAAAACTGCACGCCATCAAGTGATGTAGTGAGCATTAGTAACCCCAAAGTGAATATGTAAGCTGTGTGGAGTAAATTGGGTACACCAAATCCCATTCTATTTTCCCACTAGCTCCTACGACATGGACGGGGAAGAGGGGCATTGTGGGGGGGGGGGGGGGGGGAGAGAAGGAAATCAGCGCTGGTGTATTCTCTCTCATAAGCTGTAAATAAGGGGTGTCCCCTGAAAACGCTCACACAGCTTATACATTTCCTTCTAGTCACAGCCACTTACAGTATGTCCTAATGATTTGGCGACTTTATGGGGTTTTTGTCTTCACATTGTACAGGCTAGATTTTTTTAAATTTATTTTCTGGCAATGTGGCTATATGAGGGCTTGTTGTTTGCGGTATGAAATGTACTTTTCAATGTCACCATTTTGGGGTGCCTTTAACTTATTGACTATATTTTATTAACTATTTTGTCTTCACATTGCTAGATACTATATTTTCTTTATTTTTCTGGTGACGTGGCCATATAAGGGCTGGTTGTTTGCGGGATGAGATGCATTTTGTAATGATGCCATTTTTGGGTGCCTACAACCTAATGTATACATTTTATTAACTCTTTTTTGCTGGATTTATAAAAAAAAACAAAAAAAACAAAACAATTCTGGTATTGTGTTTTACCTTTTAAATTTTTCGCCATGCAGTGTACAGTATAAGTAACATGAGACCTTTATTCTGCAGGTCGGTACGATTACGGGGATACCTCATTTATATTATTTTTTTATGCGTTACAAGTTCTGCAGAACGAAAACACATTTGGGGACATAAATCAATGTTTTTTGCATCGCCATCTTCTAAGAGGTGTAACATTTTTATTTTTTGGTTGACAGTGTTGGTTGGGGGCTTATTTTTTGCGGGACAACTTATGCTTTTTGGTACTGTTGTGGGGTACATTTGACTTTTTATAGCATATTTTGTGAGGTGGCGAAAAATCACTACTTCCGGCGTTTTTTTCCGTTTTTTTTCCTCCCCGTCATTCACCGTATACATTAAATATTGTTTCAGTTTTATTGTACAGATTGTTATTGTTATAGATGTGACGATACCAAATATGCATTGTTTTTATTAATTTTTAGTTTTTTTTTTTATATAATTCATTTTCTATAGAAAGAAGGGAACTTTTGGGGCTTTATAACTTTATTAATTGTTTTAAAACACTTTTTTTTTTCTCCTTTCTCACGTGTCCCTAGGGGACACTTGAATCAGTGATGATTTCATCGCTAATCTTGTATTATGCTCTGTGAAATGCGATGCCCTTTGTTTGATTGCGATGGTCAAATATGACCATCGCAATCAAAGGGTTAAAACCTTTGATCGGTGAAAGCACCGACCGAAGGTTATGGAAAAGGGTGATAGCTGTCGGTAACAGCTATCAACTGCTTCCGATTCCACCCGCTCAGCTAGTGAGTGGGCGAGCGCTCCATGACGTAGTATTAGTAGTACCTAGCGCCCATGAAGTAATAGTACCTCATAGGTCGCGCCCATGAAGTAATAGTACCTCATAGGTCGCTAAGGGGTTAAGGAATGTGCTCTTATAGCTGCTGAGGGGGGCAATAAAACATGCTCAATTTTAATCAGGTAATTGCTCTAATAGTTACTGATTTTTTGTTCGGCCCTGCGTGGTCGCTTTACTAGTTTAGAAGTCTTGTTTCCCCCCCCCCTTTGGTTCAGTTTTGTATTTGTTTCAATAACACTAACTTTATTACAACTAATATTTACTGATTTGCCAGTTTACTTGTATTGATAGCTCTGATTTACATCACTTGTCTCATTTACCAACATGTTCTCATGTCCTTTTGTGTATAAATATGTGATTCTTCAGATCCTGTATAATACCATGGCTGATGAAGAAACTTAAGTATTCTTTAACCCCTTCCCGCCGATGGCATTTTTTTGATTTTCGTTTTTCGTTTTTGACTCCCCTCCTTCTAAACCCCATAACTTTTTTATTTCTCCGCTCCCAGAGCCATATGAGGTCTTAATTTTTGCGGGACAAATTTTTCTTCATGATGCTACCATTAATTATTCTATATAATGTACTGGGAAGCAGGAAAAAAAATTCAGAATGGGGTGGATTTGAAGAAAAAAATGCATTTCTGTGACTTTCTTACGGGCTTTGGTTTTACGGCGTTCACTGTGCAGCCAAAATGACATGTCCCCTATATTCTGTGTTTCGGTACGGTTCCAGGGATACCAAATTTATATGGTTTTATTTACATTTTGACCCCTAAAAAAAAAATTCCAAAACTGTGTTAAAAAATTTTTTTTCTAAAAGTCGCCATATTCCGACGGCCGTAACTTTTTTATACGTAAGTGTACGGGGATGCATAGGGCGTCTTTTTTGCGGCGCCGGGTGTACTTTTTAGTTCTACCATTTTCGGGAAATGTTATTGCTTTGATCACTCTTTATTCAAATTTTTATCAGAATCAAAACAGTGAAAAAATAGCGGTTTGGCACTTTCGACTATTTTTCCCGCTACGGCGTTTACCGAACAGGAAAAATATTTTTATAGATTTGTAGAGCGGGCGATTTCGGACGCGGGGATACCTAACATGTATATGTTTCACAGTTTTTAACTACTTTTATATGTGTTCTAGGGAAAGGGGGTGATTTGAACTTTTAATTCTTTTTATATTTTTTTTTATATTTTTTTATTTTTATTTTTTGCATTTATTAGACCCCCTAGGGGTGTTGAACCCCAGGGGGTCTGATCACTAATGCAATGCATTACAATGCTAATGCATTGCAAAAAAGCATCCTTTCTTTTGCAGGCTGCATAGACCAGCCTGCAAAAGAGAGGATTTGCAGACAAGCCTGGGAGCCTGTACAAGGCTCCCAGCTGTCATGGCAACGGGACGTCAGCCCTGGAGCATGCTCCAGGAGCCGGCGATCCCGGCCATAATGGCGGCGCCCATGCGCCGCCGGGAAAATGGCGCCTCTGGCACCTTTGACCACGGCGCCGGAGGGGTTAATGCCTCCGATCGGTCCGGGGACCGATCGGAGGCATTAGAGCCGGTTGTCTACTGCTTAAAGCAGTAGACACCCGGCGGCTATGGCGCATGTCGGGAAGGGGTTAAAGCTTACTTTTTTGTCAACATTCTTTCAGTTAACTGTTAAAAAGGTATCAACTGCTGAAGATTTAATCTTTATCATAAAAAAAATAAGTTTATACACAGAGAAATGTTCTAATTGGATTTTTTTTTTTTTATTGATATGATGCACATGACATGTGAAAGTTAATCCAAAAAATAGTCTAGTTTTCTCTAATAACGTTAGGACTTAATAAAAAATCTGCTTCTTCTAGCAAATGGTTTATTCCATCAAGGTCAGTAAAATGTCAACCAATTGGCTATTAAAAAGCAAATTGCAAGGTGTTAATAAAATTAATGGTCTGCTTTCTGGACATTGTCAGCAGCTTGAGCTTTGAGTTCTTGATTGTATCTGTAAAGAAGAAAATAAAATAAATAAAACATGCTAAAAACTAGGGGTTCACAAGCGTATTCACACTCTGTACAAAAAAGTTATACAGGTCCCTTAAAGACCCTGAGAAACTATCAATTTCTTGTTATGGTGCCAAAGCTTTTTTTTTTTTTTTTTTTTTTTCCCCCTTCAGACTTGGGTTAAGTTCATATCTGCACCAGAGTCTTTGTTGGAGAATCTGGCACAGAGGCCACAGCACTTCTCTCTGCCAGTGTTCGTTTTGTAATGGCGGACATCTGACAGACCCAATTATAGTCACTGGGGTCACTTCACATCCGAGTGCAAATGCTTAAAACAGCAGTTTGGTTCTCAGTTGTTCGCAGAAGAATTATGGTTTATATTTGCAATAGTCTAGTTTTCACTATACTTTTAGAACTTTTTTTTTTGGAGGGGGGAGTAATAGAAAAATAATAGCAATATGTCCATAGTCTTTGCGATATACATAGTTTATATTTTACTACTTTTGCATAAGAAGGCTGGATCCAGACATGGTGGAATTACAGAGCTTTTGTAGTACAGATTCTGCACTGCAAATCAGCAGCAATTAATGGGGTTGTCCAGTTTAAAAAAATAAAATGCTCTTGTTTGTATAATGAAATGTTATACAATTTTCCAATATACAGGTATTTTGTATATAAATTCCTCACAGTTTTCTAGATGTCATCCAGATAAAAATCAATCCATGATCAAGTCATGGATACACAAGTGATCTTGTTACAAGACAGATGTCTGACAACTGAACTGTGAAACGTTCATCACAATGATCATGGACTGATTATTATCCACTGGAAGTAAGCAGAATGAATGATAGCAAGCAGAGATCTAGAAAACCATGAGAAATTCATAGAACGTATATTGGAAAGTAGTACAACACTTAAAGGGGCTATTTCATTGGCAAAACTCATTTTTAGCTAAGCACATACTTACATAACCTTTAGAAAGGCTATTTCACACATCTCTTTTGTATGTAAATTGCCTCAGTTTTTTTAAATTTTTAAATTCACAAAACATCAAAGAAACAAGGAGCAAACAGAGAAGGAACAGGAACAGACGATAAAAAACAACAAGGCAGAAAGCACTCTGGTAATAAAACTATGATTGCGAGGAATAGGAGAAGGAAGGGGGGGGGGGGGGGTGTCAGAGGCCATTCAAAGTACAATCAGTGTCCCAGGGTGACCAAACCGCCTGGAAACCCTCATCGGAATGATTAAGTGAGGCTGTCAGATTCTCCAGGCTGCGCACATCTTTTGCTCGTGCAATAAGTTCTGAGCAGGAAGGAGGGGAAACTTTTTTCCAGCATAGGGCAATAAGCATCTTGAAATAGCCTTTAGAAAGGCTATGAAAGTATGTTCTTAGCTAAAAATGACTTTTCCCAATTACAGAGCCCCATTAAATGTAATTCTCTGTATAATTACTTGCTGGAACAGGGTAACCACATTAACAGTACAGTACATTTGATAAGGCTCTCAAAATCTCATACCATTATGTCATGTTTGCCATTTTCAACAAAAGGATTTATTTAGGGAAGATTTTCATTATTGTAATTGAGATTTACAAGCTAACAGTGTACAGACCATTGCACTGCACTATCTTATTATGAAATTAACAACAATGCACAAAAGAATCATTTATATAGAGCTGAAACATGCAACAAATACATAACAGTGAAAATGTAACTAGGGTTCCAAAATACACAAGTGAAAAGAAAAAAACTGGTTATAGTCTGAACTAGGAGAGTAGACTAGCTGGATTCAAGTCAGGTCTGTAATTTACAAATTTGTTGCAGGTTGGGTAAAAGCAAGGAGCTAAGGTGACATATCTAAACTAGTGTGGCACCAGCTATGGCCTCTTTAAAACTTGAATTTCCCCCACCCGTTTTTATGTAGTCTATTTGGACATTCATCTGGCAGACCTAGGGTCTTTTATTAGGCCCTCTGCAACTATGAACATCCAGGATCAGAATTGTCTCTTATCTGAGTTTGCAAGATTACCAATGTAAGAAGATTGCAATGTAATGTATTCAGTAGCTGGGTGCGAATAAGAAGTTATGGTATGGCATCAGGATTCAGTTCCTTAATGTAGAACCAGAAGGCCTGTTTGAAGGCTTACAGGACAGGACCAATACCAATCCTTGTATCAAATACACAATTTCTGAATATATGGTCATATGAAATTGGACTAAGGCTAGGTTCACACATTCGTTGGAGACTCTGCCGCAGAAACTGATAAAGATAGTCAGACAGAAAAGTCCTGCACAAAGAACTTTTCTTTCATATGATTTCAGTATTAAAACAGCAGATTACAGTCTATGGGGTCCACAGGCAAACATCTGTTTTAGCAAATGGTGTAAACCTAGCCCAATTCTAAAACACTTAAGCACATTAAATAGCAATGTTACACATTTATATCTAAAGACTGAACACATACCTCCATATTCTAAAAAGCTGAGACCCGCCTGCACAGCCAACAAAAAAGTTCACAGCGAAGAGAGACCAATTTTTAGGAATAATCACAAGGGAATAACGTGACCATATAAGTCCTGTCAAAATGTAAAATATAACATTGTGGTTTAATTGAAGAAAATTTATTTAAATGCACAACGAACATGTAATCTAACTTTATTGGCATAATACTAACATCACCCCAAGTACCTATTATGTCTGTTTCATGCCGCCTAGTGTAAAATTTTTTATATACAGTATATCTTTTTTGTTTAAGAGATTTTAAAAGATGCAATAAAAGCAAAGACAACAACTCCCCCCCCCCCCCAACAGCATTGGCATACATTAAAGGGATCCTATCAGTAAAACGCAATTTCTAACACGTAGGAATAGATTTAAGAAAGGCTATTCTTCTCCTACCTTTAGAGGTCTGCAACAGTGGAGATGGGGATTACACAGATCCCCGCTGTTTAACTCTTAAGATGCTGCAATAAATAGAGATCCCGCATCTTAGGGGCCGCCGGCCGCCAGCCATTTTTGGGTAGCAGCTCTTGCAGTTCAATACAGGAGCTGGCCAGCGGCCATTTTGGTGTGGCCTCTCTATGCTCTTGTATAGAACTACAAGAGCAAGAGAAGCCAGAAGAGGCGGAGTTGCTGCAGAAGAAGGAGGCGGCGCAGGAAAGAGCTCTGGGCAGCAATGGGGACGCGCTCATCGGTTTTTCAGCACTTGGGCCCGCCCTCATTGCTGTGGAGAACTCATTTGCATACCGGTTAAAACCGGTATTTCTACGGAACAGCGCGGCGGAGACCACGTCTAAAGGTAGGAGATGAATAGCCTTTCTTAAGGCTATTCCGACGTGTTCATTAGAAAAAAAAGGTAGTTTAATGATAGAATCCCTTTAAGACTCCCTTGATTAGCAGGCTTTCTGCATCCCCAAAGTGTGGACTTGAGGGGGTGGAATGACTGGTCCCACTACCAACCTACCTGCCATTCCTAAAAATCCAGCCCTGTAACCGGAACTCTGAAATAACCCTCAGCAGACAATAGTTATCTGCTGAGAAACCATTCTTTCTGCAGTTTTCCATCTCACCCACCTGTGTAGTCTGGGTGAGATGTACACCCCCTCGATGATCTGACCAGCCATCGGCTATTTTAATATATAAAAATATATATATATTAATAAAAACAATATGTGTTTGGTATCACCACGTCCGTAACAATCTGTACAATAAAACTGAAACTGAAATATTTAACCTACACGGGGGGGATGGGGAAAAAACTGCCAGAAATAAAAGGTTTTTGCAAATTTTGCCTTACAAAAAAAAAAAATGCTATAAGGGCACCAGAAAACTATTCCAGCAAAATCTACCCTCCAAAACCCAAATAGCACTCTTTCCATTTTGAGCCCCACCATGTACCCATACAGCTAATTCCGACCACATATGGGGTATCGCCGCGTTCATGAGCAATTGTTTGACAAACTGTGGGGGGGCTTTATCTCCTTTAACCCCTTGTGAAAATGAAAACTTTGGCGATAAAGTGATATTTCAGTAATTTTTCGCTTACACATTCCAATGTTAGTAAAATCTATGAAACGGCTGTAGGGTCAAAATGCTTACTACACCCCTTTGATGAATTCTGTGAAGTGTGTAGTTTCCAAAATGGGGTCACTTCTGGGGGATTTCCATTGCTTTGGTCCTTTAGGAGCGCTGCAAATGAGACATGGCACCCGAAAACTATTCCAGCACAATCTGCTTTTCAAATGTAAGGTGTCGCTCCTTCCCTTCCATGCACTGCCGTCTGCCCAAACATCAGTTTACACCCACATGTGGGGGATTTCTGTGCCCGGGAGAAACTGCATGATAAACTGTCAGATGCAATTTCTCCTTTAACCCTTTGTGTATGTGTTAATTTTAGGGATAAATGAATGTATTAGTGAATTTTTTTTTTTTTTTAATTCACCTCCATTTTTTTTTTTTTATTTTTTTTTTTTAATTCCTGTGAAATGCTTAAAGGGTTAATTAAATAGAAAACATTTATTAATGTATTTGGTTAATATGACTATCTGTTTGAAAGCCAGAACATTTCACATTTTGAAAATTGTGATTTTTTTTTTCTCCAAATTTCCTTTTTTTTTTTTTTTTTTGTTATAAACACAAAAATATTGATTCATGTTTTCCACTAACATGAAGTACAATGTGTCATGAAAAAACAGTCTCAAAATCACTTGTGTAAATTAAAGTGTCTCAAAGTTATTGCCATATAAAGTGACACATCAGTTTTGAAAAATTAGGCCTGGCACTTTTAGGCCTGGTCCTGAAGGGGTTAAAGGCAGCCAAAACAGTTGCAGGGACATTAAATCTGCCTTCATTATGCATGGAGAGATAACTCCCTCAAATACCTAGGCATTCAAGCTACCTCTAATTATGGACCTTTGTAAGCCACTTTACAACCTTTATATGGGATATTCTTACCTTGCTGAGCAAGTAAAAGTCTGTTTAGCTCTCATGAATACTAGTAGACAGAATGTCAATTCTGCCAAAGTTCCTCTACTTTTTTCCATATTAATGTCTACCTTACGCTAAATGCAGTTCTTCGATTTTGTCTGTTGATACTGTATTTCTTGAGACTTTCTGGTTGCACCTATCCAGTGAGAGGGGCTGCCCTACACAGATATGTTGCTATACTACCATGCTACCCAATTGGGACATTTCACCTCTTGGTCTACATTTTACGCTTACAACTCACAGGGGCCTCCGTTGGCAAGACAGTCCCAGAATCTTCTAGGTTCTATGGCTTTTTTAAGGTGATTACATGTAGAATCTGGCATCACCTGGCTATAGTGTCCTGACCCTTAAAGAGGACCTTTCATGGGATTGGGCACAGGCAGTGCTATATACTGCTGGAAAGCCGACAGTGCGCTGAATTCAGCGCACTGTCTGCTTTCCCGATCTGTGCCCCAGCTAAAGAGTCATCGGTGCCGGTATCGTAGCTCTTTACAGTCAGAATGGCATTCCTGACAGTCTGTCAGGAACGTCCTTCTCCACAGCAGCGCTTATCGCTCTGTACAGTGTGAGCGGGGAGGAACACCCCCTTCCCTCCTGATAGTGCTAGTCTATGGACGAGCACTGTGAGCAGAGGGAGGGGGCGTTCCTCCCCGCTCACACTGTACAGAGCGATAGGCACTGCTGTGGAGAAGGACGTTCCTGACAGACTGTCAGATAGGCACAGATAGCCCTTTGCCCGGGGCACAGATTGGGAAAGCCGACAGTGTGCTGAATTCAGCGCACTGTCGGCTTTCCAGCAGTATATAGAACTGCCTGTGCCCAGACCCATGAAAGGTCCTCTTTAAATCCCTCTCTCTTTACCATGCATATCCTGAATAGTACCCGGATGAAAATGGTTAGGCCTTGATAGCCCATGAACCTGTAACATAACACATTCCTCAGTTCTCTTTGCCATAAACACTGTTTTCATTACCCTCAATGGCAACTTACAAATAGCAGCACATAATACCCTCACTACTGGGTACCCCCCACTGCCTCAACCCATGGCGTTTGAGTGCCTACAATTAGATGGTCCCTCTGTCCTGGGTGTCATCTCTAACATCTATGATATCTCACTGGGACAGAGCAGTTCCCTCACATATAAAACAGTATGTGGCCAAGCGGGAGAAATGGATAGGCAGGGAGCTTCCTCTGACTCAGATTGATAATGCAGTTAGATCTTGAGCCAAAAATAAATAAATAAATTAATTCTTGGTTTGATACATGGTATTAAACACTGGAGCTTCTCCAAAAACAAAATTCTACTAAATCAGATGTATGTCAGCAGTTTTTGAGGTAATTTTTGGAATAAAGTTAATTATAAAAAAATAAAAATAAAAAATAAAAATATAGGTTTATAACTATTAGAGATGAGCAAACAGTGAAATATTCGAGATTCGATATTCGTTTCGAATAGCCCCTCAATATTCGACTATTCGAACAAATATCGAACTCCTTTATAGTCTATGGGGAAAAATGCTTCGTTTCGTTTCAGGGGAAGCCACACTTCGACTCAGGAGAGTCACCAAGTCCACTATGACACCCCAGGAAATGATGCAAACACCCTGGAATGCAACTGGGACAGCAGGGGAAGCATGCCTGGGAGTACCTGTATTACGCCACTATCTCATCGGGATCCCTGTCAGCTTGCGATATGCGGGAGCTGACTTTTTCCCACTGAAATGCATTGACCAGCGTTGATTGGCCAAATGCCATACAGAGTACAGCATTCGGCCAATCAACGCTGGTTCTGCCGGAGGCTCGTCTGTGAGGAGGCGGAGTCTAAGATCAGTCCACAGCAGTCTCCATTGTGGTCCGATCTCAGATGTAGCAGAGTTGGCCGTGAGCTGAGCTCTGCTACACCCAACAATCCCTCCATCTACTCCTCCTGTCACACACACAGCTCTGCACTACACCCAACCATTCCTCCATCTACTCCTCCTGTCACACACACATCTCGGGTGTAGCAGAGCTCAGTGCACACTCAGCTCTGCTACATCTCTGGTGTAGCAGAGCTCAGTGCACACTCAGCTCTGCTACATCATGCCTTAGTATCTGTATTACGCCACTATCTTGTCGGGATCCCTGTCAGCTTGCGACATGCAGGAGCTGACTTTTTTCCATAGGAATGCATTGACCAGCGTTGATTGGCCGAATGCCATACAGAGTACAGCATTTGGCCAATCAACGCTGGTTCTGCCAGAGGAGGTGGAGTCTAATATTGGACCACAATGGAGACGGCTGTGGACCGATCTTAGACTCTGCCTCCTCACAGACGAGCCTCCAGCAGAACCAGCGTTGATTGGCTGAATGCTGTACTCTGTATGACATACGGCCAACGTTGGTCAATGCATTCCTATGGGAAAAAGTCAGCTCCCACATATCGCAAGCTGACAGGGATCCTGATGAGATAGAGCCCCAAAGAGGTGTGGGAGTAACATTCCCACCTAAATAAAGGTAATCCCTAGCTAACCCTGCCAGTACATCTATCCGTCCCACAGGCTCATATTACCCGAATCTGAAATCGACCATTCGTATAAATTGGAGGCCAGCCAATGACTTTTTCCGATTTTTTTTCGATGCCTCCGTTGACTTAGTTCCTGTCCCACCTCCCCTGCACAGTTATTGGTGCAAAAAAAGCGCCAGGGAAGGTGGGAGGGGATACGAATTTTTAGTGCGTTTGCCTCGTGGTATTCGATTGGAATCGAATACCTCGAACGGCCTGATATTCGATCAAAAATCAATTCGATTGAACGTCGTTTGCTCATCTCTAATAACTATGTTTGTTTAATTGGTTTGGGAATCTCTCAAGAGATTGTGAGAATGAGGGACCACAAGTCCTTCTGCATTCTCAATGTGGATGACGCAAGATTGCGCTTGTGTGACCAGAACTCCATGCACTGCAACTTCTGACAGCCCTATAGAAGTGAATGAAGAACCAGTCCCAGAAGCACACTAATGATTTCTTTTCCTACCTAATGACAAGTCATGTGCATGCAGTTCCCAATATGATCGTAGCAGGGTTGTACATTTTTATTTTTTTAATGACATGTCCTCATGTCCTTTTACACTTTTCTGCAGAAAAAGATCACTGGAAAAATCTTTGTTCCATTTAACTCACAAAACAACATGCAATATATAATAACTTACCAGTAGCCGTGAGAACTCCAGACTGGCCTGTGCTTAATTTATCTGCTGGTCTGGTCATATCTGCTAATCCAGCAATCACCAGCCCCTACACCGTTTATACAAGAAAAAAAAAAAAAAAAAAAAAAAAAAAAAAAATCACACATTTGTAAATATTGCAGCTTAAGAGTGCATAAATACAATTTGAATATATGAGAGAGAAAATATAAATATATAGAATATTAGTGTGTTCATTCTCTCAATTTCATTTGTATATTTCTTCTTGTATGTTTTGCCTTATGTAATTATAAATATATTTATATATGTATATTTATTTTTTTTTTGGCTTTCTTGTGTTCTGCACCTGAGTGGTGGACACTTACATGCTCACCGTTTCAGTGCTCTCGGTATCACTGCCTGGGATGGTAGACACATCACTATGATCCTGAACTGTATATAATCACTTACCTGGAAAAAGAACCCTTATGCATTATTCGTTGAAGTTGCTGAGGCACACAGCTTGTGTGCACGGTCTAGTCTTCCATCTCCTGCTACTGTCTGTTCTTGCTCCTTAGGCACCAGAGTAGGATCCGGAAGTAGTGACAGTGTACCCAGGCTGTGCGCCTCATCAGGGTTTTTGTCCCATGTACATAATCAGTTCATATAATAAAGTGATTATATAGTTCATGGATCACTATGGGGGAGGAATTATTACAGTAAAAGTCCCCGCCTCCTTATAAGTAATAGTATAACTTATGGGGGGCATTACTCATGCAGGGGTGCTGTTATGGCATTATTACAGTAATAGAGCCTCTCCAGAGGTAACAGCCCCCACCACATAAGTAATAGGAGGGACTATTACCAGGGGAGGCACTATTACTTTATTAGTGCCCTAACAGCACCCCCCACCACCACCACCAATAGTAATAGTATTACTTATGTGGCGTGACTATTACCTACAGAGGCACTATTACTCTGTCGGAAGGGGCCGTTACCAGTGGGTGGGTGCTATTAGGGCACTATTACAGGATAAATTAAGATGGCAGAAAATGAAAGGGAGTTTGAGATGAACATCTACAGGTTACTCTTCATTTTCCACCTCATGGCAGAAAGCCAAAGCAGATTAATTATCCTATTCAAAAGAGACTCTTATGCCACAGGATCTGTAGCTGAATCAGCTCCAGAATCTGAAACAAGATCAAGCAGGATGCCTATTTTTTCAGCACGATGCTTTGATCTATGCTTCCCATTGAAAACAATGGAAGACAGAATCATGGCAAAATCTGTCCCTGCCCCGCTCATATTCACACAACGTGGGGAGCGAGAAGCGATTGGGCCTTGTGGTGCATATTTGTCCTTGTGCCAAACACGTGGCTCAATATTATCCCTCAGTACCAGAATACTAGTATAGACAAAAGCTTGGCACAGTCGGGGGAATTAGTCAATTCCTGTATGCCAGTTTTCCTTAATAAAGTGATGCTACTGTGACGTATATTTGGAGCCAAACATTTCTTGCACCTCACTTGCCACGTTGCACGAATGTGAACAGGATGGACCAGTTCGAGGACCGCTCGGTCCAACAGATTCATTATAGCTCATGTCAGAAAATTGCTGCGAGTTCTAATGAAAGTCTATGCCAATCCCTGGCATAGATTTCCACTCCGGCACAGGGAAGTCTGACTGATTTATGAACAGAATGCTGCAACTCCATGTATGGATACTGACCACAATTAGTACCCATACACAGTGTGTAAGTATTAAGGACCAGGCTCCATAGCAACCTTTTATATGCTGTCCCAGCATAATGCCCCGTTTAGTGGTCTCCATACAATATATTGCCTACTTTGCAGTTTGCAGCTCCTGCCCAAAGAAAACGGACAGGAAACAGAAATCGGCAGGCAATTTTCAAACCCATTCATTTGAATGGGTCTGCAAAGTGTCCAACTGTAAATGGACTTTGTGTCCGGTTAACAAAAAAAAAAAAAAGTTACGACGCGGAGACCAGAAGACGCTCATGGCCGTTCACTGACTGCCGGGTTTCCGTCTCCTGTTGGTAGAAGACGGAAACCCACAAAGTGGAGACCAGGCGCTGGTGTGAACCTGCCCTCATATGTCACACGCAAGTTTAACTGAATGTCCATTTTAAAATCTTTTAACTGGTTTGGTTAACTGCATGGCTGAAAAGTGACAAAATCTGGCTCCAAACAATACATACATTCAACAAAAGCCAGAGCTCATATACACTTGCACCAGCTTCACCTGCATCACTCTGTTAACAGAATTTGATGCAGACATTTATATTAAAAAAAAAAAAAAAACCCACCACACAGAAGCTAGCAGTAGGCAGCTTCCAACAGAGGGCATATTGCAGAATTGTGAAGTGGTTAATGTAGAAGGGGAAAGGATGAATCATGTTGTAAATACTGTGGAAAGGACAAATGCAAAAAAACCCCCAAAACTCCACAGCCCTACCTTTGTATAATTCATTGAATTTTACTTGTCAGAATGTAATTACGGTACTTTACATTTGATTAACATAACTTTAAAAACAAAATTACCCATTTCATTATTGGAGCCCAGAAAAATACAGTCTTGGGTCCTAAAACAAGAAAGATAAAAATTTATAAAATAGAAACTGTTCCTTATAATAAGACATAATAATCAGGCATTATTTTTCCAACATTGTAGATACTAACAGACCTATGGATCATGTACAAGATAACCATTTTGTTCAGATAGGTTTGCTGTATATGCAAGCCCTTACTTGTTGGATTAAAAACAAGTATTGGCTGAAAAAAAAAATATCAGCACCAATCCAATTTTTAAGTTTTCGTATTTTACTTCCAATTCAGCATAATTTGTTTTGTTTTACTGGCACAGTCATAGGAAAGCTTGATTTTTTTCTATTTTTTAAAGGACAAACTATGGTACATTTTACAATGGAACCTTTTATTATTCTGTACGGTGTAACACTCACACGAACAGCTGCACTATTCTCTTCCCAGTTTTATTTTTACAGAATTCACAATACAGTAAAATTAACATGTTACCAACAGGCAGCAGGTTAATATAACAACACATACTAAATTTATATTTCCGTGAGCGTAACTATGCAAAATGTCTTATTTTTCAAGGCAAGTTGTAGTTTTATATTTATGACAGTTTGATCACCTTTTATTACATCTTTTAGGACGTAATGCACCAAAATAAATAATTGGTCTTATATTCTTTTGTATACTCTGATAATTCAGGACATGAAAAACTGTAGAATAAAATTATAAAATCAAGTCTCATCTTTATTAAAGCATATAAGTAGTAATACACTTCACTGAAAAGAACTAAAAGGTGTGAAATAAAACATCATTTTAAATAACCGATAAAATGTTTATTTTTAATGTGTATAATAGTGCTACCAAATAATTGTGCAAGAAACTTACAAACAACATCATCAACTCACAAGGACAAGCCATGTATATTAACCCCTTAGCGACCCATGATGTACCATTACTTCATGGGCGCTAGGTACTTTGCGCGCCATGAAGTAATTTTACGTCACGGAGTTCCTCACCCGCTCACTAGCTGAGCGGGCGGAATCGGAAGCGGGTGATAGCGGTTACGAACAGCTATCACCTTTTCCATAACCTCCGGTCGGTACTTTTACCAATCGAAGGTTTTAACCCCTTGATTGCCGTAATCAAACCCCAGATTTACAGTTTCTGAGGGAAAAGACACCAGAAGTGACTCCCAGAGTGACTCCCCCCCAATCATAGTAGCTACTGGGACATAGTAGGGAATGTGGTGTTTGCAATGTTCTCCGCACAGCTTACACATCGACTCTTCACCACTCGCTGTGCAGTCACATCTGGGATACTAATACTCACTACACCCCCTGATAAATTCTTTGAGGGGTGCAGTTTTCAAAATGAGTTCACTCTTTTGGGGAATCCACTTTTCTGGTACCTTACAGGCTCTACAAACCTGACATGGCGTTCAGATACCAAACATCTGAATCTGTACTCCAAAAGCCGCATCACGCTCCTTCCCTTCTGCGCCCTGCTGTGTGCCCAAACTGCAGTTTATGCCACATGTATGACACTGGTGTACCCCGGATAATGTATGTAATGTAATATGTGGGTGTAAACTGATATTAGGGTACATGTACAACATTAGTGTACCCCGGATAACGTACGTAATGTCATATGTGGATATAAACTGACTTAGACAGTTTGGTTTTTGGATGCCATGACACTTTTGCAGAGACTCTAAAGTTGCCCTTACAAAATGGGGTCAGTTCTTGGGGAATTCCTTTTTACTGGCACCTCCAGGGCTCTGCAAAAATAACATGGCACTCAAAAAGTCCCTCTAAATCTGTACTCTAAACTAAAGCTAAAAAGCGCAGTGCGCCTTCCCTTCTGAGCCCTGCTGTGTGCCCAAGCAGCCGTTTACACCCACATATAATTTTTTGCCCTCGGGATGGCCCACTTAATAGTTTTAGGAGTGCAGGTCTCTGACAACACAAAGTGGGTGTAACATATTGGGCACCAAAATGGCATATTTCTTTAAAAATTTCAGTTTTCGAGAAGCATTTTAGTCTCAAAATCATAATACCCCTTGATATATTGGCACCTCAAAACTATTCCAGCAAAATCTGCCTTCCAAAAGCCAAATAGCGCTCTTTTCATTCGGAGCTCCACCATAGAGCAGATTATTGCCGTGTTCAGGAGAAATTGTGTAACAAACAAACTATTTAACAAACAAACTGAAAATGGTGCGATTTAGGGTGGTTTCTATTATATAGGCCTTTATAATTCCTTTCAGAACTGAAGTGGTCCCTAAAAATTAGTTTGGGGAATTTTTTGGAAATCTGGAAAATCGCTGTTACACTCGTAAGCCTTGTAACGTCCAAAATAAATGAAAAGACAATCAAAAGATGATGCCGATATAAAGCAGAGATATGGCAGATAATATTTATTCATGTATTTGGGTGGTATGACTGACTGAAAAGCAGAGAATTTCACATTTTGAAAATTGCAATTTTAAAAAAATTTCCATCAAATTTCCTATTTTTTTTTTTTAAGTAAATACATAAATATTGATTAGTGTTTACCACTAACATGAAGTATAATGTGTTACGAGAAAACAATCTCAAAAATCATTTGTGTAAGTTAAGGCGTCTCAAAGTTATTTCCATTTAAAGTAAACATGTCAGTTTTGAAAAAAGAGGCCTGGTCCTTAACGTACTTTTGGGCTTTGTCTCTAAGGGCTCGTTCACATCTGCGCCCAAGTGTCCGTTCTGCAGGTTTCCATTTCCTGCATAAAACAGAGCAGGAGACGGAAACCTGCAGGAGTCTTTCTCACCCATTCATTTGAATGGGTGAGAAAGCTGTCCGGCGGTGAGCGTTTTTCAATCCGGACACAGAGTCGGACATGCAGTACTCTGTGTCCGGATTAAAATATCCGGTTTCGCAGTGGAGAGCATAAAACGCTCACCGCCGCTCACGGCCGGACCCGGTCTGTGCTTTCCGTCTTCTGGCATGCAGAAGACGGAAAGCACAGAACGAAGAGTAGAACGCAGGTGTGAACCTAGCGTAAGGGGTTAAAAGACACTAGGACTACCTAGTATTAAATGAGGCATTCCTTCTAATAAATTATATGCACCAGGACACAAGGCCCTAAATCGATTCAATCTACACCTAGGTGTTTACCAACAGCCCTATATTCTAAGTCCCTACGCATTTCTAATCTCTCTATATTATAAAAATGAATTCTTGTCTGTCTCCTCTATGCGCAACCAAACGACCGGACCGATCTTCACCAAATTTGACACAGATACTTCAGGTGTCCGGGAAGGTTTTAGACAAGAATCCAACTCACTCGGATGTACTGTTCCGGAGATACAGCTTTCCCAACACCCTGGCCCCCCATTAGCCAAAACAAACCTGCAAGTCTTTCACTCATATTCCAACTGCAATACACACAGTCACTCCACATGTACGATCGAACACTGAAATACAAACTGAGATACACGCATCAGAGGAATAGATAAACAGATCAGCACACAGTATCAGATGTCAGAGGATTAGATACGCGCGTCTGCACACAGTTCTATATGCCAGAGGATTAGATACGCACGTCTGCTCAAAGTACCACACGCTGAAGGATTAGATCTACAGGTCAGTGCACAGTATCACATGCCAGAGGATTAGATATGCAAGTCTGCACATAGTTCCACAATCCAAAGGATTAGATAGGCACGTCTGCACACAGTACCACATGCTGAAGGATTAGATACACAGGTCAGCACACAGTATCACACGACAAGAGGATTAGATACGCGCCTGTACAAAGTACCACACGCTGGAGGATTAGATACCCAGGTCAGCATACAGTATCACACGCCAGAGGATTAGATACACGCGTCTGTACACAGTTCCGCATGCCAAAGTATTAGATATGCGCGTCTGCACACAGTACCACAAGCCGGAGGATTGTATACACGCCAATGCACACAGTTACACATGCTGCAGGATTATATATGCACATCTACACACAGTTCCACAAGCCACGGGATTAGATACGCGCGTCTGCACAAAGTACCACACGCTGGAGGATTAGATACACATGTCAGCACATAGTATCACACGCCAGAGAATTAGATACGCACGTCTGCACACAGTACCAAATGCTGGAGGATTTTGATACGCACATCTTAACACAATACCACACACCAGAGGATTAGATACGCAAGTCTGCCCACAGTTCCACACACCAGAGGATTAGATATGCACCATTGCACACAGACACGCCACAGGATTAGATATGCACATCTACACACAATTCCACACGCCGGAGGATTAGATATGCATGTCTGCGCATAGTCTCACATGCCGGAGGATTAGATACACACGTCTTTACACAGATTACACAAGTCTTCACACAAATCCACACGCCAGAGGATTAGATATGCGCCACTGCACACAATACCACTCGCCAGAGAATTAGATATACACCAGTGCACATAATACCACATGCCAGCGGAATAGATACGTTCCTCAGCACACAGTACCACACGTCAGAGGATTAGATACACGGCTCTGCACAGAGTACCACATATTAGAGTTTTACTCCAGGTTTCCATAGCAACCCAGCCATTTTTTTTTTTTTACTACTTTATGTCAGCCTTAAAGGGGCAGGGCGCTGTGGATGACACTGTTACACAAGGTCACAAACATGCAGCTTTACTCCAGGTCTCCTTAACAAACGATCGCAGGTTTTTCACTGATATCCGAAATGAGATACACCTTGACCACATGACGCTTATGGACACACACAAACGATATACAAAATACACCAGTGCAAAACTGGACAATTCTTATGGGGCCACTACACAAACAAAAAATTAAATATACCTGTGCAAAGCCGGGTCCTCCTGCTAGTAGTAAATATTTTTATCAGGGGTTCAGATAATCCTTATTAATTGTTCCTATAGGCAAAACTGATACAGATACATTGTAACAGTGTTTCCCATCCCAATGACACAGCCAAACAGCATTGCCAACCCATTTTGCACTGGTGTTTGTATCGGAAATCAGTTCACGCTACTGCTGGGGCTAAATGCTACTAAGGGAACAAGGAAATGTACAGCAATGACGTCCCACCGAATAACCCCCATATGCCGATTAAAAAAAAAAAAAAAAAAAAAATATGACCAAAGCACCAGATCTTTAGGGCCAGTGGAGCAATCAACAGGCAAGTATCAAAAGGACGCCTTTATTGGACTGTGGCCAGTAGTCTGGATAATAAGTATATGTGAATGCAGCATATACAAGATCTTGACCTTAGTGACAGAATGGTATCTGGCACTAAATACAAAAAAATGTAAGAGGAAGAAGAACGTGGTCTAAATAAAGCACTAATGCTATAATTAACAATTATACAATATGTGGTTTGAATAGACCCATATTATTATCATTAACGATGGACCCAACAAATATTTACTTATAGAGATGACAGATGAAGTGGACAAGAATTATGATTTAAATGGTGGATATTAAATATTGTGTAATAATATTATAAGATACACCCCTAGGAGTGACCACGTCACATACAGTTCAGTTACTAAAAGAAATTGAGCATGGAAGAAAGAGTCCTACCAGTATAATAATAGATTATGGCATGGTCTAAACGAAGCACATATAACAGATGCCTTCATTTAGTAGGTTTTCCGGCCAAAAAAAAAATAAATTTTGTGCTATTAATGGGTTAATAAGTGCACCAAAATACCCATAACAGTGTTTAGAGTGATTTCTGGGTTTCTCTGGGAGCACCTGGCATCTTTTGCATTTGTTCAAATGTTGTAGATTCCTGTTCTTTTATCCTACAACTACCATGATGCATTGCTCTTCACTCAGATCCCCCCCTCTCACTCCCTCGCTAGACGTCCACTACTAAGCACTTCCCAACTAACGCTAGGTTCACACCTGCGTTCACGGTCTCCGTTCTATGGTTTCCGTCTTCTGCATGCCAGAAGACGGAAACCATAGACCGGGTCCGGCCATGCGCGGCGGTGAGCGTTTTAGGCTCTCCGCCGCGAAACCGGATTTTTTTATCTGGACACAGAGTACTGCATGTCCGACTGTGTCCGGATTATAAAACCCGGTTTCGCGGCGGAGAGCGCAAAACGCTCACCGCCGCTCACGGCCGGACATCTTTCTCACCCATTCAAATGAATGGGTGAGAGAGACTCCTGCAGGCTTCCGTCTCCTGCCTCTGTTTTAGGTATCCCCGTGTCCAAAATCGCCCGCTCTACAAATCTATAAAAATATTTTTCCGGTTAGGTAAACACCGTAACAGGAAAAATAGTCAAAAGTGCCAAACCGCCTTTTTTTTAATGTTTTGATTCTGATAAAAATTTGAATAAAAAGTGACCAAAGCAAAAGCATTTCCCGAAAATGGTAGAACTAAAAAGTACACCCCGGCCCCGCAAAAAAAGACGTCCTATGCATCCCCGTACACTGACGTATAAAAAAAAAGTTACGGCTGTGAGAATTTTGCGACTTTTAGAAAAAAAAAAAATTTAACACAGTTTTGGAAAATTTTTTTATTTTTTTTTAAACAGGTCAAAATGTAAATAAAACCATATAAATTTGGTATCCCCGGAACCGTACCAAAACACAGAATACAGGGGACATGTCATTTTGGCAGTGAACGCCGTAAAACCAAAGCCCGTAAGAAAGTCGCAGAAATGCATTTTTTCTTCAAATCCACCCCATTCTGAATTTTTTTTCCAGCTTCCCAGTACATTCTACAGAATAATTAATGGTGGCATCATGAAGAAAAATTTGTTCCGCAAAAATTAAGACCTCATATGACTCTGGGAGCGGAGAAATAAAAAAAAGTTATGGGGTTTAGAAGGAGGGGAGTCAAAAATGAAAAACGAAAATCAAAAAATGCCATTGACGTGAAAGGGTTAATTGATGTTAATGTGTTGTTGTTGTTTTTTTTGTCACTTCCAACATTAGCGTTAACGGAAAAAAAGATTAAAAAAAACGCACCATGCAGAGTGTATGAAGCCAGTGTAATAGTGATCTTTGAGGATTTCTATTTCGGATTGAATTTATGTGCCATATACTAGTGATCATCTAGGGGTCAGATTTGATATGTACCTTATCACATACAAATGGAGTGAAAGGAATAGATTATAATTTATTCCATATCAATCATATTGAGATGTAGACTATGGTGTAGAATTGTGTAGAAGAAGCAGCAGCAAGCATCATCTTACTCCTCTGCTGAGGCAGGCTGAGAACAAGAGAAACCAGTAGTGACCTATACAAAGGTGACCTGGACAAGGGATCATTACTTGTACAGAAGGCAAGCCCCCTCATCAGTACATGTGAATTATGCTCGAGCACTGCACAGCTTTATACAAGAGAAGAGGAATCCAAGAAGACTTCACCTGTAAAAGAACACCTAGCTGCGGTCCAGTATACGACTCCTATAGACACAAGTGAGCCCTCAGATGACAAGTAGCAAAGACACCGCATATATGAGCCCTTACCTGCCGGGTGATTGTAGAAGGGTCTGAGTTTTGCCGGGAGCATCAGCTCTATTTTATCTAGAGCTCTGTGGTAAGACGCTCTCAGCCCGACCGCTGCCATCTTTCCTATCTAAGACGTTTACACCAATGACCCGGCGGCACAGCCACTAACTAGCGGAAGTGCAGAGATGTCCCCACAAGGTCTTTCAAGAGGGGAGTAAAGAGCATGCCTGGTACCTATTGGTGCACAGCTGTGACAGCCGGCCACGCCTCTTCCTGCCCGTTGCGCCAATGGCCATTTGACTTTGAGCCGCTTCCCACGGAGCTGTGCGCATCATGTGTTTTGTTCCGGTCGTGTCTAGAATTGCTGAGGGTAGGGATGATGTCACATAAAGGGGCGGGGTATATAGTAGGAGGGCGGGGTCTTTTGTAATAAAGCACGACCTGGTCATTATCAGAGATAGTACATACTGTAGTCGCCTCAGTGTGAGCCAGCGATTTATCTTCATTAGTCAGGTCCTGAAGTAAAGCGATAACCGGCTGACAGTGATGTAGCTAAATCCACCACTCCATAAGCACTTGCTCCTACCTTTGATAGTATAAAGCTTGACCGGCTCTATATGAGACGCCTATTTTCCATCATTTGTGCAGACCATTTCTGCCCCCTATTGGTCGGTCCGTTCACACAGTTTTTTGCAGGTGCATTTTGATGCAGAATCCACATGCAAAAATGGCCCCCATTGACTTCAATGGGAGACGCTTGCTTTTTATTTTCAGCTAGCTAGTACCAGAAAAAGGAAGCGACATGACCTATCTTGCCGCGGATTCTAATGCTGAGTCAACCGTGGCGTCTGCGGATCAGTACACGCTCCTGTTTAGGCCCATTCATTCAGATCTAATCAGGAGTGGGATGTCGCACCAAAAAACCACGTGTGAACGGGCTCATATACTATTTAAGGCTCGTTCACATCTGCGCCCGGTCTCCGTTCTGCAGGTTTCTGTTTCTTGCATAAAACAGAGCAGGAGAAACCTGCAGGAGTCTTTCTCACCCATTCAGTTGAATGGGTTTGAAAGCTGTCCAGCCGTGAGCGCCGGTGAGCGTTTTATGCTCTCCGCCGCAAAACCAGTTTTTTTTAATCCGGACACAGAGTCGGACATACAGTACTCTGTGTCCGGTTTTAAAAAAATGGTTTCGTGGAAGAGAGCATAAAACGCTCACGGCTGGACCCGCTCTGTGGTTTCCGTCTTCTTGAATGCAGAAGACGGAAACCACAGAACGGAGACCCGAACGCAGGTGTGAACTGACTTGGCTAAATCCCACTCCCTGTAAGGACCTTTATAATAACTTGATTCCAGCTTCAGTGACGTTTGTAAATCTCACAATAAAGAGATGCCATTAGATAATAAGACCCAGTTCACATCTGCGTTCATTATTCTGTTTGGGGAGTCCCTAAGTGGAACGCAGATGTGAACCAGGCCTAAGATATTTTTTATGTTTGTTATTTCGACAAATTGTTTAAAATTAAAAATAAAACATGAAAAATATTTATTCAGCGTGACTAGATGTATGATGGGAGTTACACGGTGACATCTGCTTATGTCATTGCGATAGTAAATCACTTCCTAGTGTGATCATCATGCAATTTCGTTATTGTGAGGGTGTGAACATAGAGGGCACTGTAGAATGACCAAAAACAGGGTTGAAAAGGACTCTGACCACACCCATATTGGGGAAAGGGGCTCAACTCCAGAGGGTTTGCACACAGCAGGAGAGTGCTGCTGGTGACCTGCAGGAGCACTGTGGACCAGTTGGAGACAGACAGGAGATCTGTCCCCAAAAGAACTGGAATCCAAAAGGGACTTGGTTTAGCTCA
This sequence comes from Leptodactylus fuscus, assembly GCF_031893055.1. Classification (NCBI taxonomy): domain Eukaryota; kingdom Metazoa; phylum Chordata; class Amphibia; order Anura; family Leptodactylidae; genus Leptodactylus; species Leptodactylus fuscus. Next base: position 101,577,343 of record NC_134266.1, on the reverse strand, counting down.
GTGTGAGCCAGACTGGTGAGAAGAAACCTCAGATTATCTTGCCCTCAATAGATTAGCCAAGAGTCAAGAAGTGAGGTAGTACCCTGTGTGTGGGATAGGCTGTTTGTTATTTTTGTTCCTGTTATAAACTGAATAAAGCCATTTATTTTGGATTGCATTATCTGATATGCTGTTTATTTGGCACCCAGCACCAACAACACTTCTGTTAAATCCAGGAAAACCACTACCTTTGATGCTAAACTACCCCCAATTGTCACATTAAATAAGCACAACACAGCATAAAAAACATTCTTAGAAAAAATTGTCATTTGTCAGACATCACGACACTGAACTGGCTATTTTCTATACTCCAGAAGGATCTTTTCATCCTACTAATATTATAAATGTGAAAGTTTGGATGTTTGTGTGTTTGTTACTCGATCACGCAAAAATGGCTGAATGGATTTGGATGAAATTTGGCAAATAGATAGTTTGTAACCTTGATTAACACATAGGCTACTTCTTATACTGGTAAATGACATGGATTCACGACTGATATGAATTTATGTTCATGTGTTATATTAAACTTCTCTTGCTTCCAGGACTGTCAGTTAATTGCACTTTGCTGATAAAGCCAGATCTGTTATCTCTCTATGTAAACACACAGCTAACCCTGTCTGTCCATTGTGTACAAGCATTTGCATATTATCTGATCTGCTCCAGATAGTGCTGACACACTGGATGGGAAAATACCTTTAATCCAAATTGGCAGTTTGCCAATTTTAAACATGCCAAGAAAAAGATCTAATTTGTAGCAAAATTCTAAAACAACAAGAGCTATGAAGTAGCCAGAAATCAACAGATTTCTCCTCAAGTGGAGCTGAGTGGGATCATCAACGCTGACAACACGCTCATTATATGGCGTCCCGGCGAGCTGCTGAGATGCCGGAACAATCACAGGCACGGCTTGAGGAACAAGTTCAGCAGCAGGACAGCTTGAGAGCTGCCGAAACGCCGGAGCAGGCGAGCCATGAACAGCAGCAATTTTCTGAATATAGGTGGATCATCGATGCCAACAACATACAGACAAAGTTTCAGGCAGAGGCTAGAGTATGATATACAGGGGTGTGAAAAGTATTTACCCTTTCCTGATTATCTTTTGGATGTTTGCCACACTTAAATGTTTCAGATCACCAAACTAATATAAATATTAGACAAACTTAATACAATTAGGGTGCATTCACACTGAGTATATGCTGACTGATTCTGAACGTTAAAACACGTTCAGAATCAGTGAGTACAAAGCAGATCCCATTTCTATGGGAGCTGGCATACGTGCGCTCCCCATTGAAGTGAATGGGCTGCTTTTTTCCCTATTGGTTTCAATGTGATACCGGTCTGCCAATCATTATACTCGGGGGTCCAAAAAAAACCCCCGAGTATAATGATAGCAGCTGTAGCGGCTGTCACCGGGCCCCCAATGGGGCCCTGTGGCAGCTGCCTCTGCTGCTATGGTGGTAGTTACGCTACTGGGTCTAAAAAGACTCTTACTTGGACCAACTCAAAGGGGATGCTAGAAATACTTCTTTAGGTGAACCACTATATGATGTTTCTTGTGTACTATTTCTGAACAATCCATCCCATTATCAGGTCAAAATACAGTATTGACTGGATACACATATTGGTTCAAAGATTAATGTTAGTAATAAATAGCTCTATTACATCCATCAAAATATTTCAATAACATAATGTATACCTATACTTAAGTTATTCACTCAAGATGGATTATACTGTATCAATAAAAATCCTCCATATGATGTGGAGAAGAAGAACAACGAATAGTTGTAATGTAGTGTGACTATCAACAATTGATTTGAAAAGCGTGCGATTCACCTAAATACACTACACGCCACCATTCATTTATTTTCTTTAGGTCACGTGGTGTACTCATGACCTGTATGAGCCAATCATCTTTCACAAATGTCCCCATATATATTACTCTTGATATATCGCATACAAACTCCATTCATAAAGATCTCCTGGTCACGTGGTATACACGTGACATATCATAAGCTAATAGTGTTAGGGTATCATCTTCACATTTAGAGGACTAGATGTGAATTTTACAAACATGTAAGTAGTCTGTCCTTTCTATACAATTCTGCTCTCTATAATAGATGCCATGCATAGGTACAGCTGTGATTTATATATGAACAAGTGGATTATTCACTCAAGATGGATTATACTATGTCAATGATGTGGAAAAGAAGAAGAGGAACAACGAATTATTCTAATGTAGTGTGACTGTCATCCATTGATTTAGAAAGCGTGCAATTCACCTCATACCACCACCATTCATTTATTTTCTTTAGGTCACGTGATGTACTCGTGACCTATGTGAGCCAATCATCTTTCACAACTATCCCCATATATGTTACTCTTGATATATCGCATACAAACTCCATTCATAAAGATCTCCCGGTCACGTGGTATCCACATATGTTCAGTGGGTGTTTTATTGCTGTCAGTAATGTGTTCTGCTATTCGAACTTTTAACGGTCTTATCGTACATCCAATGTGATCCAATTTACATAGTTTACATTTGATGTTATACACCACATGGTGGGTGTGAATTACAATTCAAAAAAAGAATTGATCTTGACTCTGGTTCTCCATTTATAACTAGAGACAGAATCTGTTTTATTAGTATATTTACATACTGTGCACCTATTAGTGCCACATTTGAAAAAACCCTGGAGGTAGCTATGGTGGATTGACTGATTTTATTATTAATAAAAAAAACCTTGGTGATAGCATGTCCCCCAAACTTTTGCCCTTTTTTGCCACAAATTTTACTCCTGAGTCAAGGATTTTTTTTAGTTACAGGATCAATTTTTAAGATGGCTAAATTTTTGTTAATGAAAGTTATAATTCCCCTGTATTGTGGACTGTATGCCGTAGAAAACACTATATTCATTGGATTATCCTACTTGTTTCTTTTAGGTTTAGTTTCCAACAATGAATTTCTAGATCTATATTTGGCTAAATGTTTTGCTCTAGTTAGTGTCCATGGGGGATATTTTCTTTTTTTCAATTTGTCCATAATTCTAACAGATTGAATTTCAAAATCTTTTTCTTGTGTGCATGCACATTTAGTTAGTTCACTTATTAACTCTCCTAGTGGAACAGCTTTGAATATATGCGGCGGGTGACAACTGTCAGCTCTCAAAATAGTGTTTCCTGCTGTTGATTTAGTATATAGGGAGCTAACCACAGAAGAAGTTTCAGGATCACCTAGTAGAGATATATCTAAAAAATTAATCGTGACTGGTTGAAAAGAGTGTGTGAATTTTAAAGAAAAGTTGTTATTCTTCAAATAAGATATGAAGGCTGGTATGGACGCTACTTCATCCCTCCAGACGAGCAATATATCGTCTATGTAGCGCCCATACCAGCCTATAGAACACAAAAATGGATTATTGTGAGTGTAAGTAGTTTTCTCTTCCCAAAATGCCATACAGAGGATTTTTATTGATACAGTATAATCCATCTTGAGTGAATAACTTAAGAATAGGTATATATTATGTTATTGAAATAGTTTGATGGATGTAATAGAGCTATTTATTACTAACATTAATCTTTGAACCAATATGTGTATCCAGTCAATACTGTATTTTGACCTGATGATGGGATGGATTGTTCAGAAATAGTACACAAGAAACATCATATAGTAGCATCCCCTTTGAGTTGGTCCAAGTATGAGTCTTCTTAGACCATTATATGCAATTAATGTATATGCAATTAATGTGATTGAAATGATTCACAAATGCAGAGAATGTACAAAATAACGCATTTAATGTGAACATAGACATATTCCACAGGAGAATAAGTTTTTGTTATCAAAATACATGGAAACTACCAAGTTAGTTAGGGAGATAGCCACGGTGTCTTTAATCTTGAGATGTCGGTTCACCGAAGTAAATATATATATTTATAACAAAATGAGTTAACAAGTGGTTAAAAATTACACAGGTAGAATTACTCACCTGAACGGATATGACGTAAGGAATCTAGTGAATATAAAACTAGCATGCCATTTGTTTGAGATACGCTTTGATAAAGGAACTATGCAGTTCCGAAACGCGTCAGCGTTTTTTTTAGGGGGTTTTCTTATTTTTCCTTTTTGTTTATTTTTCTTTATATTTCATGTTTTGGTTATTTTATGAAAATTATTAAAAGTTAAATTTTATTTATATGGAGAATGGCCGGACCACAAAGTTTTTTCTGTTTGGATTCTAATTAATTAAAGGGGTTGTCCAGGATAACTTTTTAAATATGAGACTGGGAAAGGTGAAAAAAATGTCCCTTGTGCTCCGATGTCTCCCACCATTGTCTGGTTCTGCTGCTCTGATATTTTCTTCTAGCAGAAGTCCATGCTACTTCTGACTGCTGACGAAGGACCTCACAGTGCTGTGGGGACTTACGCTGGAAGAAAACACTGGAGCAGCAGGACTGGAATGAGCTGGGAGACACTCTGGAGCACCTTCTCCAGCCTAATATTAAAAAAGTATTTACCCTGGACAACTCCTTGAAGGGGCTTAATTTTATTGATGATCTATCCTTAGGACAGATTATTATTATTATTAGATCAATGAATCCCCTCCTTCTGATAAGCAGTTTGAAGTGGCCATGGCGCTTATTTATATCACTCGCTATCTGTTTATAGTGGCAGTGTGATGTAATTACAGCCTTGTCACCTAGACGTTTATAGGACGAGGCAGTAGTTACATGACATGGCCGCTATGAGATGAATGAATGAATGAATGACACTATGTAAACAAAGAAGGGCTCATGGCGCTTACACAGGTATCACGGTTCATTCAAACAGCTGATCAGTGGGGGTCCTGGTTTTTTGAGCCCCACTGATTTTTTTTTATTTTTTTATTGATGATCTGGAAAACCTTTTAATTGAGAAACACATGTGGCATTATTAACCCCTTCCCGACATCTGCCGTTCTAGTACGACAGATGCTGGGTGTTTAAATATGGTGATCGCTCAGGAGCCGGGTGGCCGCCATAACCGCCGTGTGTCTGCTGTTTTATACAGCAGACACCCAGTGCTAATGCCTATCAGGTGCATTAATCCTTCTGGCGACTCAGTCAAAGCTGAAGGCTCCCAGGCATTTCAATATCAAACTTAACCGCGGCATCCAAAGGGTTACGCGTATATTGCAGTCTATAGTACTGGATCAGAGTATTGCTGGTTCAGGTGTCCTTATGGGACAAATAAAAAGTATTTAAAAAAGTGCAAAAAAATTTAATAAAGTGTGTGAAATTAATAAAGTCCCAAAATTCCCTTTTCCTATATCAAATGAGTTATATAAAAAAAAAGAGTTTAAAAATGAATAAAAACAATACATATTTGGTGTTGCTGCGTCCGTAATAACCTGAACAATAGAACTGAAATATTATTTAACCTATACGGTAAACATTAGGGGAAAAAAACGCCATAAGTAATTTTTTTTTCGCCATCTCAGGGCTCGTTCACATCTGTTATGCAGGTTTCCGTTTCCAGCATAAAACAGAGCAGGAGACAGAAGCCTGCAGGATTCTTTCTCACCCATTCATTTGACCAAATTATCTGCCACTAACTGGGTGTGATCTGCCTACCCAGGGCCTCAGACCCAGTGGCGTAACTACCGTGGTAGCAGCAGTAGAAGCTGCCACAGGGCCCGGGCCATTAGGGGGCCCGGTGACAGCCGCTACCGCTGCGTTTTTTTTTAAATGGGCTGTTACGGGCCCTATTCACTTGCCGATCCTGGCTGGGCCGGGATCGGCAAGTGACACCGCGGGCCCCACAGGGGCTATCATTATACTCGGGGTCTTTGCAGACCCCCGAGTATAATGACCGGCGGATCGGGAGAGGTAATAAACATAAAAAACTGTTACTTACCTCTCCGCTATCCTGCCAGGCCTCCGTCCTACTGTTGTCTGACGTCTCTGACGTCACATGAACCCGGCATGCTTCCCGGGTCATGTGACGTCCGACGTCATTAACGAAGGACGCGAGAGGAGGACAGTACAGCACAGGAGCCGGGGAACAGGTAAGAAGCAACAGTGGGTTTTTTTTTTTAATGTTTTTATTCCCCGGGTCTCCGATTATTATACTCTGGGGTCTGAAAAGACCCCAGAGTATAATAATTGTTTATGGGTGTCCACAGAGGGACACTATTGGGGTAAATACTGTGTGCAGGGGCCACTATTGGGGGTTAATACTGTGTGCAGGGGCCACTATTGGGGTTAATACTGTGTGCAGGGGCCACTATGGGACATAATACTGTGTGCAGGGGCCACTATTGGGGTTAATACTGTGTGCAGGGGCCATTATTGGGGTTAATACTGTGTGCAGGGGACACTATTGGGGTTAATACTGTGTGCAGGAGACACTATTGGGGTAAATACTGTGTGCAGGGGACACTATTGGGGTTAATACTGTGTGCAGGGGCCATTATTGGGGTTAATACTGTGTGCAGAGGCCACTATTGGGGTTAATACTGTGTGCAGGGGTCACTATTGGGGATAATACTGTGTGCAGGGGTCACTATTGGGGATAATACTGTGTGCAGGGGCCACTATTGGGGTTAATACTGTGTGCAGGGGCCACTATTGGGGTTAATACTGTGTGCAGGGGCCACTATTGGGGTTAATACTGTGTGCAAGGGCCACTATTGGGGTTAATACTGTGTGCAGGGGACACTATTGGGGTTAATACTGTGTGCAGGGGCCAGTAAGGGACATAATAGAGTGCGGAGGAGGAGGTCGGTCGAGGTCTTCGGCGTCAGTTGGGATGGGGGGGGGGGGCATGTCAAAAGTTTGCCACGGGGCCCCGCCATTCCTAGTTACGCCACTGCTCAGACCATTTATCCATATATCTGTGAGAGACAAAAGGTTGCCACTCCGGGGAGGAAAGCAGCCTATACACTCACCGGCCACTTTATTAGGTACACCTGTCCAACTGCTCGTTAACACTTAATTTCTAATCAGCCAATCACATGGCGGCAACTCAGTGCATTTAGGCATGTAGACATGGTCAAGACAATCTCCTGCAGTTCAAACCGAGCATCAGTATGGGGAAGAAAGGTGATTTGAGTGCCTTTGAACGTGGCATGGTTGTTGGTGCCAGAAGGGCTGGACTGAGTATTTCAGAAACTGCTGATCTACTGGGATTTTCACGCACAACCATCTCTAGGGTTTACAGAGAATGGTCCGAAAAAGAAAAAACATCCAGTGAGCGGCAGTTCTGTGGGCGGAAATGCGTTGTTGATGCCAGAGGTCAGAGGAGAATGGCCAGACTGGTTCGAGCTGATAGTGACTCAAATAGCCACCCGTTACAACCAAGGTAGCCAGAAGAGCATCTCTGAACGCACAGTACGTCGAACTTTGAGGCAGATGGGCTACAGCAGCAGAAGACCACACCGGGTGCCACTCCTTTCAGCTAAGAACAGGAAACTGAGGCTACAATTTGCACAAGCTCATCGAAATTGGACAATTGAAGATTGGAAAAACGTTGCCTGGTCTGATGAGTCTCGATTTCTGCTGCGACATTCGGATGGTAGGGTCAGAATTTGGCGTCAACAACATGAAAGCATGGATCCATCCTGCCTTGTATCAACGGTTCAGGCTGGTGGTGGTGGTGTCATGGTGTGGGGAATATTTTCTTGGCACTCTTTGGGCCCCTTGGTACCAATTGAGCATCGTTGCAATGCCAAAGCCTACCTGAGTATTGTTGCTGACCATGTCCATCCCTTTATGACCACAATGTACCCAACATCTGATGGCTACTTTCAGCAGGATAATGCGCCATGTCATAAAGCTGGAATCATCTCAGACTGGTTTCTTGAACATGACAATGAGTTCACTGTACTCCAATGGCCTCCACAGTCACCAGATCTCAATCCAATAGAGCATCTTTGGGATGTGGTGGAACGGGAGATTCGCATCATGGATGTGCAGCCGACAAATCTGCGGCAACTGTGTGATGCCATCATGTCAATATGGACCAAAATCTCTGAGGAATGCTTCCAGCACCTTGTTGTATCTATGCCACGAAGAATTGAGGCAGTTCTGAAGACAAAAGGGGGTCCAACCCGTTACTAGTATGGTGTACCTAATAAAGTGGCCGGTGAGTGTATATTCATATAAATCAGTCCAGCCGTGCAGGTACCCGCCCGACATAACTTCTGAAAAGCAGTGGGCAAAGATACCTTCAGGGATTCAAACTGAGAACAAACAAAATGTACAATCTGCTGGTAATGTAGCCATTAAAACGCAGGCAAGTGTAGTTCACAAGTCAAGTAGTCAAAGGGCCTGAGCTCCAAGGACAGAGAATCCACCAGATCCGCAATATGAAAAAGACCAAGTTTACTCCAAAGTCTAACCATAGCCGCTGTAAGGCCCCTGGGGAGGAGCGGGTTATACAGAAAGCAGATCATTGTGGAACATGGGGAGGCTAGGGGGAAGAGTTTGGCACAAGTCAGCCATACAGCTCTTGTGAAACGGATGGGCCCTAGAAGAGGAGCAGGGGGAGGGGGTGAAGAGCAGGACCACAAGAAGGCATTAGGATGGACCAGAGCTAACCAAAGCTTCTCTATCTCGACCCACTTTGTATAGGCCTGATAAGAGGCCCAGAAAGGGATGCAACGTAGATGGGAAGCCCAGTAATAATGCACAAGATGAGGAACTGCCAACCCCCTCTCATTTCTGCCCGAAAGCATTACTGAACAGGGTATATGATGTCTCTTACCATTCCAGATAAACTGGAAAATTGACTTCTGGAGGGCACGCAACTCTGATCGCGGGACAGCTATTGGGAGAGTTTCAAAGAAAAATAGAAGTTTAGGGAGGAGGGTCATTTTCACAGCCGCAATGCGTCCCAGGAGAGAAATAAGCAGGGGGCACCATTTGTCAAAGAGAACCCCCAGGTCGTTAAACAAGTGAGGAAAATTAGCCGAGTATAAAGTGAAGTAAGAGGAGGACAACTGAATCCCCAGATAGCAAAGGGAGCGAGAGTGCCACTGAAAATCGAAGTTAGATTGGAGGAGCTGGAGGGTTGCATTAGGGATGTTCAGGGTTATAAACAGAGAGGTCACCAAAAAGCTATAATTCCCACATGAGGCTGGGGAGGGAGGTGTGGAGGTTGGTGAGATTTAGGAGAACGTTGTCCGCAAATAAGCTAATCTTAAAATCTCTATCCCTAACTTTCACGCCGGCAATGTTCAGGTTAGAACGAATATGTGAGGCCAGTGGTTCGATACACAACGCCAAAATAAGTGGAGAGAGAGGGCATCCCTGTTGTGTCCCATTGCGGATAGGAAATGGAGAGGAGGTATAGTTAGGAAGCTTCACCACAGCAGAGGGAGAGGAATACAGAGCTCCAACCGCCGTGAGGAAGGCCCCCGAAAACCCAAATCTAGTGAGAGTAGCAGACATGAAAGACCAGTCAAGACGGTCAAAAGCCTTTTCAGCATCAAGGCTCAGAAGGAGTGCAGGAGTAGCTGAACGGTTAGCCATGTCTATCAAATCCACAGCCCTTCTGGTGTTCTTTGACGACAAAGGATGAAACACACCTGGTCTTTGTGGATCAATGACAGAAGCCAAGCGTTGAGCCTGTTAGCCAAAATTTTCATGAAAAGCTATAAATCGGTATTCAACAAGGAAATGGAGCAGTAGTTAGAGCATTCCTGATGATCTTTTTCAGGTTTGGGAATCAAAGTTATGTGGGAATTAAGCGTAGAGTTGGGAATAGGGTCGCCACCAAGAAAGGAGGTAAAAAGGCGGCACATGTGAGGAAGGAGGTCAGGGCTGAAGGTTTTATAATATAGGTACGTGAGGCCATCAGGGCCCAGGGCCTTACCATTCAGGAGCCCCTTGAGGGTATCACTGATCTCCTCTTCAGTGACGGGGCGTTCAAGGCTTTAACCGCTGAGGGAGGGAGTTTTGGGAGGGGGCAGGAGTCTAGGTATGACCGCAAAGCAGCATCACGGGACAAAGGGTCAGTGTCCAAGTGGGTCAGAAGGTTGTAAAGTTTCGAATAATAATCCTGAAACAACGAGGCTATAGCATCAGGGTTATGCTGGAGGACTCCACGAGAGTCACGGATAACATGCGGGGTAGAGGAAATACGTTGATCTCGCAAAGTTTTAGCCAATAGAGTGTGAGCTTTATTACCTCTTTCGTGATAACGTTGGCGACTATACAGCAGGAGGCGTTGAACATTGTGGTTTGCAAGATCACTAAGTTCAGCCCTAGCTGCAATGAGGCAGCAAAGGGTAGATATTGAAGGAGATAAAGATAGGCAAGCAGAGAGTGTCCGTATTTGGGACACCAGAGCTGCCTCCTTAGCTTTCTGTCAGGATACGGAGTCACCTCGGTCTCCTTGCTGCGCGGCGACTCCCCGGGAGATGTGTTAAGAGTTCTATTGGTTGTGCTTACGTGATTAAGGGTTAAATCTTTTCCATGTTCTCAGTTCTCCATGCCATTAGTCATCACAGGTGTTGTGGGTTGTTTTCTCTGTTGCTATTTAAACCCCACCCAGGCATGGATCCTTGCCAGCCATTCACTTAGTGTTTTCTGATCTCCTGCTCTGTCAGATACCCTGTTTGTTTTGTCTTTCAGTCTGTATTTTGGTTATTATACCCGGCTTGAATTTGACTATTCCTTGTCTTCTGATTTGGTACTTTATTCTCATCTCCTGGCCTGACCTCTTGCTCGTCCGACCTCGCCTTCTCTTCTGTGTTTTTTGCTGGGACTAGTTGTCCTCCCTTGTTCCATGCTATTTTGTCTTTGGTTTTGCATTGCATTTTACACTGTGCTTTCTGCTTAGGTGTCACCCGCGTTACTCCAGCCCCTAGCACTTTCAGGACCTCCTCTTCCCTGACCCTAGCCGCCTGGACAGTAGCGTAGGAGTCGTGCCAGGCGCACTTCAATTAGGAAGTGCATTGGTCTGCCTCATCTCAGATCTACAGCATAGTTCTAGCTGCAGGGCCTAAGACCCCTTTTGTCATTAGTTGCACAGTGTTGCTTTCCCAGCTGTGTCACTCTGCACTGCCTGACCCTGACTCCAATCCTCACACTTTCCTATCCTTCTTCTGTCGAGTAGTCAATACTATGCAATGACCTCTCATGACCGCCTTGTGCGCCTCCCACAGAGTAGAGACAGAAGAGACAGAATGGGAGTTAAGAGTAAAGTATTCCTGGAGGTGAAGGCATGGAGAGTGTCACAGGAGGACTGAGAATGAAGGAGAGACTCATTTAATCTCCAGTGACAACGCCGGGGATGGGCAGAGGCCAAGGACAGTAAAACTTAGACAGGGACGTGGTCTGACCACGAAATTAGGCCAAGGCCCTAAGGGATAAGATGGTCCTGAAGAAATAGTCTATTCTAGTATGTGTATTATGGGGATGGGAATAGAAGGTATAGGAGCGGCCAGTGGGGTTGCGTACCTGCCAAAGATCAAAAAGGGAGAAAGACCTAATTAAACGGTGGAATTCCCTGGTCAGGTTGTTGCGGGGCAGAAGAGGGAGAATCAGACAGAGTCAGTCTGTCGGAGTGTTCAGAAAAAAAAAGTTAAAATCACCACCCAACAGCAGGGCCGAGCCAGAGAAGGCCTGCAATTTCCGCAGTAACCTCTTGAGGAAGGGAATTTGGGAAGAATTAGGGGCATACAAATTACAGAGAACAATGGGACGGCCATGAAGGACACCCTCAAGAATAACATACTGCCCGCCAGGATCCAAATGTGAAGCGGAGATCGAGATCAGGCAGCAAAGGAAATGCAGGAAAGCAAAATAGCCACCCCTCCCTTCCTACGAGTATTATATGCATAATATGCAATGGGAAAATAGGGGCAAGCAAAGTTAAAATTACCCCTGTGGTCAAAGTGAGTTTCCTGGAGGAAAGCCACATCCGCCCCCAGGGATCGTAATTCACAGAGCACCAAACGTCGTTTAGTGTTGGAGCCCAAGCCTTTGATGTTCAACGTAACACACTTCGCCATGGTACAATGAAAAAGGAAAAGATACCAGCAGATGCAAGAAAGGTAACGTAGAAGCAGATCTCACTCAATCCGTAGGACAGGAGGCCAGTCAAGGGAGCCCAGTGGACATCTATGAAATTTGGGAGACTCCAGATCTGAAGAAGGGAAGGGAAGGAGGGAGGGGGGGAGAGGAAGGGAATAAACAAAAAAAAAAATAGACAATACAGCAATAACAAACTGTGTTATGGACAGGACTAAACCTCTTGGCCAGGGGCAATTAACAATCAGAAAATCAGATATGACTAAAACAACCAAAAGGGTCCAGAAATAGGACTCACAGCTGGAATAAGCCATGAGGGGTAACGTGGGGGGACCATCTGTAGTCAGTCACTATATAAATGGTAAAAGTCATGTAACAGAGAAAAGAGGTGGTAAGGGAGCAGCCTTCCCACCCCGCCTGTGAAAAGAAAACAAGAGTAAAATGCAACAAAGCTAGATGGAGGTAATGATCTCTTCTTGGACTTCGGCTGAGACCACACCGTAGGCAAAGATGGAGGAGGAAGAGGCAGAAGCTCCCAGTCGGTTAAATACGGGGGGGGGGGGGGGGGGGATGTCCATGGTTGAGCAAAACTGCGAGGTATCTGAGAAAGAGTGCACGGTAGCAGTGCGACCATTACGCCTAGCAGCTAGGGCACTCGGGAAGCCCCAGTGGGATCGATCCAATGGTCTTGTAAACGAAGTAGAGGGTGGAGATGTCGTCTTTTCTGCAAGGTGATCCAGGATAAGTCCTGATATAGTTGTATCTTAGCCCCATCAAAATCAATGTCCTTCATGGTTCTGGATCAGTTCCTTCAAAGCAAAGTCATGTACACAGCAGATAACGTCCCTTGGAGTGGGACCAGAGCCTTTGGGATGCACTGCTCTATGAGCGCGGTCCAGTTTGATCTTATGAGAAGGGGGCTCTTGTAGCACCAAGTTATAGATAGCCTCCAGAGTAGCTGGTAGATCCTCCTCGTACGTAGCCTCAGGGAGACCCTTAACACCAGGGGTGTAACTACCATAGAGGCAGCAGAGGCAGCTGCCACAGGGCCCGGGCCATTAGGGGGCCCGGTGACAGCTGCTACCACTGCGTTTTTTGTTTTTTTTTAATTGGCCTTTACGGGCCCTATGCACTTGCTGATCCTGGCTGGTCCGGGATCAGCAAGTGACACCGCGGGCCCCACAAACACTATCATTATACTCGGGGGTCTTTGCAGACCCCCGAGTATAATGATCGGCGGACCGGGAGAGGTAATAAACATAAAAAACACTGTTACTTACCTCTCCACGATCCTGCCGGGCCTCCTTCCTGACGTCCTTTCTGACGTCACATGAACCCGGCCTGCGTCCCGGGTCATGTGACGTCTGACGTCATTTCAGAAGGCAGCGGAGAAGACAGCATAGGAGCCGGGGACAGGTAAGAAACTGTATTTTTTTATGTTTTTATTCCCCTGGGTCTCCGATTATTATACTCTGGGGTCTGAAAAGACCTCAGAGTATAATAATTGTTTATGGGTGTCCACTATGGGCTTTAATACTGTGTGCAGGGGACACTATTGGAGATGATACTGTGTGCAGGGGCCAGTAAGGGACATAGTAGTGTGTGCAGGGGCCAGTAAGGGACATAGTAGTGTGTGCAGGGGCCACTATGGGGGATAATACTGTGTGCAGGGGCTACTATGGGGGCTAATACTGTGTGCAGGGGCCACTAAGGGACATAATACTGTGTGCAGGGGCCACTATGGGGCATAATAATGTGTGCAGGGGCCAGTAAGGGACATTATACTGTGTGCAGGGGCCAGTAAGGGACATAGTAGTGTGTGCAGGGGCCACTATGGGGGATAATACTGTGTGCAGGGGCCAGTAAGGGACATAATAGTGTGTGCAGGGGCCACTATGGGGGATAATACTGTGTGCAGGGGCCACTAAGGGACATAATACTGTGTGCAGGGGCCACTATGGGGCATAATACTGTGTGCAGGGGCCACTAAGGGACATAATAGGGTGCGGAGGAGGGGGCCGGTCGAGGTCTTCAACGTCGGTGTCGGTTGGGGGGGGGGGGGCCATGTCAAAAGTTCACCACGGGGCCCCGCCATTCCTATTTACGCCACTGCTTAACACAAAGGTTGTTCCTCCTGTCTCTGATATCCAAGTCCTCTACATGACTCTGAAGACCAAGTGACAGGTGAAACTGAGACACCACAGAGTCCTGGAGATGAGAGATATATATATCTGTACGAGTCTGGTCGTAATCATCCTTCAGAGACTCCACACGGGAGGCGATGTGATGGCCCGAATTTCAGTACAAATTTCTTTGCGGCAAGCTGCAGTAACTTCAGCAATCAAGGAGTGAGTGAGAAATTGCAGCCACTGAGGCAGAGGAGAGGAAGATGAGGGAGCAACCATATCTTCATGTTGATACTGGGAGACTGTAGGAGGAGATAGGGGAGAAGCCACGGCATAAGGACACATATGAAGGGGTTGACCCAATATTCAGAATCAGAATCTGCATCAGGGACCCAGGAAGGTGGAAGGGAAGGGGTCCCCTGAAGCAAAGGACCCAATCCAGATTGCAGTTGAGGTACCTGAGCAGGAGAAGGAGGAGATGTAGTAGCGGTGACAGGGCCTGGGTCCATGAGGTTGAGGGAGGCCGCAGGTTCAAGTCTAGGTCCATGGACTTCAGGGTCTTGAAGGGCAGGAGCCCCTGGTAAGGCAGCTGGAGGTTGGAGGCCAGAGGGCAGGTTATGGGGAGCAGCAGCTTCACCCACATCATGTAGTGCTGGAGGGGATACAGAGGGAGGCGCCGCCGCCATCTTGGAATGCAGGGCCTCGGTGGAAGGGGACTCACCGGAGGCCATAGCTGGGTTCAGAGGCCTGGGTTCCAGCTTAGAAGGCAACCGGAGGGTGGCAACAGGCTTCAGAGCAGCGGTGGTTCCCGGAGAGAGCTGTGCTGGGGCGGGATGCAGCTGAGACGGCGGCGGGGCCTGCAAAGATGGCCGCCGCCTTGTGGAGACCCGAGCAGCAGGCACCAGAGGGACCAGATATGCGGAGATCCCTGACTGTTTCATTGCAGCGGAGGGAGCAGCAGACCCAGAGGAGGGGAGCCCTGAGTATTTCTTCCCCATAGCAGCCGTGTGTGAGCGTATTTAGGCTGGTTTTAGCACAGCCGGGACGGGAGCCGAGGTAAGAGACATCCGGCTACATGCAGTCCCAGGCCACGCCTCCCCCATATATACAACTTTTTTGTACCTGGGATAATCCACTTAATAGTTTTATGAGTGCGTCTCTCTGATGACACAAAGTGGACCTAATATATTGGAATATATTGGGCACTGAAATGGCATATACGATTTGAAAATTGCTATTCTCCTTCTGTACCATTTGTTGTGCAGTACCATTTGTAAAAGCCTGTTTGGTCAAAATGTCTGTGTTTATATCAGAATAACAGACATTTTCAAAATTGATAATTTAATTTTCAGAATATTGTCCTTTTTTTTTTTTTTTTTTTTTTTTTTTTTTAACAAACTAACGCAAAGTATAATGACCAAATTTTACCACCAACAGAAAGTAGAATTTGTCACTGACCTAACTAACCGTGTCACTGAATTTATATGTTTCACTCTGGTGACATACTCTCTTTAAATGATACCTTTAAAAAATACATTAAAAAATGCTAAGCATTTGTAGCACATGGAGAGATCTGTGAAAACAGACAAAAATAGAACATGTTCTATTGTTTGACAGTCTGTGAAACGGATATGTGACATACATTCACATACTTTTAATTTCATACTGCCATATGATATTTGTTAAAAAAATAAATAAAAATATGGCGTTACATGGTCATTTTTCACTATGGTGTGAATGTAGGCTCGCTAATGTGAGTACTGTATACTGCTTATATTTAGTGGATAACTGCCATTTCATCTACAAGCTGCACGGTTATTAACATTTGCAATTTTGTGTGAAACCACTGTTTTCTGGTAAAATCAGCATTCACTATAGAAAATGTTTAGTAAACTGTACAGAATGTATCTGTCAGAATTCCTACATTATGTGGCTTCACCCTAGAGTTACATGAAGGTACTAATTAAAGGGATTATCAGGGACTACAATATTGATTGCTGTAGTCTCTTCATTACTTACCAAGCACAAAGCTGTACACTGTATAGTGGCTGTCCTATGTATTCCAGCTCAGCCATATTCATTTGAATTAGACCAAGCTGCAGCATGGCCATGTGACAAATAGATGTGATGTCACTACCTGAGCATACCTCCCAACCGTCCCGATTTCCGCATTCATGATTTCGGTGAAGTGTCCCGCGGTCCCGGTTGGAGGGAGGTATGTCCCGATTACAACTCAGATCTGCGTCTGGAGGACGCAGAACTGAGTTGAATACATACGCGACTAAAGCAAGGAGCTATCACAGCTCAGCTCCTTGCTTTGCCGCTGCACTCCAGCTAGTGGCTGTGTAGATGTGATGTGATGACATCACATCGCACTTACAACTCTGTTAGTGACACTGCGGAGAGAGCAGTGGGGGAGCGAGGAAAAGGTGAGTTTAAGTGGTTTTTGTGTGTACACATTGAGGTGGAACATGAAACTGGGGGCAGATGAAGGAGGGAACGGAATGACACTGGGGCAGAGATGGGGGGACATGAAACTGTGGGCAATGATGGGGGGGCATGAATCTGGGGGCAGAGATGGGGGACATGAAACTGTGGGCAGAGATGGGGGGACATGAATCTGGGAGGAGAGATGGGGGGACATGAATCTGGGGGCAGAGATGGGGGAACATCAATTTGGAGGCAGAGATGGGGGACATGAATCTGGGGGCAGAGATGTGGGGACATGAATCTGGGGGCAGGGATGGGGGACATGAATCTGGGGGCAGAGATGGGGGGACATGAATCTGGGGGCAGAGATGGGGGACATGAATCTGGGGCAGAGATGGGGGGCATCAATCTGGGGGCAGAGATGGGGGGACTTGAATCTGGGGGCAGAGATGGGGGGACATGAAACTGGGGCAGAGATGGGGGGCCATGAATCTGGGGGTAGAGATGGGGAACATGAAACTGTGGGCAGAGATGGGGACATGAATCTGGGACAAAGATGGAGGGGATATGAAGCTGGGGGCAGAGATGGAGGGGGGACATGAAACTAGGGGCAGATGAAGGGTGTATGAAACTGGGGGAGAGATAGAGGGGGATAATTTACGGGTGACTGTAGGAGGATTATACTGTGTGGGGGCACAATCCTAGAATTCCTGTTTAAGGACCTCCTATGTGGAGTTACTTAAAAACTGCCTCCATGCATCTTGCATACTAGTAACGCTTAGTAGGCCACTTTCAAACAAGGCTATTCCTACATGTGATTGGAAAAAAAAAAGTAATTTTAATAGTAGAATCCCTTTAATGTGAATTTAGACCATACATGTAATGGCACTCTAAGGCCAGCTTAACATGGACCCATTTGGGGTCAGCTATATTTCCCAGAACAGGACCCCGACTTCCAGCATCATAGTTGTCAGTAATTCTACGAGTCCCCACAGCCTCACTATCCCATATTGTAGTGTCTGTTTGAAGAAGACATGCGGAGAGGCCATTCCTGAAGAAGATGGAGGCGGCGCTGGAGATTACTCTCGCAGCATTGGGGACGCCCCCAGTGCTGCAAGAGAACTCATTTGCATACAGACAATAACCGGGATTTCTTCCAAACGGTGGTGTGGAGAAGACATTTAAAGGTAGGAGAAGAATAGCCTTTCTTAAGGCTATTCCTATGTGTGATCGACAAAAAATTTCATTTTAATGATAGAATCCCTTTAATGAATGTGCTGATTTGTCAACACTGATCAAGAACACAAGATACCTGTGTCTTTTTCAGAAAACGCAGATATGTAAAAGCAGTATTATACAGATACACAGGCTTTATTGTAAGGTACTTGCTGAGGCTGATTACTATTAATGTAAGGAATATGACACTACCAAATTAATAATCCCAAGTGCCCCACATTAATATTAATTAAGGTCTGGATCAGAGTACTGTTACTAGTATCCATCTACAACAGATATTAAAGAGGTTGTCAAGGATAAAATTTTATTTAACAATCAAGCAGGGGGAGAGATGAATTTTTGAAAAAAAAAATCATACTCACCTGTCCCCTGTGCTTCGGTGTCTTGCAGCATGGTCTGATCCTGCTACTGTGAGGTTTTCTTCCAGGGGAGGTCACCATGGCACGTGACCGCTGAGGCCAATCAGCGGCTTAAGGAATGGGGCTGTAAACCATAATCATCAACATTAACAGAAATAAACACTTGAAAAAGTTCACTCTGTTTGTAATGATTCAACATAATATATGTGTTTAATTTTTTTCAATTCAATTACTAAAAAAATTACTTTTTGATGATATTCGAATTTACTGAGATGCACTTGTACATAACAGAAAAAAGGAGATACAAGATAGCATCCATAATGTTTTGTACATTCTAGTCATTCAGTCCCTCTATTACTGTTAAAGGGGTTGGCCACTTTCAGACCAATTTTAAGAGACAAATGTTATGGTTTGCATAATAATTTTTTTTTTACAATTTTCCAATATACTTTCTGTATCAATTTCTCCTGGTTTTCTAGATCTGTGCTTGCTGTCATTCATTCTGTTACTTCTAGTGGATAAAAGTCTGACCATGGTCATGTGACTTACAATCCATGGTCATGTGATGGACACCCAGGTGCACAGCTGATTACCAGGCAGATGTCTGATTACTGTGCTGTGACTGTAACGAGCGGCACCTGTGTGCTCATCACATGACCATGGACTGTAAATCACATGACCATGGTCAGACTTTTATCCACTGGAAGTAACAGAATGAATGACAGCAAGCAGAGATCTAGAAAACTGGGAGAAATTGATACAGAAAGTATATTGGAACATTTTACAACTTTTTATTATACAAACAATAACATTTGTCTCTTAATATTGGTTTGAAAGTGGCCAGCCACTTTAATATCTGTTGCCGTCAACCTATGATGGATGATGGCAACGGATGTTCATAACTGTAGTGTCTTAGGGGGCCTTCACACGGAGTAAACGCTTGCTCAATTTGTGCCAAATACACGTGTAAAAATACAAGTTTGCCATTGAGTTCAATGTTTGTTTGTTTTTTCTTTTGGTCTTACGCGTGTATTTTTACACGCGTAAAATGGACGCGCGTAAAATGCAATGTATTTCAATGGGGTGCGTGTTTTTACACATTGCGTATACGCACGTATTGTGTGTGTATACGCGTTGCGTATTTGACCAAATACACGCGTAAAATAACGCTAGTATTTTCCAACTCATATTCATGGCCACGGCCCAAAAGGGCTGGCCTGGGGGTGTCAACCAAACCCAGCAGTCATTATAGGACAAGCAGCATCTTCAGCATCCAAATTCCATTACAGACATTGTATGCTGGAGGCAGCAAGGAGTCTCTCCTCATGTAAGTATTGGCAAAATCTTGATGAAAAGTTTCAAGAAATGCATGTTAGCACCTCGTTTTACATGTTTTAAGGTGTACTTATGTTTATTTTTTGTTTTTGTTTTGAAACAGATCATAACTTACTACCCAAACGGTTAAAAAGGCAGCCACAGCCCCTCGAAACACACCACAGGTTCTACTATAAAGGCCAACATAGCCACATCTTTCATGTAAGTATTGGCCAAGTTTATGTATAGATTTTTGCTTAAAATGCTATTTCAAATGTGTTTTTTTTTATTCCCAAAACCAGCAGGATGTATAGGGATTCAAAGGGGATGTGGTTCATGTGCACAGACATGTGCTGTGGGTTCAGCATTTCATAGCCTTTTCATTATAGCTAGCATAGCATTTCAATTTCAAAACTTGCCTTGCATTTTAGCAAACCAAAAGAATGTTTGGTGTTCACAAGGTGTTTTTTTTTTTTTTTTTTGGTTTTTAACATCATCATGTCTACCCGGGCCGGAAAAACTGCAGTACCATACCATAGGATGGATATCAATGTCAAGCGTCTTGTTCATTTAGTGAGTGGATGCTAGCCATGCATGTCCAAAAGTTCCATTGTTACGATTCATTTATTTTTAAACTGTGCATGTTTTTCTCCAATACAATGTTCTTTTTTAAATTCCATTTTGGAGGTTATACAACGTGTTTGAAAGTTAAGGCAGTGCATGTTTTTTGTGTACTGTGTAAACCGATGGCTGGTAATGGAGGGGGTGTACATCTCATCCAGACTACTCAGGTGGGTGAGATGAGAAAACTCCAGGAATGTTTGTTTTCAGCAGACATCTTTCGTCTGCTGAGCATTTTGGTAAATGCTCAGTATTGGGCTGGATTTTTAGGAATGACAGGTAGGATTGGTAGTGGGACCTGTCATTCCACACCCCTCCAGTCCACACTTTGGGGATGTTCCAGCAGTGACTCAGCTGCAGAGAGTCTCCTCATCAAGGAGGCTTAAGAAGCCAGCTCCAGCAGCAACACTTTAGCAGAGTTTGGCTGGAGAGATGACAGAGAGGTCATATTTTTGGGAGCTGTGTCCTGAATGATTCTACCGGCTTTTTGGATTTCTGTTATTCTAGGTGAGGTAACCTATTCTATTTTTAGTTAGAGCCTAGACGGGGAGGTATTTATTTTTGTATTGTTTCCTTTTGTTGCTGCACTACCTTTGTGAGTGAAAATAAACTCTACCTTTGTTTTGGACTAAAAGAAACTGGACTTGTGTGTCTATGCCACCCCACCTAGCAACCCCAGACCCTGACAACTGTAAAGAATTGCTACATGTGGCCCATATGTTTTATTACATTCAAGCCTCTTTTCTTAACAAACTCCCCTAGACAGTAGCCATTTTTAAATTTTGTTTCTTTTCAATAATTATGATTACAATCCTTTTTTTTTCTATCCCAACCATGTAGATTCACACCAAGCCCAACCTGTGGGACAAGGCGCATGCACTCTATGGTGACAGACATGTCCGGGATGCAGGGTGGCTCAGCTTATGCTCTGACCTCTTCCCTGACTGGTCCAGCTTCTCTCGCAACACACATTGGTGAGTATATGTAATTTTTTTTGTTCTTCTTTGAAATTTTGAAAAAAATTATTTTTGCTTAACCTTTCTGCTCTGTCTTGTTTTTTGTTTGATGTTTACAGAAAATGATGTGCGCACTAGGTGGAAGAGTGTGAGGGACCGCTTCATGAGAGAAATCAGGCAGATCGAGCGCAGTGGGGCCCCTCCCTCAAAGCACAAAAAAATTCACATGGAATAGGAGCTGCAGTTCCTCTTGACTGGCAGTGTATCTCGGGAGTAAGTTTTTAGACACAGTTTTTTGCAGGGTTTTTTTTTTTTTTGCAAAATTATATTTAATTTTTTTTTCTTTTGATTCACAGTTCTTCTGGCAATACCATTGCCAGTGGGTCCCAGGGGCCTGCACCACCATCTCAAGAGGAGCTGCAGCAGAGGGAGAGCGTCCCACCAAGCCTGCCTGCCTGCTCCTCTCATGAACCGAAGAAGGGCCCAAGTCAATCCCCCGTCCCTTTGTCCTCCAGGTTGACTTCGCCGGCATCCTCGCGGGCCTCTTCAGTGCCTCCAGGCAGTACTGTGGATGCCCAGGAGCCGGCGGCAGTCACCCGGAGGTTTAGGCGACAACGGACCCATCGTGCCCCCTCACCTTCCACCCAGGAGCAGACTGGGAGGAACCCCCAGATAATGGACCGGCAGTTTGACTTGGAGAGTCAAGCCCTGTCCTTTATCCGGAGGGTAAACAGCCAGGACCAGTTTACCATTTTTGGCAATGATGTGACAGCTATCTGCCACCAGCTGCCACATGAAAGGCAACAACTATTTAAAGCCTATGTCCAGACTGTGGCGGTAGACTTCCAGTCTGCTCCTGAGCTGCCGGATCTGGGTTGTATGATAACCCAGTTCCGGCAGCAGTGTCTCGCAGTATCTTCCGGAACTTTAGGCAGGGCACAAGACTATTTGCCCTGTCCTCAACACCAAACCCCCCCAATCGGAACCACCTTCACACCAAACTCCTGCTCCCCATGTTCATTCTCCTCCCAATGTTGCTACTCCTTCTGTTCCCGGCCCATTCCTCCGCTCCCTTTATGAACCCTTGTAGCCTCCTCTTCCTTTAACCCCCCCTTTTCTTTTATAAATAGTTATTCTTGTTTTAATTTTTTTAATAGTAAAAAAAAATTACACAATTCCTTTAATTTAATATTTGGGAAGGGTGGGAGGGGGTGGGTTTGGGATCTGTGGGATGGTGGGTGGGTTTTTTTTTGTTTTTTTTTACAAAAAGTAAAATGTTTGTTTTTTTATTCTAAACATTTGTTAATAAAAAATATTGTCTTTCTTTTTGTTCCCCAAAAATTAGAGTTGACTTTAAAGAGGACCTTTCATGACTTTGGGCACAGGCAGTTCTATATACTGCTGGAAAGCCGACAGTGAGCTGAATTGCCCCGATCTGTGCCCCGGGTAAAGCGCTATCAGTCCAGGACTTTAGCTCTTTACAGTCAGAAGGGCGTTTCTGACACTCTGTCAGGAACGTCCTTCTCCACAGCAGCGGCTATCGCACTGTACTGTGTGAGGGGGGAGGAACGCCTCCCTCCCCTCCTGATAATACTCGTCTATGGACGAGCACTGTGAGCAGAGGAAGGGGGTGTTCCTCCCTGCTCACACAGTACAGTGCAATAGGCGCTGCTGTGGAGAAGGACGTTCTTGACAGAGTGTCAGAAACGCCCTTCTTACTGTAAAGAGCTACGGTACCGGGACCAATAGCTCTTTACCCGGGGCACAGATCGGGAAACCTGACAGTGCGCTGAATTCAGCGCACTGTCGGCTTTCCAGCAGTATATAGAACTGCCTGTGCCCAAAGTCATGAAAGGTCCTCTTTAATAACAAACAGATCAGTACTTTTCTGCCTTCTTTCCAAAAATTTATGAGGGTCCATAACTATATCACAATTTAGTGATGAACGTCTGTTTTTGTTCTTAAATTTTGGACCAGGAAGAAGTGGAAATGGCTGTTGGCAAACCCATGAAAGTTCCTCTTTAAAAACTTAGTTAATTTATTCATTACCATGCCCAATACTGAAGAGGTATCGGTGCCTTTAATATCTTCATTGGGCAAAAAGGGTGTTTATTGATAATCTGGGAGTGTGACCCTTCGTGGCAGTATTTTATCTTTTCTTTGCAATGTACTGTCAAAAGGGGGTTGCCCTCACACACTGTCAATATACAGCCTTCTGATGACACTGGAAATGGGTGTGGGGGGAGGTGCACTATTATTTACAGTGGGTACGGAAAGTATTCAGACCCCTTTAAAATTTTAACTCTTTGTTTTATTGCAACCATTTGCTAAAAGCAAATTTATTTTTCATTAATATACACTTAGCACTCCATCTTGACAGAACCCCCCCAAATGTAGATATTTTGGCAAATTCATTAAAAAAGAAAAACTGAAATATCACATGGTTATAAGTATTCAGACCCTTTGCTGTGACACTCATATTTAACTCACATGCTGTCCATTTCCTTATGATCCTCCTTGAGATGGTTCTACTCCTTCATTGGAGTCCAGCTGTATTTAATTAAATTGGACTTGATTAGGAAAGGTACACACCTGTCTATATAAGACCTCACCGCTCACAGTGCATATCAGAGCAAATAAGAATCATGAGGTCAAAGGAACTTCTTAAGGGGTTGGGTACGGCTTTAAAGAAGGCAACCTTTACTTTATTAGTTTTATTACATGAAAAATTCAGTGATTACATAAAAATAAAAGATAGTGTGATATTGCGTACACTTTTGTATAATACAAATTACAACAGTTAAGTATTTACGTTACATCTCTATGCAGGTCAAAGCTTCACCAGGAATGATATGCTTCATCTATCCGGCATCAGCTGCAGGGGCGGATCCAGGGCCGGGCGAGCCAGGCAACCGCCCGGGGCCCCGCGCTTAGCGGGGCCCCGCGGCCCGGCCCTAACAAAATGGTCCCGGTCAGTTCGGCATAGTCGGGCAAGTGCCGGGGCCCACAGAGCCTCTGGGGGCCCCCGGCACTTGCCTGTCACGATTTCAGCTCATCGGCGTCCATCCGCCGATGAGCTGAATACATACGCGAATAAAGCAGGAGCTGTCAGCTCAGCTCCTGCTTTAAAGCTCCGGCCCGGCTTGCGTGTGTAGGCGCGATGACGTCATCACATCACGCTTACACGCGCAAGCCGGGCCGCAGCTAAGCAGGAGCTGAGCTGTCACAGCTCCTGCATCGCGTATGTGACTGGAGAGAGGAGCGTCGGGGGAACGATGGAAGGTGAGTGATGGAAGGTGAGTGTAAGTGTTTATTTTGTATTAAATATTAAGGTGGAACATAATGAAGGGGGCCCATGAAACTGGGGGGGGGGGAAATGAAGGGGAGGGGGGGAACGGCATGACACTGGGGAAGATGAAGGGGGTGGGGAGAGAACGGCATGAAACTGGGGACAGAGATGGAGGGGGCCCAATGAAACTGGGGGGCAAATGAAGGGGAGGGGGGGAAACAGCATGACACTGGGGAAGATGAAGGGGGTGGGGAGAGAACGGCATGAAACTGGGGACAGAGATGGAGGGGGCCCAAAGAAACTGGGGGGCAAATGAAGGGGAGGGGGGAACAGCATGACACTGGGGCAGAGACGGGGGACATTAAACTGTGGGCAGATGAAGGGGGAGAACGTGATGAAACTGGGGACAGAGATGGAGGGGGGGACATGAAACTGGGGACAGAGATAGAGGGGGGGACATGAAACTAGGGGTAGATGAAGGGTGTATATGAAAATGGGGAGAGATGGAGGGGGGACATATAATTTACGGGTGACTGTAGGAGGATTATACTGTGTGGAATCACATGAAAAATGAATGAGAATGGGCGGAGTCAATATAAAAGTGGGTGGGGCCTAATTTGCTGCGGTGCACTGCGCGTAGGGCCCCGCCAAAGTCAATTGCCCAGGGCCCCGCAAACCCTGGATCCGCCACTGATCAGCTGGGAGAAGTGGGCCAGCGAAGATAGAGAATTCCTGGGACCAACACTGCGTCACGGGTGTCTCCTATAGCATGCAGGTCCAGCAAACTTTCTCAGTTTATATCTCATTTGAAAACAAATGCTTGCATAACCAAGTGCTACACAAACTAACAGATCAGTATTTGTCCACTATAAGGCCTCCCTCCTCCGAATGGCCAGTTCTTCAGGGGTTGACCTGACACTGGAAAGCTCTTCATCGGATATTGAATGCTCCTAGTACTAAACCATGAACACCTGCATTTGCATTGATAAGAGAGCTATGCGTAAGATCTATGTGGTAGCATGCACCATTTCTCATTAAGCATTACCAAATGTTAGGAATTTAAGTTTACAGAACTTACAGGCTAACTGTTACCATCTAATATTCTTAAAGGGATACTATGAATATGGACTCCGGATGATCAATTAATACCTTAGCACATAACTTACATAACTAAGTGGTATGTGTGGAGAAAACCAGGCACTGTTTATCACCTGCCCAATACAATCCCACCAATGAAATATGGTGGTGGCAGCATCATGATATGGGGGTGTTTTTCCGCTGAAGGGACAGGACGACTGGTTGTAATTAAAGGAAAGAAGAATGCGGTCAAGTACAGAGATATCCTGAAAGAAAACCTCTTCCAGAGTGCTCTGGACCTGAGACTGGGCCGAAGGTTCACATTCCAATAAGACAATGACCCTAAGCACACAGCTAAAATAACAAAGGAGTGGCTTTGGAACAACTCTGTGACCATTCTTGACTGGCCCAACCAGAGCCCTGACCTAAACCCAATTGAGCATCTCTGGAGAAACCTGAAAATGACTGTCCACCAGCGTTCACCATCCAACCTGATGGAACTAGAGGGGATCTGCAAGGAAGAATGGCAGAGGATCCCCAAATCCAGATGTGAAACACTTCCCAAGAAATATTATGAGAGGGGCTATTATTGATAAGGGGGAATAATTACTGATATGGGGCACTGTTTATAAGCAGGGACTATTATTTATAAGGTGGTGCTATAATGATTGATGATAGGTCCAAAAATGTTTAGGTGGTACAAAGGTGGTTATTTGAATTGTGTGTAGGCATAAGATGGGGGTGGTTGTTACTTTTTTGAGGCAGAAAGGGGGAAGTTATTAAAGGGGCTTCCACTGGAAATACAATGGTGTTGTTGGTAGATCAGCATTTCGGGCCAAACTTTTAATTTTGCCCAGGGCCACATTTTTTCTAAAACCGGCCCTTGGGTATGTGGTCAAAGTATACATTCAAGCTCACAGGTACTGCCAATGGATGAGTTTCCTTGTACCTCTCATGCAACCCCAACACAGATATCAAAGATTTATCCATTCTTCATGTGCCTCCTGTGCTACTCTAGACACTCCAAATGTACCTTCAGTGCATGAAGCACACACAAGCTTACCATAATCTCCCACAATAATTAATCTATCAAAGGCATCAAGCTCGCTATCCCCTACAGCTCAGTACCCACAGGGCCACCAAGCCTGCCATCCCCTATAGTAACACAGCTCAAAATCCCTACACACTACCTCTAACCCCAGTTTATCATACATGCCATAGTTCACCATGCATCCCACAACTCATTTCCACTTTTCACCATGCATCACACAACTCCCTCAACAGTTCACCAGGCACCCCACAGTTTTCCCCCACAATTCACATGCACCCCACAGTTCACCACGCACCACATAGTTCATCATGCATGCCAGATCTGTTCACCACACACCCCTCAACTCTCCAGCACTGGATAACATGCACCCCTCAACTCTTCCATCACGGTTCACCATGCATCACACATCTCTCCACCACTGGAATCTGAGGGGGGTTAGGAGTGGTGACCTTATTCAGCATCAACTCCTCAGGCCTTGCTGATTACCCAAGAAGGGGTTTATCACAAGCTTGATATGACTGTGGTTAAGGAGTTATCCACTTTCTCAGGATAAACCATCAATATTAGATCAGTGTGGGTCTAACACCTGGAACCCTTGTAGATTTGTGGGGTAGAGACTTCAGTGGGGCAGCACTGCAGTACCTACACTCTCCGCTACAGTCTATATAACACTGGAGATGTACAAAGGACCCATGAAAATCTAATACTGATTGTCTATCCTGAGTAAGTGGAGAGACCCTTTTAATGATATTGTGTCAGAATCCCTTTCAATAGTAGGAGTCCACACTCTGGTGCTCAGTTAACCAACAAAAGGGGGGTTACTAGCCCATTTGGATTTTTGTCCCTTGGCCTATTTCCGGATTTCTCTCCTGATTTGGTCTTTAATGACCTCACCTGTCCTTGCCTGATGTACTTGCTCCTGTTTTGTTGTAGCACCCAGTGCTGTTTGAGAGCTGGGGACCACCCCCAGTGCTGCAAGAAAACTCA
This sequence comes from Leptodactylus fuscus, assembly GCF_031893055.1. Lineage (NCBI taxonomy): Eukaryota > Metazoa > Chordata > Amphibia > Anura > Leptodactylidae > Leptodactylus > Leptodactylus fuscus. Next base: position 101,549,843 of record NC_134266.1, on the reverse strand, counting down.
TTAGGATACCAAAGAAAACCAGGATATATACGGAACGGTGGCGTGGAGAAGACTTCTAAAGGTAGGAGAAGGCTTTCTTAAGGCTATTCCTACGGGAGAAAAAAAATCCATTTTAATGATTGAATCCCTTTAAGGACATGACCACAAAACACCTTAAAGCATAAATAATTTTTTAAACTACTTTTCATTTTCTTTCAGCATCTGGGGAATTAATCAGGTTTACAAATAACTGCATTACCGAAATTTGACTCCTAGCGGTGTAAAATCTCATGATCTGTACCTGAATCTTGCTGGTCTTTCTTCCTTTGCTTCTATTTGTGCAACTTCTTTCAGTTGCTAACAAGATCCGTACTCCATTTCTAAACTCTTGGAGTAAAGACTCTGATGATTCAGTGTATGGGGGATATGCTGTATGGACTGGTGGAGAGTACGGGTGGGCATGGCATATAGGTCAGCAGTATGCACTTGAATAAGGCACATGCCCCCTTGTTTGACGTAATTCAGCAAGTAGAGCTTGTTGCCAGTCTTATTACAGGGATCTGCAGCTGCATGCTATACTGTGCAACATTCCAGGATGCACCTCCAGAATCAGTGTCCAGACAGGGAGACGATGAACGTATCTGCAGCAACTCCATTCTAGTCAGGTCAGGAGTGAGACTTTATTTATATAATGGCAAACTTGTTCAACTGTGTGATCTGGAAACCATTGGTTACATTTTTTTCCCTTCTATTTTGAAAGGCATCTTTGCTCTTGTACACAGCACACAAAACGATTGTAGCAGTGTGCCGGTAAGAAAATATGGTAAAGTAGGCCGCACAATCTTAATAATATTATAAAGGTGAAAGTATGTGTGTTTAGATGTTTGTGTGTTTGGATGTTTGTTCCTCAATCATGCAAAAATGCCTTCACCGATTTGCGTGAAATTTTCACAAAACATAGTTCCTAGGCAGGATTGAACGATAGGCTACTTTTCGTTCCACTCACGCGTATACATTTTGCCCAGGACACCCCCAAACTCACAGCATGAGCTCTACAATCCCACACATTTTTGACCACTCACACAAGCCACACACTCCCTATTGGCCTCTCAACCCTAGCCCCTAACCCCACACTACAACATGTCAATACACTTGCCCACTTACACCCTCACCTTCATCTCCATCCAGGGGAAAACCTCTTCAACGCTCTGGATCAGCCATCTTACGCTCCCCGACTCCGCCCACTACTTGCTCTTGCTACGCGCATGCGCATCTTCCCCTTCTATACAACGTCTTTCTGCACGCCACCATTTTGTGGACACTGTACGCACAAAATCCTCTGCAGGCCGACACACTCCTCAACGCCGGTGGGAGCCTTCCCGCACCTCCCCAGCCCTCCACGGCTAACACACGGCGTTCCCGAGTCTCCACCAGCCCTTCGGCCCCAGGACACTGCCTACCCGCCCTTCCACAAGCCCTCCAGGGCAAGGAGACTGGTAAATTGCCATTCCGCCAGCGGCTACGCACTTCTCTCCTCACAGCTCCGCAGTATCGTTCTAACACTTCGCAGCAAAGCAAACCAACAGCATTCTGGATCCCCCACATGTAGGATTTACCTGTTCGCTTGAAAAATCATAAATCTTTGTAAACGGACAATTAAGGACAGACACTAACAGTAAAGGACACTACAAGATGTCCCATTTACAATAATGCAAATTGTAACAGACACAGCTAGGCCTGCGCTGACGCTGTGTCACGCAAACCAGGAACCCTGCCGCGGACCACGTCACAGGTACTAGGGGTGGAAGGGGGCACCTTCCTGGGGCGCCAAAGGGCCACGGGGTAGGTGGAAGGAGTGACCACAAGGTGAAGCGGGTAGGGAGAACGGGGGGTGACGGCTGCCAGGAAGGAGAGGAGGTAAACAGTTCCAGCGGGCCGCACGGGGTAGGTAACAGGGCCCGGAGGAGGTAACACGGAAGAAGGGGGCATGCTGTTAGGGGGGGGAAGTTGCCACGTTCCTGGGTCGCAAAGGGGCACGGGGTAGCTGGAAGGAGTGACCACAAGGGGAAGTGGGTAGGGAGAAAGGGGGGTGGCGGGCGCCAGTAAGGAGAGGAGGTAAACAGTTTAAGAGGGCCGCAAGGTTCGCACAGAGGGTCCATGGACCCTCGGAGGTAGGAAGGCCCCCCTGCGGACACAACAAAAAGGAACAAGCCTGCGCTCCCAGCCAGGTGCGTCACGCAGACAGTCAAGGTTCCGCGGACGAAGTCGCGGGTAAAAGCTAGTGTTATATAGGTGGTCAAATCAAAATGTCTGCAAAACAAAAAAGAGAATTGATGAAATCTTGATATATGCAATATAAGTCATAGCAGCATTTATTTATGGAGTTTTGTGGTTACTGTGTGACATAACTGTGCTGAACTTTAATAAAGAAGGTTGCCTCGCAATCTTGTGAAGCGTCCTTGTCCTTTATCCCGGGCCTTACATACTGTGTGACATAAAGTCTTTGTAAATTATGGATTAGACACAAAAAAATAATCTTGAAACCGGATTGTGAATTGATGAGAGGATGACGGTTATAGTTGCAAGGTCACAGTGACGCTAGGTTCACACCAGCGTTCGGATCTCCGTTCTCAGCTTTCCGTCTTCTGCATGCAGAAGACGGAAAGCTGTGAGAGCGGGTCCGGCTGTGAGTGGTGGTGAGCGTTTTATGCTCTCCGCCGCGAAACCGTTTTTTTAAAATCAGACACAGAGTACTGCATGTCCGACTCTGTGTCCGATTTTAAAATACCGGTTTCGCGGCGGAGAGCATAAAACGCTCACTGCTGCTCACGACCGGACATCATTTGAATGGGTATGAAAGAGTGCTGCAGGTTTCCGTCTCCTGATTCTGTTTTGTGCAGGAAACGGAAACCTGCAGAACGGACACTGGGCGCAGATGTGAACGAGCCCTGACATGATAAGCATTGCTGAGATCAGTATAAACAAGGACATTGAAGCTGGAATGAAATTGTAGCCATCATGTTTGGATCTACAGCGGATGTGGAACTACTACTACCAGCACAGGGGCGTAACTACCATAGAGGCAGCGGAGGCGGCTGCCACGGGGCCCGGGCCATTAGGGGGCCCGGTGACAGCCGCTGCGTTTTTTTTTTTTTTAAATAGGCCGTTACGGGCCCTATCCACTTGCCGATCCTGGCTGGGCTGGGATCGGTAAGTGACACCGCGGGCCCCACAAATACTATCATTATACTCGGGGGGCTTTGCAGACCCCCGAGTATAATGATCGGCGGATCGGGAGAGGTAAGGGAACATAACAAACACTGTTACTTACCTCTCCACGATCCTGCCAGGCCTCCTTTTTGACGTCTCTGACGTCACATGAACCCGGCCTGCGTCCCGGGTCATGTGACGTCTGACGTCATTTCATAAGGACGCCAGCGGAGAAGACAGCCTAGGAGCCGGAGACAGGTAAGAAACAGTAATTTTTTATGTTTTTATTCCCCCGGGTCTCCGATTATTATACTCTGGGGTCTGAAAAGACCCCAGAGTATAATAATTGTTTATGGGTGTCCACTATGGGGTATAATACTATGTGCAGGGGCCAGTAAGGGACATAAACCGTGTACAGGGGCCACTATGGGGGATAATACTGTGTGTAGGGGCCACTAGGGGACATAATACTGTGTGCAGGGGCCACTATGAGGGATATACTGTGTGCAGGGGCCACTATGGGGGATAATACTGTGTGCAGGGGCCACTATGGGGGATAATACTGTGTGCAGGGGCCACTATGGGGAAAAATACTGTGTGCAGGGGCCACTATGGGGTATAATACTGTGTGCAGGGGCCAGTAAGGGACATAATACTGTGTGCAGGAGCCAGTAAGGGAAATAATACTGTGTGCAGGGGCCACTATGGGGGATAATACTGTGTGCAGGGGCCACTATGGGGGAAAATACTGTGTGCAGGGGCCACTATGAGGGATAATACTGTGTGCAGGGGCCAGTAAGGGACATAATACTGTGTGCAGGGGCCAGTAAGGGACATAATACTGTGTGCAGGGGCCAGTAAGGGACATAATACTGTGTGCAGGGGCCAGTAAGGGACATAATACTGTGTGCAGGGGCCAGTAAGGGACATAATACTGTGTGCAGGGGCCACTATGAGGGATAATACTGTGTGCAGTAGAAGAGTGACCGATGGATGTAAAGAAGACTGCGCTACTCTCTTGGGATGAACAACACACGCAATTTATTCCGCTTTCTTAAAAAGTGTTTTTAAGAAAGCGGAATAAATTGCGTGTGTTGTTCATCCCAAGAGAGTAGCGCAGTCTTCTTTACATCTATCGGTCACTCTTCTACATATGTCATTCCCCAAGGGGTTATTTGGATGAAACCACTGCTGCTGTAAATCTCCCTTGCATTTTGTTACACGATTTATCTGTGTATAATATCCGTGTATATTCTCTGTGCTGCTCGGTATTATTTTTTCTGTCAATACTGTGTGCAGGGGCCACTATGGGGGATAATACTGTGTGCAGGGGCCACTATGGGACATAATACTGTGTGCAGGGCTTACTAAGGGACATAATAGAGTGCGGAGGAGGGGGCCGGTCGAGGTCTTCGACGTCGGTGTCGGTTGGGGGGGCCTCATGTCAAAAGTTCGCCACGGGGCCCCGCCATTCCTAGTTACGCCACTGTACCAGCATGTATATTTCACTTCTATTGGCAGTTTATGAGAAACTTTAACAAGTGTGTAAACTATGATTTGTGGTTTTGCAACATCACATATGTGGATCACCTGCGTGATACATTGCAATGCCCACATATGCGCGCGCGCGCGTGTGTATTGACAATAATGGATTTATATGTATGAACATATATTCATAGATAAAGTAAGTGAGATATACTGGTATATAGACAATAATTTAACATAATGGCAGCTTGAAGGGCCTAAAATTTTGGGTCACTTGTCAAATCAAATTCAGGCCACAATGTGGAGACCTTAAAGACCTTTGTGTGGGCCAAGTATAGTCATGTATCTCTTATACTCCATTTTGTTCTATAAACTCCATTTTGTATATGTCATCCATTTTGTATCCTAACACATATATTATGAGGTGAGGCCACTCAGAGTGTGAAGGGATGTAGGCACAGACTTTCTGTAGGCTCTTGTTTGTTATCTACAAGGCTGTAATCTGGGAGTAGTCTGGCACCTAGCATGTCTCCTTATCTCTCTTGCCATGATATATACAGCTAGACATAGTGTGGAGGATGTCAGCTCACATATTAAGCATTCTGTATTTTTCTTTGTTCAGTGAGAAAGCTCATCCTGCTCTAGAAAGCTATAATGAGATGTAGGTTACATTAGGCCTCAGCCAATAGTCATGTGCCAGGCTTATCTTATAACTCTACAACCAATCATGTTATACAGTGTTGGCTAAAAGTATTGGCACCCCTGCAATTCTGTCAGATAATAGCCTTGGAGATAACTGAACAATGGCCTACTGAAAGTATGTGCCTGCATCACTTCACACTCTGAATGACCTCACCTCATAGTACATGTGTTAGGATACAATATGGATGACATATTAATAATAGAGTTTTATACAACATACAAAAAAGGACCTATCCAACCAGCACTCTCAGTATCTATGCAATACTGTCCTTTGTACACCTGAAGAAGAAACCAGCTTCCGGTTTCGAAACGCGTTGTGTGTGAGGCTTTAATTAACGAATGAAACAAGAACTACGGTTGGTAAGCGCAGATCCTTTTATCCATTTGATACTTCTAGGTCCTTTTTCTGTATAGTACCATGCATACGTGCTTTCACGGTTAAGATCTGCCAGCTACTAGCCATTTTGTCTATGAAGTGATATTTGACTGCTGTGATCATTTCACAGCGCTTAAAGGTGATTATATGTTGAATAATACTTTGTGGAATCACTTTAAAAAGGTAATGCACAAGGTGCCACGCGGTGCTCTCTCTTGTGTTTTCTTATAGAACAAAATGGCGTATATAGAGATACATGACTATACTTGCCCCTCACAGGCTCAAATCCCCAGACAAACACCACGTGAAAATACACAACAATATTACAAACAACTCAACAATGACGTAGCAAGAAAAAAAATCAAATGTGTGGAACCGCCACTGTCACCTCTGATAAAAATTTGAATTAAAAAAAGTGATCAAAGCAACAGACATTCCCCAAAATGGTATAACTAAAAAGTACACTTGGGCCCTGCAAAAAAAGACAGACAATCTATGCTTCCCCATACATGGAAATATAAAAACAGTTACGGGTGTCAGAATATGGCAACGTTTAGAAAAAAAACAGTTTGCAAAGTTTGAAATTTTTGTTAAGGAGCTAAAATGTAAGTATAATTATATGGATTTGGTATCCTCTGAATCGTAACGAAACATAGAATACAGGTAACATGACACTTTGGCTGCACAGCAAACACTGTAAAAACGAAGCCCGTAAGAAAGTCGCACAAATTCACTTTTTCTCTAATTCCACCCCATTCTGAATTTTTTTCCAGATTTCCAGTATATTGTATAGAATAATAAATGGTACCATTAGGAAGAACAATTTCTACCGCAAACACTATGCCCTTATATGGCTCTTTGAGCAGAAAAATCATAAAGTTATGGCGTTTGGAAGGCAAGGAGTCAAAAATGAAAATTTAAAAGTTTTTGGGATAAATATGATTTAGTGTAGCAGTATTGGGAATATATTGGGAATGTTTGCAGTTAGAGATGAGCGAACAGTGTTCTATAGAACACATGTTTGATCGGATATCAGGCTGTTCGATGTGTTCGATTCGAATCGAACATCACGTGGCAAACTCCAAAAAAATTCGATTCCCCTCCCACCTTCCCTGGCGCTTTTTTTGCACCAATAACAGCGCAGGGGAGGTGGGACAGGAACTATGACACCGGAGGCATCGAAAAAAATCGGAAAAAGTCATTGGCTGCCGAAATCAGGTGACCTCCATTTTAGACGAATAGTGGATTTCAAATCCGGGTCATATGAGAATGTGAACTTTGTGACTATGAGACAGGGATAGCTGTACAGGCAGGGATAGCTAGGGATAACCTTTATTTAGGGGGGAATGTTATTAAAAATAACTTTTTGGGGCTCTATCGGATGTGTAATTGTGATTTTTGTGACATAAACTTTTTCCAATAGGAATGCATTGGACAGCGCTGATTGGCCAGAGTACGGAACTCGACCAATCAGCGCTGGCTCTGCTGGAGGAGGCGGAGTCTAAGATCGCTCCACACCAGTCTCCATTCAGGTCCGACCTTAGACTCCGCCTCCTCCGGCAGAGCCAGAGCTGATTGGCCGAAGGCTGGCCAATGCATTCCTATGCGAATACAGAGAATTAGCAGTGCTGAGCCAGTTCTGCTCAACTACACATCTGATGCAAACTCGGCTCTGCTACATCTGATGCACACTCGGCTCTGCTGCTGCATCAGATGTAGCAGAGCCGAGTGTGCATCAGATGTAGCAGAGCCGAGTGTGCATCAGATGTAGCAGAGCCGAGTGTGCACACTCGGCTCTGCTACATCAGATGTAGCAATCTGATGTAGCAGAGCCGAGGGTGCACTAGAACCCCTGTGCAAACTCAGCTCACGCTAATAGAATGCATTGGCCAGCGCTGATTGGCCAATGCATTCTATTAGCCCGATGAAGTACAGCTGAATGTGTGTGCTAAGCACACATATTCAGCTCTACTTCATCGGGCTAATAGAATGCATTGGCCAGCGCTGATTGGCCAGAGTACGGAATTCGACCAATCAGCACTGGCTCTGCTGGAGGAGGCGGAGTCTAATATCGCTCCACACCAGTCTCCATTCAGGTCCGACCTTAGACTCCGCCTCCTCCGGCAGAGCCAGCGCTGATTGGCCGAAGGCTGGCCAATGCCATACTGCTAAGTCTCTGCATTCGCAGAGACTAATAGAATGCATTGGCCAATCAGCGCTGGCCAATGCATTCTATTAGCGTGAGCTGAGTTTGCACAGGGGTTCTAGTGCACCCTCGGCTCTGCTACATCAGATTGCTACATCTGATGTAGCAGAGCCGAGTGTGCACACTCGGCTCTGCTACATCTGATGCACACTCGGCTCTGCTACATCTGATGCACACTCGGCTCTGCTACATCTGATGCACACTCGGCTCTGCTACATCTGATGTACAGAGTGCACTCTGTTCTCCTAATTCCATCCAGGAGAATAGATTTGCATATTTTTTACCCATAATCCCTAGCGGAGCAGGAATGACTTGTAAGTCTCCGTACTGCCTATTTGGCACACGCTCTCCCTAATGTGGACGAGTGTCCCCATACCCTAAGTGTACATGTGCAGTCATGAGGCCATGGCATTTTTATTCAGGTGATTGTGGTGTCACAGTAATCAGCGGCTGCCCATTAGGAACACAGAAATTACCATTTTGAATTTTGTTGGCAAGTGCAATATGAGGTGACATTTTGAAAATTGCACCTCTAAAATGATATATCAAAGGGCTTCTTGAGCATTAGTTTCCCAGACGTGAATGCATCAATTTACATTGCTTTTTAACTTTTTTTTTTCTTTTTTGGCATCACGATCATAACAATTTTATATTTCTACTGACAGAGCTGATTGAAGGATAGTTAGTTTGTGCAGGATTGAGAGAGGGGCAGACAATCACATACCTTGGTCCATGGAACAAGCCCTGGTCTGCTAAAAGTGCCTCACCGGGATATCTTACAGGTACCAGGTTGCTTGGGCGACCCATTAGATACCGCTGTTGTGATGGATTCTGCCATATAAAAGGGTTAATACCCATGGATGGCGCTCAGCTCATGTTGAGGGTGTTACAGGTGACAGTCATCTGTTTCTTACAGCTGACACTCAATCTCAATGCCACCCACTCAGAAGCTGAGTGGGTGACATTATCATTGTATCATGGTGCAGGAAGGGGCTAAAGACAGGCTTGTCAGCCTGTTTGATGCCACAAAAACTGCCAGTATACCCACGGGTCTCCAACGTTCCTTGATTTGGCGCCGCTGGTCTGTCACTCACAATTTTCACCTTCCCCAGACTCCTGACCAAGAAATGCATTTCCTGGACAACCCTTCTAAGCCATTAACATTTTATTACATTAATCATTAACATTATATCTCTTGTGCATTCTCGCTTTCAGAAGTTTTAACCCCTTCCCTCCGATGGCACTTTTTGACTTCCTGACCAGGCTCGATTTTTCAAAACTGACGTGTCATTTTATGTGGCAATAACTCTGGAATGCTTTAACTTACCAAAGTGATTTTGAGATTGTTTTTTCATAATACATTTTACTTCATGTTAGTAGTAAATTTTGGTTGATATGTTTTGTGTTTAATTATGAAAAAAATCGGAAATTTGGTGGAAATTTTGAAAAATATGCATTTTATAAAGTTTGAAATGATGTGCATTGCATACAGATAGTCAGACCGCCAAAATTATATCATAAATCTCATGTCCCAGATCTCTGCTTTATGTCGGCATCAAACTTTAGTCGCCCTTTTATTTTGTACGGACATTATAAGGTTTACAAGTGAAACAACAATATTCAAAATTTTCAAGAAATTTCCAAAACCCATTTTTTTAACCCCTTAGCGACCCATGACGTAACAGTACGTCATGGGTCGCATGGGGATGTATGGAGCGAGCTCACACGCTGAGCTCGCTCCATACAGGGCAGATGCCGGCTGTATCATACAGCCAGGACCTGCCACTAACAGCAGCGGTCAGTCACATGAGGGCGGTGATCGGTTGCTATGACAGCCGGAAGCCTATTAAAGGCTTCCCGGCTTGTCAATCTATTAGACGATGCCAGAGGCTGCGATTTTCCTATTCACTGCAATACTGTAGTATTGCAGTGAATAGTATGAGCGATCAGACCCCCTAGGTTTCAAGGTACCTAAGGGGTCTGATCATAAATGTATAACAAGAAAAAAAAAAGTTTTTAAAAGTATTGAAAAAATAAAAAAAATATAAAAGTTCAAATCACCCCCCTTTCCCTAGATCAGCTATAAAAGTAATTAAAGAACATTAAACATAAACATAATAGGTATCCCCGCGCTCCAAAATGCCCGAACTATTAGAATATTAAAACATTTATCCCGTACTGCGAACAACGTAGCGGCAAAAAAAATAAAAATAGCCAAATAGCGTTTTTTTCAACACTTTGCCTCCTATAAAAAATTGAAAATATAGAAAATTTTCTATTTTGCAAAGTTTATCATTTTTTTTTAAAAGTATCAAAACATTTCAAATACTATATAAATTTGGTATCACCGCGTTCGTACTGACACGTAGAACACAGGTAACATGTCATTTGTACCAAACAGTGAACACTGTAAAAATTAAACCCATAAGAATATGGCGCAAATGCATTTTTTCTCCAATTGCACCTCATTCTGAATTTTTTTCCAGCTTCCCAGTACATTGCACAGCATATTGAATGGTGCCATTACAAAGTACAATTTGTCCCGCAAACAATAAGCCATCATGTGACTCTGTGAACTGAAAAATGAAAAAGTTATGGCTCTTGAAATGTGAGGAGGGAAAAACGAAAATGCGAAACCAAAAAATGGCCTGGTCCTTAAGGGACTAATCCAGTTATGAAGGGGTTTTGAAAGACCTTTGTATTAAAACCCCCATAAATCACCCCATTTTCAAAACTGCACCCCTTAAATAAGCCAAAACAACATATACCTAGTATTTTAACGCTATAAGTGCTTAATAGGAATGGAGGTGAAATTTTCAAATTTGATTTTATTTTACTAATATTTTCGTTTAGCCCTAGAATTTGCACTTTCACAAGGGGTTAAAGGAGAAAAAGCATCCCACAATTTTTTATGCAAGTTCTCCCAACTACCATAGTACCCCACTTGTGGGTGTAAACTAATATATGGATGCACAGCGAGACGAAGAAGGGAAGGCGCGCCAAGGAGCTTTTAGAGGGAAGATCTGGCTGTGATCAGTTTCAGGAACCATGTCGCATTTACAAAGCCCTTGAGGAGTCACAACAGTGGAAACCTATAGAAAGTGACCCCGTTTTGAAAACCGCACCCCTCAAAGAATTTATCAAGTGATGTAGTGAGCATTAGTAACCCCGAAGTGAATATGTAAGCTGTGCAGAGTAAATTGGGCACACCAAATCCCATTCTATTTTCCCACTAGCTCCTATGACACGGATGGGGAAGAGGGGCATTCTGGGGGATCAGCGCTGGTGTATTCTTTCTCATAAGCTCTAAAACGCTCGCACAGCTTACACATTTCCTTCTAGTCGCAGCCACTTATGTCCTAATGATTTGGCGACTTTTGGGGTTTTTGTCTTCACATTGTACAAGCTAGATTTTTATTTTCTGGCAATGTGGCCATATGAGGGCTTGGTGTTTGCGGTATTAGATGTACTTTTCAATGCCACCATTTTGGGGTGCCTGTAACTTATTGACTACATTTTATTAACTCTTTCTGGGTGGGATGTAAAAGGAAACATCAATTCAGGCATTGCTTTTTAGCATTTATTTTTTTTCCCATGCAGAGTACAGCATAAGTAACATGTTACCTTTATTCTGCGGGTTGGTATAGTTACGGAGATACCTCATTTATATTATTTTTTAATGCGTTGCTATTTGTGCAGAATAAAAGTCAATTTAGGGAAAAAAATCAATTATTTTTGCATCGCCATCTTCTGAAAGGCATAACATTTTTAATTTTCGGTAAACAGAGCTGGTTGAGGGCTTATTTTTTGCAGGATGACCTGGATGACTGCTTCCATTCCTGGCAGGATCAACCAGGTAAGTGGAGGGGATGGCATTGGGCAGACCCGGGGTCACTGATCAGACCCCAGGCTGCCCACTACCAACATCGGCACCCCCCGAAACCAGCGCGGGGGGTGCTGATTGGCACCATAATATACAGAAACCCCTGAGATGCCGGCGGTCATGTTTGACCGCCGGCATCTCAGGGGTTAACACCTGCGATTGGACCCGGGTTCCGACCGCGGGTGTTACAGGGTGTTGTCAGCCGTATGTTACGGCTGACACCCGCAAGGGCATGGTGCTCACACAGGTTCTGTGTGCGCACCATGCAGCCGCCCTTCCCAGCAGCGCCGTACTATTACGGCGGATGACGGGAAGGGGATAAAGCAAAAATTCTTTAAAGAGGACCTCTCACATTCTCATAGATGTGCGGTATTATATACCCCTAGAAAGGCGACAGAGCCCTGATTTCAACCTACTATTGGCTTTTCTGCTATGAGCCCAGGTGATGGAGATAACAGTGCTGTTAATTTCGGCACCTATATCTCCCCCACTGTCAGAAGGTCGGCCTTTATTACTCAGCATCATCACTGGGCTGTGAGGATCACCCCCTCAGTTGGGAGATATCAGCTTCTGGAACAAATTATGATAGATTGCAATGTATTGTTGAATAATTAGTGCTTGGAGTTTATCACAATAGCCGTGTTTTTTATTTGTTCATCTTCTATTTGAGAATTGAGCACCGATTAAGATCTGTGGAGTTTTCTGGCTACAGACCTAAAATTTCAATGTTTTATTCACGAGTCACTTATTATCACTTTTCCTTTGTTTCCTTGTGACAATACTGGGAAAAGTATTGTTCATCACCAAGTTGTACCTGGATTGTTGGGAGAGGTCAGAAATAGTATGAAGGCAGCTTCATCAAAGAAAATAACTTTACCTCCATTTTCTACAGTCCAATCCCTGTACTTCATGCAAAATATCAAACTGCTCTTGATGTTTTTCTTGGAGAGAAGTGGCTTCTTTGCTGCTCCTCTTGACTTCAGGCCTGCCTCCAAAAGCCTTCGTCTCCCTGTACGTACAGATGCACGGATACCTTCCTGGTGCCATTCCTTGCAGCTTGGTGTTGAACTGTTCCCATAACAGAATCTTCCTCTGTAGGAGAAAGAACTTCTTAGAACTTGCTGGACTTTCTTGGGCACCATGAAGTCTTCTACATAGCAATTGAACCTATCTCTAAGAGGTTCTTGAAAATCCAATGATTGAGTTTTCTTGGAGGCGATCATGATTAACAGAAGAAGTCAATGGGGTTGATTTACCATGCCTTCTATGCCAGTTTTTTGTGCTGCCTTTGCCACTTTCAAGAATGGGGTGCATGGGGCTGTGCCATAGAGCGTGCCACATTTTAAATCTGGCATAAATGCTGGGGGGAAACTACTCAGAAGAGGGTGCACTTCATGATATTTGAGGCACATCCAGGGCCATGAAGACTGTCTTTAATAAATATTCCCCAGTGATTTCAAGCACCATTGCCTTTTTGAGTTGCATTCACATGGTATGATTTTGCACAAAAAATGCATGCATTTATATACATTTTTTTAATTTAGAATTTCATTTATATAAAAATGCATGTCTTTAAATATGACCGACCTCCCCTGTTGCCCCTTGCCCCCCCCCCTGTCTACCCTCAACCCCCTGCAATAAGATCGCGTGTTTGCCATGGCAGCCAGGAGACCTTGCCACGGCCTTTTGACTGCTTTTGCATGGTTCCAATAAGAACATTGATACCAATAAAAAGTGCAATTTGCCCCGCAAATAAAGAGCCCTGACATGTCTCCATGAACATGACAGTAAAAAAGTGAAAATGCGTCAGAATTTGGTGACCCCAGGAAAATCGTTAATTTTCAAAAAGTGATGTTTTACTTATAAAAGAAGGAAAACTTAGTAAAGTCAATATAAATATTGTGATAAAGTGAAGGGTGTGGTCTGGGAGAACAGGTATGTTCCAGCCAGGCAGCTAAAGGGTGTATGGTAAAGACCCACACCAGGGAGGTCAGACGACTAATTAAGGGCTGATATAGACTGTGTGTAAGTGCTAGGAGCGGTGGCACCACACTGACAGAGCTGGGAGTTCCTGTGTGAACTGAACCTTCAAACCAGGTAACTGTGCCGCCCGTGGTTGTTAACAGAGCGAGAGTCTGGCAGCTAGGCTCCTGTATAGTCAGGGTACAGTTTCTTTTGTCGTAGTTAGTTCTCAGCCGAGAAGGCTTTTGTTTTGTTTGTTTGTGCCATTATAAAGGCAGTTTGTGCACCATAAGTGAATAAATACTGAACTGGAGTGCAACCCTGTCTCTGTGTCCCTGTTTCCTGTACTGCTACCAAGCATTTACCTGAGCAGTTCCTCACAATGTGGTATCGCTGTAATCAATAAAGTAATTGTAAGGATTGGAGTCAGGGTCAGGCAGTGCAAAGTGACACAGCTGGAAAGCAACACTGTGCAGCTAATGACAAAAGGGGTCGCAGGCCCTGCAGCTATAACTATGCTGTAATATCTGAGATGAGGCAGACCAATGCACTTCCTAATTGAAATGCGCCTACCACGGCTCCTAACCTTCTATCCGGCGGCTAGGATAAGGGGAGAGGAGGCCCTGAAAGTCCTAGGGACTGGAGTCACGGGGGTCACACCTAAACAGAAAGCACAGTGTAAATGCAATGCAAAACAAAAGACTAACAGCATGGAACCAGGGAGGACCACAAGTCCCAGCAAGACACAGAAGAGAAGGCGAGGTCAGACGAGCAAGAGGTCGAGCCAGGAGATATAATAAAAGGTACCAAATCAAAAGACAAGGGATAGTCAAAAATACAAGCTGGGTCTAAATACCAAGAAACATATGGAATACAAACAGACAGGGAATCAGACTGAGCAGGGGGACCAGGAAACACAAAGTGAATGGCTGGCAAGGATCCATGCCTGGGTGGGGTTTAAATAGCAGCGGAGAACACACCTGATGGCTAACGGCATGGAGACTGAAAGCAAGGAAAAGATTAACCCTTAATGACCTAAGCACACCCAATAGAACTCCTAACACGTCTCCCAGGGAGACGCCGCGCAGCAAGGAGACCGCGGCGACTCCGTATCCTGACAGTAATAAAATTTTAAAAATAAAGTATATAAAGTGCAAAACAGGGTAACCATAGAACAATGTAGTAGTTACAGTTCCAAAATCAATAGACTAACCTAATGGGGAGAAATGACAGTAAAAAGGTAGAACAACTGAAAACAAACACTGGATACAAAGGAGAAGCGGAATAAATAGTGCTACATGAAAGACATTGGAGACTACTTTGCGCTCAATCCTAATTCTCAGTTATAGCTAAAGACACTATGCCAGGCTTTGGATATTGGATCTGGTAATCCAGGGTATCCAAACTTTGTCAAAAAGAGGATGAGTATCAGAAATGGTGGCATTGATTTTTTTTCATGGAGAATAATACAATCATCTCACCGAATAATATCCGTCAAAGATGTGGGGCTCCTCAAGTTGAAGGCTACAAGAATACATGTGGCCATCAGGATGTATTGAAGCAGTTTATATTGGACGTATTTGAAATTAGGGTAAGCTTCTCTTCGCATTTTTTGGGCGGAAACATGGCGGATCCCATTATAGTCTATAATAACCGCTTTTTAGGTGTAATCAATTTTTATTAAATTTTTGGCAGTAAAAAGAATAAAAACACAAGAAAAGAGGGCTAAATGCCCAAACATTGTCTACCAACGGCTTGCCGGGCCAACAAGTTTAACATCTGGCCAGGAAAGGTAAATAATAAAAAAAAAAACAAAAAAAACAGAAAACCAAAAATGGGACAGAAGACAAACTTAAGCCAGGGGGCCACACGGTGGCTCAGTGGTTAGCACTGCAGCCTTGCAGCGCTGGAGTCCTGGTGTTCAAATCCCACCAAGGGTAAAAAACCATCTGCAAGGAGTTTGTATGTTCTCCCCGTGTTTGCATGGATTTCCATCCCATATTCCAAAAAAAAGACATACTGATAGGGAAAAATGTACATTGTGAGCTCTATGTGGGGCTCACAATCTACATTTAAAAAAAAAAAAAAAAAAAAGACAAACTTAAGCCATCTTTTCTTTGAATCTGAATTTTGCATCATTCAAAAGAAATTCCTAGAGTAGACTAGAGTAGTTAGACACAATCATATTACAGGTACGACAAAAGATTTTGTATTATGCATTTAAAGGGAGTATGTGGAGGTGCCCTCCAAACCAATAATTGTGCCAAATAGAGGCCTTCAACTGAAACAACCTTTGTGGCTACAGACTGATGACACTATGGAGAGATAATAATTTATTTTATACTGAAATAAGTCTGTAATGCTTTGGGGTCAGACCATATATGCATACAGACAGTAGCAAATACCTCAGCTCTGCTCTTAAAGGAAGTGTGTCACCTGGGTGTAGCATATTAAACCAGTAGCACACAGCTACATCAGTTCAGGCTCACCTGAATATAAGGCTTAATTTATTTCACAATATGCAAATGAGTAATCTAGAGCATCGATTGTGGATTAGATGCTCCAAACTGCTACTCCACACACTACTGTAATACACGAGCATGAATGAAGTTAACCCGCCCAGGTCAGATTTCAGTATAGCTCCCTCTCACTGTTATTCAAAGAGGGAGCTGGTGAGAATATATTAGAGCAATCGGGGATCAAATAAGTAACATAAAAGATTTTCAAAGAAGGCTCCATAACGGTGACCTGCCAACTGCCTTTGCTAATGGACATGCAACAGTTAATCCATTGAGCTGGAGTTAGGGTGGTATCAAGGTGCCTTTCCTAGGCTGCCATAAAGTCCAATTTGGTTTCATGGGATAGGGCATTTAGAATACTGTATATAAAAGAGAAAGAGCCCCTATCCACTGCTCTACACAAACATAGTCTCTCAAAGCTGGTGGGGTACATTTCTGAATTTAGTGGAGTAAGGAAACAATCATAGGAAGTGCAAGACCTGGTTAGTCCTGAAAGACTCTGATGGAGGTGGGAAATACATGTTAATGAAATGGTCTTTGATGAAAACCCACCAGTCACAGAGGAAGTCGATGAGACAGTTAAACTAACTGTCTCCACCAAACTAACACCTCAAGAGCAAGTCCAGGAGGGAAGAGGGCATTACGGTATGTTACAAGGGTAGTAATAGAGAAATTGGGTTTTGTAGTGGATTGTTAAAGCGAATCCTCTGTCACAATAGCAAAATATAATCAGTTACCTTAGCAGCTGCTGGAATTGGAAGAAATGCTGACTGAGAGGTCCAAAATAAGGGAGCCTGCACATGGAGTTTATGCTCACTCATTCTCAACGTAAAACAGGGCTCGTCCATAGATGAGCATTAGCAGGAGAGGGAGGGGGCGTTCCTCCCCGCTCCACAGCACAGCGTGATTGGCGCCGCGAGGCAGAAGGACGTTCCTGGCTAATGGTCAGAAACGCCCTTCTGACCATAGAAGAGCTACGGTACCGGACCGTAAGCTCTTCACACCGGGCACAGATCGGGAAAGTCGACAGTGCGCTGAATTCAGCGCACTGTCAGCTTTCCGGCAGTATATAACACTGCCTGTGCCCGGATATGGTGAAAGGTCCTCTTTAAAGTTATTCTGAAGTACAAAAAAAGGCACCACATACCACCATTCCTCTTCTCAACTCTTATGTGGAGAGCTAGTACAGTGGAAACTACACCCCCATTGGGAAACTGCAGAAGTTGTGTTCTATCAGTTCACACAGCAGTTACTACTTGCCTCCTGAGTCCTATGCTTACCATTAGGGCCCTTCTGAACATGACCACAAGGCTCAGGGTAAGAGAGGACCCCTCTTCAACTGGAAGTTTCCTGGGGAAACAACTACGAAAACCATCAGGTATCATACATGCACCCTCATCAGTATCCGGCCTTGGAGGTGGCATGGAGCAGTTAGTAGAGTATCCATGGCCTACCTGTTACATCACCACCCCAAATACTATTCCCATCTTCCGATGCCCTCAATTGGGTTGTGGCAACTGATTTTTGGCATCACAAATATCAACTGGTGAGCAAGGACTTCCATTAACCTGTCTGAAAGACTGTATTGAATCCTAACAAGTGTGCACTAGTTACTGCCAAAGCAGCCCAAACTGTTTTGTATACCACTACACAGACTATAATACATGGTGCATCCCTACAAAAGGACTATTTGCTGACGCTATATTGTGCAAGCGCTAAAAAGCTGCAGACACTGCCACTGCTAGTGCAATTTGAATTGCTGACTGCTGCTTGTGTAGTAAACAGAGGACCTTTGAAGTATATAGTTGCCAGCTATTTTGTGGATTATTAGAGCCTAGACATTGTATCTATTTTGTGGATTAATGGAACTGTTTTGCTGAGTCTTGAGCCATACTGCAAATTCAGAGACTGTCAGCTGCTACCTGAATGTGTGTGGATTTCTGTGATATATTTGTGTACAACAGCACAGCCCACAAAGGTTTAATGCCAGTTAGTGCTCTTCTGCTGCATCATGCAAGTTTTGTACAGCTCCGCAGAGGTTAACTGCCAGCCCATTAAAACAACTCTCAGCATTAAAACTCCAAATCTGCCTAAGGGAGCGTTCACACTACCATCAGTGTCCGACAGCTAGTGTCCGCTGCTAATGTCCGTTCAAAATCTTGCGCGGACATTAGCATCGGACACTAGCTGTGTCCGTGACATTTTGTATTGATTTAAATGGAGATCAGGTGCGTTCTTTTACAGTCCGTGCCTGTCCTTAAGTGTCCGTTCCCAAAGATGTCCGACTTTTCAAGCGGACAGAAAAACCTACATGTCGGGTTTTGCTGTCTGCTTGAAAAGTCGGACATCTTTGGGAACAGACAGTTAAGGACAGGCACGGAGTGTAAAAGAACGCACCTGATCTCCATTTAAATCAATGTAAAATGTCACGGACACAGCTAGTATCCGCTGCTAATGTCCTCGCAAGATTTTGAACGGACATTAGCAGCGGACACTAGCTTTCGGATACCGATGGTAGTGTGAACACCCCCTAAGACAAGCTCCCTCCAGCACAAAAGTGGAGCATCTTGAGTGCCATCATCTTGGGTGAGACCACAACGCCATTCAGTCAGCCCACACAGGGAAGGTGCCAGAATGTTCCAGACAGAGTTGTTGTGAAATTGGAGAAAATGTGTTACTGCCAGAAGATTGCTTTTACTGAAGTTGCTACACAAGATGTCACAACCTATAAAAGGCCTGAATGAGGATCCAGAGGCCTGGTTGTGGGGTGATGAATGAAGTTATGGAGCTGGCGGACAAGTTATCCGCAGCTGCTGCACAAGCTGTTACTGGGACTCCAGTTGGAGCCCCCGTCATGCCATCTGCTGTCTCACTGGCTGAGGAACATAGGCTGAGGAACAAGGGCAGAGATCTACCACCCAGGCTGGGTGCCAACAACTTAAAGGGGTTGCCTCATCTCAAGGATCCTATTTATACTGGTAGCTTATGTAAACTGAAGACTTTTCCTAAATATATTGCTTTAGAAATTTTGCTTTGTTTGCCTGCTATGTGACCTTATTCCTCCCAGTGTTTACACAGCGTTGCTATAACTAGGGACCTATAGGACAAGTGATGTCACTTACTCACTGCTCTTGCCAGCAGGACAATCGTTCAGCTAATTGAATTTTGCTGATAAAACAGAGTCTGTTATCTCTGTATGTAAACAGACAGATAACATTGAGTCCATTCTGTACAAGCATATATATTATCTGACCTGCATAAGTGTTGTGAGACTTCTCAAGCCCGTTCAGCAAGAGGGAGGAGAAATAAAGGAAGTGAGAACAGACTGCAGGCAAAGCTACTGAAACACTGAGATGGGAAAACCTCTTTAAAGTGGTTGTCCAGGCAAAAAAAATATTTTTTAAAATGGACCACCGTCCCGGTTAGCTTGGTTCCGTCATGTTGCTCTGATGTCTTTTCAAAGTGAAACTGTTCGCTGGCTGTAACATCTCTTCCGCTGAAGCCGCTTATTGGCCTCAGTGGGTACGTGGCCACTTAGGCCAATCAGCTGCCTCAGGAAGAGACCCCGGAACATCACAGGTAGTTACATCACATGACCTTCCTTGAGGTCACCGATTGGCCTCAGCGGTCACGTGCAGCGGGGACTTATGCCGGAAGACAACAATGGATCTCTGCTCACGGTGTTGATTTATGGGTTGTACCCACCCAGTCTATCCAGAGTATTCCTCTAAGTTCTGTGCCCTCCAGAACCCATTTGGAGTGATTTCCTAGACTCATATGCTTGTACATAGCCAACACGTTGTTTGCCCCTTTGTTCATATATGTGCCAAACTGTGTACACTTAGTGCAAACTTTGAATACTGTTCCAGTTCATCCTTTTCTACTTTGTCATCCCCATTGGCTCCAGGAATGGACACTAATGCACTTGTGCCCTGGAGTTCTCAAGTTTCCCATTGTTTGTAGAGGCTCTGAGATGGACACTCACATACTTGTACCTTAGAGACCCTCCTGTCTACGTCTCTTTTGCACTACCTAGAATAAACATTCCTATATGCAGGACTTTGTGTCCGTGGAAAAAAAACCTTTTCCAGGCGGAGAGGCCGCATATGGATGCCGGCAGTTACCTTTAAAAACGTATTCAAATGAATGCGTTTTAAAGCTGACGGTTAGCAAACCGTCCCCTGTCCAGTTTCCCCGATGTTTACAACAGAAACCCCAGGGCAGAAAGCGGCGGTAGTGTGAATGCTGCTTTAGAAAACAACGGAGCAACAGACCCGTACTACACTGGGAGATACTGAAGCACTGGGTACAGGTGAGTAGGTGGTGGTGTGGTTTTTTTCCCACCTCCCCTGGCCTAATTATAAAACATTCTTTTATCCTGGACAACCCCTTTAAAACACAACTAAGGATTCATTTATAACACCAAACCTCATGTCTTTGACACATCACTTCCTATACCAACACCATCACTCCAAGGAAGTTTACCCAAGACTAGTGACGAAGACAAGTATAAGACGGACTGTGAACTTGGGGACCTACTGTAGTCAAATGAGCAGCCGCCAAGCAAAGCTAGTTCACCACTATGTCCTATAGAGAGGAGTCAGTCCCAGTGAAGAGCGTAGCATTACTCTGTGTTTGTCTCCGCCCACCTTCCAGGTCACGGTGACGTATAAAACCGAGCGCTTCCATTTCCATCCTAGGCACTGTTCTATTTCTATCCTCCGATTCGTGTAATTACTTGGCACGCACTGATATTCATGGCCGGCATCTTGCCTGTCACATGTCCCCTTAGGAACCTGCAGTGAGTGTCCACTTGGCCGAGGAAGTTTGTCGCCACCGAGGCTTTCCCCGGGTGAAGGGGCTTTTGGAGCAGTCTGACAGGAGTCAGGACTAGGCGTTCTCTCGTTATTGGTAGCTGTGGAGGCTATTTGTCAGGGTAAGACATGGTGAATGGATGAATCTTCGGCTACATGTTATGTTCGCCTATTTATAGGACATGAGGCTGAGTGATGTAGTGTGTTGGGACATAGAGTGTTGCATTAGAAAGTTGGCAGTGCCCGGCTGCTCTGCAATACTTGGTAAGTGGTCTGGCAGCTCTCAGAGTAGACGCTGCGGATTTATTATTGATCTGTGTATAAGGACCTGCACATACCACGTGACTGAAGTTTGCAAAACAGTAAAGTTTTGTGAGGTAATGTTTGCTGTGTGGAATACTTTAGAGACTGCTATAGGGGCTGTGTAGAAACCTATTAAAAACCTAAACCCTTCTCTATACTGCATCTAGTCTATAGGACCCTCTCAAGGACCGAATTTAATATCTTCAAAATGTTCTGTTTTATCTTATGGTATGGATGTATGTCGTTCTTAGTGGACAGGAGATTTTGAGGATGTAAATGTCTGGTTATTCAGTGGTGGATTGTTGACATTGTAGTGGGAGCAGGGCCGGTATTAGACAAAATGGGGCCCCAGGCAAAATTGAAAGTGGGGCCCCACTCATACATACAACATAGTCCCATTCTGTTAATTCAATGTGCCGCAGTGCCTATCACTGGTGCTTACAGGGGTGTTTTTAAGTGGTTGTTTGTAAACTTGTAAGTGTTTTTTTTTTTTTGCCTATGTAAACTAGTTGCTTCTGTGCCTTATCGTTAAAGATCAGCTGCAGAAGCAACAAGGCACATGCCCTTCCCTACACAAAAAAATATTTATATACATACAGAGTTATCAAATAGTACTGCTATACCAGGACTAAATACTGTCACGTCACCCACTGACTGCTATACCAGGACTAAATACTGTCACGTCACCCACTGACCGCTATACCAGGACTAAATACTGCCTCGTAACATTAGCCATTTACTGCCAGATTCCCCTCTGCCCTCATAATACATTCCATAAAGCACTGTTTTTACTGTATAATGTTCCCCTCACATCACCAAACACTTCATGACTATCAGAGTTGCCTCCATTCCCCATATGAAGAACATAACCAGACCCCTTTTATTTGCAGATGCCCCCTCATAATACCAGCCAGCAATTAACCTCTTCCTGCCCCGCACTATAATGGTACACTGCAGTAAGCAGGTTCTTCCTAGGAGCCATGTACTCCTCACTTGTGAGTGCCGATGACATACATGGCACCTCTGCAGGTTGGACAATGGTCCTGGATAACCAGAGAACTGATGCAGATGATGTGTATTTAAAGAGAACATTTTATGTCCTCAGTGATGTGCGGTATTATATACTGCTAGAAAGCTGACTGAATTCAGTACAGTGCCAACTTTGCCGGTACTTACCATGCTGGTTATATTGGTGCAGTTAGTTTCAGCACCGATATCTCTCTAATGTTGGAAAAGTGATCCTTTAGCCTAGCGGCATCACTGGGAGATGGAGAACGCCCCTCTGACAGTACAAGGCTATGGAAGAATACAGTCAGGAGGGCGTTCCTCACAGCCCAGGAATGATGCTGAGCTATAAGACCCGCTCTTCTGACAGTGGAGAGATATTGCTGCCGAAATTAATAGCGCCAATATCTGCAGCTCAGGGGACACATGGCCGCAAAAACACTGGCCGTGTGTACGGGACCACTGAAATATAATAGTCCATACTTTTATCCACAATTGAAGATAAAAAGTTCAGTCATGTGCATTACAGTTTAGTAACTCCATGTGCCTCATATTAATAGCAGTTAACCCCATTATGTCCCTCACATAACAGATATGTGAGAGACATGGAGGTAATGATTAAGTATCTTCTCTATTATTACCCCCATACATCTCACACATTAGTAACCCTTATTTGGGGAACACAGGGGTTAATGGAGTTACTAAAACTAAATTAATAACCCCAAATGCCTGACAGTAATAGGCAATAGTGACCACCAGCAAGTACCTGGCTTTTTTTTTTTTTTTTTTTTTTTTTTTTAAATACTTTCACTTTGCTGAGCTCTCCTTTCCTCCTTCTGCACTATTCAGATGGCAGGAGATCAGCAGGGGTCCATTTTCTGTTTAGCGATAAGCCCTGCCTCCTGGGCTCTCCTCACCCTCTCATTGGTGGACATTGGTAGGGTTGAAGCATCCTGAGAGCGCTGAATGGAGCTTCCTTGATCAATAGCTGCAGCTCCAGTGCCGGCTGCTGTCTATTAGCCGATACTGCAGATACAGTGTCTTTCCATCATATACTATTTTAATAGGGAAAGTATTCCACCGACAGAGGGCCCCTGCAATTGCCCAGTTTGACCCCCCCCCCCACACACACACACCTAACGCCAGCCCTGAGTGGGAGCCTGCCATTTTATTTTTTTCTATAATGTGAAATGACTTTAATATGCACCTTGGTCTATTTCAGAACTGTTTTCGACATCTCCATCACAGGGACACTGGCCCAGAGAAGTTATTTACCCTGACTGTCTTTTTGATGTGCTGGATAAATTCTTCTACTAGCTTCACCCTAGCTCCGTCTCCCATCATTTGGGTTCACCGGGGGACCTGAAAGACAGAGAAAATTGCAGGACTATTCTCTGACAGTTTTCTGCAACTGAGTTAGGCTAGGTTCACATCTGCATTCGGGTTTCAATTCGAGGAAGGTTTGCTTGCTGACCTCTGAATGGAAACATAATTTACATAATAAAGTGGTTACCTTAGGAAACCTGCGAATCTCATAGACTATAATGGGGTCCATGTGAAAAATGTGGAGAGAAAGTGCTGTTCTGCATTTTTCATCTGGAGAGGGGAACGGAATCCCCGAACGCAGATGTGAACCCAGCCTTTCATACACCTAGTAAACTTGGTAAATGAATACATTGGGGGGAGTTTATCAACACATTTACACCAGGTGTAGATGTGTGATGATGTGGTGCATCTTTGGCATAAAGCTCTCTCTTGCGCCAAAGATACAACACATCCACAATGCTCTCTCCATTGCTACTTTCAGTGACAGTTTGTTTATAACTTATGCCAGTTTTTTGCTGGGAGTTATATAGGAAAATTATTATTATTTATTTATATAGCACCATTAATTCCATGGTGCTTTACATTTGGGGGTTACATACAATACACAGAATATACAGGTAGATACAATGACCGACTGGCACAGTGGGGTAGAGGGCCCTGCCCGCGAGGGCTTACAATCTATGAGGGAAGGGGGGTAGAGACAGGAGAGGGGGAGACTGTACAGATGGCAGTGCGGTGATAGTGTTATTGGAGGTTGTAGGCCTTCCTGAATAGGTGAGTCTTCAGGGCCTTCTTGAAGCCTGTGATTGTGGGGGTCAGTCTTATGTGTCGTGGTAAGGAGTTCCAGAGTATGGGGGATGCACGAGAGAAATCTTGGAGACGGTTGAGTGAGGAGTGGATCAGAGCAGAGCAGGAGGTCATTGGAGGATCTGAGGTTACGTGTGGGCAGTAGCGGGAGATTAGTTCAGAGATATATGGAGGGGCCAGGTTGTGGATGGCTTTGTATGTTAACGTTAGTAGCTTGAACTCAATTCGCTGGGCTATAGGTAGCCAGTGGAGGGACTGACAGAGGGGAGCAGCCGATGAAGATCGGGGGGTGAGGTGGATTAAGCGAGCAGTGCAGTTTAAGGTGGACTGCAGGGGGGCGAGGGTGTTAGCTGGGAGTCCATGGAGAAGGGTGTTGCAGTAGTCTAGGCGGGAGATTATGAGGGCCTGGACGAGCATCTTGGTAGTTTCCTGGGTGAGGAAAGGGCGAATGCGGTGGATGATCTTGAGCTGGAGGCGGCAGGAGGTGTTGAGGGCTTGAATATGTGGCGTGAAGGATAGGTCAGAGTCCAGGGTTACCCCAAGGCATCGGGCCTGTGGGACAGGGGTAATTGTGGTTCCATTAACTTTGATAGATGGGTCAGGTGGAGGGGCCATACAGGATGGGCTGAATATGATAAACTCTGTTTTCTACATGTTGAGTTTGAGAAAGCGGGAGGAGAGGAAGGAGGCTACGGCCGCTAAACAATCTGGAATTCTGGCCAGCAGGGAGGTAATGTCTGGTCCAGAGATGTAGATTTGGGTGTCATCGGCATAGCAGTGGTACTGAAAGCCATGAGATTCTATGAGTTGGCCCAGGCCAAGGGTGTAGATGGAGAACAGGAGGGGTCCTAGGACGGAGCCCTGGGGGACACCTACAGAGAGAGGGCGAGGTGAGGAGGTGGTGTGCGAGTGGGAGACGCTGATTGTGTGGTATGAGGAGATCCAGGAATGGGCCAGGTCTGAGATGCCAAGGGATGAGAGAATTTCTAACAGGAGGGAGTGGTCTACTGTGTCAAAGGCAGAGGAGAGGTCGAGGAGGAGGAGGACAGAGTAATGGCGCTTGGCTTTGGCGGTTAGCAGGTCATTAGTGACTTTTGTTAGGGCAGTTTCAGTGGAGTGCCGGGGTCTGAAGCCTGACTGAAGTCTGTCAAAGAGGAGGTTGGATGAGAAATGGGAGGAGAGTTCAGAGTGGACATGCTGCTCAAGAAGTTTTGAGGCGTATGGGAGCAGTGAGATGGGGCGATAGTTGGCAGGAGAGGACGGGTCGAGGGACGGTTTCTTAAGTATAGGAGTGACAGTGGCGTCTTTGAAGGCTGAGGGGAAGGATCCATTGGTTAGGGATAGATTGAAGAGATGGGTTAGGGCTTGAATAATGACTTCAGCGAGTTTGGGGATGAGATGTGACTGGATCGGGTTGAGCACGCAGGAGGTGAGGTGGGATTTGGAGATTAGGGAGGAGAGTTTTTTTCATCAGTTATGGGGGAGAAACGGGTCAGGGATGAGGAGCAGCGAGTAGAGGGGTTGTCGGGGGAGTAGGGTGAGACTGTCTCTGATGGTGTCAATTTTAGTTTTAAAGTAAGCGGCAAAGTCGGCAGCTAAGTGATGTCGGAGGGGGGCCAGGAGGACGGAGGAGGGAGTTGAAGGTGGAGAATAGCTGTTTGGGGTTGCGAGAGAGTGCAGATATGAGTGTGGTGAAGTAGACCTGCTTTGCAGAGGTGAGTGCGTTCTTAAATGAGAGAACTGCCTCTTTGTAACTGAGGAAGTCTTCCTGGGAGTGGCTTTTCTTCCAGAGGTATTCTGCAACCCGCGAGGCACGTCTCAGTTTTTTAGTCAGGTCAGTGTGCCAGGGTTGTCTATTGATCGGTCGGGCTCTGGTGTATGTGTAGGGGGCCACAGAATCAAGGGCTGAGGTAATGGTGGTATTATAGAAGGCAGCAGTGGCATCTGTGTCCTGGAGTGAGGATATGTCAGCGAGTGGTAGGAGAGAAACCTACATCATTATCTGAATGGCTTGGATTTTCATTCTGATACACTCTGACTTCAAAATAAAATTGTTGATTTTATTAGTATTATATCATTAATTAGTTGCATAGTTATTGCTTTTTTAGGGTTTCAGTTGGATGTGTATTAGAGAAGCTTGCAGACTTTTCACCATTTAACAGTTGTGAGGTTCTTTTTTGAAATATTACTTTGTGCTGCAAATGTTGGCAATACAAAAAAAAAAAGAATTACTCTTCTTCCAGGTCTTTCGTTTCCAGATCTGTGCTTCTGTTTACAGTTCAGCAGTGACGTCCTATTTCAGGGCAGAAATCTACTGTAGCCAATCGCATGATTCTGACCTCTAGCAAATTGCACATGACTAACTGGCCTCAGTACTAATGTGCTATTTGTGATCAGGTAAACATTGAGGCCATCTGAGACCTGCCTTCAAACACTTCTGACATGAGCAACGAATGTAAACAGAATCCCAGAGCTGCGTATCAAGTAAATGGCGGGACTGAGAGAGATTAGTCCATTTATTTATTTTAGCTCCAGTATTTGCAGCACCAAGTAAAATAATTGGTTTACCCTAACATCCCCATCCATGTGCTAGGGCAGATTCTCATGCTCTTTTGGAGGTGAGACCCAGTCTTTTTCTTGTTCCTGAGCTCCCTCCGCAAGAATATGTGTGCTTTGTAGCAATCATTTCCCCAATCTTTAAACCAATGATGATAAATCTGATGGGGCTGATGATCCAGTTCCCTGCCTGTGCTTGCTCTTGCCACAGTGGTGAAGACTGTGCAGAGATGTGTGTTTTTGTTTGTTTTTTTAATCCTTTTTTGCACAATTTTTTTTTTTTTGGGGGGGCTTTATTCATTGTACACCAGTAAATTGGCATACACAACATAATAAATCTGTCCCACTACTGAAAGTACAGATATATAGAAATATTATTTTTCTGAAATAAAAAATTGATACCAGTGCATGAGTAGCTTATAAGGGAATTCCAGTTTACTGCCACCTTCATGGCTCTACAAAAACACAGTACTGCAGTAGTCCCTCTAAAGCGGAGTTCATACAGAGTTTTTTGGACCGTATTTTGACGCGGAAACCGTCAAATAGCTCTTTTTCCATTCTGAGCACCGCCATGTATTCATGAAAAATTTAACAACCACTTATGGGGTATTGTTGTGTTCATAAGAAATTGGGTAACTGTGGGGCACTTATTCTCCTTTAATCCCTTGTGAAAATTTTGTGGATAAAGTGACATTTTGATGTGTTTTCACATCCCAGTGTTAATAAAATCCGTGAAACAGTTGTGGGGTTAAAAATGCTTACCATACCCCTTGATAATTTCCTTGAGGGGATGTAGTTTCCAAAATGGTCCTTTTTTTTTTTTTTTTTTTTTTTTTTTTTTTTTTATATATGAAGTATGTCTTTGTAGAGTGGGAGGAAATCCATGCAAACACAGGGAGAACATACAAACTCCTTGCAGATGTTGTTCCTGGCGGGATTGAAACCCAGGACTCGAGTGCTGCAGTGCTAACCACTGAGCCACCGTGTTGCCCCAAAATGGGGTCACTTTTGAAAGGTTTCCACTGTGCTGTTACTTTAGTGTCTCTCCAAATGAGACCACGACACCTGAAATATATTCAAGCCTAAAACTGCTTTTCAAAAGGCCAGTGAATCTACTTTCCTGTGGCGTACTGCCATGTGCCCATACAGCAGTTTACATCCACTTGTGGGGTTTTTCCATGTGTGAGAGAAATTGCATAACAAACTGAGAGATGCATTTTTTGTTTAAGAATAGATGAGCGAACGCTAAAATGTTCGGGGTTTGAAATCCGATTCGAACAGCTGCACACTGTTCGAACGGGTTTCGAACCCCATTATAGTCTATGGGGGGAAATGCTCGTTTCAGGGGTACGCAACATTCGATCAAATTCTACTTACCAAGTACATGAGTGAGGGTTAGGCTGGATTCTTCTCCCTGCGCAGCGCCCCTGCGTCCTCTTCCGGCCTTGAATTCACTCTGCTAGGCATCGGGCCTGGGCAGAGCCGACTGCGCATGCCCGCACTACAAGCGGACATGCGCAGTTGGCTCTGCCCAGGCCCGAGGGAGCAGCCCATTCATGTCTATGGGGAGCGCACAAATGTCGGCTCCCATAGAAAGCAATGGGATCTGTTTTAACACCGCTGATTCGGAACGAGTTTCACGTTACACGTTCAGAATCAGTGAGCGTATACTCTGTGTGAATGCACCCTAACAAAACTTTCTCCTCTGGCCCCTCCTGCTTCTAAGGTAGGGTTCACACACTCATTGGTGTCTGTTAACCCCCCCCCCCCCCGAAAAAAAAAAAAAGACACCTATCATAACTGACAGTAACTGATGGCGGTCAGTTAGTTTCTGTTATATGTCCGTTACCCTAAGACCTCAATGGTAAAAAACAAAACTGACCCTTACTGCCCTTTTTTCAAATGGACAGAAAAGTCCTACATGTAGGATATTTTTTATTTTATTTATTTTTTTTGTCCGCTTAAAAAAACGGACTTGGTTGTAAACGGACACTAAAGGACCCAAAATAAAATCCCATTGAAATGAATGGAAATTGCAAAAGGACCAGCAAGTGTCTGTTGTCTTGTACGGATAATAACCATGGACACTGCTGAGCGGACACCAATGGTAGAGTGAATGCCCCCTAAGGGAGCGTTCACACTACCGTCGGTGTCCGACAGGTAGTGTCCGCTCAAAATCTGGCACGGACATTAGGAGCGGACACTAGCTGTGTCCGTGACACCTGTCATTCATCTCAATGGGCATCGGGTGCGTTCTTTTGCACTCCGTGCCTGTCCTTCCCTGTCTGCAAGTGAAGATGTCCGACTTCTCAAGCGGACAGAAAAACCCGACATGTAGCGGACACCGACGGTAGTGTGAGCACCCCCTAAGCTGTATCATAATAAAATACAGTAATATTTAAAAATCATGGATTATTTGGTAAATATACACTCACCGGCCACTTTATTAGGTACACCTGTCCAACTGCTCGTTAACACTTAATTTCTAATCAGCCAATCACATTGCGGCAACTCAGTGCATTTAGGCATGTAGACATGGTCAAGACAATCTCCTGCAGTTCAAACCGAGCATCAGTATGGGGAAGAAAGGTGATTTGAGTGCCTTTTGAACGTGGCATGGTTGTTGGTGCCAGAAGGGCTGGTCTGAGTATTTCAGAAACTGCTGATCTACTGGGATTTTCACGCACAACCATCTCTAGGGTTTACAGAGAATGGTCCGAAAAAGAAAAAACATCCAGTGAGCGGCAGTTCTGTGGGCGGAAATGCGTTGTTGATGCCAGAGGAGAATGGCCAGACTGGTTTGAGCTGATAGAAAGGCAACAGTGACTCAAATAGCCACCCGTTACAACCAAGGTAGCCAGAAGAGCATCTCTGAACGCACAGTATGTCGAACTTTGAGGCAGATGGGCTACAGCAGCAGAAGACCACACCGGGTGCCACTCCTTTCAGCTAAGAACAGGAAACTGAGGCTACAATTTGAACAAGCTCATCGAAATTGGACAATTGAAGATTGGAAAAACGTTGCCTGGTCTGATGAGTCTCGATTTCTGCTGCGACATTCGGATGGTAGGGTCAGAATTTGGCGTCAACAACATAAAAGCATGGATCCATCCTGCCTTGTATCAACGGTTCAGGCTGGTGGTGGTGGTGTCATGGTGTGGGGAATATTTTCTTGGCACTCTTTGGGCCCCTTGGTACCAATTGAGCATTGTTGCAACGCCAAAGCCTACCTGAGTATTGTTGCTGACCATGTCCATCCCTTTATGACCACAATGTACCCAACATCTGATGGCTACTTTCAGCAGGATAATGCGCCATGTCATAAAGCTGGAATCATCTCAGACTGGTTTTTTGAACATGACAATGAGTTCACTGTACTCCAATGGCCTCCACAGTCACCAGATCTCAATCCAATAGAGCATCTTTGGGATGTGGTGGAACGGGAGATTCGCATCATGAATGTGCAGCCGACAAATCTGCGGCAACTGTGTGATGCCATCATGTCAATATGGACCAAAATCTCTGAGGAATGCTTCCAGCACCTTGTTGAATCTATGCCACGAAGAATTGAGGCAGTTCTGAAGGCAAAAGGGGGTCCAACCCGTTACTAGCATGGTGTACCTAATAAAGTGGCCGGTGAGTGTAGACCCCACACTTTTAGACAACAGGCTGAAAAGATTTGAATTCAAGATTTTTGAATTGACACTAATAGTTATATTTTAAAATATGATCCCATCGCGATGCCAAATTGAATTTTGGTGCAGATGTGGCTCGAGGCATAGCAGGCACATGTGCATTTTTGGAAATTTTTAAATTGAACATTTTTTTTTTTTTTTTTTTTTCCAGAAATGCGTCTTTAAAATTTTGCGTTTGTGTCCGCATAGGTAAAATATTAAAGATACTATTGTGACATATCTGGCGAAAGCCTGGACCGTCCTAAGTAAAATGGTGTTTATTTTGTTTCTCTTTCTTTTTTTCTAGCCTGAGTTATGAGGAGAAATGTAAAGGCAGCAACACAGAAATTCACACTTTTTCTAAACTTTGAAAATCAATTAAAAATAAAAAAAATTCAGTTTTTTTTTTTTTTTTTTCACATTTTGCATTCTCTGACACACTACTACCAAATAACAAAACCTCAAAAGAATTAAAAATATAGAGGTAAAAATCATTGGTTCACTTGACATGGGGGGGGGGGGGGGAACCACCTCAAAAAGGTCCATTCACTGTCCAGGAGGTTTTTCCCTCCTGGACAGTGAATGGACCTTAAAAAAAAAACAAAAAAAACCAGCGTCACTATTTTTGGCCAAAAAACGCTAGCAGAAAAACAAACGCTAGAGGTCTACATAGACTACCATTGTGAGGGGACAGATTATGACCTGGATTCCGTGCCATAATCCGCCCACTCTGTGCCTGTGTGAACGAGCCCTTAAGGTGTGCATACCATCAAAAGACATAAATGGCCCAAATATCACAACTACTCACCCAGCAAATGTAATGAAACAGGGAATATCAACAAAAACAGATATACCGTATACCTTGTATATAGAGACGCCATGATCTCCACCTGCAGCCGCAACGCGCACTTCACCTCCGCTTCATCAGGGGCTGCACAGTGGAGGGCACAGAGAGGGATCAATATAAAGGCATTTAACACCTGTGTACGATTACCTTACTGATAATGGCGCCATTATCCAATCCTAGTGACTGCACTACATAGTCTCATAGTATTCTGCTGATTCCCACGCATGCACAGAAGCTACCCCCATACAAAAAACGTCATCCTCATAAGATCATGTAAGAAGTCCCACCAAAAAAATGGCCACCTCCTGATTATTCATTTATGTGACTATTCCTGATAGGTTTATATGTACTCTGTAGGAGGGGTGGTTTTGGGATATACCTAATATGTAGGTTTAATATTTTTTTTTTTTTCAAAGCGACAGAATCTGCAATGGAGGGTGAATGAGCTCCCATTGATGATGTGAATGGCCCATAGTAGTAATCTCTAATTTTGTATTTTGTTTACTTCCCAGTTGGGAGAGTTGTTCTTTACTTGGACAATGTCCCGTTATTGTGATAACCTACTGTGGGATGTCAGGAAATGTACTCTTGGATTACATGATCCAGCAGCTCTTCGTATCAACTATTTAGGTAAGTGATAATGTTTACTTTTGTCCAGAGATCAATGTATTATGTAGTAAAACTGTAAATCCAAATAATTTTGTGGAGAAAGAACCCTCCAGCACAAATATAAAAAAAATATGTAACTTTTTCCAGCATTAGTATCAAGGCATGATTGAGGTGTGCAACTTTGACTTAAAGGGGTATTCCCATGAACATAATCATATCTATATTTGTAGACAAATATATAAACGTTTTTTTTCCAATTATAAGTAGTTAAAAATCCTGCAGAGTTTTAAAGATTTCCTCTAGCTATCTTAGTGGTGATAGGCTGTTGTCTTGATCAGTTGCCAATGGATATGACCACAAAGGCAGAAACTTTCTGAAGTCTGGGATATGTTAGTATCCCAGCCATGATTTTCTTATTGTAGCAGGGTCATCAGACAGTCAGTACATGTATGAGAAGATATCCCGGCCACAATAAGGAAATCATGGTGGATTTTCTGACCTTAGCAAGTTCCTGCATTCATGGTCATATCCACTGGCAACTGATCAAGACAACAAAACTGTGACCACAAGATATTTAGAGAAATTCTTTAAAACTCTGCTAAATGTTTAATTACTTATATTTGCAAAAATGTTTCTTTTAACTGTCTACAAATTTTAAAATGTTTATGTACATAAACATTTACCCCTTTAAGCCTTATTTACATGTGCGCCTTTAGGGCTAGTTCACACGTGGGAAAAGAGGCTTTACAATGGAGCCCTATGTGAACAGCTAGCTTTTGATATTTATTTATTTTTTTTTTTTTGTCTGCTAGCAGAAAAAAGAAGTGACATGACTTTTTTTTTTTTTTTTGGGAAGCTGTTTTTTTCAGGACCAAAATAAGCCGGGAGGTTTTTACGTGTGAACTAGCGGACTAGTGGACATGTTATCCAAAACAATCAAGCTAAACCTGCACTCCAAAAGCCTCATACGAGGCTCTCCTTTATTTATACACCCTGCTGTGTGTCCAAACAGCAGCTTACACCCACATAAATGACAGTTGTATCCAGGATAACATACTTAGCAACATCATTGGTGGATATAAGCTGCTGTTCGGGCACACAGCCAGGCACAGAAGGGGGAAGAGCCCTATAAGTATTATATAAGCATTGGAGTACATAATGACGGCTGTCAGGCTATGCACATGCATAGGCTGGCAGTCCTAACTTATTAGTTAGCGAGACCAGATCAATACATAAACAAAAGATTGTAGACCCAGGGAACGGGTCTCATGACTGCTAAACCCCCCAACCCAAGACCGAATACTGCTGAGGGAAACTGGTACCGGGTTTCTAGGGCAATCCGTTAGATGCCACTAAATGACAGCAAGCCGAGATCTAGAAATTTGCAAGGAATTGATATACAATTTTCTAATACACTTTCTATAACTAGTTCAGTTATTTGTTAATAATGGACAACCCCCTATTAAATAAAATGAGAATCCATGCCCCAAACCCCGTAAACCCCCCCCCCCCCCAACACTTGTCATGCCTCCTCAACAATATATTGTGATTTATTATTATTATGCACCATTAATTCCATGGTGCTTTACATTTGGGGGTTTACATACAGTACACAAAATATACAGTCAGATATAAAACTAACAGTGACCGACTGGCACAGTGGGGTAGAGGGCCCTGCCCGTAGGGGCTTACAATCTATGAGGGAAGGGGGGTAGAGACAGAAAGAGGGGGAGACAGTTCAGATGGCAGTGCGGTGATGGTGTTATTGGAGGTTGTAGGCAGGGTTCGCATCTGTGCTGGGCTCTCAATCATTCGGATCCATCGGGTAACCCGAACAACGCAGACCCAGACCTCTAAAACAGCATTTACACTTGGATCCCATTGACTAGTTGAGCAGGACTTTTTCTCTCTGCTGACCTTTGGCTGTTTTTATGGTGCAATCTCAAACAGGACAGATGTGATCTTAGCGTTAAATATGTTTACTGCCCATGTGACTGTTGTGGGAGGGTCTGAGACAGCTTTTTTTTTTTTTTTTTTTTTTGTAAAACTGTATAGCTGGAACATTTGCAGCACATTTTTGTATCTTTTTCATTTGTCTTTCTGTGTCTGAGACTTTGTTTTATGTCGGTGTTATTAATAAAGCATTTTCTGATTACTATCCTATGGAACAGTCTGGCTGTCTAGTAAAACGTTTGCAGGAATTACAAGTTGTATAGCATTGATGCTCTGATATGGGAAAAAATGGACATCATATCTAGCACCTTCCCAACACTCATTAGAGATGTGGTCCACACACTTCTCCCATTTTGCCTTAAAGAGTACCTGTTGCCAAGTACAAACTGCTAAATGGCACTCCTCATTTAATTGTTGTTCAACTCCAAATTGGTTAAGAGCATATTTTTTAAAAATTGGTCTACCTGAACAAAAAAAACCAAACACTTAGACCCTGGTAGGTTGTATGGAAATTGGCTTTTGTTCTCCCAGTAGGTGATAACTTTTTTTTTTTTTTTTTCTCCCCCCCTCCTCTGAGAAAATAAAAGGTAGAATAATAAGATAATTTACATATAACTTTCCAGTTATTGTTTATTTGGTGCGAATGGATTTCAAATAAGTGCTTCAGGAAAATTGCAACAATCAAATTATGTATGCTATCTAGTATTTTGTAGTTCATAACAGGTCGTCTTTTAAGGTACAAGGGATGCCACAGATTATGGGTATTCAGTAGCTGGTGATACAGGTAAGAGATGGTACCCTGCTTTTCTCCCCCTGAGACAATAAAGTCAATTGGTGCGTGTGAATGGCAGAAATGTCACACTGACCCTTCTAAGGATGAGTATAATAGAAGTAATCTCTGAGAGATAAAACTTGGTCTGCAGTTACTGACATTATTGAAATTGTCCATCTTCATGTAGCTTAGGTAGGAATTTAAATCCTCTGTTTCCATGGTGAGTATCTCTCCAGTCTAAAAATTTATGGCAGTGAAGTTGTCTGCTTTCAAAGGTCCCTAATTTTCTCAAACACCTTTACCATAAGTACTAGAAAGTTACCTCTTTAGTCATCTCTTCTCTCTGAGAGTCTTTAACTCATACAGTTAGCGTGTGAGCTTGAGTTAACTGATCTACCAAGTTGCCCTCAAACCCATTCAGTCTTCCCAGTTTGTCCGGGATAAATAGAAATCTCTAACAGGAAAAAGTCATTGGCTGGCTAAATCAGGTGACCTCTGATTTATAAGAATAGTGTCAGCCATGTTCGTGTCATTTGCGGCTTGGAGTTAGATAGGAAGAGACAATGCTGAGGGATTAGCTTCTGTTAGGCAGGCAGGAAACATTCTCAGAGCTACACTGCTTTATGAGTGTATATACACCACTATTATATACACTCATCCTGCAGCTAATTTTGACAAAAAGCCCTTTTTAGGGCTCCAATTCCCTACCACTGGTATACAGTACTTGTGTGTCCCATAGGGGTGAGAAGCTAGCAGTTCACCTTGCATCCAGTATATATGGTAGTAGATAAAGACCATATCTATTTACCCTCCGTGTATACTTAAAGCAAACATATGTATACAAGTGTTTTTGTTCACTCACTTATTGTACCTGTCCCATTGGGTGAGAAGAAACCTGTATACTTTCATCTGGTATATACGGTAGTAGATACGCTCAATATATCTACCCTCTGTGTATACAACCCCCCCCTCCCCCCCCCCCCAAAAAAAAAAAAAAACAAAAACAAAAAAAACCCCCAAAACAAACAAAACCCCCCCCATTTGTATACATCAGTTTGTGAACTCATTCTAACTGTCCCATTGGGTGAGAAGAAGCCTGTATACTGTCATCTGGTGTATATATGGCGTTTATCTACTACCATATATCTGCTGGTGCAAGGCTCAACTCACACCAAGGGCCTAAGGGCTCTGAGAAGAGAAGACTTACTATAAAACTCCAGTCCTTAAAAATTCCAAAATTATCTTTGAAGAAAAACTTTTCTACATGCCATTCTTCAGCAACTCTCAATAAATCAAATACAAATCTATTGATATTCTAACTCTAATCTATTCATATTCTATTGAGAAAACATAACTACAGTAAATCGTTGACCAGTTTTCTTTTTTCGAAAATTGTGACAAGATGGGAAACAGAAATCAAACTTGAATTCAAAAGAAAACATACACACGCAGGTTCAATTATGAAGTTACAAGTAGAATAGTCGCTCAGCAAGTGGCAGATGTGGTTCTTTGTGTACACTCTGTCCCATCAAAAAGGCTAACTTTAAGGGCCACAGGTCTACCTTCTCCCCTCTACCAGAATGAAAGATGAGATGGTGTGTTTTTTTTTTGTTTTTTGTTTTTTTTTACTGGGGGTTGAGGATTGCAAACATTTAGTATTGGTTGCTCTCCATGATGTGTACAATGCGTTTATCACTTGTAAAGCAGCCCAACATGAAGTCAGCCATGTGTGCCTGAGTGTTACTTGGCATGGCTTTGCTGCCCCCACCGGAAGGGTCACTCTCAATTTCCTCCTCTTCCTCCTCCCCTTCGCCCCATCCGCGCTGAAGCAATGGGACGCACTGAACTTCCCCAATAGCCTCGTGTGTGAGAATGACATCCTTTGCCACTTCAGCCTCTTCCTCGCCATTCAACACTGAGAAGCTGACAGGAGTGTGCTCTGAGTATCTAGCTATGATGGGTCTGCTTTTCCCACACTCTTCAGTGTGCAATGCGTTATCCCTGATTGCGAGGTGGCATTCTCGCATCACACAGAGGAGCGGGATGGTTACGCTCACTAATGTGTTGTCACAGCTGACCCTCTTGGTGGACTCCTCAAAGACGTGTAGGATTTCACATAAGTCTGCCATCCATGGCCACTCATGGTAGATAAACTGAGGGAGCTGACTTTGAGGAACCCTTGGGTTTTGGAGATGGTACGCCATCAAAGGTCTCTGCTGCTCACACATCTTGCTCAACATATGGTATGTTGAGTTCCAGCGTGTGGTGATGTTGCACAACAGCCGGTGTTCAGGCAGATGTAGGCGTTGCTGGAGGATTTTCAGGCTAGCAGCGGCTAATGTAGACTTACAAAAGTGGGTGCACAAGCGGTGCACTTTCACCAGTAGCTCAGGCAGGTTAGGGTAGGTTTTTAAAAACCTTTGCACCACCAACTTCAAAACTTGGGCCAGGCTTGGAAAGTATATAAACAAACATGGTATCAGGGAAAACTATACAACATCATGTCAACATGCAATTCACTTTGATATGGTCAAGTCCTTGTATCCTTATATCCATGCTAGAACGCGAAAACAGAAAAAAAACGAACTAAGGAATACCACAACGTATATATGATAACATAAATTTTTATTGAAACTACATAAATGGTTAAAACGGTGACAAGTATCACAACACCATCAGACAAAAGTGGGCGCTTTACATATCAGGGAGTATCAACAGGTAAGTATATAGAAAGAGTAAATGGAGTATATCAACATTAGAGTAAGCCAAATCTTACATGAATGTATATATCTAGGTATGTGTCACCAATAATCAATGGCCACAACAACAGTCGGACAGAGACCGTAGACAATGAATACATACGGGCCCACTAAATGTATATAGACCCAATAAGATATAACATAGATGTGGGTACTGCATATAAACAGTAAGTACTATAATTAGTATCACAGATAATAATTTCAAGCTGTATCCGGCTGCCTAGGTGTAATTAGAAAGGGACATATACTATGATAATACGTCTAATAGCCCTGGCCAGAGACCTATAGAGACAAAACATTATGAGAAAAGCATTAGTAAGTAGTGACAACACACCAGAATAAATATAGATGGCATACTAGTGCAAAGTACTGTGTACATTCATATATAAATCAAAGTTCTACCCATAATGTGACAGGAGGAAGTATACCCCGAGATGGCCGGCGCCCACACCACATGTTTCAGACTATGGAGACATGTGGTGTGTGTCTTAAGGTACTGAGAGATGTAAGGTGAGATGCAGGGTGGAGAGTGAGTATGTGTCTGTCTGTGTGCCCCCAGTTTAATGTCACCCTCCAGCTACCCCTACGGTTTAATGTCTGCTTCCAGCTTCCCAATTTTAATGTCCCCCTCTAGTTGACCCCAGTTTCATGTCCCGCTCCAGCTGTTAATTTAATGCCTCCCTCCAACTACCCCCACTGTTTAATGTCCCCCTCCAGCTTCTCAGCTTCATGTCCCCTCTAGTTTCCACCAGTTTAAACTGGGGCACCAGGAGAGGGACTTAATACTGTGGGGTAGTTGGAAGGGAACATTATAATGTGGGGACACACAATGTACTAGTGACTGTAGGAGGATTATACTGTGTTGGGGCACATGGAAAGATGATTGGGAATGGGCGGAGTCAACGTAGAAGTGGGTGGAGCTAAATTTGCCCTCTAGCATAGTTTCAATTTCTTATGCGGCCCCATGGGAAAATTAATTGCCCACCCCTGGTCTATACTGTATGGCAAGTAGATCCCTTGCTTGACTCCTGTATGGGACAGGTGTATTGGGCGCACAAACCGATGTATACAAGGGTAATCTTTTGCAAGTATACAGGGACGGTAAATAGTTAGTGCGCAGAGCAAATAAGGTATATGCTCTGTGAGAATTTTAGACCTTGCTTCACGCTCGTATGGGACGGGTATATTGGGTGGATGCTCCAGTGTTTGGGCATCAGGACACAGAAATTGTTCTGGTAGCTCCTGGGAGGGGGCAAGGGTGGGAAGATTGGGCATGTTGGGAGGAGGGTGGGGCAGACTCTTGGGTAGAAACACGACTGGAGGTAGTCCCTGACTGGCTGGTGGAAGAGCAGCTGGAAGCCTTATCCGCTAGCCATTGTAACATCTGTTCCTGGTGCTCGGGCCTCATCAGATTTGTGCCCTGCACCCTGCTTAACACAGCTATCAAGTCAGGGATTGTGATGAGCGCATGCTAATGTTTCTTTAGCTTTAAATTTGTGTTTCTGTCCATATTAATGTAAAGGAAAGAAGGTTTCCAAGTATTTTTCCACTTTCCATAGAGGTTCTGTTTGGAGTGTCTAGTTGATAGACTGTGATAGTGGGGTAATACTCGGACTTGGGCAGGCATGCTTCCGCTGCTGTCCCAGTTACTTTCCAGAAGTGTTGGCATCATTTCCTGGGGTGTCATTGTGGTTCCTCCTGAAACTAGCTTTTTTTTTTTTTTTTTTTTTCTCCCCATAGACTATAATGGGATTCAATATTCGGTCGAATATTGAGGGTCTACTCGAAACGAATATCGAATATTTCACTATTCGCTCATCTTTAGTAAAGACCATTTAGTTAAATTCAGTACAAGAACAATGTAGTGACTAACAGGTGACATCATTCACTATGATCATTCATATTTCTTATCTCTCCCATTTGGATCGCCATGACCACTTCTTCCAGCTGTGACTTCTCTGTGAGGTTTCTATATTGCCCTCACCAACACAAAGTCCCCATCCTGCTGCTACCCCAGTTATAAAATTTGTAATCTAAAAATCCCCAGGAAATGAATAATATCCCCGCATGCCACCTTTTAGATAAGTATTCCTCAATTAACCCCTTAGAGACACAGCCCAAAAGTGCGTTAAGGACCAGGCCTCTTTTTTTTTTTTTTTTTTTTTTTTTTTTCCAAATCTGACATGTCACTTTAAATGGCAATAACTTTGAGACACTTTAATTTACACAAGTGATTTTGAGATTGTTTTCTCGTAACACGTACTTCATGTTAGTTGTAAACACTAATCAATATTTTTCTATTTATTTATAAAAAAAAAATATATGGAAATTTGGAAAAAATTGCAACTTTAAAAATGTGAAATTCTCTGCTTTTCAGGCGGATGGTTATATCACTCAAATACATGAATACATATTATCTACCATATCTCTGCTTTATATTGGCATCTACTTTTGATTGTCTCAATTTATTTTGGATCGTACGAGGCTTACAAGTGTAACAGCGATTTTCCAGATTTATAAGAAAACTAGCTGGTACCCGCGACTTCGTCTGCGGTGATTGTAGCAGTGGTATATACAGGCGCGGGTAAGGTTTTCGTAGTGTGTATAAGGTATGGGATATGAAATGTAAGTTTGTATCTTGTTTTTGCTGTAATTCTGAGAATACGTGAGACTTTTGTGTTGAAGTTAATTTGTATTTGAGCTGCTATATATACTGTGTTGTGAGAAACTTTACATAGTGACTTTGGGACAGAGGTATTTGAAGTTAACCCTTTCCCGCCGATGGCATTTTTTGATTTTCGTTTTTGACTCCCCTCCTTCTAAACCCCATAACTTTTTTTTATTTCTCCGCTCCCAGAGTCATATGAGGTCTTAATTTTTGCGGGACAATTTTTTTCTTCATGATGCCACCATTAATTATTCTATATAATGTACTGGGAAGCAGGAAAAAAATTCAGAATGGGGTGGATTTGAAGAAAAAATGCATTTCTGCGACTTTCTTACGGGCTTTGGTTTTACGGCGTTCACTGTGCAGCCGAAATGACATGTCCCCTATATTCTGTGTTTCGGTACGGTTCCAGGGATACCAAATTTATATGGTTTTATTTACATTTTGACCCCTAAAAAAAATTCCAAAACGGTGTTAAAATTTTTTTTTTCTAAAAGTCGCCATATTCCGACGGCCGTAACTTTTTTATACATAGGTGTACGGGGATGCATAGGGCGTCTTTTTTTGCGGGGCCGGGTGTACTTTTTAGTTCTACCATTTTCGGGAAATGTTATTGCTTTGATCACTTTTTATTCAAATTTTTATCAGAATTAAAACAGTGAAAAAACGGCGGTTTGGCACTTTTGACTATTTTTCCTGCTACGGCGTTTACCGAACAGGAAAAATATTTTTATAGATTTGTAGAGCGGGCGATTTCGGACGCGGGGATACCAAACATGTATAGGTTTCACAGTTTTTAACTACTTTTATATGTGTTCTAGGGAAAGGGGGTGATTTGAACTTTTAATACTTTTTATATTTTTTTTATATTTTTTTTTATTTTTTTTTTTGCATTTATTAGACCCCCTAGGGGTGTTGAACCCCAGGGGGTCTGATCACTAATGCAATGCATTACAATGCTAATGCATTGCAATGCATTGCAAAAAATCATCATCTCTTTTGCAGGCTGTATACACCAGCCTGCAAAAGAGAATTTGCAGACTGGCTGGGAGCCCTTAACAAGGCTCCCGGCTGTCATGGCAACGGGGGGTCGGCCCTGGAGCATGCTCCAGGAGCCGGCGATCCTTGCCAAAATGGCGGCGCCCATGCGCCGCCGGGAAGATGGCGCCTCCGGCGCCTTTGACAGCAGCGCCGGAGGGGTTAATGCCTCCGATCGGTCCGGGGACCGATCGGAGGCATTAGAGCCGGTTGTCTACTGCTTAAAGCAGTAGACACCCGGCGGCTATGACGGCCGCCCGGCTCCCGGGCGGTCGCCATAGTTACAGACCCGACATGCGCCGTACTATTTCGGCGCATGTCGAGAAGGGGTTAAAAACAAATCCAAAACTGTTAACATTTTTTTTGAAAAGTCGCCATATTCCGACAGCCGTAACTTTTTTTTATACGTGCGTGTACGGGGATGTATATGGCGTCTTTTTTTGCGGGACTGGGTGTTCTTTGTAGTTCTACCATCTTCAGGAAATGTTATTGCTTTGATCACTTTTTATTCAAATTTTTATCAGAATCAAAACTGTGAAAAAACGGCGGTTTGGCACTTTTGACCATTTTTCCCGCTACGGCGTTTACCGAACAGGAAAAATATTTGTATAGCTTTGTAGAGCGGGCGATTTCGGACGCGGGGATACCTAACATGTATGTGTTTCACAGTTTTTAACTACTTTTATGTGTTCTAGGGAAAGGGGGGTGATTTGAATTTTTAATCCTTTTTTTTTTTTTTTTTTTTTTTTTTTTTTTTTTTTTTCATTTATTAGACCGCCTAGGGGTATTGACATGGGGCAAAGTGGTAAAGTATATGTATATGTGATTGTGTGGGGTTAGGGGCGAGGCTGTAGGGGGGAATGTGAATTTTGTGGCTTGCTATGGTCCAAAGTGTGTGAGATTGCAGAGATGGTGGTGTGAGTTTGGGGGTTCTGGGAAAAACGTATGTGCGCTATTGTGACGAAAAGTAGCCTATTGCGCAATGGGGTGTATTAACTATGTTTGTGAAAAATTTCAGCCAAATCGGTCGAGCGGGTTTTGCGTGATTGACTAACAAACATCCGAACACACAAACCCACAAACATCCAAACTCACAAACTTTCACATTTATAATATTAATAGGATATATATATTTTTTTTTTCTGGATTAAAAAAACAAACAAATCAAATAAAAAACAATTCTGGCATTGCGTTTTGCCTTTTTAATTTTTCGCCATGCAGCGTACAGCATAAGTAAAGTGGCCTTTATTCTGTAGGTCAGTACGATTACGGCGATACATATATATATTATGCAATACTAATTCTGCAGAGCAATAACACATTTAGGGACATAAATCAATGATTTTTGTATCATTGTCTTCTGAGAGGCGTAACATTTTTATTTTTCAGTTGACTGTGTTGGTTGAGGGCTTATTTTTTTGGCGGGATGACCTGTGCTTTTTATTGGTACTGTTTTGCGGTACGTATGATTATTTATTTTTTTTTAATCACTTTTTATAGCACATTTAGTAAGGTGAGATGGCGAAAAATCACTACTTCCGGCGTGTTTTTTTTTTTTTTTTTTTTTTTTTTTTTTTTTTCCTCTTTCCCCGCCGTTCACCGTATACATGAAATATTTTATTTCAGTTTTGTTGTACAGGTTGCTATGGACGCAACAATGCCAAATATGTATTTGGGCCTGTAACAAATACAAAAACCGCGGAAGGACATCAACCTTACTAGATTTAAATCAATATTAGCGCAACTGTAGCGTTATCCAATAATAAGCACTGCGCTACTATCAATAGACCGGATCCCAAACATAGGTTGAGGGTTTAGATATGTGATTATAGTTCAAAACCCACCGTGAGGTAGTGAAGTTTAATAGTAAATGATCATCTCTAACCCTGTATGGACCTGGATAGCATGTTTAGTGATGATTGGCATATATTGCTGATAATAGATGCTCATTTTCATATAGTATCTCAGCTAGATCAATTCTATCATCTCAACCTGTTTTCCCTTGATGTATGGGTTCATCAGGAGATCAAATAATGATATATTGGTGAGCCAAAGATAACGCTAGTGAAGTTACAATTGCAATTCCCGGTGCCCTGATGGTGGACACTGGTACTGAAAAATAGCAGACGCTGTTCACCGCAAACAGCGTGACGTCATTGGATCTGGCCAATAGCTAATAGGTAAATATTCATGCCAGAGGAGATTGGACGATCGCAGGGAATAAAGTATAACTATGGCGCATTTAGTTCTCCCTACTATTGTGACGTGTATATGTGTAACCTACAGATACTAGTGCAGCATGTGCCCTCGGATAGTTAACATACATTCCACACTGTGTATGAACAAATCTAAACCGGTACATAAGACCAGTCATATGATCTACATAAATGATAAACACACCCAAATTGCCCTTATTATATACTGTAGTACTCAATTGAGTAAAAAGGATGACATCCAGTGGCGTAACTACCGCAGTAGCGGCTGCCACAGGGCCGGCGACAGCCGCTACCCCTGTGTTTTTTTTTTTTGTTTTTTTTTTTTTTTTTTTTTTCCTTAATAGGCTCCTTAAAGGGGTATTCCCATGTACATAACCATATCTATACTTATAGATAATTAAAAGTTAAACATTTTTGCAAATATAAGTAATTAAAAATTCTGCAGAGTGTTAAAGATATTCTCTAACTTTCTTGTGGTGACAGTCTGTTATCTTGATTGGTTGCCAATGGTTACGACCACTAATGCAGAAACTTTGTATGGTCTGGGACTTGTCAGGAACCCAGCTATGAT
Source organism: Leptodactylus fuscus (assembly GCF_031893055.1). Lineage (NCBI taxonomy): Eukaryota > Metazoa > Chordata > Amphibia > Anura > Leptodactylidae > Leptodactylus > Leptodactylus fuscus. The sequence goes on along the minus strand of NC_134266.1, from coordinate 101,505,603 downwards.
GTCGTTATTGTAGCTGAGTTATCAGGCAGGGACACTACATGTACCAGAAGATATCTTGGCCACAATAAGGATCATGGCTGATTTTCTGACCTAAGGGTGCATGCACACTACGTAACGCCGGGCGTGTATGAGAGCCGTACACGCCGGCGTTACAGCAGGGCTGCCGAACACTTCCCATTCACTTCAATGGGAGCGCTCGTAAACGCCGCTGTTACGAGCGCTCCCATTGAAGTGAATGGGAAGTGTTCGGCAGCCCTGCTGTAACGCCGGCGTGTACGGCTCTCATACACGCCCGGCGTTACGTAGTGTGCATGCACCCTTAGAAAGATTTCTGCATTGGTGGTCGTATTCATGGCAACCGAACAAAATAAAAGCCTGTCACCACTAAGAAAGTTTGAGAAAATCTTTAAAACTCTGCAGAATTTTTAATTACTTATATTTGCAAAAATGTTTAACTTTAAATTATCTACAAATTTAAAAATAATTATGTTGATGGGAATACCCCTTTAATATCCCCACACCCTCAATGGCCCCCTACCTTCCCTACCATAAGTAGATCGGTAGTAGACAAATCACTGCTAGATGCAGGGCTGCAGATGCTTCTTGTAAAAGCTTCTGCACATAGCAGCTTCCTGTTCCGCCCCTGCGATGTATCTGCTCTCTTCACTGCTAGACAGAGCTGCACAGCCACATGTAAGTATATTTTTGGATAAAATATGTATAGATGTGTTTACATTGTGTCTTATATACTGTGAGTCCTGTGTATGTAGATAGGTGTGTGTGTGTGTGTGTGTATATGAATGTATGTGTGTGAGTAGATGTGTATATGTGTAAGTATTATATACCGTATTTTTCTATAAGACTATAAGACGCACTGGACTATAAGACGCACCCGTTTTAGAGGAGAAAAATAGGGAAAAAAAAATTTCAGGCAAAAAATGGTAAAATATTTAATATATGGGAGTTGTAGTTTTGGAACAGCTGCAAGGCCACATTGACAGGTGACCCTGCAGCTGTACGGGGATGTATAGAGTGTTTTTTTTTTTTTTTTTTTTTTTTTTACTATCTTATTATCCCCCGCCTAGGGGGCTTGAACCTGCAATCATTTGATTGCAAGTCCCATAGACGGCAATACAAGTGTATTGCCGTCTATGGGAGATTCTATACATTACTATCGCGGAGGGTCATAGACCAGCCGCGATAGTAATATATATCTATGACAGACCTCGGAGCCTTCATTAGGCTCCCGGCTGTCATCGGAACAGGTCGGCTCCTGCGGCCTCGCCGTGCAGGAGCCGGCCTGCATCACTAAAGGTATGAGGCCGGGGGGGGCGCGCTAACTGACTGTCGGGACCTGCGGTGGAGGAGTGGGTTTGCAGCATGGCCGCACTACTGCCACCGCTGGTTTTCTTCAGCGGCAGTAGCGCGGCAGTCTGCAGGCCCCGGCAGCTAAGACAGTCCCCGGCATCTGCTGTAATAGACCGGCGGATGCCGGGGAGTGTCTTAGCTGCCGGGGCCTGCAGATTGCCGCGCTACTGCCGCTGAAGATAACCAGCGGTGGCAGTAGCGCGGCCATGCTGCAAACCCACTCCTCCACCCACATTCAGACTATAAGATGCACCCTCATTTTCCTCCGAAATTTTGGGGGAAAAAAGTGCGTCTTATAGTCCGAAAAATACGGTATATAAAGCATATCCATATCGATCTGTCTATCTGTCTTTGCTTCTATACATGTGTTTAGAGTTAAGTCCTCCATCTTTGAATTTTGGCAGCCATCTTGTACTCTTTCACATATAAACTATATAAGTATGTATTTTTCTGCTTAAGTCAAGGAGGCCCTTTGTTAGACTTTAAGGAATGTGATAATGAACGTTAATGCATAGGTTGCTAATCATTATCTCTCAAGGGCCTCATTTTGAGAAGATGCAGCTGACTTTGTATATCTCTTATCTCCTTTACATGATGTATGGACACATAACCAACAAAAGTATTAATCTTATGGTATCTAGGCACTCTGTCATATTTTATGGTATATGAAGGTCACTTAGAGTGTATAGACACAGGGTCTATGGAACGTGTCATCTTATCTCTTTTGCCATGATATATACATATAGACATAGTCTGGGATGTTAGCTCACACATAAGTATTTTGAATCCTTCTTTGTTTCATGGGAAAGTCCATCCCAGTGTGGAAAGCTATAATGAGATGCAGATTATAATGAGCCTCAGCCAATAGCCATGTGCCAGGCTTGTCTTATATCTCTATGACCAATCATGTTGTATTGATTAGAATAGCCAAGCCAGCTCTTTGTCTGTAATGTATTTAAACTACCTTTTTCTTATAATAAAATCAGAACTCTTTTGATACACTACCATCTTGTGTCTTTAATCAGTTCTCCAGGCTTAAAGAAGATGGCTGAAGTCCATCTAGGCCTGTTAATTATCTAATTAGGACCTCTACAACATACGGAGGGATCCATATGTCCCTATCAAATCGTCTACCATTATACATACTAGAATTGTATTTTATAATGTGATGTTTAGGCCTGATTCACATCTGCGTTCAGGTTTCCGTTCATGGAGTCTGTTTGAGACCCCCAGACAGAAACCTATACGCATTAAAAAGTGATTACTTTCAGGGTCTCATTATTATTATTATACAGAGTATAATTGTTCATGGGTGTTCATTATGGGGCGTAATGGTGTATGCAGGGGCCACTATGGGGCATAATAGAGCGCGCAGGAATGCGGTGGAGATCGGTCGAGGTCTTTAGTGTCAGTCAGGAAGGGGTGGGGGGGGAAATGTCAAAAGTTCGCCACGGGGCCCCGCCATTCCTAGTTACGCTTCTGTTGACCTCTATACCCCATTGTACACATATGATAAAAGAAATGTGGGAAATGATTTACAGATCTCAATAGTCACTAAAGGAAATATTCCAGAGATTACATATAGGACAGTCTACATGTATTCATGTGCTGATTTTTAACCTTTCATTCCCTGTTAAAATTAGACAGTATGAAATGATAACATAAAGAGGGAAACTTTACTCAGTCCTCCAAGTTTATATGAATTAAGTGATTGAGATGGATTCATTGAGTCTTTGTGATCTAATACACCAGAAATGGAAAATCCATTTTGTCTCATGTTGTAGAATAAGACAACCCAATGCCCAGGGGCAGTAATTCGGACTATCTCTTTCTAGACCTTGAAATTTAAGGCATTTTGGATCCTCTCCATGATGTTCCCACACATGCATGGATAGAGTTTTACCCTCCTTTTGTGATAGGGAGATATATATATATATATATCTCCCTATCTTATAAAAATGAATTCTTGTCTGTCTGTCTGTCTGTACTCTAATGCGAACCAAACGACTGGACCGATCTTCACCAAATTTGGTACAGAGATACTTCAGGTATCCGGGAAGGTTTAAGACGAGACTCCAACTCGCTCGGACGTACCGTTGCTGAAATACAGTGCCCCCCCCCCCCTTAGCCAATACAAACCTGCAAGTCTTTCGCTCATATTCCAACTGCAATACACACGGTCACTCCACATACACAATACAACACTGATATCCAAACTGAGATACATGCATCAGAGGATTAGATACACAGATCAGCACACAGTATCACATGCCAGAGGATTAGATACACGGGTCTGCACACAGTCCCACACACCAGAGGATTAAATACGCACTTCTGCACACAGTTCCACACACTGAAGGATTTGATACGTGCATTTGCACACGTTTTCACATGCCAAAGGATTAGATACAGGCGTCTACACACAGTTCCATACTCCAGAGGATTAGATACGTGCGTCTGCACACATTTGTACACGCCATAGGATTAGATACACGCGTCTGCACACAGTACCACATGCAGTAGGATTAGATACGCGCGTCTACACATAGCTCCACACGCCAAAGGATTAGATATGCACGTCTGCACACAATACCACACGGGGGAGGATTAGATACGCGCGTCTACACACAGTACCACATGCCATAGGATTAGATACACGTGTCTACACACAGTTCCACACGCCGTAGGATTAGATACGCGCCTCTTCACACAATACCACACGCCGTAGGATTAGATACGCGCCTCTTCACACAGTACCTCACGGGGAGGATTAAATACGTGCGTCTGCACACAGTACCACACGCCAGAGGATAAGATGAGCGCGTCTGCACACAGTACCAAATTCCGTAGGATTAGATACGCACATCTGCACACAGTACCACATGCCGTAGGATTAGATACCCACGTCTACACACAGTTCCACATGCCGTAGGATTAGATACCCACGTCTACACACAGTTCCACATGCCGTAGGATTAGATACGCGCCTTTTCACACAATACCACACAGGGGAGGATTAGATACGCGCATCTGCACACGGTACTGCACGCCAGAGTCATTAGATATGCGCGTCTGCACACAGTTTCACTTACTGGAGGATTAGATACGCGCCTCTTCACACAATACCACACGGGGAGGATTAGATATGTGCATCTGCACACAGTACCACACCAACAAGGATTGGATCCTTGCATCTAAACACAGTACTACACGGGGAAGGATTAGATACAGCTTTACTCCAGGTATCCATAACAACTGATCACAGGTTTTTCACTGACATCCAAAATGAGATACACATAATCACATGACGCTTATGGACATACACACAAACAGCATACAAAATACACCAGTGCAAAATTGGACAATTCTTATGGGGCCACTACACAAACATAAAATGTAATATACCCGTGCGAAGCCGGGTCCTCCCTCTAGTGTGTGTGTGTGTGTGTGTGTGTATATATGTGTATGTATATATGTATATATATATATATATATATATATATATCTATATTATAAAAATGAATTTGTCTGTTTTCTAATGTAAACCAAACGACTGGACCAATCTTCACTAAATTTGGTACAGAGATACTTCATGTATCCGGGAAGGTTTATGATGAGACTCCAACTCGCTCAGACATACCATTGCTGCGATACAGCGTTCGAAATACAATGCCTCTCTCCTTAGCCAATACAAATCTGCAAGTCTTTCGCTCATATTCCAACTGCAATACACACGGTCACTCCACATGCACAATACAACACTGATTTCCAAACTTGGATACACGCATCAGAGGATTAGATACACAAATCAGCACACAGTATCACACGCCTGAGGATTAGATACACGGGTCTGCACACAGTCCCACACACCAGAGGATTAAATATGCACTTCTGCACACAGTTCCACACACTGAAGGATTTGATACAGGCGTCTGCACACGGTTCCACATGCTGAAGGATTAGATACACGCGTCTGCACAAGGTACCACACAGTAGAGGATTAAATACGCGTTTCTGCACACAGGTCCACACACTGAAGGATTAGATACGTGCGTCTGCACACGATTCCACATGCCGAAGGATTAGATACATGTGTCTGCACAAGGTACCACACGCCGGGGGATTAGATACATGCGTCTACACACAGTACCACATGCCAAAGATTTGGATACATGCATCTGCACACAGTTCCACACACCAGAGCATAAGATATGCACGTCTTCACATAGTACCACATGCCGTAGGATTAGATACGTGCGTCTGCACACAGTACCACATGCCGTAGGATTAGATACGTGCGTCTGCACACAGTACCACATGCCATAGGATTAGATACCGCATCTACACAGTGCCACACGTCGTAGGATTAGATACGCGCCTCTTCACACAATACCACACGGGAGGATTAGATACGTGCATCTGTACACAGTACCACACAACTGAGGGTTAGATATGTGCGTCTGCACACAGTTCCACACACTGAAGGATTAGATACGTGTGTCTACACAAAGTACCACACAGGGGAGGATTAGATACGCACATCTGCACACAGTTCAACACGCTGGAGGATTAGATACGCATGTCTTCACATTGTACCACCGCCAGAGGATTAGATGCGCACATCTGCACACAGTACCACGCGCCAGAGGATTGGATATGCACATCTGCACACAGTTCAATACGCCAGAGGATTAGAAACGCACGTTTGCACACAGTTGTACACGCCATAGGATTAGATACACGCGTCTGCATACAGTATCACATGCTGTAGGATTAGATACGCGCATCTACACACAGTTCCACATGCAATTTTGCACTGGTGTATTTTATATGTGCTTTGTGTGTATGTCCATAAGCGTCATGTGATTATGTGTATCTCATTTTGGATATTAGTGAAAAATCTGTGATCAGTTGTTATGGATACCTGGAGTAAAGCTGTATCTAATCCTTCCCCATGTAGTACTGTGTTTAGACGCAAGTATGTAATCCATGTTGGTGTGGTACTGTGTGCAGATGCGTGTAACTAATCCTCTCCCGTGTGGTATTGTGTGAAGAGGCACGTATCTAATCGTCCGGTAAGTGAAACTGTGTGCAGACATGCATATCTAATCTTACGGCATGTGATACTGTGTGCAGACGCGCCTCGTCACGCAATACCACAGGGGAGGATTAGATACATGCCTCTGCACACAGTACCACATGCCAGAGGATTAGATACGCATGTCTGCACACAGTACCACATGCCGTAAGATTTGATATGCATGTCTGCACACAGTTTCACTTACCGGACGATTAGATATGTGCCTCTTCACACAATACCACACTGGAGAGGATTCGTTACACGCATCTGCACACAGTACCACACCAACATGGATTACATACTTGCGTCTAAACACAGTACTACATGGGGAAGGATTAAATACAGCTTTACTCCAGGTATCCATAACAACTGATCACAGATTTTTCACTAATATCCAAAATGAGATACACATAATCACATGACGCTTATGGACATACACACAAAGCACATATAAAATACACCAGTGCAAAATTGGACAAGTCTTATGGGGCCACTACACAAACATAAAATGTAATATACCCGTGCGAAGTCGGGTCCTCCCTCTAGTAACCTATGTTGGGGACGTCAAATGGTCTTCAATATGTTGCAGGGTTCCAAATTAAATAATTAACAGGCCTAGATGGGCTACCACCCATTGGGCCTGGAGAAGCCACACACACACACGCACCTGATAGTGTATCAAGTGAGTTCTGATTTATTATTACAGAGAGTAGCATTTATACAGACAAAAGCAGGTTGGACTTGACATGATTGGTTATAACATAAGCTGTGGCACATGACTATTGGATAAGGTCTGCATCTCATTATTACACTCCAACCTGGGATGACCTTTCTCATGACATGAAGAAGAATCTAAGATATTTATGTGTAAACCAACATCTTACACTAATTCTAGATGTATATCACAGCAAGAGAGATAATGATCACATACTGGTCCACTCCGGCCTTGGGGCTAACGATCAACAGGTTATTTGAACCGGTTTCTACACCCACCCTCAAAGATGAATAGTCTTAGCACAAACAGATAAGGAGTTATAACCCAACCATCAACATTCCTCACGCCTTATCCCCTAAAGGGGTCTCTTAGACTCTAAACAGACATCCTTATGAAGCTTATATAAGAAAAAGGTTACAAAATGGCTGACAGAATACAAGATGGAAGATGTGATCCTAACCCCTATATGATCCAAAATTCTCTATTGAACTTCCCTTTTCATTTTTCCACCATAATTTAAGAGAAATAGGCAGGTGACCATACACACTATGGTAATTAATAAATTGTTTAATGTGGTGTTCAATCCCAGGTAAGACCCAAGTGGCCTTATCCCCTTTCAAAATAAAATCACAGGCTTTACAAGCAAAACAATTAAAGGGGTTGTCCTATCACAAGCAGGTTGGCTTCATGCAGGGCAGCAGCATAGCGATGTTGCAGGCATCTGTGCCGGCGTCTAACACTCCCCGGCATCTGCCTCTCTATTACAGCGGATGCCGGGTCTGTATTTACATATGCAAAGCTAGCGGCGAGATGCCGCTGGCCCTGCGTGCACGCTCATAGGTGGTGAGACCAGTCTAGCCTTCACAATGCGAATACAGAGCCGGCATCTGCTGTAATAGAGAGAGGCGGATGCCGGGTCTGTATTCGCATTGTAATGGCTAGACTGGTCTATGAGCGTGCACCCAGGGCCAGCGGCATCTCACCGCTGGCATTGCATATGTAACCCCGCCCAAAAATGACGCAACAAAGCAGGAAGACAGAAGATTTTACAGAAAAGAAGACTGGTGAGTATGCGACGTGGGAATACCCCTTTAAGAGTGCGAATCGAAAGAAGGCTTGCGTGCCATTCCTGGTATGTGTGCTGAGGGTTGCCGACCCCTGCTTTAGAACATGGCTGGACTGGTTTCCTGTCCTCTTAAGAGGAAAACTGGGCTAAAGTTTCCATCCACAACTTGCTAGAAGCTTCTATATGGAAGCTCGTGCTGTACGTGGTGTGATTGGGATCTTACCATCACATGGACCTATATAGAGTGAACCATGTGGTGTCAGCAAATAGCACATGACAATGAACACAATGTATGCACACAGGAAATGCAGATTATACAATAGATATAGTGTTACTCATTATTGGTACATTGTGAGAAACATTCTGCCCAACGACAACTACTCCTATTATGGCAAGAAAGAGTGTACTGGGCCACTACAATATCATCTGTGCTTTATCAAGTCACCTTTGATCTTGGGTACTATAGAGAATGTAACCTCTGATAACCTGCCGGTCTTTGGTATTACAAGAAAATTCTGCTGCACACACTTGCATGAAAAAGGTGCAATGATTTATTATAGAAACAAGAAGCATTACAGTTATGCCATGAACATAAGGCAAAATTGGCATGTGAAAAAGCTAGATCAGAGGAACGTTTTGGTCATGCGACCTTCGTCAGCGATCTAATGAGAGGCAGCTTCGGGTGTTGTGGCCCTAGTGTGTCACACTTTTCTTACCTTGTCTTTGGTATTAAACACAATATTCCTGATGCGATCGATTGAGCCAAACTCGGTCGAAACTGCTATTATTATACTGTGGAGTCTCTTCAGACTCCAGAGTATAATAAGCAGAGCTGCAGGGGAGGTCATGAAACATATAAAAAAAACACTGTTACTCACCTTCCCTGTGCTCCGGAATGGCTGTGTGATCTGCAGTTGCTTCTGCCTGAAATAATTGACTGCTGCTAGGGCTCCAGGGGTCGCATCCGGTGTTATTACGCATAATGAATCATCAATATGTGTGAAGGCAGCACATGGGTATGGAAAAAAATTTCACGGGTGCTAGCTCATTGAAGGGCTGGCCACCTCCCCACCGATACATAATTCCAAATACAAAGGTAGAACCGCATTCCAAGACATAATTATGCTTCAAGTAGTCTTTCTTTATTAATACGTTTCGGGTAGAAACTCTTCATCAGGCATATATGAGTATAGGAAAAGTAAATCTGGCAGTTATAATTAAGTCCAAACACCGCTGAATCTAACATGGTGATGTAGGTGAGCCAATTCTGACAAAGCTACAGAGTCAGAAAAGACGCACGTATAAGTATACTGCAAATGAACCAGAGAGTAGTAATTGGGTCCCCACAATCTCTGAATCCCACACGAGATGGAGCTGATCTGGGTACTAACAGGATTACATGAACACCGGGTCAGAGGGGAACCGCATCATGGCGGCGCCTGTAGGTGATTATACAGCGCTCTTTGAGCGATTGGGAAGGCAGGGATAGTAATAAACCTTCCCTACCTTCTCTATGGGAGCTTCGCCTGTAGATACAGACGGCTCTTTGTTTCAGCAGCTGCATGATTGTGTGCAGCTGCTGAAAACTGCAAGGATGTACTGCTACATCCTTGCAAAACCAGTAAGTCACTATGCCGATGGAAAATCCCGATGGGCTGTCTGGAAGAGGTTTAAAATAAATAAAAAAAATTACAAAAAATGGGCATCCCCTATCATTTATCAGAACAAGCTAAATATAGCAAGCAGCAGCCTGCTTTTACCACCAGGGTGGGAAGATTCACATTTTTGGCCCCTCCCAGCCTAATAATACCAGGCTGCACATTCTCGAATGTCCAATTTAGATGCCTGTAAAATATACAGTATTTGGTGAAATCCTTACTCATGTGTAGAGAGGCCTTGAGAGAGAGTTAAGCTTCTTATTATAAAAAAAAACAAAACACATGGAGATTTAGTAAAGACTTCAAGATTGAATCATTACAGGAAAAACTTCCAGAATAACAAAAATATCAGTCACTGTCTCATTAGTGTACATCATCAGAGAAGCTCATAGTTAGGTTTCTTCATCTGGAAATTTTCTAGCGTTCCAGCTTGTTTCATGCTTGATCATCTGGTTGATGGACTCTGGGATGGTCTTCTCCAGGTGACGTAGGAGAGATCGCAGGAGACTTGCCATAAATCCCCCATGGATGACGTCCCAGACGTGTGTCTGTCACTCATTTATGTTCATAAAAGGGGGTGTTGCCTTTAATTCTAAAGCTTCCATGTGTCTATATTAGGATAACTCTAAAATGGTATACCCTAACCACACCCATGTAGAAGAGTGAAGTCAGCAGACTAGAATGTTAACCCTATAATGAATATTGTAATATCATAATATTTAATAATACCCAAGTATTGGACAGCACTCAGCCATTCCTTGCACCTCTGTTGACTTTGGGTACCTGGGTAATTTGGGAGGGGTTTAGTGCTAGCTTATTCACTGGTTAGTAATAAGCCCCGCCTCAGTAATGGATGCTGTCAGACAACATAACAACGTGGTTATAAGTTATAGAAAAAAACCACACAGATACACAAAGATTTATTTTTTTTTCCCATTGAAATAACAAATCCGCCTGACATCTTTGACCATATTATTAAAATTAATGAGATTATTTAAAACAAAAATGATTGAAGGAGTCCAATACAGACTCCAGCTGCTTAACCCCTTAGGGACCCAGCATAAAAGTGCATTAAGGACCAGGACTCGTTTTTCAAAACTGGCATGACTTTTTAACTGGCAATAACTTTGAGAAGCTTTAAAGGGATTCTATCATTAGAATCCTGTTTTTAGCTAAACCCACGTAGGAATGGCCTTAAGACTATTCTTTCCCTACCTTTAGAAGTCTTCTCTGCGTCGCTGTTCAGTATGTAATGAGTTTTCTCGCATCACTGAGGGTGTCTCCTGTGCTCATTAGCATAATGACAAAAATGGGAATATATACCAAACGGGGGCGCGTAGAAGTCTTCTAAAGGTAGGGAAGAATAGGCTATTCCAACGTGGGTTTAGCTAAAAACGGGATTTTAATGGTAGAATCCTTTTAACTTACACAAGTAATTTTGAGATTTTTTTTTGTGACATTGTACATATCTTAGTATTTAATTGTATTTATTTAATTTTTATTTAAAATAGGAAATTTGATGGAAATTTTGAAAAAAATCGCAATTTTCCAAATTTTTTTTTTTTTTTTTTTTTTTTACAGTCATACCACCCAAATGCATTAATAAAAATGATCTACCATATATCTGCTATATACTGGCATCATCTTTAATCGTCTTTTAATTTATAGAATAACATTGATTTTCTGATTTACAGTTCTGAAGGGGATTATAAAGGCTGTGGGGAATTTAGCGCGGTTGAAGCAGAAGTGTGGACCCAAACAGTCAAGACAGGGACACAAAATATGCAGCAAACTGGTTTATTCAGAAAAAAAAACAAGAAAATAAATGAACTTTGACTTCAGGCATAAAACAAAATACAGCCTTAACTTCAGGCAAAAAAATAAAATAAAAAAAATAAAAACCTACTCATCTGCATGACTTACTAGACAGTAGGTTAACCTAAGTATACTTGTGGCTTCCAGCAAAATAGGAGCAATGTAGTCTCACTGGATTTGGGGTTACAGGACAGAACCATACACCTCCTTTAACCTCATGGAACTGCAATGCAATGCGAGAGCTGCAGCCTTTTTCTGGCCCAGTAATGAGCCAAGGATCTACACCTGGGCTGAGGCCTACTCCAGATCCGCCCTGGACCACACATATGTCAGAAACCTGGGGCTGATATATCTGGACTCCAGCACTCTGTCTGTCACCTTCTCACAAGGCCTGTATATTAGAAACCCCCATAAATCACCCCATTTTCAAAACTACAGTCCTTAAATAATTCAAAACAGCATTTGGGATGTTTGTTAACCCTTTAAGCATTTCACAAGAATAAAAGCAATATGGAGGTGAAATTTAAACATTTATTTTTTTTTCACTAATACAATCATTTACCCTAAAATTAACACATTCACAAAGAGTTAAAGGGGTATTCCCAACTCGCCTGTTCACCACCTTGCAGGCTGTGTGCTCTGTTCACTTCCTGGTTTTCTTGGTAAATTGTTGGGTGGCAGTCAGTAATGAGGGATGCTTGTAAATAAATTAGCACAGTATCACTGGAAGATACACAATATGAAGCTGATGTAGCAGAGCTGGATTTGTTAGATGATGAGAATCCCAAACTTACATGCTACAGGACCACGAGTCAGCTTGCAATATACTCACCTTTAGGTCTGTGTTTACATACAGAGGTAATGACTGTCTCAGCCCTTATCAGCAAAATCAAATTAGCTGAATGATAACTGGAAGAGCCGGAGATAAAGAGCTCAGAAATACAAGCACTGATCACTCAGCTCTCCCTCCCCTCCTGAGAGCAGGAAGCTACGTCACTTGTCCTGGGCGGAGAGATAAGACCATCCCCAGGTCCATGTTTATGGAAACACAGTGTAAACAATGAAGGGTCTCTGTAAATGTGACATAGAGTCAAAAAAACAACAATCTAAATATACACTCAAAAAGCACATACCGCTCCTTCACATCTGTACTGTTCTGTGCAGAAACGGCAGTTTATATCCACATGTATGACAGTATGACACTGGTGTAGCCAGGATAACATACTTAAAGGGATCCTATCATTAAAATTCAATTTTTTTTGTCCCTAACACGTAGGAATAGCCTTAAGAAAGGCTGCTATTCTCCTACCTTTAGATGTCTTCTCCGAGCTGCCGTTCAGTATAAATCCCGGTTTTCATTGGTATGCAAATGAGTTCTCTCGCAGTACTGGGGGCGTCCCCAATGCTGTGAGAGAACTCTCCAGCGCCTCATCCGTCTTCTTCAGGGACAGGCTCTCTTCGTGTCTTCTTCTGGTGGTGGCTTCAAACTTACACAATACTGTGTAAGCGGCCATTTTCTTGTGGCTGGCAGGCATGTGCAGTCAGCTTTAACCTAGGCCTGAGGCCTAGAAGTTTGAAGCCACCACCGGAAGAAGATGCGGTGCTGGAGAGAGTTCTCTAGCAACATTGGGGATGCCCCCAGTGCTGTTTGAGTGCTGGGGCCCGCCCCCAGTGCTGCGAGATAACTCATTTGCATACCGACAAAAAAAAACGGGATTTCTACGGAACGGCGGCGCGGAGAAAACAACGAAAGGTAGGAGAAGAATAGCCTTTCTTAAGGCTATTCCGACGTGTTAATGAGAAAAAAAGCGTTTGTATGATAGGATCCCTTTAAGCGTATTATGTTTCCATTTGGGGGGTCCCCCAAATGGAAACCTGATCGCAGGTGTGAACCTAGCATAAGGCACTACGCAGCAGGCTGCAACAAAAAATCACTGCGGGAAAATCTGCAGTAGCAACCCATCACTGTTTTTCCCGCAGTGCTTTTCACTAAAGATCTACAGTTTTTCCGTGGCGTTTATGCCACGTGGGACTCTGGCCTAAAGCCAATTTTTCAGTGGAGCAGTTCACAAAGGCAGATCACTCTTTGTCAGCGACCTCCATATACATGTTGTAGTTCCCTGCAGAAGCAAACAATAGAAAGTATTCCACTCCTATTATTTATGAAATCTATGAAAATGTAAGGCTGTCATTGTTTGGGTTGATAACTTGCTGCATCGTCTCAATTCCAGGTAAACTTACTTGCACTTATCAACATATAATTCACAATCGGATGTTACTCCTGGTTCACATTAGCGTTTGGATTCCGTCTGCATGAGGACCTCCCCGAACGGAATACCAACGCAACTGCAAGCGCTATGCAGTTAAAGCACATGGACCCCATTATAGTCTATGGGGTCCATGTGCTTTTACAACACAGCGCTTGCAATTCCAATTGTATTCAGTCCATGGTGTCTCCATGCGGACTCTAACCGGACAGAATACATACGCTAACATGAACCGACCTTTAGTCTTTCTGAGGGATTAATTGTGCTGGGAGAAACACATTTCATGTCTAGCTTGATAACAAGTAAAGTTCCTTGGTTCCCAATGTAAGTGAGTTCTTTGTTATCTACCTAGTATTAGTTGTTCTGATCTATTTTTCTCATTTAATAAAATTCCTTTTCTCTCTGTTTCACTTACACAGGGAGAAAAGAGTTTATTCAAAGGCTTAAACTGGAAACCACCTTGAATGTACATGATGGCTGTGTAAGTACAGTTAGAAAAAATGACATTTAAATGGGTAAACCCATTTTCCGAATCCCATTCGCACATTGCAGAAAAATATTGGAGTAATGGAATATTGCAAGATCTCCATTACACCTATGGAAACGAGATGTGAGAAGAACTGTGATTCATTGCCAATTTTTCCCGCAATGCTTCTTTTATTGCGGCTGGCTGTGTAGGGCCTTAGCCTTTAAGGGGTTTTCTTGGCAAAAAATTCTATTGCTATTGTTGGGTTACTAAATACCTTTAGCAGTGCTTTGAGTGATTTCTGGGTCTCTCTGGGAGCTCTTGGCATGCTCTGCATTTGTTTATGGGGTCTAGCTTCCTGCTGTCTTAGGTAATGCAATGCATCATGGTAGCTGTAGGCTGACTGACACTACCTCCCTCTCACTCCCCCTTCCTCTCTTACTCCCTCACATCCCCTCACTGTCTCCCTAGCTATCCTGCCCACTAATAGCCCTTTCCAACTAATTCAGCCCACCATCATGCTTTCCTGTCTTCTTGTCCAGGCTCCTCCTCTTCTTTGACTCTGCTGGCGCTAAAGGTGCCTCCGACGCCTGCACAGTAGAGATGGAGTGCCATCTCTACTGCATAGGAATGGGATGCACCTCCGGTCTGCACATGCACTGCCAGTTTCAAGGAAGAGGAGGAGCCGTCCCAGAAGGGGAAGTCTGTACAGTAATACATGGAAGTATGATGTGGAGAGGGAGGGGGGGAGTATTGTTGATGTTCTGTTTCCAGAAACGGAATGTACCGAATAATCAGAAAATACTCTGCCCCAGGAATATGGGTAACCTATAAATTTTTGCTAAAGTATATCATTTAGAAAGCAAGCAGTGGCAGGGTGTTTTGATTAGTGTAGGAATTCCATTTTATTCCGGACAACCCCTTGTTGCTTGCAGTACTTTTCTCTCTGCATGATTCGTGCGGATACCGCATAGAAAACACACGGACTTCATTATAGTCTATGGGGTCAGTCTGGTTTCTTTGCTAATGGCTTTTTAATGCGTTCAGTATTCCATTCAGGGGGTACCGAAGTGGAACCTCAAACAGAGATGTGAACCAGGCCTTAGCTGTCGTTACAAAAGATGCAATAGTTCACTGGATGGATAGCCTCATATTCACTAACATATAACCATCATTCGATGACTTCCACAGGTTCTGGACATCTTTCTTTCTCGTGATTCCAGCCAAGACTACCAAACAATAGCCCAAACAATAGTTTTTATAGTACCTTTTGGGGGAGGGCAAGGGGCTGAGTGGTCAGCTCATAACATGACCATGTATGGTACACTAATTTGAAGAAATGCTTTAGACTAGTATTCTGCCAGTAACAGGCTGCATGTTTCCTGGCGCACAAGAGACATGCAGACTGTTAGTGGCAGGATACTAGTCTAAAACAAGAACAAAATGGAAGTGGTCTGAGATTAGATGTTATACTAGACATATGTACTAAGAATCCCCTGATCAGTCTTTGCCCACCAATGATGAAATGCATAGGGTAAGACAGTGATACAAGGGTGTTGTGAACTGTCCTTATAAGGGCGGGAGCCTTGGGGGTGAGGGACATTGGCTTAGTAAGGGCAAGATAAAGCCCTGGACAGTGGGCATCGGCCACCCTTACATCCTCAGACACGAAGGACTGCTGTACATATGTGAAATTGGTGAGATTGAACCATTTATTTTCCTGACAGTCACACTGTTTTTACAGTTTGGTATGTGGCAATTGAGAAATTTTTGCCTTTGGATTGATATAGCTGAGTATTACATTTATTTGCTGCAACTATGACTCTTTTTGACCTGGATGCACAATTTCTTTTGGATTATTTTCATTCTCTTTAAAGGCCCCCATCGCTATAATTGAGGAGGGAGCTTGATTCTGTATACCTACACCAAATGACACTGCGCATGCATAAGATCACCGAGAATACAGATGCTGTATTGAAACCGAGATTTCAATTATAGCGGTGGTGGTGGGTGGGGGGCGCAACAGAAGTTTCCCCAGACTGGAGATCACAGCAGAACATGAAGTAAATGAGCTGTTAAACCTATGACACTGCCATAGGAACGCTGACATAGCAGAGCTCACTGTGTACTATAGGGTGTATTGCTACTGCGCATGCCTGAGATTACTCGCAGGGAGGAGGAGGACGACTTTTAGAGCACCTGAATAGCCATATTCAGGCATATGATTATCTCTAACGGCCAAAATCTAATGATGGAGCCCCTTTAATAGGAGCGCTACAGATAGCTGAGTTCTGTTCTTCGACTAACTTTGGCTCTCCCAACAATGAGAACATGGATTCGTCTATCCGCCAAGCAGGGTTGGGGGTGGTAATTTTAATCCCCTGGTTATGAATTCAGCCTGACTGCAGCCAAGGTGAATGTAGGCGTGTTCAGAGGCACATCTTACAAGAGGCGACCTGAGGTTTATTCCATCAGGCGGCGCCTCATGGAATAATCTGGGAGCTCGCATTTTTTTAATCAGCGTCTACTTATTCTGTTATTGCAATAAGCAGCTGCTGATAATTTTGACTCTCTTGTCCATGAGTCATATATTATTTAGGTCTTAAAAAAAAAAAAAAAAAAAAAAAAAAAGGTAAAAGGTCAAATACTATAAGATATAACGGTTTGAAGTGACCCTCCCCCACCCTCATTTTCTTTATCTCTAACACAGCAACCATACTCTCGTACACACAGTGGCGGATCCAGGGTTAGCGGGGCCCTGGGCAATTGACTTTGGCGGGGCCCTACTTACTGGGGGTCTCGCACTTCTAACCTGTACTTCCCAACTGTTGAAGACTAGAAAGAGGGAAAAAAAACGTGCGGCGCGCGCGGCAGCAAATTAGGCCCCGCCCACTTTTATGTTGACTCCACCCATTCTCATTCAATTTTCATGTGATTCCACACAGTATAATCCTCCTACAGTCACCCGTAAATTATATCTCCCCCCCCATTTTCATATACACCCTTCATCTACCCCTAGTTTCATGTCCCCCCCTCTATCTCTGTCCCCAGTTTCATGCCATTCTCCCCCTTTATCTGCCCACAGTTTCATTTCCCCCCGTCTCTGCCCCAGTGTCATGCCGTTCTCCCCCCTTCATCTGCCCCAGTGTCATGCCGTTCTCCCCCCTTCATCTGCCCCAGTGTCATGCCGTTCTCCCCCCTTCATCTGCCCCAATGTCATGCCGTTCTCCCCCTCCATCTGCCCCAGTGTCATGTTGTTCTCCCCCCCCTCCATCTGCCCCAGTGTCATGCTGTTCTCCCCCCCTCCATCTGCCCCAGTGTCATGCCGTTCTCCCTTCTCCATCTGCCCCAGTGTCATGCCGTTCTCCCTTCTCCATCTGCCCCAGTGTCATGCCGTTCTCCCTCTCCATCTGCCCCAGTGTCATGCCGTTCTCCCCCCCTTCATCTGCCCCAGTGTCATGCTGTTCTCTCCCCCTCTATCTGCCCCAGTGTCATGCCATTCTCCCCCTCCATCTGCCCCAGTGTCATGCCATTCTCCCCCCTCCATCTGCCCTAGTGTCATGCTGTTCTCTCCCCCCTCCATCTGCCCTAGTGTCATGCCGTTCTCCCCCCCCCTCCATCTGCCCCAGTGTCATGCCGTTCTCCCCCTCCATCTGCCCCAGTGTCATGCCGTTCTCACTCACACACACACTCACCATTCCTCGTTCCCCCGCAGCTCTCTCCCTCATACACATATTGTAGCCGCGATGTGATGACATCATCACATCGCGGCTACAAATGCTGGAGCTCAGCGTTAAAGCAGGAGCTGAGCTGTGACAGCTCCGGCTTTAAACGCCTATGCATTCAGCTCATCGGCGTCCTACCACCGATGAGCTGAAATACATAGGCGTTTAAAGCAGGAGCTGTCAGCTCCTGCTTTAACGCTGAGCTCAGTTGGTGTCGGGACATGCCGACCGGGACCATTTTGTTAGGTCCCGGCCGCGCCGCGGGGCCCCGGGTGGTTGCCCGCCTCGCCCGGCCCTGGATCCGCCCCTGCGTACACAGTAACATTCAATGAGAGGCAGAAACAGCTCTCAATACAGAAGCAAGGGAAAGAGTGAAAAAAACACAGTATTTTACAGAAAGGAGCCAAAATGTGTTAATAAAGTATATTACAAAATTTATTTTTGACACAAATACTGCCAGAAAATGAAACTTTGTCTCAAAGTATTGTTATAATTTAAAATCTGTGAGGTCTTAAGGTACCTTCCCTTTCAATTTATGAAAAAAGTATACTTTCAACAGGATGTAAGAATGTTGAGTGAATAGGCCCTAACTTGTCCTGCCCTCGATAGAAGCATGAACATAGTGTCTGTATTCCTTTGCATCCAGCATATCCTCTTCAGCCCTCGCGTACACTGTAGTGTACAACGGATTTAAAGGGGCTCTATGAGCAAAATTATGCTGTATGAGCCCTACATATGCCTGGCTATTCAGGCACCACTAATGGTATTTTAGGTGTAAACAAATTTTTATTTTTCAAAGAAATAAAATGAAACAACAATAACACAGTAATGCAGAGTAATGACAAGTCCAAAGTATGTCACAAAACGTAAGTGGAATTGCAAATCGGCGCCCAAGAGGGGCAGGTACAGAGACTTGCACAACAACAGAGCAACAATATGCAATATAAATCCAACACTAAGAGAATAACCCGCGAGTCAAAGCGACCTGGGGATCCAGAGAGACAACAAAGAAAGACAACAGAAAGACAACACATACGAAGACACGAAAAGAGAGGGGGGAAACAGACAGAGGTAGTCTAGAAAATAAGTAAAGGGACAGAAGTCCCCAGAGGACCTGGAAAGGGAGCTATCAGGGGGGATTTAAGCGAAAAGGGAAGAAAATTCACTCGACTCCTGAAACACAACCCACGGCTGCCAGAGAGTCTCAAATTTAGATGGGTCCACAGAATCTTCTGTAACCAAGGCCTCCATTCTCCTAATGAGGAGAAACTCCTGGAGCCATTCCGTCAAAGAGGGCATCACGATACTACGCTAGTGGCGGGGGATGACTGTCTTGGCGGCCATGAGAAAGTGTCAAGATCACCCTTGACTGCTGAGATCTTCCCCGGAATAAGGGAAAGGAGGGCCAACTGAGGAGAGGTGGGCACGGAGCGACCACTGACCTTAGAATAAATGGAGAAAATAGAAAACCAAATTACTTGTATCTCTCCGTAATCCCACCAAATGTGGAAGAAAGATCCCACAGCGCCAACACACGTCAGACACAGAAGGGTAGATTCGATGCAGAAGGGTCGGACACCGGTACCAGCGAGATAAGACTTTAAAGTTTTTCTCCTGGGCACTACAGGGCAGAGGCAATTTGTGTACAAACAGGAAGGCTCTCTCCCAATCGGCAGCAGACAAATGGAAGCCCAGATAATAGTCCCACACCTTGGTGAAGGGAGGAAGACCTAGGTAGTAGGATGTCATAGAGGAGAGAAAGTACACGGGTTGGCACCACCGATTGAAGAAGCGCGGTCTCTAAAGCAGTCGGGGCAGTGGAGAGTACGGGCTGTAGGGAAAACTTACGGAAAAATGCAGTGAGTTGATTATATTCCAACCATGACATAGAGGAGCCAGGGGAAGAGTCACTTAGTGAACCGAGAGATGGCAGGGGGGAGGACCCCAGCCTAACGTCGTCAGTGGCCGACCAGCAAAGAAAACGACGAGCAGTATAACTGGGGGGAAACATACACTAATGATATTTTAAAAGCTGTGCACGGTGGGCGGTTCGGGCACTGGTGGTCGTCATCTTCGGTCCAGCCTTCATCTGGTGTCTTCTTTCAGCGACGTCCTTCTTCCACGCTTCCTTCTTCTTTTCACCGGTGGGTTGTGTTTAAATCTCGCACATGCGCAGTAGCGCTCCCTCCGGAGTGTTGCTGCGCACACTCCGGCGTTATTTTTGTCATGGCAGTTCACGACCAAACTGCACATGCACAGTACGCTCGCGTAGTTCTAAGGGGAACTGAGCATGCTCAGTATGCTCTGTTCTCCTTAGAACTACGACAAAAATGACGCCGCACGCACACGTGGGATTTAAACACAACCCGCTGGTGAAAAGAAGAAGGAAGCGTAGAAGGAGGACGTCGCTGAAAGAAGACACCAGAGGAAGGAGGGACTGGAGATGATGACCACTAATGCCCAAACCGACCACTGTGTACGGTAAGTATAATTTGCATACATGTTTTTACGGTCTTAATTTAAAACGGGGAGGGGGGGGTGTCTTTTAAAATACCATCAGTGGTGTCTGAATAGCATGGAACTCATGTGAACATTTTTTTTAATATTTCAAGACTGTAGATAATGTTACTTGGCCTTGTTCTATTATATTTTTACACTGAACATGAAATAACTCTATTATAAGACTTCTGGGTCTGAGGAGGATATATTCTGCAACTGAAAAGTACTTTGCAGTTTTTACAATTTTCTTTTATTTTAGAATTAGCATATTGATTCTTCATTTGCAAGATTATGTATTTGTTTTTGTCTGGTTTATTTGACTTGTCTGCTAATTTGTTTTTCTCTGCAAATAGGTGAATACAATTTTTTGGAACAGTACAGGGGAGTACATACTTTCAGGCTCTGATGACACTACATTAGTTATTTGTAACCCTTACAATAAAAAGGTAAGATCTTATCTAAGGTTTGACCCATCTAAGCTCCTATCCTTGGCTATTACAGCACTTGCCAACTGTTAGGGAGGGTTCACAAGGTGTAACGTGCCGCGTGATGTGGCACGTCTACGCCGCGGGACCCTTTGATTTTAATGGGAGTGGGGATCGAATGCGCCGCGCTAGTTTGGGGGCCGTGATTTTACGGCCGCAAACTAGCGCAGCCCGCAAAGGGTCCCGCGGCGTAGACGTGCCACATCACGCGGCATGTTACACCGTGTGAACCCTCCCTTAGACTGGATTTCCATGGTCTTTTTACTGAAGAAATGTATGCAGTTTTTAACCCATTAACTGCCATGAGGATTGGGTACTTTAACCCACCTACGAATGCCATGTGATTGAGTAATAGAAACAGGACATTTACGCACTCCAGCAGGATGTCGCCTGTGATAGGAAGCCTAAACTGATCATGTGTATGCATTGCCTTGCACACATGAGGATATTTTCATGGTGCAGTATCTGTATTATTGAAGAAAAAAAAATTGCAGTTAATAAGTATCACATTTTTGCTATGCCAGAAAACCAGAGGTTATCAGTATAGGCTTTGTTAGTGTACAAGTGAAATGTATAGTGGTACAAATTAGGGGCTGTACACATCACATTTTGGGTATCAGTTTAACTGATCAATATTGCAGATACTAAAAATGTATGAAAGTGGAAGACCATCTGTTTCCATAGTGCCAATGTTAAATAAAGAAGACAAGTTTTTTTTCAGTTTTCTTTGTGGGACACACAATTATAGTATGTCCTCTATTTCTTTCCTACAGAAAATGACATATCTATTAAGCATTGGCTCTATGGAAACAGATGGTCATCAGTTTTCATCTTCCTTCATCCGTTTCTGTAGCATAATTTTTTGTATATGCAAAACTAATTAGTTAACCTGATAATCAAAATGTGTTGTGAACTGCGATTATAAACTACAAGTAAATATTAAAAAGGACCTGCACCCACTCTGGTTCTTAGCATCTTTTTAACCCCCTAGCAACTTTGGATGTACTAATACATCCTTGGTGCTTGGTAGTTCGCGTACACGGGTGTACTATTACGCCTGTCGCTGGACGCCCGCTCACTATCTGAGCAGGCGGCATTGGAAGCGGATGTTAGTTTAGATGCCACAATAAAAAATGACTGAGGCATCCAAGTGATTCTGCCATGTTTCTAACCCCACCCTCTTCACCCTTCCCGCGATGAGATTGGGGTATGCCGATATGTATCCTCTGCAGCCTGGGTTCTGGCCTATGACCCCAGGTTGCTAGATGCCGCACGTACCTGGTTGATCTTGTCTGTGATGCTAGGCTGACTTCTTCTATAGACTGCAATACAGTATTGCAGTCTACAGTACTGAACCAGTGATTAGTGCAATGCTGGTTCAAGTGTTCTTATAAGACAGTAAAAAAATGTTTAAAAAAAGTGAAATAAATAAATATATAACTATATAAAAAAAAAGCAACCCTAAATATTTCATAAAAATAATACATACAATACATGTTTGGTATTGCCACATCTATAATAAGCTGTAGAATAAAACAGATACATTGTTTAACCTCCACGGTGAATGTCTGGGGGGAAAAAAAGAAAATTAAACAACTGGAAATCATGATTTTTGCCCCTTTCTCCTTACAAATAATGCCTAAAAAATGTATCAAAAAGTCATACAGTACCAATAAAAAGCAAAGTTTGTCCCACAAAAAAAGAAAAAAGCCCTCAACCAACTCTTTCAACCAAAAAATTTAAATGTTATGCATCTAAGAAGATGGCGATGGCGGTAAAAAGCTGTCAGAATTGCTGGGTTTTTTTTGTGTTTTTTTTAAATCCCCCTAAGAAAGAGTTCATAAAATTAGTCAATAAGTTATAGGCACCCAAAAATGATGTAATTACAAAATGCATCTCATACCCCACACAACAAGTCATATGGCTATATCACCAAATAAATAAAAAAGATATAGCTTGCACAATGTGAAAACAAACCCCCAAAAATCGCAAAATCATTAGGACATAACAGGCTGCGTCAGGAAGAGAATGTATAAGATGAGTGAGCTTATATCATGGGACACCCCAGATTTTAAAGTTTACAATGGAAAACAAACCGGAAGTGATCCTCAGAGTGACCTCCCCCCCTCCCCTACAATCATAGGCAGTGGCGGATCCAGGGTTTGCGGGGCCCTGGGCAATTGACTTTGGCGGGGCCCTACTTGCTGGGGGGTCTCGCACTTCTAACCTGTACGTTCCAACTGTTGAAGACTAGAAAGAGGGAATAAAATGTGCGGCGCCCATTCTCATTCATTTTTCATGTGATTCCACACAGTATAATCCTCCTACAGTTACCCGTAAATTATGTCCCCCGTCCATCTCTCCCCCATTTTCATATAAACCCTTCATCTACCCCTAGTTTCATGTCCCCCCTCTATCTCTGTCCCCAGTTTCATGCCATTCTCCCCCTTTATCTGCCCACAGTTTCATGTCCCCCCCGTCTCTGCCCCAGTGTCATGCCGTTCTCCCCCCTTCATCTGCCCCAATGTCATGCCATTCTCCCCCCTTCATCTGCCCCAGTGTCATGCCATTCCCTCCTTCATCTGCCCCAGTGTCATTCCGTTCTCTCCCCCCTTCATTTGCCCCAGTGTCATGCTGTTCTCTCCCCCTTCATCTGCCCCAGTGTCATGCTGTTCTCTCCCCCTTCATCTGCCCCAGTGTCATGCCGTTCTCCCCCCTTCATCTGCCCCAGTGTCATGCCATTCCCTCCTTCATCTGCCCCAGTGTCATTCCGTTCTCTCCCCCCTTCATTTGCCCCAGTGTCATGCTGTTCTCTCCCCCTTCATCTGCCCCAGTGTCATGCTGTTCTCCCCCCTTCATCTGCCCCAGTGTTATGCCATTCTCCCCCCTTCATTTGCCCCAGTGTCATGCCGTTCTCCCCCCCCTTCATTTGCCCCAGTGTCATGCTGTTCTCTCACCGTTCATCTGCCCCAGTGTCACGCCGTTCTCCCCCCTTCATCTGCCCCAGTATCATGCCGTTCTCCCCCCTCCATCTGCCCCAGTGTCATGCTGTTCACACACACACACACACACACACACACTCACCTTTCCTCGTTCCCCCGCAGCTCTCTCCCTCATACACATATTGTAGGTGCGATGTGACGTCATCACATCGCGACTACAAATGCCGGAGCTCAGCGTTAAAGCAGGAGCTGAGCTGTGACAGCTCCTGCTTTAAACGCCTATGTATTCAGCTCATCGGCGTCCGTAGGACGTCGATGAGTTGAAATCGGGACATGCCAACCGGGGCCATTTTGTTAGGTCTGGGCTGCGCCGCGGGGCCCCACTAAGCCCGGCCCTGGATCCGCCCCTGATCATAGAATCTACTGGGGATATAGGGAATTACTCTGCACAGCTTGTGTATTCACTTTTCACCATCCGCTGTGCATTCATGTCTGGAATACTAATACTTACAACACCCATTACTAAATTCTTGCAGTTTTAATAATAGGGTCACTCCCTAAGGGAATCCACTTTTTTAGTGCCTTAGAGGCTCTGTAAATGTGACATGGCGTCACGGTAACAAACATCTAAATCTGCATTCCAAAAGCCGCATAGCACTGCTGTGTACCTAAACTGCAATTTATGCCCACATGTATGACACTGATGTATCTAGGATAACGTACGTAATGCCATATATGGGTATAAACTGCTGTTTGGGAACAAAGCTTGGTTCAGAAAGGAAGGAGTGCTATTTTGATTTTTGGAGCACAGCTATAGACAGTTTCTATTTGGACACCATGACACTTTTGCCAAGCACTGAAATGCCAGTCAGGTGGAATCCCTTGACATATGACCCCATTTTGGTAAATACACACCTAAAGGAATTTATCGCCCAAGTATTGCATTAATTTATTTTCCATAAATGAATACGCAGCTGATGGTGAAAGGAGAAAATGACAATAGGGATACAATATATCAGCGTGTAATTTGATGTGCCTGACTTGTATCAGAGATGAATGCTCTAAAAGCTGTTATGCCTGGGATACTCACTTAACAGTTTTTAGAGTGTGCGTCTCTGCTGACACAAGCTGGGTACAACATATCGGGCACTGAAATGTCGTATCTGGAAAAATTGCAATTTTCACTTTTCATTAACAGCTGCGCATTCATTTATGGAAATTAAATTAATGTAACACTCAAGGGTTAAAAATGCTCGCTATGCCACTTGATAAATCCCTTCAGGGGTGTAGTTTCCAAAATGCAGTAACATTTCAGCAGATTCCACTTTACTAGCATTTCAGGGGCTCTGCAAAATGCCCTGCATGATGTCCAAAAACAAAAATAGCGCTCCTTCTCTTTTGTGCCTGGCTCTGCCCAAAGAGTAGTTTATGCCCACATATGACGTTGTTAAGTATATTATCCCTGGTACAGCAGTGCCATACATATCGGCATAAACTGCCGTTTGGGATCACAGCAGGGCACAGATGTGACGGAGAGCTATGTGCTTTTGGAGTGCAGATTTGGAATGTTGGTTTTCGGACTCCATGTCACATTTGCAGAGACCTTAAAATTTCCCCTACAAAATGGAGTCACTTCTTGTGGAATTCCTACTTACTGGCATCTCCAGTGCTATGCATACACAACATAGTGTCCAGATATTCCCTCAAATCTATATTCCAAAAGCTAAAGAGTGCAGTGCTCCTTCCCTTCTGAGTAGAGATGAGCGAACACTGTTCGGATCAGCTGATCCGAACAGCATGCTCCCATAGAAATGAATGGAAGCACGCAGACTTTGCCGGCGGCCGGCCGCTTAACCCCCCACGTGCCGGCCGCTTTCATTCATTTCTATGGGAGCGTGCTGTGAGTGTGCTGTTTGGAGCGGCTGTTCCGAACAGTGTTCGCTCATCTCTACTTCTGAGCCCTGCTGTGTACCCAAGCAGCAGTTTAAACCCACGCATATAACTTTTTTTTTTTTTTACCCAAGATATCCCAATTAATAGTTTTAGGATTGCATCTCTGATGGCACAAAGTGGCTGCAATATGTTGGGCACTGACATGGCATATTTCTAAAAAAAAATAAAAATAAATCAATTTTCACTTGGCATATACATTTTTGGAAAGCACCCAGTCACCTGTAAAATAGGGGAAAATTCCACAAGCAGAATGCCAAGGGTTCTATCAGGCGTGTAATGATGACTTGACTGTCCCCCACTGATTTAACCACTGGGTTAAACATTCATGGTGAGCATGTGAAGTGACAATAAACACTCGTATGCGCACCATAGTTCTTTCACCAGTTCTGTGTGCACCAGCACCTCTCTCTGAGTTGAACCCAGTCATGAGCACCAGACATAAGATGACAATGCGCTAATGTACATGCCTGGCAGCACAAATGGACTTCAGGGATGTTTTCCTCTGCTGTTAAAAAGTGTCGGGACTCCAAAACAAATGCTGCCACATCAATGGAGAGAAAGGCAGCAGAAAATTGCCAGCCTCCACTCCCTCTGCTCAGAAGGATATTAAAGGTCAATCTGTATCTTCAAGTTAATTTTATAGGAGCTAATGCATTTAAAACCTGTCATTTTAGTAAAACGTACACATCTTAGTATACCCCATCATAGTCATCGTAGATGTCAGGAAAGGGTTAAATAACAGCAGTGTGATTCTACTCTTAGGGGGCGTTCACACTACCGTCGGTGTCCGACATCTAGTGTCCGCTCAAAATCTGTCACGGACATTAGGAGCGGACACTAGCTGTGTCCGTGACACCTGTCATTCATCTCAATGGGCATCGGGTGCGTTGTTTTGCACTCCGTGCCCGTCCTTCCCTGTCCGCAAGTGAAGATGTCCGACTTCTCAAGCGGACAGAGGAACCCCGTCCTTCCCTGTCCGCAAGTGAAGATGTCCGACTTCTCAAGCGGACAGAAAAACCCTGCATGCAGGGTTCCTCTGTCCGCTTGAGAAGTCGGACATCTTCACCTGCGGACAGGGAAGGACGGGCACGGAGTGCAATAGAACGCACCCGATGCCCATTGAGATGAATTACAGGTGTCACGGACACATCTAGTGTCCGCTCCTAATGTCCGTGACAGATTTTGAGCGGACACTACATGTCGGACACCGACGGTAGTGTGAACGCTCCCTTACTGCAAAGATATTTTATTTGTTTTCAGTTCATTTATTTATGCATTTATATTTTGTTTGAATTAAGAAAAAAATATTATGTACGTGTATATATTGGCAGAATTATCTTCTGCGGATACATTTGTCATTCTACTGAAAGAATTAATCACTCTTTTACGTTTGCATTGGAGTACAGATTTTCTCATTACATGACTCCTTTTGATATATTGTGTGCTCCTTTATTGACCTTGTGTTCCCTTCTGAACTGATTTACCTTGGGATTATTTCTTCTTGGGAATGTGATTTGAGGACAATCAGCCCAGAACAGCATATTCCCCATACTTTTAACTATTTTACAGTCATTATAGTCCGTTGCAATGCAGACATTTTTTTTCTGTCAGAAAAGTGAAATAAATGATGGAAGAAAGCTTCCATCAAGTTTTTTAATGAAGGTGAATTCAGATGGACACCTAACAGAGGGGTCCATTTGCATCTGTCTTTTAATCTTTGATGAGAGCAACTGACATTAATGAACGGTATTGTGAACTCTCCTTTTGTCTTTTCAGTTTAGTTGATGCTCTTAAAGAGGACCTTTTTATGTACTCTTGAATGTCTGGTTTTATATACCACTAGAAAGCTGACAGTGCACTGTCGGCTTTCCTGGTATGTGCCGCGGTGATGGAGATATTGGTGCCGATAATTTTGGCACTGATATCTCGCCACTGTCAGAAGGGCGTTTCTTATAGCTCAGTGTGATTGCTGAGCTATGCGGAATGCTCCCCCTGACTGTACTCTAACATAAATTTATACTGTCAGATGACGCTGAGCTATGAGAAATGTCCTTCTGACAGCGGAAAGATATCGGTGCCCAAATTATGGACACCGATATATTCACCACCGGGATACATACTGAGAAAGCCAACAGTGCACAGAATTCAGCTCACATTCAGCATTTAAAAGGTATATAAAACCGCACATTCATGAGGACATGAAAAGTCCTTTTTAAAGGGAATGTCCTGTTCTTTCTTTTTGTTGATGTCCTATCCTCAGGATTGGTCATAAATAAAAGATTAATGATGGTCAACACCTAGAACCCAAGCTGATCTGCTGTGTGAAGGTACTGCAGCATCTTCATTGTTTTCAATGTATGTTGTTTATTACTCAGGAGTCATGCAATGCAATTACAGCCTCGTCCCAAGCGATGTAAACAGTGAAGGCACTGCAGCCCCTTTTAAACAGAGACTGATCAGCGGTCCTGGATGTTGAACTCCCCACTGATCTTTGATCAATATAAAAAAAAAAAAAACTTCAGAAACCTGCTTCGGCTAGATAAGAGAATAGCATACAAAGTATAATGTACTATACAATAGGCTTATTACATGCAGTAATTTCTATGTGTTTGTTTTCTTCTGTGTTAATTGCAGGTTTTGACGCGAATTCGATCAGGTCACCGAGCTAACATTTTTAGTGCAAAGTTCCTACCACTTACAAACGATAAGCAAATTATATCATGCTCAGGAGATGGAGTTATTTATTATACAAATATTGATAAAGATGCAGAGACAAATAAACAGTGTCAGTTTACTTGCCATTATGGAACTGCATACGAGGTATGTAATAATACAATTTGTCATTTCTCAACACTTTCTTGACCTAGTTAAAAAGACTTGTTTCTGAGCCACAGCCATTAGAGGATGTAGCAGAAGGAGAAGCATACATTTTTGTTTTATATTTCCCTTCCTTTTTAGGCCAGGGCCTTTCCTTGCAAAAATGCAGCGTTTTGGCAGCAACAGATATGCCATGGCATTACCTAAAAAGTGGATGGGATTCTGACTAATCCCATCCAAACATTTGCAGAAAAAAAAAATCACAGCATGTCTATACCTACAGAAATTATGTCGCTTTCTGTATAGGTTTAATAAGAGCAGAAAGTCCAGAGAGGAAAACTCAGTGGACTTTTTGTGAAAATCACTGCCGGAAAAATGCGATGCGTTTCAGTCCTTTCTACAGTGTTTTTGGCTGCAGCTGGCTACGTGGGCCCTATCCTTAAAATCCTTTCCTTGCTTTGGCTCAAAAAAAGCAGCACAATTTGCAACAAAACTGTTTTTCTCCAAATTGTGGCTTTTCTGCCAATTGTCCAAAGGCTAAAAAATTAAACACTTATTTGGTTTTAATTACCGTCATTGTCTAAACACTTGGAATGCGCTTTTGTCATGAGGACTCAAAGTGCAGGGAGCAGTTAGTGCTTAGTGGCTGCCATAAATGCACTCATCCCCAACACCAACATGGGTCAGTTGTTTGTACAGGAATAAAATTGTCTTCCTATCAGTACATTTTTGGCATGTGGGAGAACATATAAACTCCATGCAGATGTTGTCCTTCATCATATTTGAAACCAAGACCCAAGTTCTACATTGTAACAGTGTTTACAACTGAGCCACTGTTTTGCCCAGCCTGATGCAAGTAAATAACAGTAATACTTACCCTCAATGCTTCCCACGGGTACAATTTCAACACTCTCTGCCTTTGGCTGTGGTATTCCCCATTTGATATGAAATGACTGGAAGGCAATCTGTGGTCTGTTATGGATGAACCAGTTGAACATCTCAATCCCTGTTTTCCCTGGTGCAAAGCAATTGGGGCTGAAAAGATTTTTTCTGTTTTTCTATTAAATATAGTTATTGCACAGCAATAATATAAGATTCTAAAAACTTGCTAATGTACATTGTTTTAGATTTGCACATTTTTTTCACTCTGCTACAATTTCGAAGAGTTTCAATGAATACTATTGTCTAGGTCTAAGTAGATGTCTATTTATGGGTATATTTGCTAATTTGGGTGCCCTAAGCAAAGTTATGCCTGGGGGGGCCCCCTAGTTAAAGTCCCTATTTACAAGTCAATAAATCTAAACACAATAGTGCAACATACTGTGCTTTCTCCATATTTTACACATACAGTATTTCAATATAATGGCCACACTATTTTTTTTTAATATAATGGTCACGAATCCCTGCTGCTGAAGCTTTCTTCCTTTTCTTTCAACTTCCTCATAAATGGCTGACAGCCATGGTCAGACAGCAGTAAAGATACTCTAATTTATTAAAGGGGTTATCAGCTTCCAAAAATGCATCCACAGTGGTGCTAAATAATCAGTGTTCTCTTGAGGACCCTTTGCTTGGCGTTATTTTATTTTCTACTGCTCCTTTTATCACTTTTAATTACATGCAGTGAATATTTGGACACATTCCCATGATTTCCCATTTCTTATGATTTAGCTATCTGCTCTCACTCTGTGTACCTGTGTACCTCTTCCTTCTCTACTCTCCCCTGTACGCAAATCCCTTGCTACAGGGTCTGTTTTTGTCAGTGTCTGTGGTGTCTCACTTCTTCAGTCCAGGGTCTGGGGCAAGAAAACTCCTTAAAGAGGACCTTTCACCATTTTGCCCATAGGCAGTTCTATATACTGCCGGAAAGCTGAGTTCAGCGCACTGTCGGCTTTCCCGATCTGGGCCCGGTGTGAAGAGCTTACGGTCCCGGTACCATAGCTCTTCTATGGTCAGAAGGGCGTTTCTGACAGTTAGCCAGAGACGTCCTTATTCACAGCACAGCCAATCGCGCTGTACTAAAAAAGAATGTGATCTACTTACGCATCGTGCACTGTGGGCGGGCATTCAGGCATTTTTTATTCACTGATAAAAAAAAAATGGCCTGGGCGCCTGCACAGTAGCCGTAATAGAAGCCGCATGCTACTGCGCATGCGCCCAGGCCATTCTTTTTTATATCAGTGTCAGTTCGCGAGCGCCGGAGGAGGACGGGACCCAAAGACATAGGAGGAAGAAGAGGCGTGGATGATGAAGAAGACACACCCTGAATGCCCGCCCAGCGTGCATGATGCGTAAGGGGGGGGGTGTAGTTTAATATAACATTTAAAGTGCCTGAATAGCCTTTTTAAAAGCTATTCACGCATATGTGGGGCTCTATCAGCATGATTTTGCTGATAGAGCCCCTTTAAGGCTGTATTTTGTTTTGTTTATTTTGTGCCTGAAGTCCAGGTTTATTTATTTTCCTGTTTTTTTTTTTCTAAATAAACCAGTTTGCTGCATTTTGTGTCCCTGTCTTGACTGTTGGGGTCTGCACCACTGCTTCTACCGAACTAACTTCCCCACACAGGATATACAGTGGCATGCAAAAGTTGGTCACCCCTGGTCAAACTGACTGTTATTGTGAAAACTTGTGAAAACTTAAAGAGGACCTTTCACCATATCTGGGCACATGCAGTGTTATATACTGCCGGAAAGCTGACAGTGCGCTGAATTCAGTGCACTGTCGGCTTTCCCGATCTGTGCCCGGTGTGAAGAGCTTACAGTCCGGTACCGTAGCTCTTCTATGGTCAGAAGGGCGTTTCTGACCATTAGCCAGAGACGTCCTTCTGCCTCGCGGCGCCTATCACGCTGTGCTGTGGAGCGGGGAGGAACGCCCCCCTCCCGCTCCTGATAATACTCGTCTATAGACGAGCGCTGTGAGCAGAGGGAGGGGGCATTCCTCCCGGCTCCACAGCACAGCGTGATAGGCGCCGCGAGGCAGAAGGACGTCTCTGGCTAACTGTCAGAAACGCCCTTCTGACCATAGAAGAGCTACGGTACCGGACCATAAGCTCTTCACATCGGGCACAGATCGGGAAAGCCGACAGTGCGCTGAACTCAGCTTTCCGGCAGTATATAACACTGCATGTGCCCAGATATGGTGAAAGGTCCTCTTTAAGCTAATTGATGATGAAATTACCTAAAATGCATAAAGTTAAATTTGTCTGTATTTTTTTTTTTTTTTGCAATTCAAAGTTTATTAGTTTTCAATAATGCATAAAATACAGTGACACACAAACTTATCTATAATTTTAAGCAGTATAAGCGAGTTATTATGTTTGAATATAATTTTAGAGTAAAAAAGAGAAAGGAGTACCTTGCAAACGTTTGGGAACCATTGTAGATTTGTGTGCTCAAATATCTTTGGCTAATTAACCCCTTAGAGACACAGCCCAAAAGTGCGTTAAGGACCAGGCCTCTTTTTTCAAATCTGACATGTCACTTTAAATGGCAATAACTTTGACACACTTTAATTTACACAAGTGATTTTAAGATTATTTTCTTGTAACACATTGTACTTCATGTTAGTGGTAAGCACTAATCAATATATTTGTATTTATAAAAATAATAGGAAATTTGATGGAAATTTGGAAAAAATTGCAATTTTCAAAATTTGAAATTCTCTGCTTTTTAGGCAGATAGTCATACCACCCAAATACATGAATAAATATTATCTACCCTATCTCTGCTTTATATTGGCATCATCTTTTGATTGTCTTTTAATTTATTTTGGAAAAACAAAAAAGAACACCGCGCGGCACCTTGCGCATTATCCTTGTGATGATTCTCACAAAAAAGTGCATCAATAGTAATCACCTTGATTTGCTGTGATAATGATCACAGCATACAAGCAAATCTTTCAGCAAATCTTTCAGCAAAATGATAGCAAGCAGATCTTATAACCGTGTATCCACGTATAGAACAATGCAATAAAGACCAATCCAAGGGAAAAACCTTCTATAGAAGTTACCAATGGACAAATAGATCCGCGCTTACCAGCTGTATTCTTGTTATATTCATTTATTAATAGCCTTTCACACAACGCGTTTCGAAACAATACAAGTTTCTTCTTCAGGTGAACAAAGGACAATGTTACAAACACTGCTCAAACAGAGTATAAATGGGCTTTTAGGGAACCACCCCCCACACATGACCATTTCCATCATAAGTAGGTGTCACACATATAACACAGCATATATTGCAAAAATAAACAGCAACAAACACAGCAAATATAATATATACTGTAATAGAATAGACAGACCTGTTGTTAAGTTTAACCGCACCCTCGGCGTGTTACTCGCATGGCGTGTATCTATTCAGAGAAGGACCGCACGGAAGTTCCCAATTAGGTCACTTCCGGTTATCATGGAACGCACATGCGTACCAAACTGTCCTAATCGGCCAACCTAATATATATGCCACAATATATATTCATACTAGTGGTCCACATAAAAAAGTTATATATCAGGTATTAGTGGGATACTCACACAACCGGGCACCAACATAGCTCAAAAGAGAAAAGAGCCGTCCGAGAGCGACAAGCGCTTCACTTCCGGTATCCCTAGTGGAACGCATATGCGCTCCACAGACACAACCACCGGAGCGCACATGCTATCCAGATGCCGGAAACCAAGTGAAGCGTGTACATATCGATGTATCTATTGTATTCATTAATCTATACAACATGAAATATAAAGATAAAAGTTATAAAAATACATATATTGCCAACAACCATAGTATGAAACACACTATGCATTAGTACTTGTATATATAAAAAAAAAAAAAAAAAAAAAGGGGACCCCACATATCAAACCCGAATTTCCCCATTAGATTTTACAATAAAGGCATCCAATAGTAAAATTAACAAGTTCCTGCTTGTATCTATATATAAAATAGAATGTATGGTGGTCCAAGACTCACCATCTTTTTTAATTCACTTTCAAGATGTGATATCTTCTAGGGTCTCATTCAACCCAACTGGACTAAGTGTATCCAGCTGATAAATCCAATATATTTCACGTCGTTTTAATGTTGTAAATCTATTGGGGGTATCTGACGGAATGTGATCTATTGGAATAACATTAAAACCAGTAAAATTACTATTGTGTTTAAATAAAAAATGGCGTGAAACACTATGTTTTAAATATCCATTTAAAATGTTAGACCTATGTTTATTCATCCTGATATGTAGATTCATGATTGTCCTTCCTACATATTGGAGGCCACATGGGCACTCCACTAAATAAATAACATAGGAGCTAGAACAATCCATTCTAAAATCTAATTTAAAAGTTCTTCCAGTAGACCTACTAGTAATTGTTTGGACTCCGTGGCCTATACAGTGACAGCATTTGCACCTACTGTTGCCGCACCTATAGCTCCCCTTTTCAATATCTTTCAACAACCGGGTATCAAGTTTGGCAGCAGTAGTTTTTAATTTGCTGGGGGCTATAATGTTCTTTATACTTTTAGCCCGTCTAAACGTGAGTTTAGGTCTAGCTGGAAGAACGTTCTTCAAATATTGATCATTAAGAAGAATATACCAATATTTCTGTAAAATGCCACGGATGTTCATATGGGCTCCACTATAAGTAGTAAGGAAATTAAATTTGAATCTATCAGTGTTGTCCCGGATGCGAGGTTTAAGGCATTCCAATTGGGTGAGTACATCTGTTCTTTCCTTAGCTCGATTAATTATGGCTTCAGGATATTTCCTAGCTTTAAACCTACGTCTCAGGATTTCACTTTGTTCCTGGTAGTCAAAATTGGTAGTACAGTTCCTGCGTATGCGTTTGAACTGTCCGAAAGGGATATTTTTCTTCCATTTACTGAAATGGCAACTGCCGTAGTCTAAAAGACTATTACAGTCGACATCCTTAAAGAATGTTTTAGTGGAGATACAGTTATCTACATTCATCAACACTAAATCTAAATATTCGATTGTATTGTTATCAAATTTCCCTGAAAATTTCAGGCCCCAATCATTGTCATTTAGGTAGGACACAAAATCATTAAAAGAGTCAGGTGTGCCCTTCCAGATAAACAGGAGGTCATCTATGTACCTCCTAAAAAATACAACATGGTTCCGCCACACTATGTTATCAAAAATAAACAGTTGCTCAAATTCTCCCATATAAAGATTTGCATAACTCGGGGCAAACTTTGTCCCCATAGCTGTACCACAAGTCTGTATGTACAGCTGATCTTGGAATTGAAACACGTTGTGTTCTAAAATGAATTTGATACTTTTGAGAATAAATTCTTTCTGTATCCCTGGTAGCGTAGATCTATTATCCAAAGACAGTTTGATCATTTCTAAGCCTTTCGCATGGGGAATATTGGAATACAAAGACGTTACATCCAATACTGCCCATGAGAAGGTAGGATCCCATTTGCATGATGTAAGGTCACCTATAAGGCTCGTAGAGTCCTGCAAGTAAGAGGGAAGACCAACAACAATTTTTTGCAACTGAATATCTACATATTCTGATAGATTTTTAGTTAGTGCGTTACACCCCGCTATTATGGGGCGACCGGGTGGATTCTCCAAATTTTTGTGAATTTTGGGAAGGTGATAAAAGACCCCTGGGCTAGGGTCTCCCGTTAGCAGATAGTCTCTTCCTCTAGTGCAAAGGACCCCGGACTGATATCCTGAGTCTATAAGTTGTTTATACATGCTTCTATGTTCTTTTGTGGGATCATTTTGTAATGGTCTGTAGTAGATTTTATCAGACAGGATCCTCTCTGCCTCCCCTATATAATCTACACGATCCTGTATTACAACTCCCCCACCCTTATCCGCATTGCGAATAACTATTTGTTTATTCTCCATAAGGGAACGTATTGCATTGTTTTCTAATTTTGTTAAATTTCCATTAGATCTTTCCTTTGATTTATTTATATTTCTAAAGTCTTTAGAGACCAAGGAAAAAAATGTATCGAGCGCATTACCTCTATGGTGTAAAGGGTAGAATTTTGATTTAGGACGCAAATCGGTGTGGGACACTTCTGTAGTCCCCACCGTCCGCTGGTCGCGGACAGATGTATTTTGTTCAAGTTCCTCATCAGTTTTTAAACCTTTAGAGGTAATATCAAAATGTCTAGCTAGTGTTAATTTTCTTATATATTGATTAAGGTCTATATATAGTTGTACTTCATTCACTCCTTGATTAGGGCAAAAGGATAGACCATGTGATAGTAAACTCAGTTCAGATGCTGTAAGATTGTGTTTAGAGAGGTTATAGACATTACTATTTAGACCCTGTTCTTTTTGTAATTCGGACTTTGGGGAGATGCCATTATTTTTTCCACGTCTATGTCTACCTCCTCTTGATCCTCTTTTCCTATTTCTATATCTGACTCCTGTATCGAATTGGTAAGTATCGAAACAATGCTCCCTGTTGATTCCCGATCTTTCCGTTTCAGTCGTATTGGACTGTAGTAGTCTGAAATTTTTGTTATTCTTTGGTATAATGGTGCTTCTTTGACATGTATCCCTATGCCCGGAGTGAGACACTGGGGTAACGCTAAAAAAGAACTCTTTTTAGGTCCAGGGGCCTCCTGAGTGGGACTCAATAATGCTTTATCTATTTGGGTCATTGAGAGAGGAGTCCCATATAGTGAATCTTCCAATTCACACTCCATGGAATCCTCTATACTTCCAATTGGACCGGTAGTTAAGGTCTCTATTTTTTCATCATCAAGATTCTGTATAGCATGTACTTGGGCTGTAATGGTGATAGTTTCGCCACTTCTCTTAGACTTATCAATGGGAGTGGCAAAACCAAAGGATGTGGCAGGGAGGGAGAGAGAAGTCGGTTGTATATCTCCCGAGACTTCTGTATCCCACTTATAAATGGATCTCTTATTATTATCAGGATTGTTCTTATCCACTCGGGTTACTTCTTTTATCTCTTTATTATTAGAGTTGACCATCTTATTTTTTGTCATCCAATAGTTTTTCTTACCACCCCGTTGGTTCCTAAAATCTTGTGTGCCCTTATCATAATTATGTAGACTCTGATTTCTCTTATTGAAATTTTCTTCATAATTTCTCTTTTTAAAAATTTGTTTCCTCAAGGATATGGGGTCTTTTTTCTTTAAATCGGAGGAAGACAATTTCCTTTTATTTCTAATGGGTGTATTGGTTCTATTTTGTTTTATTGTGAAATTACTTTCCTTATTGGGATTCTTATTGATCATATGATGTTCACCTGTTTTTTTCTTTTTTACCCAATATTTGATATTATTATTTTGGTAGTCATTTCGATCTCTATTTAGTTTACTAGTTTTAGTCTCTAATATATTTCTCTCAAAGTTGAGGGTCCTGGTCTGTAGTAATCTACAAAGCCGGATAAAATCTACATGGTGGTTATATTTATCAAGTTTTTGTACTAAGTTGTCTACTACTAAGCTACATTCACATGCAAGGTCCTGTCTTTTTTGGGACAGGACTTTCATTAACTCTATTTCACACTCATGTAACTGTAAATCCCATTTTCTACAAAATAATTCATCATTTAGAAAGGGGGATTGATGTTTCAATCTAAGTCCCCTAGGGACTAATCCCTCCTTTAGGTAAATCTGAAGGAATTTGGAGTCTATAGCATGTCTGGTTTCTTTAGACAATGCGTCCTCCAATTCCAAAAACATATCATCCAATTGCTTACGGTCAATTATATCAACATCATGAACAATGTCTGTCTCCAAACCAGTGATCTCTATAGATGGAGCCATAGTATATTGTTCAATCAACTCATCTCTGGTCAATAGTCGCTTCTTAATGAACTCCATATCGTTCAACTAGGGATACCGGAAGTGAAGCGCTTGTCGCTCTCGGACGGCTCTTTTCTCTTTTGAGCTATGTTGGTGCCCGGTTGTGTGAGTATCCCACTAATACCTGATATATAACTTTTTTTATGTGGACCACTAGTATGAATATATATTGTGGCATATATATTAGGTTGGCCGATTAGGACAGTTTGGTACGCATGTGCGTTCCATGATAACCGGAAGTGACCTAATTGGGAACTTCCGTGCGGTCCTTCTCTGAATAGATACACGCCATGCGAGTAACACGCCGAGGGTGCGGTTAAACTTAACAACAGGTCTGTCTATTCTATTACAGTATATATTATATTTGCTGTGTTTGTTGCTGTTTATTTTTGCAATATATGCTGTGTTATATGTGTGACACCTACTTATGATGGAAATGGTCATGTGTGGGGGGTGGTTCCCTAAAAGCCCATTTATACTCTGTTTGAGCAGTGTTTGTAACATTGTCCTTTGTTCACCTGAAGAAGAAACTTGTATTGTTTCGAAACGCGTTGTGTGAAAGGCTATTAATAAATGAATATAACAAGAATACAGCTGGTAAGCGCGGATCTATTTGTCCATTGGTAACTTCTATAGAAGGTTTTTCCCTTGGATTGGTCTTTATTGCATTAATTTATTTTGGATGTCACAAGGCTTACAAGTGTAACAGCGATTTTCCAGATTTACAAGAAAATTCCCCAAACTAATTTTTTAGGGACCACTTCAGTTCTGAAAGGAATTATAGAGGCCTATATAATAGAAACACCCCCAAATCATCCCATTTTCAAAACTGCACCCCTCAAATTATTCAAAACAGCATTTGGGATGTTTGTTAACCCTTTAAGCATTTCATAAGAATAAAAATAATATGGAGGTGAAATTTAGACATTTAACATTTTTTTCACTAATACATTCATTTAGACCTAAAATTATCTCATTCACAAAGGGTTAAAGTAGAAAATGCATCTGAAAGTTTATCACGCAATTTCTCCCGTGCGCAGAAATACACCACACATGGGTGTAAACTAAGGGCACACGGTAGTGCACGAAATGGAAGGAGTGACACTGGGCTTTTGAATATCAGATTTTTCTGGAATAGTTTTAATACGCCATGTCTCATTTGCAGAGCCCTTAGCATACTAAAACAATGGAAACTCCCCAAAAGTGACCCCATTTTAGAAACTACACCCCTCACAGAATTCATCAAGGGGTATAGGGAGCATTTTGACCCTACGGCTGTTTCACGGATTCACAGAGATTGTGTAAATGAAAAATGACTAAAATGTCACTTTATCCCCAATTTTTCCTGAACACGGAAATACCCCATGTGTGGTCATAATCTGCTGTATGGGTACATGGTGGGGCTCAGAATGGAAAGAGCGCTATTTGGCTTTTCAAGGGCAGATTTTGCTGGAATATTTTTCAGGTGCCATGTCGCATTTGAGTGCCATGTCCCCTAGAGTACCAATACAGTGGAAACCCCCTAAAAGTGACCTATTTTGGAAACTACACCCCTCATAGAATTTATCTAGGGGCAGAGTGAGCATTTTGACCTTACAGCTGTTTTGCAGATTTTATTAACATTTATTTTTTCCAATAAATTGTCCATTTATCAGCACCCAGGTGCACAGCTGATTACCAGGCAGATGTCTGATTACTGTGCTGTGACTATAACGAGCAGCACCTGTGTGCTCATCACATGACCATGGACCGTAAATCACATGACCATGGTCAGAGTTTCATCCTCTAGAAGTAACAGAATGAATGACAGCAAGCAGAGATCTAGTAAACCGTGAGGAATTGATACAGAAAGTATATTGGAAAGTTGTATATCTTTTTATTGTATAGTTGTTTGTCAATATTGGTCTGAAAGTGGCCTACCCCTTTAAGGTCTGAGACCTTGGTTAGTTAGGGTTATGGCTTATTCACTATCATGATTAGGAAAGGCTAAGTGATGCAAATTTTACAGCTTTATAAATTCCCAGCCTCCTTTAAGCTTTTGCAAAATACATTAGCCATGAGTTCTTCTAAGCAGCTGCTTAGCACTCTGAAAATGGTGGAGACCCACAAAGCAGGAAAAGGCTATAAGAAGATAGCAAAGTGTTTTCAAGTTACCCTTTCCTCAGTTCCAAATGTAATTAAGAAATGGCAGCTACTAGAACAATGGAGGTCAAGATAAGGTGTGGAAGACTAAGAAAAATTTGAGACAGCTGCTCATAGGATTGCCAGAGTGGCAAATCAAAACCCTCCCTTGACTGTGAAAGACCTTCAGGAAGATTTAGCAGACTCTGGGATTGTGTTGCATTGTTCTACTGTTCTACAGTGATGTCTGCACAAATATGTTCTTCATGGAAGATTCAATAGAAGAAAACCTCTCCTGCGTCCTCACCATAAAATTCAGCGTCAGAAATTTGCAAAAGAAGATCTAAACTATCCAGATGCATTTTGGAAACAAGTCCTTTGGACCGATGAGGTTAAAATAGACCTCTTTGGTCACAATTATCAAAGGTATGTTTAGAGAAAAAAGGGCACAGAAATTTCAGGAAAAGAACATCTCTCCAACCATTAAGCATGGAGGTGGATCAATAATGCTTTGGGATTGTGTTGCAGTCAATAGCATCGGGAACATTTCATGGGTAGAGGGAACAATCGATTTATGAAATTTCAGCAAATTCT
Organism: Leptodactylus fuscus; assembly: GCF_031893055.1. Classification (NCBI taxonomy): domain Eukaryota; kingdom Metazoa; phylum Chordata; class Amphibia; order Anura; family Leptodactylidae; genus Leptodactylus; species Leptodactylus fuscus. Next base: position 101,465,221 of record NC_134266.1, on the reverse strand, counting down.
TGAAGCAAACATAGCACCATCTGTAAAACAGCTGGAAATTGAAAAGAGGGTGGCTTCTACAAATGGATAATGATACTCAACACATGTCAAAATCCACCATAGACTATCTAAAAGGCACAAGCTGAAGGTTTTACCATGGCTCTCACAGTCACCTGATCTGAACATCATTCAAAATTTGTGGCTAGATATCAAAAGAGCAGTGCATGCAAGACAACCCAGGAATCTTATAGAACTGGAAGACTTTTCCAAGGAAGAATGGATGAAAATCCTTCCAAGAAGAATTGAAAGACTCTTGGCTGGCTGATTTCAAAAAGCGTTTACAAGCTGTGATACTTGCCAAAGGTAGTACTACTAGGTATTAACTATGCAGGGTGCCCAAACTTTTGTATCGGGTCACTTTAATTTTGTTATTTTGAAAGTGTTAAAAATAAAAAAAAATTAAAAAAAATTCCCAAAAATTACATCAGGAATGTGTCATCTTTAATGTTATGCTTTTTGAAGATCATTTTATCTTCAAATTGCTTAACTGTTCACACTAACAATCATTTTGACCAGGGGTGTCCAAACTTTTACGTGACATTGTAAATTAGGAAGTGTTTTGTATTGATGCATCCTGTTGTTTGGTCCATATGTTTTAAAACTGGATAGCCCATTTAAAAAGCTATTGATTAATTTGTTATGAAGTTAAAGATGTAACAATCTATGCATCTAATTAATTGTATGATATTAATAATTGTTCTATACATAAAAAAACTTTACAAGCCTGCATATGTACCATTAAGGCCCCGGGAATTGCAGTTTTAACTGCACATCATCCTGCATCTAGCGAATAGATTGTCCTCCTGATGCTCCAAATGGTGAAACGCGTTAAGGAATATTGATAGAGGTATATATTAGCTGGAGAAGGGCATAGTGGATTCATTGTTGGTTGGTCTCTGAGGCTAATGTGGGTCATTGTAGTGAATTGACTCTTGGGGTATCATACACTATGTAACACAGGCTGACCAGGCAAACCAGAGTTAATTTTCCACACCCAATAGCCAAGAATGCAAATATCTGCCAATGCCATCTTTTCTTTCATTAAGTCGCTAGTACAGATCCTATTGGAATAGTGTGGCTTTTAGTATTGAGTATTGTGCTCTAGAGAAAGCATTTTCAAACTCTAGAGTTTTTTGTTTTTTTTTTAATATATTTTTTTTTCCCTTACACTGGGTAGGGTCTGTGGTTTCTTTATTGGACTGGTTGTGTCTGGGATCTCCAGTTACACAAATATACACACAAGTGGGCTGTGAGCTTTCATCACTGAAGCTGCTGAGGTAAAGTGAAAGCTGAGCTGTAATTGGTTGCTATGGGCAACTACATAAGTCTACTTGTGAGGTGGTTTTCATTACTGAGCTGTGAGCTCATTCACAGAGGAAACTGGTGAGGAATTTGGTGTGGCATTTCAGCACTGAAAAACAGCCTTCTATTGACTTCAGTGGGTTCTTTTTGGCGAGCAAAAAATCCGCTTCAGGAATTAAGAAAATGGTTTTTTGAAGCGGTTTTTGGAGTGTTTTATTGAGTCTTTTTTTTTGTTTTTGGAAAATGGTGCTGTATTTGGCGGTGAATTTTCAGCTAGCGGAAAATTCCGTGAGTGGAAAAAAAAAAGCTAGCCGAACCCATTGAAATCAATGGGAGGCTTTTTTTCCAGCTCTGAAAATTCAGTGCCAAATACAGCGTCATTTTCCTCCGTGTGATTGGACCCTAATTCTGTGTGAGGGCTGCTCTGTATTTACTATTCATCCTATTACATCTCTTATCAGTGTCAGGTGTTGCTACCAAGCGACATGCCCTTCAATTTTAAGTGTCTGCAGTTCCCAAACCGACTTGCATTTGCTATGACTATAAACAAAGCACAAGGTCAATCCCTTAAAGTAGCCGGCATTAACAATGAAGTAAAAAAAACGAAAAAAAAAAAAGTTGCTGTTTACATCAATGTTACGACAAATTAGTAAGATCCCAAAATATTAAAAATTTAAAGTGGGGAAAAAAAAAGATTTACTGTAGCGCTCTGAAAATGTCAATTTCAGTATTACACTGAAAATTTTACTTTAGCATAACCAACAATTCAACATATTTTCCGCGAGTGAAGCCGCGGGTATTCTACTAGTTGTATAATATAATTAAAAACAATTACCATATTTTTCGGACTATAAGACGCACCTAGGTTTTAGAGGAGGAAAATAGGGAAAAAAAATTTTGAAGCAAAAAAATGGTAAAATATTTAATATATTGGGAGCTGTAGTTTTGCAACAGCTTCAAGGCCACATTGACAGGTGACCCTGCAGCTGTACGGGACGGCAACTTTACAGGTATGGGGCCGGTGGGGACCGGCCCCAGGGGAGAAGGGGCCGCCAATACAGACCCGGCATCCGCTGTAATAGAGAGGCGGATGCCGGCGAGGGATAGACGCCGACACAGGTGCCGGGGCCTGAGACATCGCTTGTTTGTTCCTGCTCTGCATGAAGCCAGCAGCGGCAGGAACGATGCTGACATTCCGCTCCTCCTCCCCCCCGCCGAGAATAGCAGCATCACTCCTGCCGCTGCTGGCTTCATGCAGGGCAGGAACGTAGCGATGTCTTAGGTCCCGGCACCTGTGCTGGCGTCTATCCCTCGCCGGCATCCGCCTCTCTATTACAGCGAATGCCGTGCGGCCACATTCGGACTATAAGACGCACCCTTCTTTTCCCCCCAAATTTGGGGGAACAAAAGTGCGTCTTATAGTCCGAAAAATACGGTAACCATTTTATTTTGAATTCAGAGTTTGTAACTTTTTTCCAGCTCAGGCTTCATTAACGATTGGTCCCGACTCAGGTTCCACTGCCCCCTTATTATGCAGTTTGTCCCCTCAGGTATTGCATCCATTTGTTTTCCAGAAATTATTGCGCAGTGGATAGTGAACCTGAATATGTAAGCTGTGCAGAATACATCTCTAACCCCAAATTCCACTCTATTTTCCCACTAAGCCCTAGGATTGGGAGCTGTAAACTATAATCATAGGGAGTTCCCTGATATACTCTTGCGCAGCTTATACAATCCCCTTCGTGATGCAGCCAATTTTGCCCTAAAGGAAATTTGGGTTTTTCTCTGCAGCATTTTTTTTAGTGACACCATTTTGGGGTACCTATGAGTTATTAGTTAGATTTTTTTAACTGTTTCGGTGGCGAGAAGTAACAATTCTGGCATAGCTTTTTAAATTTGTTGCTTTTCATCTTATAACAGAAGTAAAATGCAGGGATGTGAAAAGCTAATTTATTTTTAATTGTTAGTATTTCATATTTAATTGCATATTTGTTACAGATTTTCTTTCATAGAAATTTAATCACTAGCTTTTTTTGTGTATTGGATTGGAGGTAAAACTAATTCAGCGCAGCAACTCCTGTAAACTCATCAACTGGCACACTACCACTTGCATTTTATTGCTTAAGGCTAAGGGGGTATTCACACGGAGTAGTGCGGCACTGATTCTGGCATGATAACTCGCGTAAGAACCAGCGGTGCAAAACAGAATCCCATTGAGTTAAAAAAAAAATGCTAGGTGCTGCTGCACTACTTTTCAGCACTATTATTTCAAGAAGTTTACTGTGAATTACTACCATTACACTATTGTAAGTGTCACTGCTGTGCTCAGTCATATGTTTTGGATTGAACTAGACTTTTGGTATAAATTTTCAGTGTATTAGTTCAATAGTTAATACTTTCAGATTATAAAATTGAGAATGAAAATGTTGTTAACTTTGCAGAGTTCAATGTGCTAATTTGTGGTTAAAGTTATTGTCCTTATTAAACAATAATGTTCAGACATATTAAATACATCTGATAATTATTTTAGCAAAACTATTAATTCATCCTAGGAACTACTAGTGACTTTGTATAACAGACTAGATATATGTATTCCAGAATGAGAGAAATAATGAACTAATCATTTCAATGAACTAGACAAGGAACTAATCTCCAAAATGAACTAGATTTCCCATCACTAAGATGCACACAGAAGTTTGTAAAACCCCTTACATGCTGTGGTCATGATTGACTGCGGCACCTAAGTGGTTATCACACACAATAGGAGTTATCTCTGACAGCATGTGTTCTAGATGACACCTTCTGCCAGTAGCCCACTCAGCTTCTGAACGGGTACCATGTAGTGCACTAAATGGATAAATAATTTGGTAAACTGAGATAATATACCTTTGGATGAAATTAAAACAATATGCATTCCCTTATTTATTTTTTAACATTTTTCATGCAGATTATGACTGTACCAAATGATCCATATACATTTCTGTCATGTGGTGAAGATGGCACTGTAAGGTGGTTTGATATGCGAATGAAAACTAGTTGTACAAAAGAAGACTGCAAAGATGTAAGTTTTACTCATTTAGATTGTTTATCCCCATAAGGACCAAACCAATTTTCATTTTTGTATTTTCGTTTATTCCTCCCCACATATTTTTTTTTTTTTTCAGTTTACAGAGTCACATGATGGGTTATTGTTTGTAATGGCACCATTCCACAAATCCTGGGAAAAGTACTGGGAAGCTGGACAAAAATTCAGAATGAGGTGTAAATAGAAAAAAAAAGTGTGATTTCTAGAGTATTTTTAATGTTTTGAAAAATTCTAAACTTTGCAAAATAGAAAGATGCCGTTTTTAATTTATACCATTTTGGGGGAAGGTCTGAAGGTTTGATCTCTTTTTATTCAATTGTTTCAGGAGTAAAAGTATTGGAAAAAAGATCTTACGATTTTCTTTTTCTTTCTTCCTTTGCTACTGCATTCGTCATATCGACGCGTTAGAGCAAGAAGGTTCTTTCTCCACTTTGAATGGCGGGGCCCTGTGGTGAACTTTTGACACTGGGCCCCTTCCCATCCCCCCATCCGATGCTGTGGACTCTGACTAACCCCCCTCCGCATTCCTGTGCACTCTATTATGCCCCATAGTGGCCCCTTCACACAGTATTATGCCCCATAGTGGCCCCTGCACAAAGTATTATGCTTCATAGTGGTACCTGCACACAGTATTATGTCCCATAGTGGCCCCTGCACACACTATTATGCCCCATAGTGGCCCCTGAACACACTATTATGTTCAGCACAAAAACTGTGCTTAAAAACTCAGCTTATACTTGAGTATATACGGTAATTAGAATAAAATGTAAATCACGTTTACAACTGAAAGTTTTTTGTTTAAAGATTATCTGAGCCTAGATTTCCCATTCATTATGTTATTAGAAAGCAAAAAGGTTCTATCTCCATAGAAAAAGTGATGACATTTGACGTTTTCTGAAACAATAAGGTTCTATCTCCAAAAGTCATTGATTATATTAATTAAAGTATAAACAATTTAGATGAAAAATATCTTCCTATAATTACTTTCATTACCTACGTACAGTATATATATAAAAAAATCAGCCGGATTCACTTATTTATTTAACAATTATAACTTTCAAAACTTCGTTAGGAGTTATCGTCACTCCTTAGGGAGAGACCACCATTTAGGTGTGTGGAGTCTTATTAAGCCATTTGCGCTCCACTTGTGCAAAGGATAATGGGAAGAATATGCAAATCTGTCTTCCATGATGTCATTAGGAAGTGCCTCAGTCATGCAGCCCAATACAGGGCGCTCCCTGAGGATATGCAAATCTGTCTTCCATGATGTAATTAGGAAGTCAGAGCCTCAGTCATGTAGCCCCTGCAATTATATGCAGCATCTGCAGTCTTAAATAAGTCGGATGTACATCCAGACCTCTCAAAACAAGGATAGCGGAACATTTGAGAGGTTGCACCAACAGAGACATCCTCCGTAGATCAGGAGCCTTAAAACATTTTTTTGAGGAACATCACGGCAATGTACAGTATTGTTTTCATTTTGCTTATTAGCAAAAACACAGTAAATATTCCAGTGTTTAGGCAAGCAATAGTTAAAGGGAATCTATCATTGAGAAAAGTCATTTTTAACTAAGCACATCTTTGCATAGCCTTTAGAAAGTCTATTCCACACGTACCTTTTGTATGTAAATCGCCTCAGTGGTTTTTGAATGAGTCCGTTTTTATTCATATGCTAATTAGCCTCTCAGTGCACCCCGGAAGTCTCATCGTGCACCCTCTGCCTATTCTTTTCTATATATGTATACGGCACAAGCTGCTGCTGCTGACTTCCCGCATCCTGTTTGCACACACAGACAGGAAGGAATAGCAGAGAGGAGTGCTGCTGCGAACTTCCTGTGCTGGCTGAAAGGCAATTAGCATATGAATAAAAACAGGCTCATTCAACAGCCACTGAGGCAAGTTACATACAAAAGGTAAGTGTGGATTAGCCTTTCTAAAGGCTATGCATGCATGTGCTTAGTTAAAAATGACTTTTCCCAATGATAGAGCCCCTTTAAAAACCCATTTTATTCAAAAGTCTTATAACATAAGCTGTTCACAGCAATAAAAAACATCCTATGATTGCCATCATAGAATGTTTTGTTTTGCTGTTCACAATCTATGTTTTTGATGCTACTATCTAAAATGGCACAAAAATGCGAAGTTTGGCCGTTAGGATCACTGAAAGAATAAAATATAGATATTATTCCGGATCCTTCAATCAATCCCTCCCTCACACCTCAACACAGTGAATGTTTGTTGTGTACCAGTTTAAACAACAGGGTATCATTCATACAGTTAAAGATTGTGCAGCATACTCTCCTCTCCCAGTCCTTTGTTATCCACCATCAGTGTCTGCTCAGGTTCTTTCTGGGGCCTCGTTGCCGGAAGTCCTGCACTCCATGTGACCGTTGAGACCAGTGGCCCCAGCGGTTGCTGAAGAGGGACTGGTGACCACTTGTATGTCACCGGTTCCTTATCAGCGAATGCTAAGTACATTGATTTCATCTGAGCGTTCAAGTTAGGTGTAGTTAGGTCCAGCAAAGAGGCCCCGAAGCAGTCTGAACAGACAACAGACTATTGAGGAGGCAAATATGTTTTTTTTTTTCAATTTTATTTTATTTTACACTTTCCCCATACAATAATCTTTATTTCCTCCAGAGCCCCTCAATATTTATGACTCTTTTTATGAAACTTGCTTTTAACTTGCATTTTTATTTATTGATGAACTTTAAAGAATATAAAGATTACAGTCAGCACTGGTTTTAAGCAAAGTGTGGCTGCGGGCAAAATTAAAAATTGGGGCCCCAAATGCTAACATTTTGCACCTACAACACTGTCACATTCTATTAATTCAGTGTGCTGTACTGCTGATCTTTGGCGCATTCCTACGGTCTTTAAAGATCATTGGCAAAAGCAACAAGGCAAATTATTATTGGAGCAAGTCCAGAGAAGAGCAACCAAAATGGTGGAAGGTCTGCAAACCATGTCCTATGAGGAGCGGCTAAAAGAACTTGGATTGTTTAGTTTGCAGAAGAGACGGCTGAGGGGAGATTTAATAGCAGTCTACAAATATCTGAAAGGTAGTCACAGTGCAGAGGGATCTACCCTATTCTCATTAGCACAAGGAAGTACAAGAAGCAATGGGATGAAACTAAAGGGAAAGAGATACAGATAAGACATTAGGAAAAACTTTCTGACAGTGAGGGTAGTGAGAGAGTGGAATAGGCTGCCACGGGAGGTGGTGGGCGCTCCATCAATGGAAATCTTCAAGCGGAATCTGGATAAACATATAGCTGGGATGATTTAGGAAAACCTGCACTCGCAGGGGGTTGGACCCGATGGCCCTTGAGGTCCCTTCCAACTCTACCATAAGAATAAGAATAAGAAGAATAAATTATCCTTCCCAACACATAATATATTTATACAAGTATAGAGTTATTAAATATCAGGGCCCAATATTGTCATGTCAGTCCCTTACTCGAAAACAGATTCCCCCATGTCCCAACAGTATAATCCACATGTAGTTACATTTATTGTACACTGTGCCTCACCTAATGCCACCCTCTCCACTAGTATCTGAGTTACCTCCATGCCTCTATATAGGGAACACAAATAGTCCTATTTTTTCACTAATCTCTTAATGCCAACCAGCATTTTAAAGTGGTTGTCCTGGAATTTTTATTTATCATCTGATTGGTGGAGGCCCAATAGCTGTTCCTTGCATGGATCATCTATTCAGGGCCACTTCCGACACCCATACTATACACTTAATAGAGTCAGAAGCAGACGTGTCTGTTCCCTTTAGGCTGCCTTCACACGGAGTAACGCCGGGCTTGTAAAAATCCTCATTCACAGCCATACACGCGAGCGCTGTGCAAGGCTCCCGAACACTTCTCATTCATTTCAATGGGAGCATTCGTAACGCCGGCTTTACGAGTGCTCCCATTGAAGTGAATGGGAAGTGTTCGGGAGCCTTCCGCAGCGCTCGCGTGTACGGCTGTGAATGAGGATTTTTACAAGCCTGGCGTTACTCCATGTGATGGCAGCCTTATAGTGGAAAGGCACTGGTACTGCAGCTCAGCTCCAATTGAAGGGAATTGTTAACAGAGCTGCGGGCAGTAAGGCTTACAGGGTCACTATACAGCTAATGGAATCCTGTGCTTCTGGCTCTGTGCAGTGTATAGTACAGGTGTCTGAAGGGGCCCCGAACAGATGATCCGATCTATGACATATTTAGGCCATAAATAAAAATTCCTGCACAACCTCTTTAACCCCTTCCCGACATCTGTCTTACTATCACTGCGGATGTCGGTTGTTTAACTATGCCGGCCGCTTGAGAGCGTGGCGGTCGCCATAGCCGCCAGGTGTCTGCTGTATTATACAGCAGGCACCATTGCTGTTTTTTTTTTTGCAAAGCATTGCAGTGCATTAGCATTGTAATGCAATGCATTAAGTGGTCAGACCTCCAAGGCTTCAAGACCCCTAGGGGGTCTAATAAATGCATTAAAAAAAAAAAAAAAAGTTCAACTCGCTCCCCTTTCCCTAGAACACATATACTTAAATACTGTGAAACACCTACACATTAGGTATCCCTATGTCCATAAATGCCCGCTCTACAAATCTATAAATATGTTTTCCCCGTGTGGTAAACACAATAGCGAGAAAAAAAGTCAAAGGTGCCAACCCACCGTTTTTTTTCACTTTTTTGCCTCTGATAAAATTTTTTATAAAAAGTGAGCAAAGCAATAGACATTCCCAAACTGGTATAACTAAAACGTACACTTGTTTCTGTAAAAAAAAAAAAAAAAAAACCCAAAAAAACACCATATGCATCCCTGTACACAGAAGTATAAAAAAGTTACGGGTGTCAGAATATTAGTGAAAAAAAATTGGATTTTTGTTAAGGGGTTAAAATGTAAGTACCATATAATTTTTGTATCCTTGGAATCGTACCAAAACATAGAATACAGGTGACATGTCATTTTGGCTGCACAGTAAACACCGTAAAAATGAATCCCGTAAGAAAGTCACACACATGCACTTTTTCTTCAAATCCACCCCATTCTGAATTTTTTTTCCAGCTTCCCAGTACATTGTTCAAAATAATTGATGGTAGCATCATGAAGAACAATTTGTCCTGCAAACATTAAGACCTCATATGACTCATATGAAATAGACTCAACATGCTGATTATAAGGGCCAGCGCTGTCCTGGGGAGCCCCCTGGACCCAGTACAGGTGGTGGGTGACAGAAGGATACTGTCCATGGTGGTGGTGTGGGGGAGAGGGGATGTTGTTAAAACTGCATACAGGTTGTTTTATGAAGCTGGAACAAAGTGCAGGGACTGTTTACAAGCAGTGATTGTCATATGCTGCCGCTCGTGCCCCATCCTCCGGATGTATTATATTCATAGTAGGAGTAGTATCCCACTGTAGGGGCCCTACTAGTGGTGGGGCCCTGGGAAATTGCCCAGTTTGCCCCCCCCCCAAACACCGGCCCTGATTACAACCACAAAAACGCAGGATGTTAATCTGACATTGCATAGTCAATGTAGTAGTGCGTTAGTAAATCACATTTTACCTTAATGCCATCTTTGTAATCTCTCAAATTGATTTTTGGTTGCAGGATATTTTAATCCATTGTCGACGTGCAGCTACATCAATAACTGTGTGTCCCCCAGCACCATATTACCTCGCAGTTGGATGTTCAGACAGTTCTGTGAGAATATATGATCGACGTATGCTTGGAACAGGTATTGGAAACTTTAAAATTGTATAGTAATAAAATTAAAATCCTGGAAAGAGTAATTTGTTCTCAATAAGAAACCATATAATATCAATATATTATTAAAGATGCCTACACACATTAGAAGAAGGTCCACCCTTGTGGCTTTCTCCCCACTTCCCAGGTCTATCCAATTTATCCTGAGATATTTGGCACATTTCCTGTAAATTTTTTCCCCTAGCCTACCAGAATTCCTCTATGGCCTACTTTTATTTCAACTGCTTCTCCCGGAGGGCTTGACGGGCAGCATGATCCGCGCCTAGTCAGATTTGCTGACATGGTGGATCCCACTACCTTGGAATTATTCCTTTATCTGTGCGCAGCAGCGATGACGGTTATTGCTTTGCATTGGAGTCCATCAAGCTTGAAGTTATGACAGGATCTACTGACCATATATACTATATATTGAACTGTGTGTTTCCAAATGAAAACGGTGATATAATAAACTGAGGGGTGATCACATCGACTGTAAAATAGAGGAGGAAGGATAGCCCCTCTCTACAGTCATAAATCACCTTCTCAAAATCGAAGTTTCTCTTCATCTAGAGAGACCCACAGAGATAAATCTTCATCTAGAGTTAAACAGCCTTTTTTAAGGAGAGGGTCCTCAAGTCAATAGTTACTTTCTAGGAGGAAGGAACAGACAAACCTTTGGTCACAACTAATTGGAGATCCTGGAACCATGGGTTACACCAGGGGTAGGGAACCTTTGGCTCTCCAGCTGCTGTGAAACTACAACTCCCAACATGCTCCATTCACTTCCATGGGAGTTCCAAGAACAGCAGAGCAAGTATGCATGCTAGGAGTTGTAGTTTTGCAACAGCTGGAGAGCCGTATGTTCCCTACCCCTGGGTTACACTTTGGGGGGCATATACTCTACAGAAGATGAGTTACAAATTATCAATCTGTCCTCACGCCCTTTAACTATTGATGAAAAAGGGGTATTGGCAAAGTGTTTATCCTCCAGATTTAATGAGTTTGGGTAGGTGAAGGATATGCTTTTCACTTGAAAATTAAAGTGTCCCAAATTTATGGCCATCTCCAATACACAGACGTGATTGGAGCTGGAGATAAGCGAAGAGTATATGCCGGATTTGGCCAGCATACAATCATTGTGGGAAGAGGGCCAAGGAGGAGTCATTGCTCATACTAATCTGAGACCAAAGAGTACTAAAAATCCCCCAATTTTTAACTCCTAAAATATATAGAAATTTTTGAACAATTAGTGGTCCTAGACGTGTCCAAATTGGGAGCCCAACCCCATTTTGTGAGAAACAATCTGAATAGAAATCAATTCATGGTATTAAGGGATTTAGAGAAGGATTATTAAACTATCATTAAGGCCTTGGACAAGGGAGGCAATATTGTTTTAATGGAGTGGGATAACTATAAGTCCGTGTGCATGGATATCCTTCTTTATCCCTCAGCCTATCATATTTTAGAATGAAGATCCTACCAAGAAATTTGCCTCAGAGTTGTGCGTCATTATTGATAGGGCATTGGACCGTGAAGTTATTACTAATAAGGAGTGGGCCTTCTTACGTCCTCACAAACCAGTGGTCCTAACCTTTTATTGCCTCCCTAAGATCCATAAAGGGGTCAATGCCCTGAAAGGTCATCCTATAGTGTCTGGGATTGACAGTTTATCCATGGGTGCCAGCGTATATATTGACATCATTTTTAGACCATTTGTTATGGCTCATCCATCTTTTGTACTTTATACAATGGACGAACTTAGACCTTTGGAGGACGTGTCATTCCCTGAGGGCACTTTCATAGCTAGTTTAGACGTTGATGTACTTTACAGCTACATACCCCATGACAGGGGGTGTGGAGCTGTATGGCACTTCCTTGAGACACGGGGTAGCCACCTAGCCTTACACAACCAGTTTGTCATGAATTTATTACAATTAGTCTTGAGTGAATAGTATTCAATTGAATACCTCGCCGGCATACTTCGCTTCAAAGATTCAATGCATTTAACCCCTTGGTGTTCAGCCAATTACACGCATTCCTCTGCCAGCGAGGTATTCGATCGAATAGTATTCGCTCAACACTAATTACAATTTATTCTATCTCACAATTAAATTAAGTTTGACAGCAGCTTCTTCCTCCAGCTAATTGGGACTGCTATGGGGAGCCTGGCTGCATCATATTTCGCAAATTTATTTCTTGGCTGGTTGGAGAAGCGGCTGTTGTTCACAGATGAGTTGGAGAAATGGACCTCTATGATACACATCTGGTGCAGGTACATCAACGATATTCTATTGTTCTGGTTGGGTACTGAGGACCAGTTTTTTAATTCATCGGTGTACTAAATGATAATGACATCAATATTAGGTTCACAGCGAGCATCAATAGTAGAGAATTAACCTTTCTCGATCTCTCCGTGAAAATTGACGGTCAGGGTTGCATATCTACTTCAGCTTTTAGAAAGGAAAATGCTACGGACAATTTATTGGCATGGGATAGCTATCATCCTCTCCTGTTACGGAAGGGGATACCGAGGGGACAATTCCATCTGACCATACTCTGAGGATGATTGGTACCTATGACAATAGGAATCATTGTAATATCCTCAGGTTAGATCATGATATCAGTGGTTTGGTTAGTACCAATCCCTAAATAATATACATTAGAGGGCATAATCTTAAAGACCGCCTGGTACATTTAGCCATCTTTCGCCTATGTCTAATTCCACTTGGTTAAATACACACATCCCTGAAGGGACTTTCCGTTTTGGGAAATGCAAAGCCTGTGAGTTTATTATTATACATGTTTGATCACCTTCCCAGGGCCAATGCTAATCATACTCTCAGGTCTCTTCAACCTCAGAGTGTAATAGCAGTTTCGGTTTGGTCCAAACGAAAGTTAGTTGAACGTCTTGTAAGGTTCACCCAACATATACTCATACTGTGAAAGGGGTGTGACCTAAATAACTGCCATTAATCATAATAGAGGTAAAATGCCCAATTTATCTTTATCTTGATTTTGATTTAGGTTATAATTACCCAAGTTCACTATAAAAAGGAAACGTCGAAAGAGCATGCAGCTGCAGTAGAGATGCTGAAGATTGGATCACAGAAAAAGCATGCTTTATTTATATATTTACATTTACAGAACGCCTATCGTGCCAGCAAGCCATCCTCTGCTCTACTCGAGTTTTGCTCTTGGAGATTACAAAAGGGCATTAAGAAACTGCAAGAGCAAATTTCAAATTTGGTAGAGGATACTTTGGCCTGATTGGCCTGTTTTTAACTGAATTTCAGAGAATATGATTAACCCTATCACTGCCAGGGATTTTCAGATTTTTCTCTCCTTTGACTGCCAGGCCAATTTTCATAGTTTTGATATGGACAAATAAAGCCTAAATTGCAACATTAAAAAAATCACATTCCCCTCACTCCTTACCTATATATTTTCTTAAATTAGACACCTACACTATTGTCAAAATGCCACTTGGTACTGTATGTGAGCAAGCACCTCATGCAATTTTGATTTAAAGTGTATATTTTATGGAAACAAATGCAAATAAATGTATATTAGTTGCTAGAAGTGGAAACCAAAGTTATATGCACCAAACCTCCTAAAGACAAGAGTTAAAAATATGCAGAGTTCATTCATATCACTAAGGCCTAAACCTTCATGCACATATCTTCAGAAAATCGCCAGAACTGGAAAGAACAAAAATCTGCTTTGAAGATGGAAATATTAAAAACGTATCATCCTATAAAATGGCAGGGTTACACATCGTGAAAAGCAAGTGCACTCCTAATTCCTATATACTTCTTGAAATTAGGCAACTTGAGGATTACTTCTGTTTCAATGGGTTATCAATAGCCATGTCCACCTTCATGTAACTTTGTGACAAACACAAATAATTTTTGAAAAAATGCACTAAAACATTATTTGGACCTAAAACTCCTATTCAATCATACTTTCACATGCAAAACACATCCTATTAATATTATAAATGTGAAAGTTTGTGAGTTTGTGGGTTTGTGTGTTTGTGTGTTTGGATGTTTGCATGTTCGGATGTTTGTTCCTCAATCACGGAAAAACCGCTCCACCGATTTGGCTGAAATTTTCCACAAACATAGTTAATACACCCGATTAAACAATAGGCTACTTTTCGTCACAATAGCGCACATACATTTGTGCCAGGACCCCCACAAAACCCAAACTCGCACCACCATCTCTGCAATCTCACACACTTTGGACCATAGCAAGTCACAAAATTCATATTGCCCTCTACAGCCTCGCCCCTAACCCCACACAATCACATATACATATACTTTACCACTTTGCCCCTCACCTTAACGATACTCTAGGAGGCTCTCTTTAACGCTCCGGAGCAGCCATGTTTGCTGACCCCCACCGCTCTGACAATCCGTGACACCGCCCACCCATGTCAATACCCCTAGGCGGTCTAATAAATGCAAAAAATTTTTTTAAAAAAAGTAAAAAAAAATATAAAAAATAAAAAGGATTCAAAATTCAAATCCCCCCCCCTTTCCCTAGAACACATATAAAAGTAGTTAAAAACTGTGAAACACATACATGTTATGTATCCCCGCGTCCGAAATCGCCTGCTCTACAAAGCTATACAAATATTTTTCCTGTTCGGTAAACGCCGTAGCGGGAAAAATGGTCAAAAGTGCCAAACCGCCATTTTTTCACTGTTTTGATTCTGATAAAAATTTGAATAAAAAGTGATAGCAATAACATTTCCCGAAAATGGTAGAACTACAAAGTACACAAAAAAAGACGCAAAAAAAGACGCCCTATACATCCCCGTACACACACGTATAAAAAAAGTTACGCCTGTCGGAATAAGGGTGCATGCACACTACGTAACGCCGGGCGTGTATGAGAGCCGTACACGCCGGCATTACAGCAGACTGCCGAACACTTCCCATTCACTTCAATGGGAGCGCTCGTAACAGCGGCGTTTACGAGCGCTCCCATTGAAGTGAATGGGAAGTGTTCGGCAGCCCTGCTGTAACGCCGGCGTGTACGGCTCTCATACACGCCCGGCGTTACGTAGTGTGCATGCACCCTAAGGCGACTTTTAAAAAAATAATTTATTAACACAGTTTTGGATTTTTTTTAAGTGGTCAAAATGTAAATAAAACCATATAAATTTGGTATCCCCGGAATCGTTATGAAACACAGAATACAGGGGACATGTCATTTTGGTTGCACAGTGAACGCCGTAAAACCTAAGCCCGTAAGAAAGTCGCAGAAATGCATTTTTTTCTTCAAATCCCCCCCATTCTGAATTTTTTCCCTGCTTCCCAGTACATTATATAGAATAAATAATGGTGGCATCATGAAGAAAAATTTGTCCCAGGAAAATTAAGACCTCATATGGCTCTGGGAGCGGAGAAATAAAAAAGTTATGGGGATTAGAAGGAGGGGAGTCAAAAACGAAAAACAAAAAATGCCATCGGCGGGAAAGGGTTAACTTCAAATACCTCTGTCCCAAAGTCACTATGTAAAGTTTCTCACAACACCGTATAGCAGCTCTAATACAAATTAACTTCAACACAAAAGTCTCACGTATTCTCTGAATGACAGCAAAAACAAGATACACAGTTACATTTCATATCCCATACCTTATACACAGTACGAAAACCTTACCCACGCCTGTATATACCCACTTCTACAATCACCGCAGACGAAGTCGCAGGTACCAGCTAGTATAAAATAATAGATCAAGGTGTACACAATTTATAGTTTGCTGGCTCGCTCCCGTGCACTTAGCTCCTCCTCCCTCCCCCTAAGAGCAGGCAGATACATCACTTGACTTTTGAGCAGATAAGTCAAGGGCTGTGTCAACAATGAATTGAATAAAGTAAGATAGTGGACAAACAAAGCAGTTTTGCTGAAGCAGTGTATTTAGGAAAAGTCTTACATCCACATTAACAAGCAGTATAGATAGGATCCTTGTGATGGGACAACCCCTTTAAGGGGTCTAGTTTATAAAATGGTGTCATTTATGGGGGTTTTCAATTCTTTTGTTAACTAAAATCTTGTTTGACTGTGCAATGGGCCTAAAATATCTGTAAGCAAAATTGGTGTCTTGAAATCTAGTTGGTGTTCCCTTCTTTTTGGTCCCAACCATGCGTCCTTACATAGGATTAAGGTCAAAAAGTGTACATTTTTGAACACATGAGAAATGTGGTCATCTATTTTGGGGTGTTTTTCTTCATTTTCATGTGTTGTGTGCAAAAAAACCACCTTTAAAATGACACTTTTGTGTAAAAAAAAATATGAACATTTTTTGTTTGGCGCAAAATTTTTCAAAACCTATGGGGTCAAAATACTCACTATACCTTAAGGGGTCTACTTTATAAAATGGGGTCATTTATGGGATGTTTCAATTGCTTTGGTAACGCAAATCTTATTCGAATGTGCAATGGGCCTAAAATATCTGAAAACAAAATTTGTGTTTTGAAATCCAATTGGCACTCCCTACCTCTTGGGCCCTAGTGTATGAGCATACATAGGAGTAAGGCCACAAAGTGTAAATTTTTTAACATGGGAGAAGTGGGGTGAAATATTTTGGGGTGTGTTTCTTCTTTTTGATGTGTTGTGTGCAAAGAAACTGCCTTTAAAATTACACATATTTGAAGAAAATGATAATGTAATTTTTTTTCGTAATTTGTAATAATTCTTGCAAAACAATATTTGTTTGATCAAAATGCTCACTATACCCCTCAAAGAATACCTAGCTTTCCAAATTGGGTCATTTAATGGCAGGTTCTATGATTATGCCACCTATTCCTGTCTGCAAACATAGCTTGGTATCAATAAAATCGCATACTCAAAATTTCCAAAATTTACTCATAAACTTGATAAACTTGCAAATTGTCTAAATTACTCAAATATGCTAAAATTATTTCAAATATGCTTGAAACACAAAAGGAACATTTGGAAATATATAGCTACTAACTTTTTTTCCCCCTGTATTATTGTGTATATGTGAGATATCGCAGCTTAGAATGGAAATTTTTTTTTAAAATGTTCAAAATTTTCAGCATTTGCGAGCTTTTTAATAAATTTATGCAAGTTGTATCAGTCTAATTTTACCTTCTCAGTAAAGTACAACATATCACGAAAATACAATATCAGAATCGCTTGGATGTGCTATACTGTTACAGAATTATTCACTGATAAAGTCACACAGGGCAAATTTCCAAAATTTGGCTTGGTCATTAAGGTCCAAAACAGACCGGTCACTAAGGGATTAAAATGGTAAACGTCATTATAAAACTGTTGGGATTAGTAGGAAGCAAGTTATACAGAGTAAATTGTTCTAAGGCCCCATTAACATCTGCATTCGTGTTTCCGTTCAGGGAGTCCACTTGGGGACCCCATGAACGGAAACCTATATGCATTGAAAATCGGTTACCTGGGAAACTCGCGGACCCCATAGACTATAATGGGGTCAATGTGGTTTCCGCTCGGTTATCACTCAAAACCTGTGGAGAGAAAAGTGTGGCTTGCAGGACTTTTCTCTCCGCATCTTTCGTGCAGAAAACGAGCGAAAACCACAAGGACCCCTTTAAGCCTCTTTATGCAGTATCCAGAAGCATTGCAGAGTACAGTGGGAGCCAGTTTAGTATTATTTCTTCCTTTCTTGTTTCTCTAATGCAAGAGGATTTTATTAGTTAATTTATTTAGTCCATTAGTTTTATTTAGTCCATTATAGTCCCCAAGAGGACTCCCCGAACGGAAACCGGAATGCAGATGCGAACCGGGCCGAAGTGTAGTATATGCTTAAAGGCTGGGAATGGATATTTAGAACTCTTGAATCAATTTACTTGTTTGTATTCGTTGTTCTGCTGGATTTAGAATGCCCACAGAAGTCAAGGGAGAGATCTGTGCGTGACCAGCCCCTACCATTTACTGAAGCTGTGAGGCCGTAATATAAATACAATTTTTATAAGCTTTATTGTAGTATCTGACTAGTCTTTTTATGATTTTCCATTGTCAGGCAGTTATTCAAATCGTGGAACTATGGGTATGTGTGTACGATTTGTTCCGCCACATCTTGCAAACAAGTCCTGTCGTGTAACCTCATTGTGCTATAGTGAAGATGGAGATGAGGTCCTTGTGAGCTATTCTTCCGATTATATATATTTATTTGATCCAAAAGAAGATCAAGCAAAAGAACTCAAATTTTCATCTGCCAGCCATAGGCGAGAAGAGGTAAGCATCCATCAAAACTGTTAGAAGAGAAGTTGTCTGTTTATATAGTGTGGATTTCATTAAGTCATTTGTGTATTAATGTAAAAGATACATAGGCACTTAAGACAGTCAGATATATTTCTTTCCTGTTTAGTTATGTTAAGCACGGTATTTTAAACAGAATGAAAGTAGGATATGCAGTAATCTTCGCTTTTTCTCCCTTGTCAACAACCCACACCCCTTGAGAGACCGTTTCCATAAAATTGGAAACGACAACTGGGAGTTCTTTAAATAAAGGGTGGCGAGCCCTCTTCTCCAATTGTTTCCTCTACTACTGAAAGAAGACATTGGGAGTTCTTTCACAGGGGACTGTGGGACCTTATCGGATATTAGAATATTGCGAGCTGTTTAAGACTACATTGGGGAACAGCTGCTGAGGCCTGGTCATCTTCTACTTTTTCCTGTACCTTTCTGGGGGCCTTTGAATGGAGTTCTGTTAGACTTGAGGGGGGCTCGGCTTTGCTGTCAAGGTGCAGAGGACTGGGTCTGGCTGCACCTTTGTGTCCAGCTGTTAAGGTTTTTATTAAAGGGGTTTGTTGCCTGGGTTCCCCTGTTGCTTGGAGGAATTCATAATTACTTTCCTGCAGTAGTGGGCTATCCTGGAGGCAAATCTGGTACGTGCTTCACTCCAGCTGGAAGTGGAGAAATGTAACCTCCTGTTGCGTTGTTTTCAGAAAGGATGCAGATGCATTGCACCAGGTCACACAGGAAGGTTGGGGGTGGGGCACCTTCACGTGGGCCAGAGGGGGAAAGTTTACGGTGTGTGCATGGATGAGGGGATAGTCAGTCCTAAAAGACTGCTGACCACTTCTAAACTTCTCAAGATGGAAGTGGGGCAGCACACAGAGGCAGTGGATAACAGCAACATCCACTCTAATGTTAGGTGGTTAGGTGGGCGAGGGGAGTTCATAGCCTGCATCGTTATATATCAGGTAGTAATAATAATAAATTTTATTTCTATAGCGCCAACATATTCCGCAGCGCTGTACAATTTGTAGTATCCTGTAAGTGGTCAGGTAGTATCCTGTAAGTGGTCATGTTCAAAGTTAAGATCTGTCAGGCTTTGAACATCAAGCAGGAATGACTTATTGAGTCTCCAAAAACTGAGGTGGCTAGCAGGGGGTTGAAGGCTTAAGGAGCAGGAGACAGATGTATAATCAGAGAGAAAGGCTGTGGTCGAGGTCACTTGTGACAAGGGGGCAGGAGGGAGGAAAATATAGTCCAGCCTGCTGTATGAATGGGCATAGGAATAAAAGGAATAATCCCTCACATCCGAGTATAAGATTCAATAGACATTACAAAGCAGTATGGAGTGTAGTAGCTTACAAAGCTTATTGAGAGCATTATAGTAGATTTGAGTTTTACCGGTGGAAGAGTAAATCAAAGAGTTGATGGTTAAGTTAAAGTCGCCACAAGAGAAAATTGGCACTTGTTGAGAGTGGAGAAGAGAAAGGGGAGCATGGCCAGAGTTGGGAGAGTAAATTCTACCTATGGTGAAAGTGATCCCATTGATCTTGCATACAATGAAAAGGTGATGGACTTCTGGTTCTGAGAGGGAATCAATTATCTTAAGAGGGAGGTTTTTGTGAAAAGAGGTAGTTACTAGAGATGAGCGAGTAGTATTCGAGTAGGAGACAATGGAGACTGCTGTGGTCCGATCTTAGACAGACGAACCTCCGGCAGACGAGCCTCCGGCAGAACCAGCATTGATTGGCCGAATGCTGTACACTGTATAGCATTCGGCCAGTCAACGCTGGTCAGTGTATTCCTATGAGAAAAAGTCAGCTCCCACATAACCGCAAGCTGCCAGCTCTCCTGACTAGCAAGGACGAGCCTGCTGCAGAACCAGCGTTGATTTGTCGAATGCTATACAGTGTATAGCATTTGGCCAATCAATGCTGGTTCTGCAGGACAAGTAAGGGCCGGTTCACATTGGCGCTTGCCTCCCATCCGGAAGGAGTCCGCAGGAGGACTCCCCCCCCCCGAACGGAATATCAGCGCAACTGCAAGCGCTGTGCAGTTAAAGTGCACGGACCCCATAGACTATAATGGGGTCCGTGTGCTTAGCGCACACTACCTGCACGAATCATTTGTGCGGGCAGTGCGCTTCAAGTACACGGACCTGTTATAGTCTATGGGGTCTGTGCCCTTTAACTGCACAGCACTCCTCCTAAACACTCTCCTCCTGCTACTCGTTGACTTGGTGACTCTCCTTTAGTCGAATAGTGGTTTCCCCTGAAACAAGCATTTTTTCCCATAGACTATAATGGGATTCGATATTTGATCGAGTAGTCGAGTATTGAGGCTCTACTCGAAACGAATATCGAATCTCGAATATTTCACTACTCGCTCATCTCTAGTAGTTACCACTGTAGTTTTCCCCACCATATTTCTACTATGAGACCATATAGGCTAATAGCAATTTTTAATCGCTGGCGTGTGGGAGGCAAGGAAGTGGATTTTATGTCAGCACAATATGTGGATTCTGCATTTGTGTGAGTTATACAAAATCTGAATGCACTTTTCAGGGGTGTTCAGGCCCTTAATAAGGATGAGATAGACATGTCACCATTGGGAGAGGTGAGGAGGGAATGGAGATAAGGGAGTTAGGAGTTCAAAGAGTAGGGTGGTAGTACTGGGTGGGATTGATAAGAGGCAAGTGTGGGAGACAAGAATAGATAAGATGGCAGGATAGTTGCCCTCAATGAGAGCTACGAGTAGTGTGTATAAGTCTCAAGGTAGGTCGGAGATGTGGGCCACCAAGCTATGTGGGGACATGGTAGATGCAGAAGGGGTCTCAGTCATGAGAGTGTGCTATGGAGAAAAATATATACTAATTTCTGTTCAGGCCCAAGAATGAAAGAGAATGAGACACCGTATGAGTGGGAGAGCATGTTAAAGGTAAATGAGTTACTAAGCGCAATGCAACTTTAAACAAATAGCAAAGTGGAACTTAAAAAGGATAGTCCAGGAAGTGGAAGTCAACTGATGGAAGTCTTCTTAGGCAGGAAGATTTCGATCTGGAATCATTCATTGAGAAGAGCTCTGGTGGTGGCTGTCATTAGTGTTTCCCATGACTGGGCGGTTCTCGTATTTCTCAGGGTGACCCAGGAACAGTTCCCAGCCTGGGAAGAGGAGTGGAGATAGATTATGGACTGGAGGAAGGTTGGGATGTCATCTGGGTAGGAGAGAACCAGTTCTCTGTCCTTAAGCCGAACCTGTAGAGCAAATGAAAAGCCCAAGCAATATGGAATTCCACATTCTTGAAGGAAGGCCAGCAGTGGTTTCAGGGTGGCCACAATGGAAGGCCCTGAAGTGTGTTCTGAGGGGGTACCTGATAAAACATGGAGCAATGCTCAAATGAAATTGTGGTTCTAAAACTGAAATCCCTAGTTCAGTCTCTGAGCACCCTTTGATGTAGAGTATGACTAAATAAATCCAGAAAAATTGAGAGTTGTGCCCTTTCAAAGTCAATGAGCTTATGCTCCTAGGCTTTCATCATTATTCCTTCTTTATGAGTATAGTAGTGTACCATGCAGATAAGGTCACTGAGCTTTGCTGGGTCTGAGCTTTGAGGTCTCGGTGCACGGTGGACCTGTCAATGTGAATATCAGCCGGACAACCCAGTAACATGTTAACGATACCTGTGAAGGTGGGAATGATGGCAGAGGATGGTGTGGCTTTGGAAAGGCCATGGATTCTGATATGAATGGATGCTGTACGGTAACAGAGGATAAAGATTTTTGCAGTGAGGTCTGGAATAATTCTATTTCCTCTATCTGTTGTTGCAGAGCAGCTATATCCGTCTTTACACCTTAAGATTTTGATGCCAGTCAAAGGCTAGATCTTCAATATCCCTTTTACTGGGAAAGAGGGCAAGTCAGGCATGGAGGTCAGGGTGGCCTTGGAGGGAATGTGTAACCTAACCTGATTGTGGAGTCCCCTGTGTGGTGAGGTCTGTGAGCCTCAGGCTACATGTTTTATGGTGGGATAAATGGAACAGTGAGGGTCTGTGATGTGCTCTTGTCAGAGCTGGAATCCCATTGGTGGGATAGTAGAGGTTGCTGCTGTGGACACCATTACCTGCACACAAGGAGGAGAAAATGGCCGCTGGTTTCCTACACTTGGCGGGAGAAAAGGACTGTGGAGTGGAGGGTGCATGACTCACCGACAGTCTTGTTCAGTTGGCAGTACCTGCAGGCAACAGCAGTGGATGAGTAAGGAGTAGGATTGAGCGATCGTGTTCGGAAAAAATCGGATTCCGATCGGCGATCAAGAAAATTTCACGATTGCGATCGGAATTCCGAACACGATCTTTTTAGGTGGGATCGAGATCGGTAGTATTTCCCACAATGACTTCACACTGAGTATATAGCGTATACTCAGTGTGAAGGCTCCGCTGCGGTTCCATAGGAATGAATGGAAGCAGCCGGCACACAGCCTTAACCCCCTGCGCACCAGCTGCCTCCATTCATTCTAATGGGAGACTAAAGTAGCATTTCTAGTAGCTACTTACCTCCAGAGATGGCTGCTCCGCTGCTGTTCGCCTCGCTGCCGCTCCAGCTGCAGTCTTCTTCGCCTCGCTGCCCCCTCCCTGCCAGGTTAGGAGAGTGTGGGCGGGTTAGGAGAGTGTGGGCGGGTACAGGGCGGGGAGACGTGACGTCTCCCCTCCCAGTACCCACCCACACTCTCCTAACCACCCACACTCTCCTAACCTGGCAGGGAGGGGGCAGCGAAGGGAGAAGAAGACTGCAGCTGGAGTGGCAGCGAGGCGAACAGCAGCGGAGCAGCCATCTCTGGAGGTAAGTGGACACCAGGAGGGACTAAATAGCCAGAGGATTAAAAAACAATCCTCTGGCTACTTAGTGATTCACTACACAGCGTGGTTTCTAACAATTGTTAGATTCCATGCTGTATAGTGAATAGGATTGCTTTTAAAATCTGATATCCGATTAATAAAAAAAATCCCATTGACTTGCATTGGGATCGGGATTGGGATTGAGATCGGGATTGGGATTGAGATCGGGTTCGAATGAAAAATGATTGGAAATCGGATTTTAAAATCGATCCTGAAAAGTCAGGATCGGCTCAACCCTAGTAAGGAGCCTAAGTGCAGCGGCGATGATCTGATGCCGCTTACAGCAGGCTGCCGCAGTTCATCAAGTGGGTGAAAGAAATTGGATATGGGTGCCTGGGAGGCTGAGAGAACTCCTGGGGTCCATTTGGCACATGTCTTTCCCATAGTTTGTGCCAAAATCAGCCTAGCTTTTTGATAGGGGGATTTTGAAAAGTATGGGATTGTCTGAGCAGGTAGTTTCTGTCTTGCTGGACATTTGCAAGCAGGTTACCTCTCAAACATACTTGAGGATTTGTAAATCTTCCCTTTCCTGACAAACCCATTGATTTCTTTCCCCTTCTGTTAGGTCAAGGGTCCCTGGGGATCTAAATTTTCCATTTGTTAAAAGGTTCCCTGCAGCTTCCACTTTTCCAACAGCCTGTGGGTTACTCTATGTGGATCCACTGCAAAGGAACTGGTGAATTACACAACACAAAAAAAAAAAAAAAAAAAATTTTTTCGTCCGCTACTGGGCAAAAACCATTTGTCCTATACTCAATCGAGTGTGTAGCTTCCAAAGTCAGAATTGTTGTAACATGTTAGGAAATTTTGCTATGCTAAACTAATTAAGCACTTGTAAAACATTGAATAATTTTGAACAGAATGTGTTTTACTCCAACAATTACCTGATCTACAAAAAAGTTTTCCTAGTAAACAGTGTATAATGTAATGAAATAACAAAATTTCAAAAAGTCTCGTTTTTCAGTTTCAAAGTCTTACTTGAGCAAGGCCTAGTATTGTTAAAAGTGCTTCAGGCATCTGTTTTTGCATTTGTGAACGGTCATATTTTCTTATTGCAAAAACCAGTAGTAGTCCTTCATCATGCTGAGATTCCTGCGGCCTTGATATCTGTTCTCCACTGTAGAAATAGGAACCGCTCTACGTGTTCTTCACTTACGTTTCCCAAATTGGGTGGGGAAAAAGTCAAGATGGGAATGTAAGAAATGCATTTTCAATGACGTTTGGCAGCCAAGTTGTTCATATGCTGTAAACATGTTGTCTACTATTTCTGCATTGTTTTCAGCTCGTCTGTTCCCAAGGAAGTTCTGCACTACTAGCACAAATGTATCCCAAGCTGCAAGTTCCAGAGGGTTGAGTTTGTATTGAATGTGTCACCATACATTAGTTTGTTGATTTTGGGGCCAATAAAAATTCTGGCCTTTATTTTAGCCTCAGTTTTCAGTGTGCTGAACTTCTCCTTCAAATACTGGAATCCATTTCCATAAAGATCAAGTGCAATTACAAATTTTTTCATTAAACCACGTTTAATGTGAAGTAGTGAAAGATAAACTTGAAGTGGATCTACCAGTGTTGTACATTTTACTGACCAACTGTGTCCTCGACTTTGATAGGCTGTCTTATTTTGTATACAATCTAACTCCATCATAAGACCATTTACATCAGTACAGGAACAGACATCACTTTGCATTGCATAGTATGCAGCTAACTTGGTGTGTCGATGACGAAAGTGTGAAGTTGTGGTGCCGGACAGGTCTGGGTATTTCCATTGGAATATTTCCAATATATAATGCATTAATATTATAACTTAATAGGCTTTGCACATCTAACTTAAAATCTAGACGTGTCAGGCAAATTCCGAGTTCATATCAAGTACCGTAAATGTTATATTAAACTACCCCCCCGTTTTAAAATAAAGCCCTAAAAAAGAATGTTATCTACTTATGCATTGTGCATGGGGGGCGGGCATTCAGGGTGTGTCTTCAACTTCATCCATGCCTCTTCTTCCGGTCCCGTCCTCCTCCGGCGCTCGCGAGCGGACACTGATATAAAAAAATGGCCTGGGCGCTTGCGCAGTAGCATGCGGCTTCTACTACGCAGGCGCCCAGGCCATTTTTTTATATCAGTGTCCGCTCACGAGCGCCAGAGGAGGACGGGATCGGAGGACATCAGAGGAAGAAGAGGCGTGAATGAAGAAGACGGCGCACCCTTAAAGCCCGCCCAACGTGCACGATGCATAAGTAGATAATTCTTTTTTAAGGTTTTATTTTAAAACAGGGGGGGGGGGGGTTTGGGGGCTTGGGGGGGTAGTTTAATATAACATTTACGGTGCCTGAATAGCCTTTTAAAAGACTATTCACGCATATGTGGGGCTCTATCAGCATGATTTTGCTGATAGAGCCCCTTTAAACTCAGTAGCAAAATCGTTGTTGCATAGTGTTAGCAGCAGAAATTCAGAAGTCTGACTTAGATTTTTGTTGCAGATTGTGCATTGGATCCATTATCTGAAAACAATATCTGAATACAATGAAATTAATCGCATTAATGGCATAACGTTTTTGATTTTTTCAACATTAAGGTACGACAACCTCCACTGAAGCGCCTTAGGTTACGAGGAGATTGGTCAGATACAGGACCAAGATCAAGGCCTGAAAGCGAACGGGAAAGAGACGGTATGTATTATTATGGTGTTTTCTTGTGGGTATTTTTTTGCCATTTCACTGAAATGTATCAGTGGTCCAAAATAAAAACCAACTTTTATTTAATTAAACCGATAAAATACTAACTTAATATTAACTGCTCAAAAACAGTGTATTTTTAAAAATAAAATGAGAACATCACAACATGCTTGGTTGAAGATGTGCATAAGAGCCAAACTTGTCTGTGATCTAGGTCAATGCTTGCTATCAGCCCATAATATTTAATACTGCTACTAGTGTCCAGTGGTCAGTATATTTTTGCCAATAAATAACTCTTTTGCTATATAGTTTTGTTCAATTTAATAATACTGTATATACTTGAGTATAAGCCGACTTTTCCAGCACATTTTTCATGCTGAAAAAGCTCTCCTCGGCTTATAAACGAGTCAGGGTCCACGGAGCACAGAAAATTGGAAGGGGGCGGTCCTTTAGTGCTTCTGCTCTGTGATTGGCTTGTCATGAGGTCACGTGACTGTGATGTCATCGAAGGTCCTGTAGCCACTGGTATGTAACATCTGCAGATAAGGTTGAGTCTAAATCCTAGTAGCTCCGCCTACACCAGAGCCCGATCACATGGTCATGACATCATCAGAGGTCCTTTAGCACATTAGGATTTAGCATCTACCCTGCAGATGAGTGGCCAGGATTCATTGTGTGTTATGGAAGATGTCTGTATGGAGGAGAGGAAGCTACAGTAACGTGACACACACAGGGACCTTCCTTTAGTTACTCTGCCTATTAATGTCAGTCATTTGTGGTTATTAATTTAGTTTCAGTAACTCCATGTGCCTCACATTAATAGCAGTTAACCCCATCATGTCCCTTATATTAACCCCATGATGGGGTTAACTTCTATTACTATGATCCCCATGGAGTTACTAAGCTGCGATGCACATGACCAGACTTTATCTGCAATGGTGGATTTCTCTCCCCCCTCCCCCCACCTCGGCTTATACTTGAGTCAATAAGTTTTCCCAGTTTTTTGTGGCAAAATTAGGGGTCTCAGCTTATATTCGGGTCAGCTTATACTCGAGTAAATACGGTATATTTTTTTAACATCCTGCTTTTTATTAGGGCTATACCCTCAATTTGCCTTCCTTCATGCATAAGATAGCCAAACAACTAAATAAGATACTGGAATATTAATAACTCGGCTTTTGTTTCATTTGTGGGAGCCTTCAAGACTAGTGCTTTTACTCTTCCCTCCCCCTTCTCTTCTGAACAAACTCTGGGGTTTCAGCATTACAGTTTACCTCCAGCAGGACATCATCAGTGCACTGCAGAAGGAGCAGTCACTTTAACCCCTTCCCGACATCCGCCGTAATAGTACGGCGTATGTCGGGTGTGTAACTATGGCGGCCGCTCGCCCGGCTAAGCAGTAGACAACCGACTCTAATGCTTTCGGCACACCATTTTGCCAGTGATCGCCGGCTCCTGGAGCACGTCACGTTGGCATGACAGCTGGGAGCCTTTACAAGGCTCCCAGGCTTGTCTGCAAGCTCTTTCTTTTGCAGGCTGGTCTATGCAGCCTGCAAAAGAAAGGATGATTTTTTGCAATGCATTAGCATTGTAATGCATTGCATTAGTGATCAGACCCCCTGGGGTTCAGCATAATTATTATTATTATTAATATTATTATCACTTATTCCAAACGATGAACGCCGTTAAAAAGATACAGTATACCGCAATTGCAAATTAACGTATTTTGGGCGCTTTGTTTTTCCCAATACATACCAAACATTGGTACCAATAGAAAGTATATCTTGTCCCGCAAATAAAGAGCCATGACGTATCTTCCTTAACCGTAAAGTAAAAAAGTTATAGGCGTCGGAATTCGGTGACCCCGGGAAAATTTGTTAATTTTCATAAGGTGAAATTTCAGTTGTAAAAGCGATTAATAGTAATAAAACCAATATACATATGGTATTGCTGTAATTGTAATGACCTACCGGACAAAGCTGCCATGTCATTTTTAAGGCAGAGAGAATACTGCAAAAACAAAATGCATGTTTACATGTCAGGGGATTCCACTTGACTGGCATTTCAGGAGCTCTGCAAAAGTGGTATTACTTCTAAAAACCAAACTGCCTAAATCTGTGCCCCAAACACCCATATACTAAGCACAACTGAGGCATAATTCAATATCTTAGTGCCCCCGATTGATCTTTGGTGTATGTATCACTAAGGGTGACGGGGTCGTGACTTCCGCCAAAATACGGGTCACTTCTAGTGGTCAGTCACCTGCTCCAAATCAATCATGCATGTGCGCGCTTGCTAAGAGAGACTCTGACACAAGGTTCAGTTTCAATCTCAGACCATGCTACTGGGCGCTCTGGCTGCTCACACAGTACTGAGGTTTATTGAGGAAGTTACAGTTCTTATACAGGAATGCAAGAGATAAGATAGTAGGCAGGCTGGAAGCATATGTGTCTTATATCCGGGTGCGTTGTCAGTCTCAGATTGGTCCCTAGAGTGCATGATGGGCTCGTGTTCACCTCGTGAAGTCTCTTCGTGGTCATAATACACTCCCCTCATGATAACTTCATAATATCTCGTTTGTTCTCACAGTCCCGAATACAGGCGCCATCTTAGATTATATAAGGCATTAACAACTTCATAGAAAAATATAATTTCTCAAGCAGTATGAGAATGTATAAAAATAAGAGTGGACATGGTTTACCCTCACAAGGGTCTACTTCGCCTATGAAAGTGTAAATTTACACTAGATATGTGGTGTTTTATTTTGTTTCATGACCTTATTATACTCATATAAAATGAATTACGTTTTACTAGGTTTTTCACATTTCTTTGTGATCTGGTTTTAACCTTGCAGAACCTAGCCCACAGTGTTTAGTTGTCAAAATTGATACTAGCTTCAATAACCTATTATTTTGCTGCCAGAGAACTCTCTCCAGCGCCGCCTCCATCTTCGTCAGGAACGACCTCTTCTTCCTGCGCAGGTCTCAGACTTCTAGGCCTTGGGCAGAGCAGACTGTTTATGCCCACAGGCCACGAGAAAATGTCCGCTTACCCAGTATTGTAAGCGGTCATTTTCTCGTGGCCTGTGGGCATGCGCTGGTGCTGCTTCTGCAGTATCGCTAGCACATAGAGCATAGGCTGCTGTATTTAGCTGCAGGGACCTTTCCCTGATCAATCTCAGTCAGCCAGTAACAAGTGAGGCTGAACAGGGAATGTAAGTCCTGTCAAAGACAGCGTTGACATCCTGGACTGGTTCCTCACTCGGTAAATATGTCTTCCTAAGCCAGAAGTAGCCAAGTAAGGAAGCAGACTAGGAAGCATAGTGCTGAGAAACTACTGATGTAAAAACAAGTGCCAGTCCGGATAACACCATTTTCTAAGTTAATGACCCACTAGAGCAGGGGTAGGCAACCTTTTTTGCTCGGCGTGCCGATTTAAATTTAAAAAATCAAAGATGAGGTACTCGAATGCCGCCCAATAATTTTTAGGCTGATGACACGTACACTACAGTCATATAGAACAAACCGTAACATAGGGGTGCCGTTATACTGTGCTCCCAGTCACATGCATTTATTGTTATTTGCCTTGATACACCTGTACTTTTCCATTAGAAGCGATGTAAGTGTAACCTACAATTAGTGATAATGTAACAGGTAACACCTGTAGAGGGGTGACACACTATGTACCTGGATGCTACATCCCTGGCCGCCAGTACCTGCACTTTTCTGTAAATGAAATGTGGATTAATTTCAGCCACATTGAATTCCTGGTGGCGCGGTAACAGTTAAACCACATTCAGGTGTCACACTTAAATCAAAATGACAGTGCTGGTGCCCAGGAACTGGATTTGGCTTTAGAAGCGCCTGGGTGCACGATGTCACTGCCCAAAAAGAAACACCCTAAGGATAATGCCCCATGTTGTGGAAACAGTTTTTTTTGTTGCAGATTTTGCTGCGTTTTTTTTTATCCAAAGCCATGAATGGCTACAAAAGGAATGGGAATATACAAGAAGTTCTTATACTTCTCTTCTGCTCGATTCACTCCTGACTTTGGCTCATAAAACTGCAACAAAATCTGCAACAAAAAAAGCTGTATTTCTGCAACGTAGGGCCTTAGCCTAAGGCTGAGGCACCGTGTTGCGGAAATGCAGCTGTTTTTGCATAATTTGCTGTGTTTTTGTGTGCTCAAGTGTATTGAGAACAAGGGAGACATATAAGAAACATCCTAAATATTTCCCATTTCTTTTGTAGCCATTCTTGACTTTGGCTCAAAAACCTGCAGCAAAATTTGCAACAAAAATGCTGTGTGTCCGCAAAGTGGGACTTCAGCCTTAGGCCTCCTGCACACAAATGACACAGATATGATTTTCACTGACCTATAGATTAAAAATAAATTCACAGGGCTGCAAATGTGAACAGGTATATGACACATATAGGACCTGCTCTATATTTTGCAGCTCTTCAATATGGCCCAGACACACAGCCGCAAAAACAGGATCTATGTGTATGGGTCCATTGAAATGTACAGGTCCATAGTTTTATCCACAATTGTAGATAAAAGCCTGGTCATGTGCATTACAGTTTAGCAACTCCATGTGCCTCATATTAATAGCAATTAACCCCATCATGTCCCTCACATTAACCCCCTGTGTAAGATTTACTTATATGTGAGACTTGGAGGTAAAAATTAAGCATCTTCGATATTGAGGTCTTTTATTATTACCTCCATATGTCTCATGTATTGGTAACCCTTATGTGGGGCACACAGGGCTTAATGTGAGGGACATGATGTGGTTAACTGCTATTAATGTGAGGTGCATGGAGTTATTAAGACTAAGTTAATAACCCCAAATGCCTGATATTAACAGGCATAGAAACTCCAGCATCTACCTGTTGTGTGTTTGTTTGTTTTTCACTGTCACTTTGCTAGCAGCTCTCCTCTCCTCCTCGGGCAGCCTTTGCAGGGATGCAGACGGCAGGAGCTATCACTATAGCAGGCAGAGACCACAGCAATTAAGCTCCACCCCCTGAGTTTTCTGCACCCCTATCATTGGAGGGCAGTGAGAGAAGGGGAGTGTCCTTATGCCTCAGCTCTAGCAGAGCACTGAAGGGACGCTCGGACTTCATATAATTCTTGCAGGTCCTGTGCTGCTGGCGTTCCAGTGAAATATGCCAAGAGTGCCACTCTTGGCACGCGTGCCAGGGATTGCCGACCCCCTGCACTAGAGTGTGCTTAACAAGTTTTTAAAATATTTTACAAAAAATATCAAACATAAACAAATTAGGCATCCCCTCACCTCAAAATTCCTGAATTATAAAAATATAAAAAGCCTCAAACCAATCTCATATTGTATTTGCGAACAGCGTTTGTGGA
The DNA here is from genome assembly GCF_031893055.1 of Leptodactylus fuscus. NCBI lineage: Eukaryota > Metazoa > Chordata > Amphibia > Anura > Leptodactylidae > Leptodactylus > Leptodactylus fuscus. The sequence goes on along the minus strand of NC_134266.1, from coordinate 101,433,867 downwards.
AAATGTACTAAAGAGTGATACAATTGTTGGACATTATTCAAAATAATATAACATGCTGTAGTCGTATGGCACATTGTTAATCTGCCACACAACCAGAAAGATGATCGCTGCTTTTGGTTGATCAAATTGAATAGCTGCATGTGGGCGCAGAGCCAGTGATCTGTTCCCGCAGGTAAACTGGCCTCCAACAGTGATTGGTGCCATATATAGGATTGGTGGGCGTACCACCTCCCTGATCACTGCAATTGGACTGACCAATTTCAGCCACGTGTTCAGTTCCAACCAGTGTTCACTGCCCTGCTTGCGTCATTTCCTCTGGGATTGCAAGTACATCAGTCATTGTGCTGCCCCTGTTAGCACCTGTTTTGTTATTTATTTATTTTTTACACTTTGTTTAGTCTACCTTCTCTGCTGGCTGCTGATTAGGGAATAAACCCCATAATCAGCACCAGTCCCAATATTATGCAACAGGTTGTTCTTCTGTTTTGTGTTTTTTGTTTGTTTGTTTTTTGTAATAATCTAAATTGTAAATATACATACACTCATGGACATGTTAGCTCCCCTGAAATGTTTTCAGTAAATGAAGTATTTCTCCCAGAAATATTATTGCAATTACACATGTTTTGGAAATTGGAGCATGACAGTTATAACCAAGGAAACCCCAGCAGTTTCCCTATAGGTATAACTGAAGTAGAAAATCTTCAGAGGAAACTCTACGGACTTTTGTTGAAAAGCACTGCAGGAAAAGGTGAGGCCTTAGCCTTATTTTTTTTTTTTTTTTACCATATGTACACAAGACTCCAGAACAGAGACAGACATATATACAGTAAGAGAGAGATCTATACTACACCCCAAAATTGGAACACCTAAACACCAAATTTACTGTGTCATACTTCCCAGATTAGAACCTTTCAATAGAGGAGTTCCTGGTAAGCCCCCAGGATGCCACACAATCCTAGCAGTTAATGGGAAAATAGTGTGGGTTTTGCTGCACCCTCTGGCATCCCACTCTTAGTGCAAGCTTCTGGGACAGTGTGCAAAAATTCAGAGAGGACTCAGTAGGACACGCTTTGCAGGGCACTGTGCAAGGAGAACATGTTGTTGGCCAAGTATAAGGGCGAGGGATGTCCTTGTAATGATCACAATTCAAAATAGTGCTGTGCGTGGTATCACTTTCACTACCCCCAAGCCCAGACTGCATCCTGGCCTATAATAGAGCAATCCCTCCCGTGTACTTATATGACAAAGTTCTGAGGCCATATAAAATCAAGAATGTTGTACAAAAAGCTGGTCAAGCACATTATATAGATTGGACTGTGTAACACTTATGAAATGTCAAGATAGGCAAGCAGTACAGGAACATTCTTTGAGATTTCGAGGAAGTTATCAAGGCCCTCTTGTACTTGGGTACCAGGAAGACTTGGAACTGAAGGTGCCTGTGGTATACCAGGGCAAAACTTTCAAGTGAAGTCCCACAAATTAGAAAGAAAGGGAAGACCCAAAAAAGGTGTCAATTGAGGCTGCTCTTTCCACCCTCTTCTAACTGTATTTTTCTCCTTCTCCCCTGTGTCTTTCCTCTTTCCTCATACTTCCTCCTGACTTCCTCTGCATTTCTCACCTCTCTTTCCTAATTCACCCTAACCCACTTCCCACCCACCACTCCATATGGCAGACATTACGATATCATCCTTTAACGTAAAAGTATTAAACACTCTTGGGAAGTGGTCCCAAATCTTGTATGATGCTCATAAATGCAAGGTTCAAATACTATGCCTGCACACAGTAGTATGCAGGGGAAGACTAAAGGGGTAGCCACCTTTTTCCACAAAAACCTACCGGTCAAGATACTAGACTCCCTGGTAGATCCAGATTCCAGTTGCTTATTTCTTATATTCAAACTATATGGAATTGTGTACACAGTAGCAAATCTGTATTCGCCCAATTCTAATCAAGTCCTTTTCTTCCTCTCAACTTTAAACACCCTCCAGACCTATGCCTGGGTCACCTCAGTCTGTGTGGCGACTTTAGTCAATCCATAAATCCGCTCATTGACACCTCAGGGCTCGTTCACATCTGCGCCGGCACTCCGTAGTTCAGGTTTCCGTTTCCTGCATAAAACAGAGGCAGGAGACGGAAACCTGCAGGAGGCTTTCTCACCCATTCATTTGAATAAAAACAGGCTCATTCAAAAACCACTGAGATGATTTAAATACAAAAGTACATATGGAATAGCCTTTCTAAAGGCTATGCAAGGATGTGCTTATCTAAAAATGATTGTTCCCAATGATAGAGCCCCTTTAACTCTTTGTGTTAATTTTAGGTCTAAATGAATTCATTAGTGAAAAAATGAAATGTCTTAAATTTCACCTCCATATTTTTTTTTTTCTTATGAAATACTTAAAGGGTTAACAAACATCTCAAATTCTGTTTTGAATTATTTGAGGGGTGTAGTTTTGAAAGTGGGTGATATATGGGGGTTTCTATTATATAGGCCTTTATAATTTCTTTCAGAACTGAAGTGGTCCTTAAAAAATTAGTTTATATATAAAGCAGAGATATGGTAGATAATATTTATTTTTTGGGTGGTATGACTATCTACCTGAAAAGCAGAGAAATTCACATTTTGAAAATTGCAATTTTTTTTCCTCCAAATTTCCATAAAATTTACTTTTTTTTAAAAAAAAAAATAAATAAATACAAAAATATTGATTAGTGTTTACCATGAACATAAATTATAATGTGTTATGAAAAAACAATCTCAAAATCACTTGTGTAAGTTAAAGTGTCTCAAAGTTCTTGCCATTTAAAGTGACACGTCAATTTTGAAAAACATGGCCTGGACCTTAACGCACTTTTGGGCTGCGTCCTTAAGGGGTTTAAATAAATCGAAAATCATCTTCATAGCCCAAAACAAATCCTGAGATATCAGTATTAGTAATAAGGACATATTAGATACATCCTCTGTATAGATATGTGATTGGCAGGAAAAGGGTTACTGGTGGTTTAGGCTTGGCTTGACAACAACTCCGTTCAGACTTCTAGGCCACATGTTAGTCATTGTATTTTTATATGCCCTGATTAATCCCATTGGAAGATATACGTCAAGATAGGGTGAAATCCAGTTTAGGGCGGGTTCACACCTGCGCCCGATCTCTGCTTTGTGGGTTTCTGTATTCTGCCCGAGAAACTGGACTGGAGACAGAAACTCAGCAGTCAGTGTCCAACCGTGAGCATCTTCTGATCTCCGTGGCAAAACCGTTTTTTTTTTTTTTTTAACCAGACACAAAGTGCTGCATGTCCGACGTTGTGTCCGGTTAAAAAAACTGGTTTCGCCGTAGAGAGGCAGAAGACGCTCAGTTTTCAAACCCAAGTGAATGGGTTTGAAAACTGACTGCCGGTTTCTGTCTCCTGTCCAGTTTCTCGGGCAGAAGACAGAAACCTGCAAAGCGGAGATCGGGCGCAGGTGTGAATCCGCCCTTATAGGCATTTCCACTGTCCTTTTTGGATAAGTAGAAATGACATATCTTAGGGCCTTCCATCAGCCTGCATAATGTATTGTCCTTTTCAGAGATGCTAAGGACTGATGCTTCGGACTGATTTACCTAGGGTTACCAAATGTCGTCTTTCACTGCGCTAATGATTAGTGACATTTATGTTGTCTCCCAATTTCACCATTATTGAGCCCAGGTAAAAGCATAATGGGATTATCATTGCCTCATAAGGGAATCCTATTGCTTTATGCTATCTGGCACACTGGGATACTGGGAGATAACTAATCCTGTCTTGTGTGAGCGAAATTAGAGCGAATGTCCACAACGCTTGTCTGAAGTGTTGCGATGGGGATACACCCATAACTAATAGAGCTTGTATGCACAAAAGTAGATTTCCTGATTTATAGACATAAACAGACAAGTACCAAGTATTGTATTTTCAAAGCTTAAATCATAAATCATTTTACTATCCATAGGTGATCAGGTGACCAATGCATCTTTAATGCAAAGAATGTCTGACATGCTCTCAAGATGGTTCGAAGAAGCAAGTGAAGTTGCACAAAGAGGCAGAGGAAGAAATCAAAACAGAGGTACATTTCGAGCCTAAGTAATGTATGTATGTGTTGCTTCCCTTAAATTGTAAATGCTTACCGTATTTTTCGGACTATAAGACACACCTTTTTTCCTCCCAATATGGGAGGAAAATAGGGTGCATCTTATAGTCCGAATGCAGTCCTGTGCGTCTGTGTTCTGTCCCTGTCCCGTCTGTGCGAAGCAAAAGGAGGTACCGTAATAGCAGAGAAAGGGTACAGGCTGCGCAGGCAAGTTAGAAGAAAGCCTGCGGCGCCTGTACTTGTTTATCATGCCGCTACACTGAAGCCCCTTCCTGACATCTGCCGTTTCAATACGGTAGATGTCGGGTCTTAAAGTTGGCGGCCGCTCCTGCAGAGTGGTTGCCATAGCTACCGAGTCTCCGCTGTACAGGACACCCGATAGCTATGGCAAACGCTCTGCAAGAGTGGCCACAGGCATTATTACTACTGGTGTTAAATCCCCCCCCCCCTCCCCCAGAAAGTTAAGAATCTACCCCTGGTACCTGTACTGCTGCAGGCCGCCTCCCCTCACCAGCCATAATAGTAATATAGAGAATCTTCCATAGACTGCAATACAGTATCCTAGGAGGAGGCAAATAAAATATAAAGAAAGTTTGTGTGTTTGGATGTTTGGATGTTTGTGAGTTTGGATGTTTGTTCCTCAATCACGCTAAACCGCCTGGACGGATTTGCGTGCAATTTTCCACAAACATAGTTTTCCCTTAGGATTGAGTCATAGGCTACTTTTGGTGCCACTAAACAACATGGCTTCCTAGCAGGAGACTCACAAAAGCAGGACTCCTAGCCCCAGCTATAGACTCACACACACTGCCTGGCATTTCCTGCCTCAACCTGCCTGCACACTCCTTACTGTCACCTCAGGAGTAGCCCTCACTCTACTCACTCACATTTACATATAGCTTTCCACTATATAACAGATCACATTGTCTGTATTACTACATACACAATATAACAGATCACATTGTCTGTATTGCTACATACACAATATAACAGATCACATTGTCTGTATTACTACATACACAATATAACAGATCACATTGTCTGTATTACTACATACACAATATAACACATCACATTGTCTGTATTACTACATACACAATATAACAGATCACATTGTCTGTATTACTACATACACAATATAACAGATCACATTGTCTGTATTACTACATACACAATATAACAGATCACATTGTCTGAATTACTACATACACAATATAACACATCACATTGTCTGTATTACTACATACACAATATAACAGATCACATTGTCTGTATTACTACATACACAATATAACACATCACATTGTCTGTATTACTACATACACAATATAACACATCACATTGTCTGTATTACTACATACACAATATAACACATCACATTGTCTGTATTACTACATACACAATTTAACAGATCACATTGTCTGTATTACTACATACACAATATAACACATCACATTGTTTGTATTACTACATACACAATATAACAGATCACATTGTCTGTATTACTACATACACAATATAACACCTCAAATTGTCTGTATTACTACATACACAATATAACAGATCACATTGTCTGTATTACTACATACACAATTTAACAGATCACATTGTCTGTATTACTACATACACAATATAACACATCACATTGTCTGTATTACTACATACACAATATAACACATCACATTGTCTGTATTACTACATACACAATATAACACATCACATTGTCTGTATTACTACATACACAATATAACACATCACATTTGCTATCCCACCAAACTTTTTAAAGCACTTTTACAGTTTCACACGTCTATGTCCGCCCAATTCTCAAATCACCGCAGACGAAGTCGCGGGTAAAAGCTAATATATATATATATATATATATATATATATATATATATATATATATATATATATATATATATATATGTATGTTCAAATCACCCCCCACATCCCTAGAATACATATAAAACAAAAACATTACTTTGAAACACATACACATGTCCGAAAACCCCTGCTTCTATTTACATTGGTGAAATATTATATTGTTATGTTAATAAATATTTTACATATTTTTTTGCTTCAATTTTTTTTCCTATTTTCCGCCTCTAAAACCTTAGTACGTCTTATGGTCTGGTGCGTCTTATAGTCCGAAAAATACGGTATTTTGTGGAGACCTGAGAATGGTTGGGCAGGTCTCACAAACCAACAGTTTAATAATTGTTGTAAGATTTACAAACTTTCCAAATGTGTTGCTGGTAGTACCAACATTATATTTATAATCTTTTACAAGGCTCTCCATCTTTCGATATTTGAATTGTGACAGTCTGACCTCTGCCTCTTAGTAAAGTGTAGCATAGCAGCTGTTCCAGGTAATGTAAATTGTATGCCTCACTGAAGATAGATTGCAATCCTTACAATAAGCAATCATTGTTATATAAAGCACTTTAAATATTTTATTTATACATAATGTTATATTTCTCAGAACTATTTATTAAACAAAAACTGAATGCATACATTTCAGAATCTCAACTCAAATATTCGAGTAGATAACTTTCTTTTATTTAAACTGACTATTAACATTTTGCAAAATTAGAATTGTCAAAGTACGATTCAACATCATCCCACAAAGTGAGTTATCATGTATTACTTAAAGCAGCGGTTCTCAACCTGTGGGTTGCGACCCCGGCGGGGGTCGAACGACCAAAACACAGGGGTCGCCTAAAGCCATCGGCAAATACATATTTCCGATGGCTTTAGCCGCTGAGAAGCCGCGCTGCCTTTGCAGCAGGGTAGATCCTAGTGGGCTGAAGGACCTGTGATGATGTCACGACCATGTGATAGGACTCTGGTGTGGGCGGAGCTATTCAGTACAGTGCCGAGTTACACAGGAAGGGAAAGCTGCACTGAGTGGAGACTGGAAGGTAAGATGGAGAGAAGAGACAGCAAGTGTAAGCAAGGGGTGGGAAGGGGATGCAAGCAGTGTGTGAGTATGATAGGAGGGGATGCAGGCTGTGTGTGAGTATGATAGGAGGGGATGCAGGCTGTGTGTGAGTATGATAGGAGGGGTTCAGGCTGTGTGTGAGCAAGATGGGGGTGTTTCAGGCTGTGTGTCAGCATAATAGTGGGGTTCAGGCTGTGTGTGAGCGTGATAGGAGGTTCAGGCTGTGTGTGAGCAATATGGGGGATATGAATCTGGGGGCAGAGATGGAGGGGACATGAATCTGGAGGCAGAGATGGGGGACATGATTCTGAGAGCAGAGATTGGGGGACATGATTCTGAGAGCAGAGATTGGGGGACATGATTCTGAGAGCAGAGATGGGGGGACATGAATCTGGGGGCAGAGATGGGGAACATGATTCTGAGGGCAGAGATGGAGAGGACATGAATCTGGGGGCAGAGATGGAGGGGACATGAATCTGGGGGCAGAGATGGAGGGGACATGAAACTGAGGACAGTTTCCTCTCCATCTCTGTCCTCAGTTTCATGTCCCCTCCATCTCTGCCCCCAGATTCATGTCCCCTCCATCTCTGCCCCCAGATTCATGTCCCCTCCATCTCTGCCCCCAGATTCATGTCCTCTCCATCTCTGCCCTCAGAATCATGTTCCCCATCTCTGCCCCCAGATTCATGTCCCCCCATCTCTGCTCTCAGAATCATGTCCCCCAATCTCTGCTCTCAGAATCATGTCCCCCAATCTCTGCTCTCAGAATCATGTCCCCCATCTCTGCCTCCAGATTCATAACACTATAACACATAACATAACAACATAAATTTATGGGTCACCCATAAATTTATGGGTGACTGTAGGAGGATTACACTGTGTGGGAGCACTAGAAAAATGAATGAGAATGGGCGGAGTCAACATAAAAGTGGGTGGAGCCAAATTTGTCGCGGCGCACTCTGCGTGCCGCACATTTTCTCCCTCTTTCTACTTTTCAAAAGTTGGGAGGTATGGGTTGTAGCAAAATTAAGGCCCGTTCACACAGGCACAGAGGGGGCAGATTATGGTGCGAAATCCACGTCATAATCCGCCCTCTCACAATGGAGGTCTATTTAGACCGCCAGGCTTGTTTTTTGCATGAGCGGCATGCTGACGCTCACGGAAAAAAAATATGTGGGCTGCCCTTTCTTCAGGTGGATTCCACAGCTCGGTGACCCCTGGCAGCAGCAACCTCCCGAATCGTCCCATTAATTTGAGCCAACTCCGGGGGGAAGCCGCGACAGACGTGGCAAGCGTGTTTTGACCCGAGAGTGATGCGGCTCCCCGCGTCACTCTCAGTGCCTAAATCCGCTATAGATCCGCTATACCACCCCCTGTGTGAACTAGCCCTTACAATTATGAAGTAGCCACCAAAATTATTTTTTGGTTTGGGGTCACCGCAACATGAGGAACTGTATTGCGGGGTCACGGCATTAGAAAGGTTGAGAACCACTGACTTAAAGGGACTCTATCTTTGAGAAAAGTCATCCTTAACTAAGCACATATTTGCATAGCCTTTAGAAAGCCTATTCCACACATACCTTTTGCATGTTAATCGCCTCAGTAGTTTTTGAATGAGCCCATTTTAATTTGAATACTCGCTGGAGGATAATTAGCATACAAGTCTCAATGAGCACCTTCTCTGCTATGATGACTCATCTCCCTGCAGAGAATGCGTAGACACACAGCAGACAGTGTGCTCGCTGAGACTTCCGGGGTGCACTCTGTAAGCTAATTAATAGAGATGAGCGAGTACTGTTCGGATCAGCCGATCCGAACAGCACGCTCGCATAGAAATGAATGGACGTAGCCGACACGCGGGGGGTTAAGCGGCCGGCCACCGTCAAAGCGGAAGTAACAGGTGCATCCATTCATTTCTATGGAGCATGCTGTTCGGATCGGTTGATCCGAACAGTACTCGCTCATCTCTACTAATTAACATACAAAGAGTATGTGTGGAATAGCCTTTCTAAAGGCTATGCAAGTATGTGCTTATTTAAAAAAGACTTGATAGAGCCCCTTTAACCACTGTTATATATCACAGATATATGAAATCTTTATTTAGGGCGTATATTTACACTGCCAGAATGTCATCTGTTAAGATCCATTAGAGCAGGTGTCTCAAACTCAATTTACATGGGGGCCGCTGGAGGTAGAGTCTGGGTGAGGCTGGGCCGCATCAGGTTTTCCACAAGCTATGCTCACCGCAGCAAATTTAGCTCCGCCCAATTTTATGATGTCTCCGCCCATTCTTATTCATTTTTCATGTGCCCTCACACAGTATAATTCTCCTACAGTCACCCATACATTATATGTCCCCTTCCAACTGCCCCACAGTATTAAGTCCCTCTCTTGGTGGCCCAGTTTAAACTGGGGGAAACTAGAGGGGACATGAAACTGGGGCAGCTGGAGGGGGACATAAAACAGTGGGGGTAGTTGGAGGGGGGCAATAAATTAATGTCAGCTGAAGTGGGACATTAAATTGGGGGCAACTAGAGGGGGACATTAAACTCGGGAGGCTAGAAGCAGACATTAAACCGTAGGGGTTGCTGGACAGTGACAATAAACTAGGGACAACTAGAGGCAGACAGGTCCCCCTCCAGCTACTCCCACGGTTTACTGCCCCCTCCAGTTGTCCCCAGTTTAAGTGCCCCCTTTCATCTACTTTCAGATTCATCTCCCCCACCATTTCTCCCCCAGTTTGATACCCCCCTTCATTTGCCCCATTTTACGTCCCCCCTCCATCTGTCCCCAGTTTCATGTCGTCCCTCCATTTGTCCCAGTTTCATGTTCCCCTCCATCTGCCCCAATTTCATATCCCCCCTCCATCTCTGCCCCTAGGTTACTGACACACACACACACACACACACACACTCCACTCTGCATCTCACATTCCTCTCAGTACTACATCTCTTCATATTCCGGCCGGCACACTAAGACACGCCTCCCTAGTCACGTGACGTCTGACGTCACACACAGGTCCTTGAGTTTTAAACTTCAGTAGTACTAGCTTTCCACCGATCACCCATCACTTTCTATTGCTGTTATAAGAGCGGGGGAATGATCGGAGGAAAGTTTAAGTAAAACACTGACTAAAGGGACATAGCGGGACATGCAGGGAGCTGCACGGGGGCCGCAAACTATCGTCCCGAGGGCCGCAGTTGGCCCGCGGGCCGCAAGTTTGAGCCCCGGCATTAGAGGATCAGAACAATGGACAAATAAGGTTACGGATTCAGTGGAAAATTTTTAATATACTTCCTCATTGACTTCAATCTAAAAATAAAATGAAAGGTTCCCTACAAATATGTTTAATGTCTTTATTTTTTCTTTTTTTTTATGTATAATATATATACACTCATTGCAGGCAGCTTACAGTCAAACACGTCAGTTTCACAGTCCACGAACACAAATATGGAGCCACAAGCAACTACAGAATCTGATTCATCTGATGTAAATGTGAATCCATCTCCCATTAATGTTGATAAAAGGTCATCTACTGAGAATATGCAACAAGAGTCTTCATCTTCATCGGATAAATCTAGTACTCATACTGGTAAGCGTATTTTTTGTAATTAATCATAACAGATTTCAAATAGCACTTCATGACACCATTTAAAGCAGAACTCCAGACCACACAAATTTTTATTCTGTGGCTTGTTAAAAATGATGTAAATTATGTAAATTGTAGCAAATGTAATCATCGTAAATCGCGGCTGTGAGTTTTCCACTCTTTTCTGATCTACAGCTGTATCATGTGACCAGCAATCAGACTCTCCAATGGTCGCAGCTTCTCATGTGTGGATAGGATGTCTAGTTTCCCATGCAGTTCAGCTATTTAATTTTTTTTTTCACTTTAGTATTCAACATATTGGATATGCAACTTGTGAGCATTACATAATGTATACCATAGACTGTAATTCTACAGTATCACAGACCATGGCAACGTTGTTATCGTAATATTGAAGTGTGTAACAGGCTGAGCTCAATCATAATGTTCCTATGGCAGGCCTGGGAGTATTAAGAAGGCTCACAGTAATGGAATGAGTCCTGTGATCACACCACAGGAGAGCCACTCCATTGCTGCAAGCAAAAGGAAAACTAGAAGTAAGTGCTTGCATGATATAGTCACAACTGATAACCGCATCTTAAAGATTAATGGTCCATAATTTTAATGCAGCGTAAACTGAGCGCTTACGTGAGCAAAAAACGTTGTGTATACGCTCATAGTAAAAAAACGCCGCTTAAATTCGACCCTCGCATTTCTACGCCAGTAAAAATAAGCACAAATTATGGCCGGCGTTACTCCGTGTGAATGCTCCCTAAAGATAATCACAGAACTTAATCTTATGGGATTTAAGGCAATTCTTGACAAAAAGAAGGCATCTATTTCACTGAACCCACATATGACAGTATTACTATGGTTCTGTATGATAGTGCTACATGTACACTATTGAACAGTACAGTATAAGTATGATGCTATCTGGTACAGTTCCTTGTACACCATAGGACAGTATCATCATATTGCTATATGGTAGGGTTCCTTGTACATTATAAGACAGCATTATCATGGTACTTTATGAAAGGGTTCCTTGTACTCTATATGACAGTATTATCATGGCAATGTATGGTAGGGTTTCCTTGCATGCTGTATCATACAATATACCAGGAACCGTATAACATATAGCACCAAATTAACACTGCTATTGAGTGCTCAATTTACTACTGCCATACAGTGTACCAAATTTGGGACTAGAGTGCAAGCCTCGGAGCCAGAACCAGGCACGTACTAGTTATTAGGGAGCAATGGTGAACCCCGTACAAGGGCATAGGGCACAAACCCTAATGTTATACGGTAATGAATTCTGCGCCGTTATCTTATCAGTAAACATTGAAGGGATGGCGGTTAATATTTATTCAAAGTATGAGCAACTTGTCCTGAGATTTCCCAGGTCACGTTTTTTTGCTTGCACGTAAACAGCCGGCTGCACATCAGCTCTCTACTCCATCATGGCAGATTTCTGCCCAGAATTCATACGGCTTATTATTGTGACGCTGCTTCATTTTGGAGGAAAACTATGTTTGATCTGCTGGGATTGGATGTCTTCAAATAATCTTATCACAAACAAAGCCTCCCTCTAAAACCACTCTTTGTCAGATTAAGCTGGTTCTCTGTTTTAAGGGCCTACTATACATACCTATATTCAGGACAATTATTTCAAAAAGTTATCCTAGGAATGCTCATTCCTTACAACTAAACTGTCTATTTTAGCTAGCCGTCAGCCAATGAGCAAACTTGGATTGACTGATTTAATCTGTTATACTAAAAGGCCTTGTTTACATCTCCTTTCTTCACGACCATATGGCATTCCTATTTATATCAGGTGGCTGTGTTTATTTTTACATCCCTTTAAAAACAGACCTAATAGTTTGTGTCTGTCAAAGATAGGACTTCCATTTTTTTAAACTGTTTTTTATGTCCATAAAAAAAAGGATGCAACGACTCATACTCTTACTCATTCATTGTACTTGCTTTCAAAACCGCTTTCAAAGCTGTCACAATAGGTTCATGTTTTCTTTATGTCCTTTGGAAACTTTGCTTTACTGTACATACTTGCACCAGATAGGAGAATAATGTAATGTATTAAAAGATTGGCAAGGTAATGTCAGTACTGCTACAGAGCCTTGATAAGGCAGGATACCAACACTATAAAGGCAAATGAGGCTCAATGTGCACCTCTTCTAGTCTATTGGACAGTGGGCTGGCTGTACTCAATCACTGTGATTGGACCTTAGGGCATGTTTCATCATCTAAGGGTGTGGTTTCAGCTGTCTTCGTCTCCTGATGAACCTTTAGGCGGGGGTAACGCGTTGGAGTTCCTTATATGTAGTCTAAATTATGCTGCCGCTAGCAGTTCCCTAGTAGGGTTCTCCCATACATGGACTTTTGATTACAGACTAGATGACACTGATGGGAATGTAGTGTTCATCTTTTATGTCAGAGACTACCCTTAGCTTTTAGGCAGTGCTATTAGTTTACTTACTTTATAGACTTTCTCATTAATAGAGACTGTCCTTAGCATTAGCACTTTATAATTCTTACATTGTTCTAGCCCCCCTTTACTATAGGGATTTTTTTTGTCCCCACTTGGACAATAATAGAGGGGATTTGTTTTTTCTCTTAGAGTGGCCCTTTTGAGACTTAGTCCATTGAGTACTAATATTTTTATTTACATTGTTGCTATGTTTGGTCTTGTGGTTTGGGTAGTTTTATGAGTCTTTAAAAAAATGTTAAGTTTTAACCTTGCAGGACACTAGACCCTGTAGAACATTATTCATAGGGACCTGTTACAATACTTTTTTTTAGAATTTTACATGATCGGGTCCTGTATTTATCTATTAATTTCTTTTCCAAAAGTTTTTTTTTTTATTTTCAACTGCACTGCCAACATAGGGGCTCTGCAAATGGATTATTTCACCTGAAAATTATTATTAGTCCTCCAAAAGCCTAATGGCATTTGCTGTGCCCAAACAGCAGTTTTCACCCACAGGTGGGGTATTTCTGTTCTTGGTCGAAATTTTGTATGAAATTGTGTGGCACATTTTTTCCTTTAACCCCTTGTGAAAAAGGAAAAAAAAAAATTAATTACTGTGAAATGCTTAAAGTGGTTGTCCCATCTCAAGGATCCTATGTGTATGTATATATGTATATAATTACATTTTAATTATGTTTTGTTAACTTTGTTTATTGGGTTTTATTGAGTAAAAGTAGTCTTGTTGCTCTAGAACTAGAATGGTCAATGCATTGGACTAATTAAAAAAAGGCTTTATCAAAGAAGAGCCTTCTTTCCCCTGAAAGTCTGCATCAGTATTTAAGAGCAACAATCATCAGCGTGGAACACACAAAATAAATATAAAAAATCTGTCAATTTATTATTTATTAACAAAAATGTTAAAACACATATGTCCAATAGAAAAAAGAGAAGAAGGAAACAACGCATACAAATGGACCAGCATACAGGTAAGTATGGTATATAATGACACAATTCACAACAATAGGGGCAATATAAATGCAATGACTGGTATTTTAAATGTAGAAAGCCTACTACCATAATGTTGCCATGAACATGGCTGGACTATAGTAAGTAATATTGCAAACTAATAAAGGTGCAAATTGACACCCTATAGAGACACAATAACAAGAATATGAAATGCCATAACTTTACCATGTAATGCATGGGAAGAGCCTCGACGTACGTTTCACCTGTACACAATAAGAATTTGAAATGCCATAAATTTACCATGTAATGCATGGGAAGAGCCCCGACATACGTTTCACCTGGAAACAATAACAAGAATTTGAAATGCTATAACTTTACCATGTAATGCATGGGAAGAGCCCCGATGTACGTTTCACCTGGACTCGCTTCTTCAGGGGGTGTCGAACTCCTGAAGAAGCCAGTCCAGGTGAAAAATTTTTGTTTTAACATTTTTTGTCAATAAAGTTTGGACAGATTTTTAATATTTATCGTTGTAGTCTTGCCTTTTTGTTGGCAAAAGAACAATCAATCATCAGCGTGGGTCTCTCACCTGGAGAAACCAATGCCATTACGGGTTCTATAGGTAGATTTGATCAGTGCATGTTTTTCAGCAGTACTGGTTCTATGTTTGGCAAGGGTTTCTTATTTTGGTAGAACATATGGGATATATCAAACATTAAGCAAATAGATCTTTGGTGTGGTTTATTAATGTGTAGTGTTATGTGAGTTACATTGCAGTGCGTTTGCACTTTTTTTTTTTTCATTAAAGTCTTTATCGAAGAATTTCACAAAACAATAGAATTATTAAAAAAAAACAATTGAGTTTGTGGGTTGGGAATGGCAGGAGAGGGAGAAGGGACGAGTAAACTCTCTGAAGCAGCAGAGAAAAACCATCATATCCAAGGGAACAATTAAACGACCAGTCAAAATAAAAGAATAAGCAAAATTGGTACAAAACCCAACTAGGAAAAGAGGGGAGAAAAGAAGGTGTAGTCACCCTCCTTAAAGTGCGGGGGGAATCTGCAGGGTAGCTGGAGTACAAGGGGGATTCAAAGGGAATAAGAAGAAGAGGGAGCTAAGAAAATAAGAATAAGGGAGGAGAGGGAGTACTGTTAAGGGAGTCATGAAGAAAGGGATCAAAGGCAGACTGGAAATCAGTAGAGTAATAAAAAGTGTCTGACCCAGAGGAGCCTGGTTGCACATTGTGTTGATTCAATCCCTGATACTATATTAATACACACTTGATTGCTGAAGATCAGCATAATGCCAAAACTTTTGCTTTCATAGAGATGGTCAACAATTATTTATGATCATTAGACTTCCAATAAACAACGCCTAGATGAATACCTTGCCTATTAATTCCTATGAAAGCCGTAAGTGTATATTCAATTTTTATACACACTGCTTCTGTATTTTGGGCTCCCTTTTCTTAAATGATGTCAAATATAGTTTATTGTATTCCTTTTATTGTATTGGTGTTGTTTATATATCTGAGGGTTCAATTATCTACTTTTTTTTATTTTGTCCTGATACATAAAACCATAGAATTTAAAGAGAGTTTTCTTTGTTAGGGGCATTCAAACTACTGACCATCAGTAGTGTCTGTAGCTATTGTCCATTACAAGATTTTAGCAACGGACACTAGCTGAACTGTCAGTAATCCGTTAAAGTTTGCATTCACTTCAATGGAATTTTATCTTATGTCCATTTGTGTCAGTTTGTGTCCCTTTACACCCCATCCTACATGCAGGACTTTTGTGTCCATTTAAAAAAATTGATTCTTGATGGACGGCAAGTGTTCATTTTTATTTTAACATTGAAGTCTATGGGCAATGGACTTCTAATGGACAGTTGCTGATAGCCATCAGTTACTGTCCGTTATTTTGTGTCCGTTTTCTCTGCATGCTCAGAAAGCAGAAACAAACCCCCCAAAAAACTCCAAAGACGGACAGTATAAAAAACAGACACTAGCTGACGCTCACTGATGCTAGATACTTATTTTTTTTTTTTACTGATCCATTAAATGGATTAGTTAGAAAAACGAACACATTAACATCAGTTAGTGTCCGTTAATGTCTGTTATGATGTGTGTCCGTTTTTTGTTTTTAACCTTCATAACGGAATCCAACGTTAGTTTGAATCATCCTTTTTCTCATGACTGTAGACCCATACACAATTTTGCCAAATGGTTTGTCACAATATCTTTATTATAATATAATATAAATAGTGCAAAATAAACAAACACAACAAACATGAACTAAATAAATGACTTAACTGGTTGACGACCGCCGGCCATAAATTTACGGCCGGCAGTCGTGGTCTCTGAAGTCCGGCCAATAGTAAAAATATAGCGGTTACTCACTGGTAACACCTTGTTCCATAACATACGGTTGGCGTTGAGCTCCGACCGGACGTTTTAACCCCTTGGATGCCGTGGTCAAATGTGACCGCAGCATCCAAGGGGTTCCCCCGAATTGCCACCCCCACCGGCACACCCCGGCGAGATCGGGGGGTGCCGGTATCTAGAATCTGCAGCCTGGGGTCTGACCAGAGACCCCAGGCTGCCTGGAGTCCCCAGTTACCTGGTTCATCCTACCAGGACCAGAGGAAGTCAGCCTATGCGTCTGCATAGACTGACTTCCTCTACAGACTGCAAGACATTCAGTCTGGGAGTTGGCTCTCCCAGCTCATCCCACAGCAGCCAGTATCACAGCAGCGGCAGCAGCCAGCTTTCCTGTGCACATGGAACACAGTGCACAGCATTCAGCTGGCTGCAGTGCCCACAAAGTGAGGCTCCCTGGCAACTGCCGGCAGCCTCGCTAAGCCCCGCCCACCACTCCCGCCACTGCGATCAACAGCAGCACCAACGCTGCCATGAAGATGGGGAAGGTAAGTAGCCTACCTCCCCCTCCCCTCACCTCCTGCATGTCTTATGGAGTGGGTTGTCCCCCACTCCATAAGATCCCCCCACCGAAAATAAGACATGTCCTATATTTAGGACGAGAATTTAATATAAGACACTGTCTTATTTTCGGGGAAAACACGGTAATTTATTCTCCAGAAATGAATATGCAACTGACTGTGAAAAGTGAAAATGTCAATTTTTCCAGTAATATTTAATTCCAATGCATAATGTGCCCAACTTGTATCATAGATGAAGGCTCCAAAAGCTTTTGTGCCCGGGAAACCCGGAGTTCCTCCCGGCTCTCACAGCACAGCGCGATTGGCTGTGCTGTGAAGAAGGACGTCTCTGGCTAAGTGTCAGAAACGCCCTTCTGACCATAGAAGGGCTACGGTACCGGGACCGTAAGCTCTTCACACTGGGCCCAGATCGGGAAAGCCGACAGTGCGCTGAACTCAGCGCACTGTCAGCTTTCCGACAGTATATAGAACTGCCTATGGG
This sequence comes from Leptodactylus fuscus, assembly GCF_031893055.1. Lineage (NCBI taxonomy): Eukaryota > Metazoa > Chordata > Amphibia > Anura > Leptodactylidae > Leptodactylus > Leptodactylus fuscus. The sequence goes on along the minus strand of NC_134266.1, from coordinate 101,416,342 downwards.
CAAAATGGTGAAAGGTCCTCTTTAACAGTTTTTGGAGTGTGTGTTTCTGCTGACACAAACTGGGCACAACATATCGGGTACTGAAATGGTGTATCTTTAGAAAGATTGCAATTTTCCCTTTTCAACATGAGCTACTCAATCATTTATTGAAATTAAATGAATGCAATACTCAAGGGTTAAAAATACTTGCTACCCTACTTGAGGGGTTTAGTTTCCAAAATGGGGTCACAAGTCTGCAGAGCCCACTTTACTGGCAATTCAGGAGCACTGCATAAGTGGCATGACATCCAAAAATCAAAATGCTTAAAAAAATAAAATAGTGCTCCTTCCCTTCTGTGCCCGGCTGTGCCCAAACAGCCATTTATATCCACTTATGACATTGAGTACGTTATCCTGGATACATCAGTGTCATACATGCGGGCATAAACTGCCATTTGGGCACACAGCAGGGCGCAGATGTGAAGAAGCTCTATGTGGCCTTTGGAACATAGATTTAGATTGTTGGACTTTGGACACCATGTCATATTTGCAGAGACCCTAAATTTGTCCCTACAAAATGGGGCCACTGGCACCTCCACAGATCTGCAAAAACAACATGGTGCCCAGAAAGTCCCTTTAAATCTGTACCCCAAAAGCTAAAAAGCACTAAACTCCTTCCCTTCTGAGCTCTGTTGTGTTCCCAAGCAGCAGTGTACACCCACATATATAACTTTTTTGTACCCAGGATAGCCCACTTAATAGTTTTATGAGTGTATGTCTCTGATGACTCAGAATGGGTACAATGTATTGCGCACCAAAATGGCATATTTCTTTAAAAATTTAAATTTTCACGTTGTACATTAATTTTTGGGAAGCATTTTTAGGCTCAAAATGATAATATTCCTTGTGAAATTCCTTGAGAGGCGTAAAACAGGGTCAATTTTGAGGGGTTTTCAATGTATTGGTACTTTAGGGGCTCTGCAAATGCAATATGCTACCTGAAAACTATTACAGCAAAATGTGCCCTCCAAAAGACAAATGGCTCTCTTTCCACTCTAGGCCTCACTATATTCCGATACTGCAATTCTCAACCACATATGGGGCATATCTGTGTTTAAGTGAAATTATGTAACACACTGTTGGGGTCCTTTTTCTTCTTTATACCTTTGTAAAAATATGGTGCTAAAAGTATGGTTTATTGGGAAAAAAAAGTAATTTTTAATCTTTACATCCCAATGCTAATATAATCTGTGAAACAACTGTAGGGTCAAAATGCTCGTTATACCCCTTAAGAAATTTCTTTATGGGTGTAATTTCCAAAATGGGATTCCATTGTATTGGTACTCTAGGGCCTCTGCAAATGAGACAGGGCACCTGAAAAATATTTCAGCAAAATCTGCCTTTAAAAAAGCCAAATAGCACTCTTTCCATTCTTAGCCCCACCACGTACCCATACAGCAGATTAGGACCACATATGGGGTATTGCCGTGTTCAGGAGCAACTGCTTTTCAAACACCCCATGTTGCTCCTTCCCTTCTGTGCACTGCTGTGCACATGCTCTGTATAATGGTCACTAGGAAGAATATGCAAATCTGTCTCCCAAGATGTAAACAGGGAGACAGTGCCTCTGTTATGCTGCCCTCTATAGCAAGCACCCTAAACAACATGCCCGACTTCCCAGAAGCCTTTGCTGCATGATTCGAGGTTATAACCAAATCAATTTCTCAGCTACGGACGGCAGAGTTTCTGTCTCTTTGGACTTCATCAGCGCAGCATAGAGCGAATTGATTTGGTTTAAGTGAGAGGCTGAAAGACCCTAACGTCTTTCCTTAGGGAGAGACCACCTTCCCAGGTGTGTGGAGACTTATACAGCCATAGTTGCTCCACTGCAAAGGAACATGGGAAGAATATGCAAATCTGTCTCCCAAGATGTAAACAGGGAGACAGTGCCTCTGTTATGCTGCCCTCTATAGCAAGCACCCTGAACATAATGGTCACTAGTACTACAGCTCTGCTCCTATTGACTTCAATGTTAGTGGCCCAAACAATTAGATATTTATGGTTTCTGGGTTGTTGGCCCCAACATGATCAGATACATTCTAATTAAATTTTTTTTCATACGGTTTGTCCACCCAAGCCTCCAGTTTCCCTAAATCCCTCTGTAGTATTATATTATTCTCCTCTGTGGTGAATACTTCACAGGGATTATCCCTGCAAATATTACAATTCTACACATTAACTATAGGGTCATTAAAGGAAATTTCTATCTCAAAGTTCTTATTTGCTAGATATAGCTAAATCTCTCTTCACTGTTTACAGCTGGATGGCTAGGCCTGCTACAGGTCGAAATGATTACTCAGTCCCTGCTCCTGGTCTCCATATTCTCCCTCTCTCTGCATACTGCTTTCAGTTTTTGAGCCCTGATAAGTGCTAGTAGAGTTTCTTGGAGCAGTGTCTCTGTTATCTGGATGTGTAAATCCCAAGATATTGATATTTTATATTGGAATGGTCAATCTTAGATATATAACCCATATTAATCTGGTAAATCCAGAAATAACTGTGCAGTAAGAGCTCCGTACCATAATGAACTGAAAACCAGGAAGAGCAGAGGAGACTGCAGGGTAGCTGAAAAAAACCAAAACCTTTAATATATTAAACAGAAGAGGGTTCAATACTGACTATAGATGTGTTACTTTTTCATATGAATTTAAATCAATATTTTTTATTTTACTGCAAAATGTACTTTAAAGTAATTAACCGTGTTTGAAGCTACCTCAAATGTAATTCTTGTTTCAGATTCTACTTCTATGATTAGCAAAGATCTTGGATCCATGTCACTTGATGAAGGACGGGGTGCGTGGCCTACAAACCTAGCAGTATAGTATAAGTGTGGGTTGTTATTTGAGTGCTTCATTAGTTTGTAGGTGGCAGCTATACAATATTTTATTTTTTTTTATGTTTTTTTTTTTCTCAAAGCTGCAGTTATTGTTCAAGATATCTATTTTAAGGTTTAAATATAATTCAGATTAATGAAGTTTATTAATACTATATTAATACACCCTTTGAATTCTAGAAATATTTCTAAAAACATAACTGCTGCTTACGAATTTCAGCATATTTTATGCACTAGAGCTATAAATCACAAAATATTAAAAGGGAGCATGATATCTAATAGTTTGCCTGTAATGCTATGTCTGTCTAACTCAAGTTTAAAGCATTTTGTTTGTATGTTCTTAATCTTCAGACCAGGGCCTCTGGTGGCAATGACAGGAGCAGGACTGTTCAAATTAAATGGATAAAATTCGTATTTTAAACTTAAAATATGATTTCTTTCTTGAGAATTCTCAAAATGTCCCAGTCTCAAGTGAAAATCGTTATCATTCACAGTGAGACCGCTTATCTGCAGGGTATTCAGTATATTCATCCATTCAGTACCATACTGTGACATATTTTCCTTTTGGCAACTAAACGTACTGTGATATCATAATAGATTAATAAAATGTTTCCACAAAATTTTATGTACTGCATAGTCAAAGGAATGTCATTCTTGCAAGTACAAGATAATGCCGATTGTGGATGCTAGCAAGTTATTACCGTATATACTCGAGTATAAGCCAACCTGAATATAAGACGAGGCCCCTACTGTATTTTCCGGCGTATCAGACTGGGCGTATAAGACGAGCCTCAACTTTTCCAGTTAAAATATAGACTTTGGGATATACTTTCCGTATAAGACTACCCCTCTTCTAATGCACATACAGTAAAAAGTAAAAAAACAAACAAACATCAGATTTGATTTCAATATGGTAAATTTAAATTCAAAAGCTTTAGCAGGAAAAGGCTGGTTGTCATCAAACATATAAACAATAACATAGCATTACACATTGCTATTCATGTAAGTGGCCTTTCATATAATATATACACTGCTTGCTGGCAGCTTTCCACTTTGACTTATAAATGGTGGTCCTGAGTGTGGGACACCCATCTATGATACCTATTAGAGATGAGCAAGTAGTGTTCGATCGAGTAGGTGTTCGATCGAATACTACGGTATTCGAGATACTCGTACTCAATAGAACACTACTAGCTGTTCGATGCAGAACCAGCGTTGATTGGCAGAATGCTATACATTCTGCCAATCAACGCTGGTTCTTCTCTTACCTTTAGGAGTCTTCTCCGTGCAGCGTCCCTGCGGCGTCTTCCGGCTGGAATTCACTCTGCCTAGGCATGCCCTCGCATGCGCGGTCGGCTCTGCCTAGGCCCCGATGCCTAGGCAGAGTAAATTCCAGCCGGAAGACGCTGCGGGGGCGCTGCGCCGGGAGAAGACTTCAAGGGGAATCCAGTCCGACCGTCACTCGTGGACTTGGTAAGTATAATGTTATCGAATTTTGCGTACCCCTGAAACAAGCTTTTCCCCCTATAGACTATAATGGGGATCGAAATCCGTTCGAACAGCCGAACAGTGTGCGACTGTTCGAATCGGATTTCGAACCTTGGACATTTTAGTGTTCGCTCATCTCTAATACCTATTATGTTGGGTTCACATATATAAATTGAGCCCAAACGATTCTTTTATGTGGGAGCAGGACATAACTGATGACATTTTCATGCACTTTGTGTGAAAAATTTCAAAAATTAAAATTGTCGGAGTTTTCGGGTGCAGTAGTTGGGTGCTGGGAAAGGGGAGAGGGTGTTTTGATGGTCTGTCTGCCCCTTCCCTGAGCTTGAGGACTGTTTTTTTTTTTTTTTTTTTCCCCACTTGGAATTCAGCCTGGCTGAATATAGGGCATCTGCAGTGCTCCTATTAACCCAGACACAGGGATATCTAATGTATATGTGTTTCACAGCAATTTTCTATTTTTATATGTATTCTAGGGAAAGGAGAGATTTAGAACTTTTATTTACTTTTATTTTTTTATTATTTTTTTTAAAGCTGCTTTTTTATTCACTATTTTATGGGAAATTCTATACATTACTATTGGGGCTGGTCATAGACCCCCCTCCCCCCTCAAATTTTTTTTTTTTTTTTTTTTGCTTGACTCAAGTATAAGCCGAGGGGGCTTTTTCAGCACAAAATCTGGATTTTAGCCTTCTAACTTGCTAAGCATATGAGAAAAGGAAATATGGCTGTCCAAATGTACCTGCATCTGGCTCTTTGTTCTTAAAGATAATATCTGTTCAGGCATTAGTCAGCCCTCTAGCAAGTATTTTTTTTTTCTTGAGTCATTAAATTGTCTGTTTTTCTGTTTTAGCTCTTATGTGAAAATTCTCCCATTACCTTCACAAATGTTAGCAGCAGTTTATGCAGTTTTCTGGACCTGTGATGACTTTATCTTCACAGCTGCCAGAAGCACAGACAAGGGTTTCATGGTGAAGCATGGAGCAATCGGCTCTTGACTTCATTACTGTATTCAAATCCAGAGCTGAATTTAGCTTCTCAGCTGCCTCAAGGAACTAATAGAAATGGGCCGCCCACGCAAAAAAACCCAACCTAGCAATCTTTGTTTCCGTGATGGGGGTTCTCCTAATTAATATTGTAGGCTAGACACCCCCATTGACAGATCAAAAATACCTCTTATTTTACCCACACACAGTGTAATGTATCCTTTACACATTATAATGTACCCTTTATTGGCACCCTTACAATATATTGCCCCTTTACTGACCCCCGCACAGTGTATGGCCCCCTTTACTAGTCCCCACATAGTATACTGCCTCATTTAATGCCCACACAGTATAGTATCCCTTTTGAGACCCCCACACATATTATTGTCTGCTTCTTCTTTTTGGCCCCCACACAGTATACTGACCTTTCATGGCGTCACCAAAGGTCCTTTAACCCACTAGGATTTAGCATCTACCTTTTTAGCCTATACCCTACGCTCGCCCTGTCAGAGATAGAGAGCTGGATGTGGCCCATGGGTCGTACAATGCCTGGATCTGCCTTAGAGTGTAATAAGGCGAGGCCTTGGGGTAGATGAGGAAAAATAACAAACACATATTCTATAGTTATATATACATATACTAATAATCAAAATCTTAAACACCTTGCCTCACCTCTCCTGGGCATCTTTGTGGCATCAGCAGTACCTGATGTCCTGCTGAGGCCTCTGTCTGATGTCATGCAATATTCAATCCTATTAATATTATAAAGGTGAAAGTTTGTGAGTTTGGATGTTTGTGGGTTTGTGTGTTTGGATGTTTGTTCCTCAATTACGCAAAACCCACCCTAGCGATTTGGCTGAAATTTTCCACAAACATAGTTACTACACTGGATTGCGCAGTAGGCTACTTTTCGTCACAATAGCGCACATACGTTTTTCCCAGGACCCACACAAAACCCAAACTCACATCACTATCTCTGCAATCTCACACACTTTGGACCATAGCAAGCCACAAAATTCATATTACCCTCTACAGCAGAGGTCAGCAACCCCTGGCACACGTGCCAAGAGTGGCACTTCTGCCATATTTCACTGGCACACCAGCAGCATAGGACCTGCAAGAGTTAAATGAAGTCTGAGCGTCCCTTCAGTGCTCTACTAGAGCTGAGGCATAAGGACACTCCCCTTTGAGAGGGGTACAGGAAACCCAGGGGGTGGAGCTTAATCTCTCAGGTCTGTGCCTGCTATAGTGGTCTGCATCCTGCAAAGATTCCCCGAAGAGGAGAGGAAGCTGCTAGCAAAGTGAAACTGAAAAACACACAGGTACATAGGATTACTGTTCTCATTAATGTCAGGCATTTGGGGTTATTAGTTTAGTGTTAGTAACTCCATGTGCCTCACATTAATAGGAATTTACCCACTTCTACAATCACCGCAGACGAAGTCGCGGGTACCAGCTAGTTATTTATATTTGCAAAAATGTTTAACATTTAATTATCTACAAATTTAAAAATAGTTATGTACATGGGAATACCCCTTTAAGAATGCTACAGCGCCCTCTAATGCTTCCTCTAAAGTGCCCTGCAGCATTCTTCAGTGTTCGCAGCCTGGAGTCAGAAGTGAAGGTGTGATACAACAAGAGGCTGGACTGAAAAGGTGTGGAGATAGGTCAGTAAAATATTAACTTCCTACTTGTTGGAATACGCCACGTAGTGGCTGATTAAAAAAAATGCCACCCCTCACATTGTGTCAGGAGATGACTCCTGAAGCTGACGCCTAAGGTTTGCCTCATGGCAAGTGCAGCCCCATTCCACTTTAGTATACCTCCATGTAGAATACCGTATTTTTCGGACTATAAGACGATATAAGATAAGAGATTTCCCCCAAAATTACGGAGGAAAATTAGGGTGCGTCTTATAGTCCGAAGACAGAGGAGGAGTAGTGGAATTGCATCACCGGAATTGTATGGTTGTGCTCCTACCACCGCTGGTTTTCTGCAGCGGCAGGAGCATGGCAATAATGCGGGCCCTGGCACCTGTGCCGGCGGCTAAAACCCTCCCCGGCATCCGTCTTTCTATTATAGTGAATGCCGGGTCTGTAAGTAATGGTCGCCATAATAAGGAGACGTCGGAGCTAGTGATCAGAGATCGCAGGCATCAAAGTCCTCCCCCAAAGTTTAAAATGAGCCCCGGGGCCTTGCCCCACCAGCCGCATACCTTTAGAATTGCAGGCTGGCTCCTGTGCGGCGAGGTCGACCTGTTCCAGTGACAGGTGGAAGCCTAATGAAGGCTCCCAGGCCTGTCATGGCAATATTACTATCGCAGCTAGTCTATGATCAGCCGCAATAGTAATGTACAGAATCTCCCATAGACAGCAAATCAAGTGATTGCAGGTTCAAGCCCCCTAGGTGAGGCTAATAAAATAGTAAAAAAAAAAAAAAAAAACTTTTAAAAAAATATAATAAATAAATAAAAGTTCACCTAAATTACCTCCTTTTCCTAGAATACATATAAAAGTATAAATTTACTGTGAAACACATACACATTAGGTATCCCTGTGTCCGAAAATGCCCTGTCTACTAATATTTTTCCTGTACAGTGAACGTCAAAATCAAAAGTGCTAAACCGCTGTGTTTTTCTCACCGTTTTGCCTCTGATTTAAATAAAAGGTGATATAAGCAATAGACATTTCCCAAAATGGTATAACTAAAAAGTACAACTGGCCCCACAAAAAAAGCTCTATGCATCCCCGTACAGCTGCAGGGTCACCTATCAATGTGGCCTTGCAGCCGTTGCAAAACTACAACTCCCATACATTAAATATTTTACCATTTTTTGCATGAAAATTTTTTTTACCCTATTTTTCTCCTCTAAAACCTAGGTGTGTCTTATAGTCCAGTGCGTCTTATAGTCCGAAAAATATGGTATATGTTACTAAAGTAATTTAAAATTTTATGTGAGATTTTTTTTTTTTTTAAACTCTTGTTTAATTACCATAAGTAAATAAGTGATATATAAAGTTCTTGCTTAAATAGGGGCCACACGGTGGCTCAGTGGTTAGCACTGCAGCCTTGCAGCGCTGGAGTCCTGGTGTTCAAATCCCGCCAAGGGCATAAAACCATCTGCAAGGAGTTTGTATGTTCTCCCCGTGTTTGCATGGATTTCCATCCCATATTCCAAAAAGACATACTGATAGGGAAAAATGTACATTGTGAGCTCTATATGGGGCTCACAATCTACATTTAAAAAAAAAAAAAAGTTCTTGCTTAAATAAATGAAGAATAGGAGAACATTGGCATCTATTTACTTATGTTATATGTGTATTACCAAGAATATAGGAAAAAGTAACAGTCAGAAAAACACAAGAAAATCACTAATATATAAAACAATACGATTTATTAATCATAAATATAAAATCACAATCCAATAAATTAGCAGGGCAACAGATGAAACATATGCCAAAGACACAGTAAGACACTTACTTTGTCTTTGGCATATGTTTCATCTGTTGCCCTTTCTAATTTATTGGATTGTGATTTTATATTTATGATTAATAAATCGTATTGTTTTATATATTAGTGATTTTCTTCTGTTTTTCTGACTGTTACTTTTTCCTATATTCTTGATGTATGCAATGTGAAGTCAGCTTGTAATTGTTGGAGGTACCATGTGTGATATGTGTATTACCAATCATCATCATGTGCGTATAAAAGAGCTTCTTGTTCTAGTTATGAATTCACAGATCCATATGGGCATTGACCAAGTTATTGTTGTTTTAGCTGATGACTTTTAGATTTAGACTTTATTGCATGTGAGGTCATTTACATTCATATCAAGTGAATGGTGAATTAATTACAACTATTTTCATACAGAGTCTCTATATACACATACAATTTCACTGGCTTTGCAGTAAGGGTATATTCACATGGTGAAATCTGGGCTGATTTTAGGACATTGTGACTATAAGTGCACGGCTCAGTCTAGCTGCAGAATCCACGGCAAGTAACAAGTGATGGAAAACTGAAGGGGGCCGGAGGTGGAAGTCCATCTCAACCTCTTTTGATTTTCCAACATCTAAATGGACCCTAATTGAACAATCGGCTGCCAAGTATTACTTGACTTATTTTGAGCCAGAATTTTAAGATGCAATTTTGTTGCATTTAAGCTGTGACCTTCTTTGAGAAGCTGTGCCCATGTGTCTAGTAATTTGGAAAAAGCTTATCTGAAACTAGATGTACTAAAGACGAGTTACATGTACACCAATATCGAGCCGCAACCACTATAGTAAAACTGGGTCAGTGTTCTTTGTTGTTTTTGTTTTATTTAATTACTGCATGTTTGTTAATTGTAGTCATTTATAATAGTAATAAGGGAGCCTTCACGCAGAGTAAAGGCTTGCTCATTTTGGCAAAATACACATGTAAAAAATACACGTGTAAAAATAAGACTCCTATTGACTTCAATTACATTTTACACGTGTAAAATACACGTGTACAATGTCATTGAAGTCAATGGGAGTCTTATTCTTAGGGTGCATTCACACTGAGTAAACGCTAGCTTATTCTGAACGTAAAACACGTTCAGAATAAGCGGCGTCTAAAGCAGCTCCATTCATTTCTATGGGAGCGGGGATACGAGCGTTCCCCATAGAAATGAATGGGCTGCTTCTTTCACTCCGTGCAGTCCCATTGAAGTGAATGGGGAGTGCCGGCGTGTACGCTCCGGCATGAGCAGAGCTTGCCGTATACGCCGGCACTCCCCATTCACTTCAATGGGACTGCACGGAGTGAAAGAAGCAGACCATTCATTTCTATGGGGAGCGCTCGTATCCCCGCTCCCATAGAAATGAATGGAGCTGCTTTAGACGCCGCTTATTCTGAACGTGTTTTACGTTCAGAATAAGCTAGCGTTTACTCAGTGTGAATTCACCCTTACACGTGTATTTTTTACATGTGTATTTTGCCAAAATGAGCGAGCGTTTGCTCCGTGTGAAGGCTCCCTTAAAGTCATTTTTATGTGTTTTAGCTGAGTAATCCGAATAAATAATTGCTGGGTTTGCAAAGCACTTTCTTAAGTTAATAACTGCATACTTTTTTGCAAATCTATTCTCCAGGATGTAATTAGGAGAACAGTGCCTCTGTATGCTGCGCTCTAGGGACATCCTTTTTGGAATAGAAATACTAATTTGGCAATAAACCCCGCATCATGTCAGTAGGCTTATTAACTGAATCATGCATGATGTTAAGGGGGCTGTCCCTAGAGGGCAGCATACAGAGGCACTGTTCTCCTAATTGCATCCTGGAGAGTAGATTTGCATATTTTTTACCCAGAATCCCTAGCCGAGCAGGAATGACTTGTAAGTTTCCGTACGCCTATGTAGGCACACACTCTCCCTAATGTGTATGATTATCCCCTGACCCTACTTTTTTGCAGTAAGGCTGGGTTCACATGACACATTTCTGATGAAAAAGTGCATGTATTTTCATATAGAAACTGCATGCTTTAAAAACAATCTTGCACCAAACATGTGCCTCAATATCTTACCTTCGTAGAGGGTATGATAAATAACTCCCAATGTGTTAGTCATTACTGTCATGAAAAAGCATGCAATTCTTAATTAATTGGACTGCATTGTCAGACACAGCCGCATGGATGTGACTGTTGTTCTTCTTGTTGCTAATTTTGTGGCTACTGGGGTTGGAAATCAAATGGATGACAAAGATAAGACATCAAAGTTTTGGAGTGTGTCAGCAGGAAAATTGATATTGGACTGATGACAGTACCTTTGTACGGCTGCTTCTACATTTTTCATAGATGCATTTCTTATTTTCCATTGCAGCTCCATTTTTATAAAAATCTACTTTTATTTTTGCAGAAATTAGATGAAAAGGGGTTTAGGGGTGTTTCTTCTCCTGCTGGATCTTCACTCTGTTCTAAATAGCCTCCCCTAACCGCCGTCCACCTCTTCCCTTCATTGCTTGAGTAATTTCTTCAACTTTTTTATACTTTCTCTGCAATTCAGGCTGGTTCCCTAGAGCAGAAAGTGAAGCTCCAATCCCCAGCAGGAGAAAAAACACCCCTAAGGGCTCGTTCACATCTGCGTTGTGAACTCCGTAGTTCAGGTTTCCGTTTCCTGCCTAAAACAGAGGCAGGAGACGGAAACCTACAGGAGTCTCTCTCACCCATTCATTTGAATGGGTGAGAGAGATGTCCGGCTGTGAGCGGCGGTGAGCGTTTTAGGCTCTCCGCCACGAAACCGGGTTTTATAATCCGGACACAGAGTTGGACATGCAGTACTCTGTGTCCGGATAAAAAAAATCCGGTTTCGCGGCGGAGAGCATAAAACGCTCACCGCCGCTCACGGCCAGACCCGGTCTGAGCTTTCCGACTTCTGGCATGCAGAAGACAGAAAACTCAGAACGGACAGATGAACGCAGGTGTGAACCTAGCGTAAAGCCCTTTTCAGCTAATTTGCATAACATAATACACTGATTTTCATGAAAATGGAGCTTCATTGAAGAATAAGAAAGACATCTATGGGAAATGTAGAAGCTGCCCTACGAAGTACTGTCAGTCTGATGGTTTTCCTGCTGACGGACTCCCTTTAAATCACAGAAAACCTCCTTATAGTACTGTATGTATACTATTTTTCCTTTTTATTGTAGTTTGTTACTGATAAGATAAATATTGTCTCCATTTTACTTTAGTTCTACTTTACTTCTTTCCTAGTTCATTTCTGCAAGCTTTCTTACCCTTGAAGGGAAGAATAGTCTGGTATTTTGCAGTTCTACTATATAAAAAATATTTTCCATATCATCAATGTGTTAGTAACTGTTACTGGAGTGATCAAAATAAATTGGTAATGGACCACTGTGAAAGCAATGACCCAGTGAGTTGTTTTGGTTTTTTTTTTTTTTTTTTTTTTCCACTTTTGTATTGTGAAACTGTTCAGCCTGATTGCTTTTCAATCAACTTTTTTTTTATTTTTAATACATGGACTTCAAACCTACCATGATTATTTTAAGACAAAATAAATAAGTAATTTATATTTTCTTAAATTATTCAGAATTTTCTTTATTCTTATAAATTGTCATGTGAGCTTCCTTTGCAGAAAACTTAGTCATCTCACCTGTGCTACATTATTCAAATATTACCTTTTTTTGCTTCTTCCATTTATTTCCCCCTATATTTTAGCTTAAGCTCTTGCACTCACATGTTAAACTAACAAACATAACCATATTCAGATGTGTAGACAATTAAAAGTTATATATTTTCAAAATCTAAAAAAGTAGTGACAGTCTTTCGTCTTGATCGGGTGCCAGTGTATATAACTGTGAATCTAAGAACTTTCTGTGATTTTGAGATGATTTTCTTAGTGTGGGCAGGTTATCAGGCATGGTCTCTACATGAGAAGATAACCTGGCTACAATAAGGAAATCATGGCTGATTTTCTGATCATAGAAAGTTCCTGCATTCTTGGTTATATACATTGGCAACTTATGAAGACAAATTGTGACCACTAAGATAGGAGAGAAAATCTTTAAAACGTTTTTTTTTTTTTATGTTTGGTAAAAATGTTTAAGTTTTAATTGTCTTCGATTTTAAATATGTTTATGTTAATGGACTTTACGCATGGAATAATAGTTATGATTATGTTAAGAATTGACCCTTTTTTACTTTATTTTATTCTTACAGAAAGTGCCAAAAGCAGTCCTGGAGCTGAGACAAGTGAACCTGTATTGCAATTACATTACAGTACAGAAGGAACTACGACAAGTACAATAAGACTAGACTTTACAGATGAATGGTAAGAATCTACGTTGTTCAAAATACTTTAATTGTATGATCTTAAGATTTTTAATAACATAAATTACATTTATGTGTGTATTGATAAAAAATATATTTAGAACAATTATAATCAATTTTGATAGGCTAAAAAAAATAAATGTTTAAACATTTTATACCTCCTGTTACCAGGAAACTCGGAACCTTCAGTTGAGCCTCATCATACCTTGATATTTTATGAATAAGCAATTGAGAATAAAGAGCAATGGGATATGCGAGAGTCTTCAGGAGCTCTGTATTTAGGTTTGAATGCCAGAATACAGATCCTTTTGGAGGATCTAGAATCAGGGCTATTGAAGTTGGGGGAAAAAAAGTTGCTGACTCAAAATTAAATGATTAGTTATTTTTAATTATATTATGCAGCTATTAATGTATAATTAATTAGATGCAAAGTTTGTTGATGATTCTTACTGCTTCTGACTGACTGTGGCTGTCAGCCATATGTGAAGAAGTCGGAGTAGGAGTCAGACAGTCAGGTTATGTTAAAGTAGTAGGGTCAGACATTGTGGTTTGGGTTACTGACTTCTTTGGCGTGTTTGCCATCCCCCATTGTTCTTAAAGTTTAATATTTATGAATATGTATATATAATATATTGCTGTAAATACTTTTTGACGGTCAATTACAACTAATGTTCTTTCATCCATTTACTTTACCACTCCATCACCATATACTGTTTTGTACTATACTGTACTGTACAAAAGATAGAAAGAGGGACAAAATGCATCTTACCCACTTCCACTTTGACTCCACCCATTCCCATCTGTTTCTCTTTGTGACCCCACACAGTGTAAAATCCCTTCAGTCACCCTAACATGATATGCCCCCACATTATAATGTCTCCTCCCGACAGTATAATGTGCCCCTCTAGTGGCCCTCAGAGGTCAATGTCTCCTTGTAGTTTCCCCAACAATATTATATCCCTGTCATGGTACCAAACAAACATAAAAACCCTAATACTCACCTCATTCCATTTCCCTGCTTTTCTTCTCTACTGTCTCTGCTCCTGGAGGTTTTTAGGAACTACAAGTACAATGTAAGTGATGCCTCTAAGTCGTGCCTACTACTACCATAGCAAAGACAGACTGAATAGTGAAGCAGGGAGCAGACGATTCGACTTCTTGCTTCACCATTGTATGCATCCGGGACACGTCTCCAATCGACCACGACAGTGGGACAAGACTTGAAATCCAAGACTTTCCCACTGACTCTGGGACGATTAAGAGGTGAAGATGTATCACATGTATTGTGTATTATGGTAATCCCCAATGTTGGAATGGGAAGCCTAGGATACACCATACAACTACAAGCAAATATTACCTGCCACTCATTTGTAAATTTATAAAAAATTCACCTAAATATACCGTATTTTTCAGAACCCTAACTATAAGAAGCATCCCCGATTTAGACATTATGACATTTAGACATGATTTATTAATGTTAAATAAAACTTTCTTTGTGGTTAGAGGAATTCTAGGGTATGAGAGGGGTTTAATGACATGATGTTTACTCCTGTTAAACATATTGTATATTTCAACAAAAATGTTAATTTTTTTTTTTTTTTTTGCTCTACTGCACACACCTCTGCAAATATGTGAATGTGAACGACCTTTGATCATGTGAATGATCACATGCTCATTACATCATCAAAGATCCTTTACCATCCTTATCTTCTGGAGGCACGATGAACTCCACAGTGGCAAGAACTATGATACATTTACTAGGAATCTCTTCAAGTATATCCAGCAGAGCTGTGTGTAAATGTAGTGTGCAGGATAACTGTGTGTGCAAACTTGTCACAGAGGGTCTAACACTTTACAGGATCGAATTATTCACAGAAGGTAGAGATCTAATTAAAACATAGCTTTTATTTAAATATACTCTAAAATAGGCCTCAAATAAAACCAATTAAACCAATTAACCCATACGGTGTTGGCCATAAGTATTGGCACCCCTGCAATTCTGTCAGATAATACTCACTTTCTTCCAGAAAATTATTGCAATCACAAATTCTTTGGTATTATTATCTTCATTTAATTTGTCTTCAATGGAAAACCACAAAATGATTGTCAAAAAGCCAAATTGGATTTAATTCAACACCAAACATAAAAAAGGGGTGGACAAAAGTATTGGCACTGTTTGAAAAATCATGTGATGCTTCTCTAATTTGTGTAATTAACAGCACCTGTTACTTACCTGAGGCACCTAACAGGTGGTGGCAATAACTAAATCACACTTGCAGCCAGTTGAGATGCATTAAAGTTGACTCAACCTCTGTCCTGTGTACTTGTGTGTACCACATTGAGCATGGAGAAAAGAAAGAAGACCAAAGAACTGTCTGAGGACTTGAGAAGCGAAATTGTGAGGAAGCATGAGCAATCTCAAGGCTACAAGTCCATCTCCAAAGACCTGAATTTTCCTGTGTCTACCGTGCACAGTGTCATCAAGAAGTTTAAAGCCCATGGCACTGTGGCTAACCTCCCTAGATGTGGACGGAAAAGAAAAATTGATGAGAGATTTCAACGCAAGATTGTGTGGATGGTGGATAAAGAACCTTGACTAACATCCAAACAAGTTCAAGCTGCCCTGCAGTCCGAGGGTACAACAGTGTCATCCCGTACAATCTGTTAGCGTCTGACTGAAAAGGGACTGTATGGTAGGATACCCAGGAAGACCCCACTTCTTACCCAGGGTCCCCTTAGGACAGCGAGACATCCTCCATTTGCTGCCCCAAATTCAGCTCATTGGAGTGCTCAAAACATTGATGAGTTGGAGACAATGGTGAAACGGAAGTGCTCAGAAGACCAAAACACGGACAATGTTGTCAATGTAGTAGAAGGAACTGCACTCTCACCAGATCATGTGATATAACATAGATTTTATTATACAGATAATGGCAGCACTACGCATTTCAAAATAGCCCTTCCTCAGGTGAAATAACTCTAAAAAACATAACCAAAAAAAAGAAAACAATGTGGAAAAAATTTATACACACATCCGGGTATAAAAGAACACAATTTATATCTTATATACAAATCGTATTTATCTGCCAACTGAATTAGCATGAAAATTCATTAAAAACCCATAAAACATATGCCAGGTATAAAAACCTGAATGAGTACATCATAGGGGTGACTCAATGCATAATCCCTGATAACCCCAAAATCAAGAACCAAAAGAGCCTTAGTAAAGTGTACAAAGCATGAAAGCCTGCTGGCCAAAAAGTGAGATTGTGTATCAATAAAATGTGCCTTGTTCAAATGGACAATCGATACTATATACCGTATTTTTCGGACTATAAGAAGCACTTTTTTTCCTCCCAATATGGGAGGAAAATGTGTGTGCGTTTTATCGTCCGAATGCAGCGTGCGCAGTGTCTGTGTCCCGTCTATGAGAATCAAAAGGAGAGCAGCACGGTGCCTGCCTGCTCTGCCCCTCCTTCCCTGTCTGTGTCGCGTCATTGCAGGAGCGAGATATGAGAGGCAGGGAAGTAGGGGTGGGCCAGACAGGTGAAGGAAGCGTGGTTTCAAGCTTGCCGAGAAAACCACGCCTCCTCCCGTCTGGCCCGCAGGTGAAAGAGGCGTGTTTTCAAGTTTGCTTAGAAAACCACACCTCTTTCACCCGTCTGGCCCGCCCCTTTTTCTCTTCTTGCATAGCTTCACTGCAGGGTGTCTCTTTCCATCCATAGATGAGATATATATATATATATATATATATATATATATATATATATATATATGTATATATATATATATATATATATATATATATGTATATATGTTCAAATCACCCCCATATCCCTAGAATACATATAAAACAAAAACATTACTGTTGAAACACATACACATTTGGTATCCCTGTGTCCGAAAGCCCCCGGTTCTATTTACATTGGTGAAATATTATATTATTAGGTTATTAAATATTTCACCAATTTTTTTTGCTTAAAATTTTTTTTCCCCCTATTTTCCTCTTCTAAAACCTTAGAAGTCTTATGGTCCGGTGCGTCTTATAGTCCGAAAAATACGGTAATCCTTATAGATCTCAGGCTTAACACCATGTCACCGAATGCAGATAAACGCCTAGGGGGTATGTCTAACTGTTGTAGCACATAAAGCGACGTGTAGCAATATTGTTGCCTTACCTGATATACCAGACAAAGATGTATGTACATATCTCTGGATGTGTACTGACCCAGCGGGAATTGAGCTAATTTAAAAGCAAGTAAACGTAACGGGAGTGTCTATAGTCTCCCGTGCGTGCTTGGCCGTCATACAGGCATTCTAACGCGCACGAATGGAGACAGCATCCTTCGATACAGCATTCAGAGAGGAACCCCATGCGCATGCGTCCGACACGGAGGTTCGCGCATGCACATGGTGCGCTCCTAGCTCTCTGTCATTACATGTGTGCTTGGCTCCGTGAGTAGTGCTCGGTACGTAACCTACCCTTATCATGTGTGGACTGTATTAGAATATAGGGTTGATTGATCGAGATGCCAAAGGGGAAAAACCAGGCGTATCTAAGTCCTTTGACCCGCAGATAATTCAGGAGGGGCTTCAGCACCCAGTGTTTTTGGAGGTTGGAAGGCGCCAGATCTTGGTACAGCCTCAACGGGTTCCCATCATAGGCCAAATCAGTTTTATCTCTGTTGTGGCTCAATTGTGTGGATAAAACTTCAAATTTTATTTGGAATATTTAAAAACACATATATATTTGTATATATGTGTTTTTAAATATTCCAAATAAAATTTTTATCCACACATTTGAGCCACAACAGTGTAATATGAGAAATTAGACCCAATTGTGTATTATCAGTTTTATCTCTGGCAGCACGGAGAAGATCCATAGCATGCGTGTAGGAAAAGAGGGCACATACCACATCTCGTGGCAGGGCCCCAGAGCTGGGTTTCGGGCGGACGGCCCTATGGATCCTCTCCAGCACCGTCTTAGAAGCTGTCTCCCCACCGACCAGCGAGGAGAGGACAGCAGCAGCGGTGAGAGGGAGTTGCTGTATTAGGTAGGTCTCCGGGAGGCCCCCTAATGCGAAGATTGCGGTGGCGAGTGCGGTTGTCCAAGTCCTCCATTGCCAGGTACGTATAGTTAAAGTGGGCAGCGTGGGTGTCTAGGCACTCAGACATGGAGGAGGCCACATGTAGCACCTCTCCCGGACAGGACTCCAGCACATCCACTCGGCGGGTAATATTGTTGAAGTCTGCACGGAGAGCAGTTAACTCGCTCAACACAGGGGCAAGCGCGTGCGAGAGGGCTTGAGAGAGAGTCTTTTTCAGATATCCCTTGGAGATGGAAGCCAAAGAGCTGTCTTCCAGGGAACCATCCCCGTCAGAGTCAGGCGTCACCTCTCTCAGCCGGGCCACGTCACTGGGCGCCATCTCTGTGCAGGGAGGCTAGCAGCAGTGTGAGAACCAGGGGCACAGTGCTTACAATTAGAGATGAGCGAACAGTGTTCTATCGAACTCATGTTCGATCGGATATTAGGCTGTTCGGCATGTTCGAATCGAATTGAACACCGCGTGGTAAAGTGCGCCATTACTCGATTCCCCTTCCACCTTCCCTGGCGCCTTTTTTGCTCCAATAACAGCGCAGGGTAGGTGGGACAGGAACTACGACACCGGTGACGTTGAAAAAAGTATGAAAAACCCATTGGCTGCCGAAAACATGTGACCTCTAATTTAAAAGAACAGCGCCGCCCAGGTTCGCGTCATTCTGAGCTTGCAATTCACCGGGGACGGAGGTTTCCGTCCAGTTAGCTAGGGCTTAGATTCTGGGTAGGCAGGGACAGGCTAGGATAGGAAGGAGAAGACAACCAACAGCTCTTGTAACAGCTAAATTCCAAGGAGAAGCTTGTCAGTGTTACGTGGCACTGACGGGCTCAATCGCCGCAACCCAGCTTTCCCAGCATCCTGAATGGAATACACTGACAGTGTATTCCCGTATACCCCATATATACACCCCAAATCCCCGTTCCAACGGTGTGCCCCCCCCCACCTTCACCCCAGAAATACCCTGCAAATTCCCTAGCAATAGAATTGGGGCTATATACACCCACTATTTTTGCTACTGCCATATAGTGCCATTGTCTGACTGGGAATTCAAAGAATATATTGGGTTTACAAATACCCTCATTTCTTGCTACTGCTATATAGTGCCATTGTCTGACTGGGAATTCAAAGAATATATTGGGGTTACAAATACCCTCATTTCTTGCTACTGCTATATAGTGCCATTGTCTGACTGGGAATTCCAAGAATATATTGGGTTTACAAATACCCTCATTTCTTGCTACTGCCATATAGTGCCAGTTTCTGACTGGGAATTCCAATAATATATTGGGGTTACAAATACCCTCATTTCTTGCTACTGCCATATAGTGCTAGTTTCTGACTGGGAATTCAAAGAATATATTGGGGTTACAAATACCCTCATTTCTTGCTACTGCCATATAGTGCCATTGTCTGACTGGGAATTCAAAGAATATATTGAGTTTACAAATACCCTCATTTCTTGCTACTGCCATATAGTGCCAGTTTCTGACTGGGAATTCAAAGAATATATTAGGGTTACAAATACCCTCATTTCTTGCTACTGTCATATAGTGCCATTGTCTGACTGGGAATTCAAAGAATATATTGGGGTTACAAATACCTTCAAGTCCTGCCACTGCCATATAGTGCCATTGTCTGACTGGGAATGCAAATAATATATTGGGGTTACAAATACCCTCATTTCTTGCTACTGCCATATAGTGCCAGTTTCTCACTGGGAATTCAAAGAATATATTGGGGTTATAAATACCTTCAAGTCCTGCCACTGCCATATAGTGCCATTGTCTGACTGGGAATTCAAAGAATATATTGGGGTTACGTGCACCCACAATTTTTGCTACTGGTATATAGTGCCAGTTTCTGAGTGGAAATTCCCCAAACAATTTGGGGATTCATTCACCCTACATCTCAGGCTCTTGCCATATTCACCCAGGTTGTCAGTGCTGCACCAGCTCGTTCCCAGACAGCTCGGCCCGAAAAACACATTACCTATATAGAGGATTTGGACAATGAAGACAACATGTTCTAAATCTAATGTCTGCACCTTCTCCAGAATTAAAATAAAGGCAGCGTTTAACTTTCAAATAGCACTGCACAAAGGAAGATCTTATCAGCTTGTCTCATGACATGCTACTAAAAAGTGTCATTTGTGTATCTTAATGTAAATATAGTTGTATAAGCTTTTTGGGTTTTAGGCACTGCCAAGTTATTTATTACCACCCGATCCCTTATAATGATGATGACGCCAAAGTCACTGTGGGTGTTCAGAGCTCACAGCTTTGGTTGACATTTGTCTTGCTCTCTGTCGGTACCAGCTGTCTTTTTGGATACCGTAAAGTTATGTTGACTTTATTAACAGCTATAGAAGCTTTAGCCAGGTTGTGACGGTGTGTAACCCTAACAACACTAAGTGGGATACACATTAATAGTCAGTCTATGTACGCTAAACGTATCACTGAAGTAATTTTTTTTCCCTCTCCCCTAATATAAGAAAGGAACAGACATTAGACCTAGACCGGGGTTCGAGGCTTGTAAAAATCCAGTATTATTTGTTCTTCATGATGTGAAATATGTGTTGAAAAGCAACCCAAGATGAAGTCAGCCATGTGTGCCAGTGTGTTACTTGGCATGCCTTTGCTGGCCCCAACTGTAAGGGTCACTCTCCATTTCCTCCATTTTCCACTCCCCTTCACACCATTTGTGGTGAAGCAATGGGATGCACTGAAGTGCACCCTCTAGCCTCGTGTGGGACAGGGACATCAGATGCCACTCCAACCCCCTCGTCTTCCTCCGCCAGCCAACGGTGCGAAGATGAGAGGAGTGTGCTCTGAATGTTTTCTGCCTAGCAGAGGCTAGTTCTCACTTACGAAAATGGCCCCACTTTGACCTGTATATCAGGCACAATGGTGTAGGTTTCAAAGAAACATGGCACCAACAAGTTGAAAAACGTGGGCCATGCGTGGATCGTGTTTGAGTCTGGCAAGCTCCAGATCTGCTACCAGGTTCCAGCCATTATCACAGGCGCAAAAATGCCAGGCCCCAGGTGTAGCAGGGAAAAAAAAATGCCATCTCAGCCAGGATGGCATCCCTGACCTCGGAGGCACTGTGCTGTCTGTCCCCCAAGCTGATCAGTTTCAGCACGGCCTGCTGACATCTCCCCACGCCAGTGTTACAGCGTTTGCTGCTAGTAGCTGGGGTGGAGGTTGCAGCATCGTAGGGTTTCAGTCTACTCCTGCCATAAATTTTGGCCTGGGAGAGGAGATAGGCCACCCCAGTTTGCACCCGGGGACCAGACTCCACCACATTCACCCTGCCTGTCATTAAAGATAAGCACTGCAGCATCTCTGACCACAGGCGCTTGTCCATGTGTCGGTGGTCAAGTGGACCTTGCAGCAAAGCGCAGAGCTCTGGGCCCGACTGATGTTATGGGACACATGCAGGCGCAAGGCAGGGACAGCACACCAAGAGAAGTAGTAACGGCTAGGCCCAGCATAGGGAGGTGCCCCATCTGCCATCTGCTGACGGAAGGCCTGGGTATCCAGAAGCATAAACAAACACCAACATCTCCAGGGCCAGCAGTTTATCGATGAGGCTGTTAAAGGCTTGGGCATGGGGGTGGGTTGTGTTGTACTTCTGCCTGCAATGAAAAGCTTGGGAGATGTGGAGTGGCTGGGAAGAGGCGCATGATGGTGCAGGCCAAAAGGGCGCATGAGGGTGAACTCCCCAATGTGTCAGAGATAGGTGTGTAGGTGTCCTTGCATCATATACTTGCACCATACTTGGCTTTGGAAGTTAATTTTGTGCCAAAAAGTGGTTAAGACAGCAATACCTCAGCTACTCCCGTTACACTGTCTATTGACAACTCCAGCCCTGAAATTACCACCTTTGGAAGTGGACCACCACTTCTAAGATCCCAAAGGAAGCAGGCAAGAGATGTGCATTGCAGAAAAAAAGATGAAAAAATAAGTGTAGGCAGTAGAGCACAGAGGGATCGGAGAGGACAGAGCTGGTGTCGGCCAGGTATTCCCACAACATGCGCCTATACTTGTCCCTCCTGGTGACACTAGGCCCCTGAGTGGCAGTAATTTGTCCAGGGGTGGGCCATTAACGTGTTCCAGACCTAGGAATAAGTCTTCCAACAGGGTAGAGTTTTGCATGCCTTTGCTTCTACCCACTGTTTTTGCTGCTTAGCTTCCCTCCACATCTACACTGCTTTAGCCCCTAAACATCACCCCAGTTTATGCCTTTGCTTCTACCCTGTTTTTTTGTTGAATTAGCTTCCCTCCACATCTACACTGCTTTAGCCCCTAAACATCACCCCAGTTTATGCCTTTGCTTCTACCCTGTTTTTTTGTTGAATTAGCTTCCCTCCACATCTACACTGCTTTAGCCCCTAGACATCACCCCTGTCCATGTGGGGTCGGTGGCCTCGTCATCCACCAACTCCTCTTCCAATTGCGCACTGCCCCCTTACTGCAAACCGCACATGACCACAGCTTGCCCTGATGGCAACTGTGTCTCATGATCCCCACTGAGGTCCAGACAAGTCGGTGGCGGGTCCAAAACCCCAAGATTGGAAGGAAATGGCGGATGCTGCAGTATTTCTAACACCTGTTCCTGGTGCTCGGGCCTGGTCTGTGTTGTACCCTGCACCCTGCTTAACGCAGCTGCCATATCCGGAGTTGTGCTGAGCGCTTGCTAATGTTTCGTGTCCAGTGCAATGGATGGGATGGGATTTCACATAAGTCTGCCACTCATGGCCACTCATGGTTGAGCAACTGAGGGAGTTGACTTTGACGAACCCGAGGGTTTTGGAGTTGGAACTACATCAAAGGTCTGTGCTGCTCACACACTCTGCTCAACACATGATATGTTTAGTGCCAGCAGTGTGGAGACGTCGCACAACAGCTGTTGTTCCAGCAGGTACAGGCGTTGTAGGAGTGCATAGAGGCTAGCAGCAGCAACTATAGACTTTAAAAACTATCCGCACAAGCGCCACACTTTCACCAGTAGCTCAGGAACATTGGGGTACCTTTTTAAAAAGATTAGCAGCAATGAGTTAAAAACGTGGCCCAGGCATGGAATATGTTGCAGGCTGCCAAGCTACAGAGCCGATCCCAGGTTACGGCCATTATCACACATGACAACATGCCTGGGCCCAGGTGCAGTGGCAAAAACCACATTGCCGTCTCATCGAGGATGGCATGACTCACTTTGTAGGCAGTGTGCTGTCTGGCCCCCAAGCTGATGAGCTTCAGCACGGCCCGCTGACGTCTCCCCACACCAGTGTTGCAGCGTTTCCAGCTCGTAGCTGGGGTCAATCTAACAGCGGAGGAGGAGGAGGGTGGTGTTTCAGCCCTCCTCCCAGGAATGTTTTGTGGGGAGACAAGTCAGGAAAATTCTTGAAACAGGCGAGAGTTTTGCATCTTTGCCCTTGCTGCCTATGGACATCCCTTTGCCTCTAGCCACCATTTTCCCTGCTTTGCTTGCCTCCACATCCACACTGCTTTTGCCCCTAGACATCACCCCAGTCCATGCCTCTGCTTTTACCCCCAGTTTTTTATGCTTAGCTTGCCTCCACATCCACACTGCTTTTGCCCCTACACATTACCCCTATCCATGCCTGTGCCTCTAGCCATAACTCTGCCACCCATGGAAACTCATGGTGCAGAAAGTGAGGGAGCTGACTCTGAGGAACTCTTGGGTTTTGTAGCTGGTACTCCATCAAAGGTCTCTGCTGCTCACACACCCTGCTCAACATACGGTATCTAGGGTTTGAGCGTGTGGTGACCTCGCACAACAGTAGGTGCTTCAGGCAGATGTAGGCCTTGCTGGAGTGTATTGCGGCTAGCTCCAGGTACTGTAGACTTGGGAAAGTGGGTGTCCAAGTGCCCCACTTTCACCCTTATCTCTGCTAATTTGGGGTATGTTTTTAAAAATCGTTGCACCACTAGATTGAACACGTGGGCCAGGCATGGAACGTGTTGGAGGCTGGCAAGCTCCAGAGCCCTCCAACAAGACAAAAAAGCCTGGCCCCAGGGGCAGCGGGGATAAACTAATTGCCATCTCATCCAGGATGGCATCCCTGACCTCAGAGGCAGTGTGCTGTCCGTCCCCCAAGCTGATGAGCTTCAGCCCGGCCTGCTGACGTCTCCCCACACCAGTGTTGCTGCGTTTCCAGCTTGTAGCTGGGGTCAATCTAACAGCGGAGGAGGAGGGTGGTGTTTCAGCCCTCCTCCCAGGAATGTTGTGTGGGGAGACAAGTCAGTCTACCACATTTTGCGACCCGGTCCATGCCTCAAGTACATTCAACCACTGTGCCAAGATTAAAAGTTAGCGTCCCTGTCCGCATGCACTTGTCCATTCATAGCTGGTCACGTGGAACTTTTGGGCAAAGCGCTGAACTTAGGGACCGCCTCATGTTTGGGGAAAAGTGCTGGTGTGGACGGCACAGTGAGGTGGCGCAGTAGCCAGCAGGCCCAAAAAGGGCAG
Source organism: Leptodactylus fuscus (assembly GCF_031893055.1). Taxonomy (NCBI): domain Eukaryota; kingdom Metazoa; phylum Chordata; class Amphibia; order Anura; family Leptodactylidae; genus Leptodactylus; species Leptodactylus fuscus. Next base: position 101,391,582 of record NC_134266.1, on the reverse strand, counting down.
AGTGTCCACAAGCCAGGACCCCAACATCTCCTGGGCCAGAATTTTTGAGATGAGGCCGTTGAAGCCTTGGGCATGTGGGTGGGTTGTGCTGTACTTTAGCCTGGAATGAAAGGCCTGGGAGATGGGGAGTCGCATTGCAAAGTGTGTAAACCACACTCAGTTTGTCCTCGACCTATACATTTAGAAATTATCTCCCCCAGCGAGGAACGTGGCCTCGATGGGGGAATTTTTCTAAGGAAGCTAGAAAAGAGGGCATCTTGGGCCTTGCTGGCTCAGGTCTAGCTTCTGTCATGCAGCTGTCTTCTGCCTCTGGACATCCCTTTGCCTCTAGCCACCTTTTTCCCTGCTTAGCTTGCCTCCACATCCACACTGCTTTTGCCCCTAGACATCACCCCAGTCCATGCCTTAGCTTGTACCCCCAGTTTTTGCTGCTTAGCTTGCCTCCACATCCACACTGCTTTTGCCCCTAGACATCATCCCTATCCATGCCTCTTCCCCTAGCCATAACTCTGCCACCCCTGGAAACTCATGGTGCAGAAACTTTGGGAGCTGACTTTGAGGAACCCTTGGGTTTTGTAGATGGAACTCCATCAAAGGTCTGTGCAGCTCACACACCCTGCTCAAGATATGGTATTGTAGGGTTTCAGCGTGTGTGAATGACGGACAACAGCCTGTGTATGGACAGATGTAGGTCTTGCTAGAGTGTTTTTAGGCTAGCAGCGACTCCTGTACACTTGCAAAAGTGGGCGCACAAGCGCCGCATTTTCAACAGTAGCTTCGGTACGTTTGGGTATGTTTTCAAAAAACGTTGCCCCACTAGGTTAGACGTGGGCCAAACATGGAACGTGTTGGAGGCTGGCAAGCTCCAGAGCCGCTACCAGGTTCCAGCCATTATCACAGGCGTAAAAATGCCAGGCCCCAGGTGTAGCAGGGAAAAAAAAATGCCATCTCAGCCAGGATGGCAACCCTGACCTCGGAGGCACTGTGCTGTCTGTCCCCCAAGCTGATGAGCTTCAGCACTGCCTGCTGACGTCTCCCCACACCAGTGTTTTAGCGTTTGCCGCTAGTAGCTGGGGTGGAGGTTGCAGCGTCGTAGGGTTTCAGTCTACTCCTGCCATGAATTTTGGCCTGGGAGAGGAGATAGGGTACCTCAGTTTGCAGCCCGGGACCAGACTCCACCACATTCACCCTGCCTGTCCTTAAAGATAAGCAGCATCCCTGACCACAGGCGCTTGTCCAAGTGTCGGTGGTCAAGTGGACCTTGCAGCAAACTAAGGGCCCACCTGATGTTGAGTGACACGTGCTGGTGCAAGGCGGGGACGCCACACCGGGAGAAGTTGTGACGGCTAGGGACGGCATAGTGAGGTGCCACAGTTGCCATCAGGTCTGGGAAGGCGGGAGTTTCAACAAGCCGGAACACCAACATCTCCTGGGCCAGCAGTTTAGCGATGTTGGCGTTCTAGGCTTGCGTGGGTGGGTGGTTAGCGGTGTATTTCTGCCGGCGCTCCAATGTCTGAGAGATGGTGGGTTGTTGTAAAGAAGCGCCTGATGGTGCCTTTGATGGTGCAGGAGAAGGAGATAAGACAGAAACAGGAGAGGATGAGGGAGAAGTCAACAAAGTTGCGGAGGCAGATGACGTGATGTCCTGGCTCGTCCTCTGGAGTGCATCGCCAGCACTGTGAGCAGAGGCAGTGGCATGAACGGCGGGCGACGTTTGTCCTGCCGTTGCTGCCTGCCACTGATTCCAGTGCTTGGATTCCAAATGACGGTGCATTGAAGTGGTGGACAGGTTGCTCTTCTCAGGGCCCCTACTCGATTTCGAGAGGCAAATTGTGTAGACGACACTATATCTGTCCTCGGCGCATTCCTTGAAAAAACTCTACACCTTCGAGAAACGTGCCCTCGATGGGGGAGTTTTTCTGGGCTGGGTACAAAAGGGAACATCTTCGGACATTCCGGGTCTGGCCTGGCTTCGGCAAAGCTGTTGACCTCTGCCTCTAGCTACCCTTTTTGGTGCTGCACCTGCCTCAACATCCACACTACTTTCCCAGCTTGACATCCGCCTTGTCCAGGTGGGGTCGGTGTCCTCGTCGTCCACCACCTCCTCTTCCAACTCCTGTCTCGCCTCCTCCTCCTGCACAATGCGCATGTCAACTGGCTGCCCTGACAGCAACTGCATCTCATCGTCATCGATGAGGGTGGGTTGCTGGTCATCCGCCACCAAATCGACCGGAGATGGAGGAGACTCTAGTGTTTGAGCATCTGGACACAGATACTCGTCTGTTAGGTCCGTGGAATCGCGAAATGGAGGGGCAGGTTGCAGTACAGTCAAAGGAAGGGAGAACAGCTCTGGGGAGCAGGGACAGTTGGGGTTATTGTTCTGGGAAGATTGGGAATTTTGGGTGGAAGGAGGACAAGACTGTTGGGTAAGAGGAGGTAGAGGCTGACTGGCTGGTGGACAATGTGCTTTAAGCGTTATCCGACAGCCATTGCAAGACCTGTTCCTGGTTCTCGGGCCTACTAAGGCTACTAAGGTTAATGTTGAACTTTTGTGCAAAGTGCAGAACTTAGGGCTCGCCTGATGTTAAGGGACACACGCTGGTACAAGGCTCAACTCACCCTAAGTGCCAAAAACACTGCTGGTGCAAGGCTCTACTCATGCCAAGGGCCTCAATCTCTGCTGGTAGCTCAGCTTAAGGTCCTGTAACTTTATTTGGAAGGGTTCATGTTAAGGGCTAGAAAAGTGAATTTTGGAAGGTCTTACCACATCACACACACACACACACACACACACACTCAAAATGACAGTTAAGGGTGAGGGCTTTTGGATTTCCCATTGTCTATTGCATCCGTGGTTGTCATGGGGAACGTGATTTAAAGGGGTGGTTGTTACTGTTTGTTGAGCTTAAATTGGGGTTTGTGTCCATCCATTTGGGGAGTAAAGAAGGTTTCCAGGTATTTTCCCACTTTGTTAGAGGTTTTTTTGAATGTGGAAAGTGTGTAGTTGTTAGGCTGTGATGTTGGGGTAATAGAGGGTCTTTGGTGTGTTAGATGCCCCCAGACATGCTTCCCCTGCTGTCCCAGTGTCATTCCAGAGGTGTTGGCATCATTTCCTGGGGTGTCATAGTGGACTTGGTGACCCTCCAGACACGGATTTGGGTTTCCCCCTTAACGAGTATATGTTCCCCATAGACTATAATGGGGTTCGAAACCCGTTCGAACACACGAACAGTGAGCGGCTGTTCGAATCGAATTTCGAACCTCGAACATTTTAGTGTTCGCTCATCTCTACTTACAATCACTCACCAGGCAGAATTGCTGGCCTGGAAGTAGGGAGCCTGCCTGTGTCCCTTCTGCTCTGCTAATGAGATGCACGGCTCAGGCTGCTGTCAGAGCCGGACACAGCAGGTGGGGAAGTCACTGCTCAGAGCTGGCTTGTTACACTTATTGCTGGAGGGGGAAGGAGTGCATTCTCTTGCTGGAGGTAGGTATATGCCAGCAGTCTAGGAACACTGACAGGGCTTCAGAATGCACTCCATTCACCGGTGGGATGCTGCAGGCGGCAGTCGCGCGAGTTTGAAGGCCCAAGATGGTGGGCGGGAGAAATAGGAGAGTAGGCCCAAATCTTCCCAGTCCCAAGTACTCCACTGAGCAGCGAGATAGCACCCCCAAAGTGATCACTGAGGCATGGGGGAGTGCCTCAGGGTTCTTTGGAGAGTTTTTAGCTATGGATTGTTAGTTTAGCCGATGGATTACATTCTGCAAGCTGAGGAGCTCCTCTTCATGTGCCGATTAGCCACGTCCCCTGCCTCAGTAGATTTTGAATAAGTCAGTTTTTATTCATATGCTAATTAGCCTCTCCCGGAAGTCTCTTCGTGCACAGGCTACAGTCTTCTGTATATACAGCACAGGCTACTGCTGACTCCTCCTCCCTGCTCTCAAGCACAGACACATAGCACACAGCAGGGATTGGAGAGTTGGCTGCCAACTTCCTGTGCACTCTGGAGGCTAATAAGCATTTTTTTCCCCCTAATTTTCCTTCCTCCTCTTCCCCTCTGCCCCTCGCTCCTATTATGACTGGACCTCTCCCGGGATTCTCTGGGGGTTGTTGTTGTTGTTTCTACTATTATTTTATATTTGAATGTACTGTTCATACTTGTGTTTTTTTCTATTCATGTTTCTTTGTGTTATTGGCCTATTTCAGGCCTTGTTGTACTTAAAACTTGCAATATAACTTTGAATTGGAAAAAAAAAGAACTTATTTAAAATCTACTGAGGCAATTTACATACAAAAGGTACATGTCGAATAGCCTTTCTAAGGGCTATGCAAGTGTGTGATTAGTTAAAAATGACTTTTGCCAATGATAGAGCCCCTTTTAATGACAAAGGTGAACTGAATACAATGGTCTTTAGGAAAGACACTGCATCCAATAGTCTTTTAAGATGGGAGAGCGATCACTCTCCTTCACACACCAAGTGTTCCCCTTATTAATGTTGGTGCTTGATATAAAAAAAGCATTTGATTCTGTCCTCTGGCCTTACCCATATACTCTATATGCATTTGGCTCTCCACCAGTGGTTTAACTAAAGTCTTGTGGGCTCCAGTGTAAACTTTTGTCCGGGGCCCCCCACCCCCTCCCTACAGCAAATTCTTGATGTGATGCAACCCTTCACAGTATAATATGCTCCACAGTGCCCTTCCCCCACAGTATTATATGCTCCCCACAGTGGCCCCCAACCAGTATTATATGCCCTACATAGTGGGCCCCATCCAGTATTATATGGCCCCTGCTGGGATTAATAATAAGATGTTCTGACTCCTTCAGTATATTACTATGGCCACCCGCATACATATTGCATCCCAATGGCATACTCCAAGATTATTCTACCCTGCTGTGTTGCATAGAATTAACCTTATTGTGTTGTATGAATGAATAGAGGCTACTCGCATTGATTCATCTGCTCAGTTTGAGGGCATCTGGTGCCCTTGGTTGAGACTACCCAATCAGGTCTCCAGTCACGCTTTGTTTTGTTTTTTTTGGCTAACAATTCACAGTAAATCTTTGAAGTTTAAATAGTGATTATAGAGTGAATCAACTCTGCAGATGCAATGCATGTGTTTCACTTGAAAAAGTGCAGCTATTCACGTTATGTCGGTTTTAAAAGTTTTTTTTTTTTTTTATGTATTCTAGGAGTAACACTGCTTCAAGTTCAGTAGCTGTGAAAGTTGGACATACAAATGATTCTTCAGCCCATGAACCCACCTCGGCAAATGTAATGAAAGGTACAAAACTATGAAAACTATGTAGGGATTTAATATTAAATATTTGTATGGATGATGGGAGAGAGTAGTAAAGACTTATTGACAGCGTTTATTAAAGGGGTTGTCTGCAAACACAAAAATCATGGCCATTACAGTCTCTCTCATGCACACGACCATGTGTACAGTCAGTGTGCTAGCTGTGTTTTTTATGGCTAGCACACAGACTCGTTCATTTCTATGGTCCCATACACACGACAATTTTCACGGTCCAGTGTATGGGACCGTGAGCAAAACTCAGGACTAGTCTTACTCCTGTCCATTTTGCGAACTGTGGTCACTGGTCGAATGAATGGGGCCGCAGAAGCACGGACAGCACACAAATG